>NC_142592.1:28956156-29581156 GCF_965207765.1 Zootoca vivipara | reverse complement strand
CCAAGAACCTCCATATATTTTAAATCCTTTTTACTTTCCCACTTCCTAATTTTCTCATTTATCTTCAATTTTTTCTCCTCCTCCCCCGATTCTGGCCATTCCCTTCCATTCCAGCAAGTTCCAAAGTCCGCAATCCAGTTTTCAATCCTTTTTATCCATCCTAATAAACTAAATATTCATTCCTCCTTCATCCCACCCCCTTCCTAGCTTTCCCCCCTTCTTTGAACATTCATTTCTTTGCGGGTGTTCTGAGTTCCAAAAAAATTCTGTCTTTCCTTCAGCGTAAGAAGAATAGTCCCGAACCATTCTTGTTGGACATTTTCCTCTTTTCCTTCATGATGAGCTTCCTCTTGTTTTGGAATATCACTGTCCTTCAGTTCATTTTCCTTGATGTCTTCCTCTGACGTTTCATTGTTAATGTCCTCCTTTTGTAAATGTTGCTTCATTTCTCGTAGTTGTAGTTCATCATAATGTATTCCGATTCTCAATTCCCACAGTCTTCTCAAAACATTTTGCTGGAATCCAGGTGCAAACACTTTTGTTGACATTTCCATATCCTTCCAAGGTCAAAGTCTTGGGAAAGAGGGAATCGTTGCAACTTATTTCTCCATCAGCATTTTCACCAAACTGGCTGCAATGTATCTTCTCAAAATCCTGTTACATTGAATTCTGTGCAGATTTTCACATAGTAACTCCCAAAAAGTCAATCGCTCTTTTCCTTCTTTTCCTTTCTAGCAACCCAATAAGCTCGCTGATCTGTCAAGGCCGCCGTCTCCAGGGAAGGAAGAGGAAGATAAAAGGTGTCTTATACTGATCCAGAACATTGGCCCATCTAGCTCAGTGTCATCTATGCTGATTGACAGTGGCTGCCCAGAATTTCAGAGAGGGAGTATGCAAAGCAGATGCTCTGCCCATGACCATTCAAAGGATGGCACATCAACAACCTATCACTAGCAGGGGAATTCGTGGTCCCATTTTCAATGCAGTTCCAGTGGAAGTCAGGTTTTCCAGTTGCTATACTATACAATGAGCACTTGAAGAAGTGAGAAATTTGATTTATATCCATGTTGCCACGCACACAGATCAGGTCAATTCATTCTGAAAAACGGAGTGAATTACTTGCTACTTAAAAGAGAGACTGGCCTCTTTTAGAATTTTCAGTTGCCAGAACAGTGTTGAAGCAGGCTGGCTATTGAGACTGGCGACCAATAAATATGATGCTGCTTTGTGCACTTAATGAAATCTGAAAGCCGAAAGCATGTTGCCAGGTCCAATGATATTGCTTTGGTTTATGCAATTAGGTTATCTATATATGTTTTAAAAAAACAGAAGTGAAACATTCCCATTCCATCTGTTTATATATGTAAAGAAAAAGGAAGTTAAAAGTTTCCGTTCAATCTGTTTCATCAAACAAAATATAGTACTGCATGATACAGTGCGAGTAAACTACTCAGCTCTTTCCCTATGCATATATTTTAGCATAAAATTTTAAGATCTATAGACTCCTAGCAACTACTCAGTGTTAAAGGTTGGGGCCTTGGCAGCTCAAATGCAATTCCATATATTCGATATGTGCTCTCTCACTCATGATTTCACATAGACCAAGAAGCTCTAGAGAACACCACAGTTTCCCTTCTGATGTGGTATTTTCTATTTGCTTCAAAAAATGGGGAGCATCATCATGTATATAAAAGCACATATTAAGTGTCTCTTGGAGGTTCAGAAGTATCTTGGTTTTTTTAAAAAAATATAGCCTTACCCAGTTTCAGAGGTGTTCAGAGCTGCACTCAAATGCTAAGCTCCAAAATCACAGTCCAGATTCTTTATTACAGGAAAGCATTCATAGGGACTTCCCTTTCTCCCTCAGCAGCACAATCCTATGCGTATTTACTCAGAAGTAACCCCTATCAAAATCAGAGAGGCTTATTCCCAAATAACCACATGATGAATTACAGCTTGCTGATCAGAAGGTCGGCGGTTCGAATCCCTGTGACGGGGTGAGCTCCCGTTGCTTGGTCCCAGCTCCTGCCAACCTAGCAGTTCGAAAGCACATCAAAGTGCAAGTAGATAAATAGGAACCGCTATAGCGGGAAGGTAAACGGCGTTTCCATGTGCTGCTCTGGTTTGCCAGAAGCGGCTTTGTCATGCTGGCCACATGACCTGGAAGCTATACACCAGCTCCCTCGGCCAATAATGCGAGATGAGCGCGCAACCCCAGAGTCGGACACGACTGGACCTAATGGTCAGGGGCCCCTTTACCTTTACCTTTAACCCCTATCGAAATCAGAGAGGCTTATTCCCAAATAACCACATGATGAATTACAGCCTAAGTGAGAAAAAAAAACCACTTTGCACAGGTGCATGAAAAGTGCCTTTATGCATGGCAGGATTCTAATCCCTTTGGAAAAAGTTAAAAATGGTGCCCCAGGCTCTTGAACTTTGTAACAAAATTCTGTTTCTGTTTCCATTTTTTAAAATGTCATTTGTTGGTACTATTGTTACATTTTATTTCTGATACTGTACAGTCATTTATGAATGGATATGTAAGTTTCTTTAAACCAAATTTTTTAGATGGAATAGAGGAAATATTTTCATTATTGTAGAGCAGGCATGTCCAACTCCCAAGAGACTGCGATCTATTCCCACTATAAAATTAGTGGCAGTGATCTACACATTGGATTGACCAAAGTTGTTGAGCTTTTGGGAAGCCAAAGTTGTTGAACTTTTTTTAGAAAGCCAAAGTTGTTGAGATTTTTTAGTTGTTGAGCTTTTATGGGGGGGGGGGACGGGACGATCGACCGATAGATCTCGGTCAACCTGTTGGACAGCCCTGTTGTAGAGCATTTAATGGGAAATAAATGCCCATGATTTGGAAGGATTAAGGTTGACATTCATGAACCTCTTGGGTCACAGAACCTGCAGCCAGTAGGGGATGAGCAGTGGGGCAGCGGGGCTCACCTGATCTCTAGTTGGTTGTTCCAAGAGGTAGAGAGGGAGGGCAGAGGCAGCAGTTAGTGCAGTGCAAGGCAGATGCACCAATGGGGCAGCTGGCTTGGCTGGTGCATTAGCACCATGCAAACATCATTGCCTCCTTGACTCTTTACCTTCCGGCAAACAATGGATGTAATTGACCAAAGATCAAATGACCTCCACTTCCCACCACACCTTTTACTACTGCTTGCAGCATAAGTCCAACCTGTGCCAATTCTGAACCGTGTAGCTCTACAGGATGGCTTATCTGACCATGGTGTAAAATAAGGTAAAGGGACCCCTGACCATTAGGTCCAGTCGTGACCAACTCTGGGGTTGCGCACTCATCTCGCATTATTGGCCGAGGGAGCCGGCGTACAGCTTCCGGGTCATGTGGCCAGAGCAGCGCACGGAAACACCGTTTACCTTCCCGCTGTAGCGGTTCCTATTTATCTACTTGCATTTTGACATGCTTTCGAACTGCCGACCTTCTGATCAGCAAGCCCTAGGCTCAGTGGTTTAACCACAGCGCCACCTGGGTCCCCATGGTGTAAAATACATGCCTTTAATATGTCACTGCTGGAAATCAGTATGAATTTTCTAATTAAGAGTATAAGTTAACTTTGCTTCTTTTTCTGCAGGCAACCTATATAACTTTTGTATCCGTCGTATTCTTTCCTACTTTTGCCCAGCTTTCCCTTGCAATTATTACCCACTTTTTCTCCGCACTTCCTCTTTGAATCTCCAATACATTTCTATTTTATGGAATTAGAATACATCCATGCAGCACTAATCATCACCACATCTAAGGAACGCAACATTTGCTCAGGTATAACGAGTATCACAGAAGCAAAATTCATTAATTCTCTTGGGTGCAGCTATTCCAGTGACATTATTTGAGCTTTGGTGTTTTAAATAAAGGCATGGGCTCCAATCTGGTTCCAGTGTAACTCCTCTGAAATTATCTGAGCAACTCAAGAGAGTCGTTTTGGGCCACTCCACTTTACTTCATGGTGTTTTAACAGTGGTCCTTCTCACCAGCGTTCCGAATAAAATAATTATTTTCCGGGAAATTGCTTTGGAGCCATACCCTTATCAACACATTACAGATAGCTAACTAACCATTGCCTCAGTTGTTTGACAAATTAATCAAGTAAATCTTGCCTTGCTGCGCTTTTCTGAAATCTATAAAAGATAATGGACGGAAAAAACGGACAAGATGTTAGATTTCATTTAACTTCTGCTTTATTGCCTTCTTCACAAGAGAATGTAAATAAAAACCCATTCTCCAAGCTATCATATTTCCCATAAAATGGTCACAATCTGCTGATGCAGGAGCTATTCTCTACAGTTCCTTGCATGCATATTTTACCAAATGGCGAAGATCAGTATGCCCAACAAGTAATACAACAGCCAACGTAAATAAATTAACATGTCAGGAGTTCCAAGTGGTCGAGAAGTGGTGGGCAAAAAGATGATGCTGTTTCATTTTATGAGTGCATGCAAAGGCAGAGGTGATAAATTATCCTTATTGGGTTTGCTTACAGGAAGCATCATTCTCCTGGAGTACCACTTTGAACAGAGTACTAATCACTTGGAAATGTACTGAGAAAAGAAAGCAGAAAGGACAAACCACAGTATAGAGCCTTCTGGGTGACAGCAATTAAGTGTGCTGTATATGGGGGATGTCAAAGAATTCTTGTGAAAACAGAAATTGCTGACGTTTGCTTGCATATCCCATGTCTGGAACACAAATCAATCCAATGTATCTGATTGGTATTTGCTGTTATTGTTGTTTCAATCTGCAATTGATCTGCAGTTGATAAGGTTTCCCCCTCCACTTTGCACCTACTTTCTTTGCATTGAAATGAATAGGGAAGAATAACATAATTAAAACATAGTTAACATAATGCACAGAATTAATTAGGTTAGTTTGTAATTTCACCACAGCAGACCGTGAAACAAATAATATAGTTTTGGGCGGAAAATGAATGGCAGCAGAATGGAGATGTGATGTTCATATGGTGGAATGGAAAATGTTGCCTTCCAGAATCTTATTCTAATGATATTCTTCTTCTTGAAGATTAAGCAGTAAAAGTTTCAGTAATTACCATATGCCTGGGAAGCAGGACAACAACAACTTTTTAGGAGACACCAGTCACTTCTAAATGTCCAACACAGTTTTGCACTGCCTTAGGAGTTCCAATGGACCAAAACCAAGAGTCCATTTGGATGTCACAGAAGTGGGTGGGAAGACACTCTACCCCATTCTAAACCATGAAAGAGACAAGCAAGATTTACTGAATCATTTACTGAGTCAATATTGATTTATTGAATACAGTGGTACCTCTACTTACGAATGACTTGAATACGAATGTTTCTACTTACGAATGGAGCTCCGTCTGCCATCTTGGATGCTGTTTAGATAGGATTTTTTCTACTTATGAATTTTTAGATAGGGTTGCTTCGACTTACGAATTTTTTCTCCCAATGCATTCCTATGGGATTTGACCTACATTTTTTTTTGACTTACGAATGTGCGTTCAGAACGCATTAAATTTGTAAGTAGGGGTACCACTGTATCCTTTAAATACCTCACTTTGACACTAACAAGGGGCCCCAAAGCAGTTTGCAACAGTACTAATACAGCTGATGAAGTATCTCAGACCTAAGCGTCAAAGCATCACAGATATAGTAATAATAATGTCTAAGTTAAAACTGATAGGAAACTCTGCTTTCCCTTCTAACCCAAATGCAGGTAGTTGTTTTGTGATCTATACTTTCTTTTTAGCCTCTTTCCACCAGTTCCAATGGGACTCCTTATTAACACTGTCATCTTTATATATCAGGTACCTGATCACAGTCGGAAACTCTTTATCGCCCTTGTTTATCACTTCCTTTCGTCTAGAGGAATAGTCAAGAGCACTATTGTTAAATGTGTTGGGCCGCCGTGGGGATTGACTGCCTAGGCAAACAACACTTTGATCTCTATTTGAGTGCTTTGCTAGCAATCAAAATAAGTAGATCAGGCTTTGGACAAGACTTGAAATCAGGATAAATACTGCTGAGGATAACAACTAAGAGAAGCCTCACTAAAATATTGCATCTCTTAAGTGGGAATACTCCTTTCCTCTGATCTAAAATAAGCAAGTATGGCAGATACAAAAGTCATTAATAAGGTGTGTGTGTGTGTGTGTGTGTGTGTGTGTGTGTAAGACCACCATAACCCTCACACATTTCTTTAGTAAGTACAGGCATTTTTTATTCGATGATAAAGAGAGCCTGTAGAACTGAATGGCAAAAGGTTGCCATAAACTGTCATGATTATCTACTGAGAGGGGCTCTTTAACTGCACTAATTGTTTAACTTCTCATGAGCAGTTGTGATGCTGGGCACCTTAGCACAGGCGAGGCCTGCACTCTGGCCTTCAATACTGAGTACTAATGGATTGCAGCAGGTTCTGTAGCACACCACTGAAAAGCAGCAAGCTAGTTTAATATGCAGCTGATATCGCTGACACAATTCAGAAAGAAAATGGCATATTTGCAAATGGCTTTTTCTTTGCCCCTTCCTGCACTTGCAAATTGACATCCCATTATCAAGGATTCGAAAGTTTACAGCTGTGAGAAATTGTTGACCTTCAAGTGGGGGCCGGTTTTTCGACGTGGGGCGGGGAGGGATGTGTGCATATATACAGGACTTGCTTCAAATGCTTAAAGATGAAAGAGCCGCCTGCATAAAATGAGATAGCATCTTAATTAATAAGTGCATTAATAGGCAAAAACATATGGTCAGCTGCACTAATGTTCTGTGTTAGCAGAAGGAGGTTGACCGAAGTCACAAATCTCTAAACAATGCAAATGAGTTATTGTGCATTGCTCACACACACACACATGTATGCAAATACACACACACACACACACACACACACACACACAAAAGGAAATGGAAAAGTCAGCGACTTTTGGAAAACATTTATCCTCCTGGGAATTTCTATTTCAACAAAACAAGGAACCAGCTAAGGAAGGAATAAAAGACATGCAGATAGGCCTATGCTGAATAGCATTAGCATCACTTTTCTGGCAGGCTGCTGTGCCTTAAACAAATGGATGACAGGTAGGAAGACAACAGGAACAGCATATCTATGCTAGGACAATCTTCACCTAATCAATTTATGAGACAGACTAGCATGCAGCTGCTATAAGGACAGAAGTCTTGTAAGAAAAAAAAAGTTTTCTGTGGAATCACATTTTAGTTTCCCTTGTCTCTAACACATTATTTGCAGTTTCTTGTTTGTAGGCATCCACACAGAGGATGAGTAACACAACTATGCACATACACTCACACCCACACCCACGCATGCACACACCTATTTTCCATCTGTATTGGTCTGGTTCACACACGCCTATACATAGATTGATTGGTCTATGCTTGCTGACTGCAGTTTTTATATGGAGGCACCAGTAGTGTGAACCATGTTCTGCATTCAAGGGAGTCTGCAGAAAAATTCACTGCAGGGAACAAGACAGACATACAGGGCCGTCTTAAGCATATCTGGCGCCCTGGTGCGAATATCCCTCCGGTGCCCCCCCCGCCCCGTTTCCCAGCACGGCTGTCTGGTGGGCGCAGTGTGCAGCGTGGCTGCCGCAGGCTCAGGAGCATGGCGGCGCCCTGGCAGCCTGGTGCCCTGGCGCCCTGCGCCACCCAGCCTTGCTGTAGGGCCGGCCCTGCAGACATATTCTTCCAACAGTGCCAGACCCAGTTTGGCAAGGGGTCCTTTTCTGTAGCATACTTAGATTAATAGTTAATAGTGTCAGCCTACGCTTCCCATTGGAACTGACCTAGACCCTGTAATCCTTATCTGAGGTGCCTCTTCGTGTTCTTCCTCCCCAGGGAAGCTCACCTCGTGGTGCCTTCCTTACATACGTATATTTAGTCGCAAGGCAAAAACATTCCTCTTTTCCCAGGCCTCAGGCAAACTATACCTTTTAAACTGTATGTGTATGGTTATTGTTTTTGTCTGTCACTATGGTATGCATTTTTGTGTTTTTATATTGAAAAGCACCCTCAGATCCTTGGATGGTTAGTAGAGAAGTTAAATAAATAATAATGACATTATAAATATTTCATGGGTGAAAGTAAGATTGGGGCCAATTCCCACCTTCAATTTTTTAGTCCATCTTCAGTACTTAAAGTAGGGGCTGATGACAGACTGATAACTCAAGGGCCAGAACCAACCTGATAGACCAGCCTGGCAGTCTTTCTTCTGAAACCCTGTCCTTCTTCTCAGCATTGTCAATCCCAGGTGTCTCCACCTTTTTTTTTAAGTGTGGCAATCCAAACTGGGCCACGAAAGTGCATTGGGCACTGATGCTTTGACAGGCAGATGAAGAGGAGGGGGGGGGCGCAAAGCATTGTAAGCATTTGAGGAGATCAGGAATTATTGAGTGGCTGCTCCCAATCGCCTCTGATTTCCTACAGTGTTTGTCAATGCAGCAGCACTCAACCCATTTCCTTTCACCAGGTTCTTGGCCGGGGAGGAGATCATGAAGGAGGTGATCAAACTGCTTTGCTCCACAGGGGGTGATTCACAAAGGCTTCATTGGAAGCTGCCTCTTCAGTGATCTTGAAGTGATTTGAAGCAGTTCCTGAAGAAGCTGTTTCCCAGTCCTCAGAACTGGGGGTGGGTAGATCTCTCTCTCTCTCTCTCCCTGTCCCTCCATGTGGAGACAAGCTGATCAGGAGATGGCTGAACAGCTGAGTTGAGTGGCACAATATCAACTCTGCCCCTGTCAATTTTAGCTTTGGGCCCAACCTAGGAAGATACGTCATGAGAGAATGAGGCTGTTAGGCTGTTGGGGGGGGGGTCCTCACCCCTGGCTTATAGGATCCAGTTGCGGGTTGGGAGAAAAATGTTCCCTTCATAATGTATGGGCAAAGTAAACCCTTATATTCACCTTCCCCTGCTTGATGATCAGCAGTTAGAAGTCTATCCAATTTGTGTGCTGGGCCCTTTCACAAAGGCCACTGAGACCTTTTTACTTAGGCAGCCCTTTAAAGCGTAGTCTTCTGGGAAATGGTTGTGCAATATTTAACCTTTCCTGATAATCAGGATGTCTGATAATTGGATTGTCAATGGCTTCATTGTAATATTTATTGTAATTTCCGCTTTATTATGTGATGTGTAGCTTTGAGGATATTTTGGAAAATGTGCCGCATATATCACTCAGAGATCCAGAACAAACTTGTCTGAAGTGTTCAGAAATAAATCAGGAGGAGTCTGGTGATGTGAAAAGGAGGGGGTTTAATGAATTAAAGGTAGGTGAACATAGAGCAGCATGAAAACGTAAAGCAGGAAAGTATTGTTTTCTACCTGAAAGGTCATGAACTTTGGAAATATACTTAAGAAATATTATCTCTATAAGATAGGCCTTGGATAGATATCCACAGGTGTTCTGTGTAGCAATCATCGCTCACCCTGCCGGAGATTGCAGGAAAAGAGAGTCATATCCCAATTATGTTGGGTTTACTTTAATCGAAGCATTTAATATCCGCTCAGTGAGCCTGTTGTGAAAATGGGCCACATCAAGTAGAAGAGGCCAGCATGTGTCAAATACCTGTGACAGTTCACCTTGCACAATTCTTTTCTTGGTGGAGAAGGAAAGTCTGTCTGAAAAACGGAAAAAAGATGCCCGATTACTGGGCCATGCGGGTCAGTGGTGAGCAGACATTAATTAGGCCTGGGTCCATCAACAGATTCAGAGCTGGCAGGAAAAGTTCCATTAAGCTTTAAATTGTTAGTGCCAAAAGATGTTTCTAAAATGCCATCAATATGTTTAAATTGCCAATTGTATATTTTACAGACACTACATGTATTTAAGATAAAAAAAAACACTGCTGGCATATAAAGCTGTAATAGTTATAGCGAAACAAAAAATGGTCTTTGAGTCATTACAGATAAAAATGCCAAAGCCCGTGAGTTACTGTGTGCTGCAGATAAGCCTCAAACTACACTTTTGTCACATAAATAAGAAACAAGGACTGATTTCAGATGTTGCAACATGCCAGAAGTGGAGGAGGAGGAGGCACCAGCAGCTCACACTTTCTGTTTTTGTCCTTCAGTAACATCCAAAGTGGAAGTTCACACAATTCCTTTGTTGTGAGATGTAGGGGCTGCAGATGCATTCTGGACCAGTGGGGACATTTTATCGTCAAGGAAACACATGGATCTCTGCTCCAGATATTACAAAAGAGACACTTGTGTCTCTACTCCCACAACCTGTGTAGAGTCATTTCAGGAATTTAATATCTGCTCAGTGAGCCTGTTGTGAAAATGGGCCACATCAAGTAGAAGAGACCAGCATGTGTCAAATACCTGTGACAGTTCACCTTGCACAATTCTTTTCTTGGTGGAGAAGGAAAGTGTCTGAAAAAAGATGCCAGATTACTGGGCCATGCGGGTCAACCTTTCCCTACCCAGGCTCTGATTGGTCTCTTGAAAAGCCCAAGTAATTCCCCCCAAATGCATAAAATAGCTCGGTTCTTTCAGACCCCACCACACCCCTGATGACATCAGAGGTAGCATTGCATGGTGTATTTCTCAAACCCTCCTTGGACATCTGACCCACCTAGGGTTGCCAGACTTAATAGAGGACAGGACTTCTGTGCCTTTAATTGCCCTGCTGTCTTTTGAGTCTGGAAACCTTAAAGAGAAAGCAGCAGACCCTTTGTTTAATTTCCAAGCAAAGGGTCTGCTGGTTTCTCTTTAAGGTTTCCAGGCTCAAAAGAGAGCAGGGCAATTAAAGACACAGAAGTCCTGTCCACTGTTGAGTCTGGCAACCCTAGACCCACCTTCAGCTATTCAAGCAACTACCTTCTTATCTCCAGTAATAGCTTTGTCTCCTCTCAGTGTTCTGGTACAGAGCAATGGCTACATGCCAAATACAAAGCACATTGGGGAATGAAGTTCCAGGTGCTACTGATGTGGGGCAAAGGTACTAGAAAACTTCATTTCCTAGCACTACTTGCATCTGGCATGTAGTCGCCACAAGCTGTGCGCAGAAATGTCTGAAACCGTAGGAATAATGTGCTCTCAAATTCTTAGACAGGAAATCAACCCCATCCGCATCTAGACAGTCAATTCATTTCCCTTCCAGCTCTTCTTATTACAAGAAACATTTCACAGCTGAAAGGGAGCAATCTCCAGTAAGCACATGTTTCAATTAATGTCCCTTTCCAGCATCATAAATGGCAATTGGTCAGCAAAGGAGAATACAGCATGGGAGTCACGAAGAAAGGAGTAGGCACTTAATTTGTTGGTCCAAAAATGTCAAGCTGTCTCATTCAAGATGTGCTACTGAATTCTCTTTTGATAATGGCTAATGAAAATGTTATCCTGCTTCCTGTTAGCTGCAGATACAGAAATTAGTCAAGCTTTCCTTATTCAAATGAGACTTAATCTTATTCTCTCCACCACCTGTCCCTGATACTTTATATGAGATTTATTGGAAGTTTTCTGAATGAGTGGCTTCCTATGCACTATCAGAGAATTGTACGAGATAGATTCAGTCCTTCACTCTTAACAGGATTTAAGCTGCTCAGGTTGCGCGGAGAACAGATAAACAGTGTGAAGATGCAATACCTAAGTGTTCTTAAAAAAAAAGTGTAGTGGAGAAGGTGTGCAAGGGAGTGTATCTCCCTGAGTTTTTCCAGGACAAGTTATGACATCTACCAGAGCAACAGGGTAATTTACAGACTTTCCTTCTCTGGTAGATGAATGATATGAGAATGAGAATTTCAAGTTTATTGAGAAAGACTGATGCACCCTCACAGTTTCCTCTTGAAGGGACTTTCTCCATCTCACAAAATGAGCATCAGCTGGCTCACTGACCCTTGTATAGGCTTGCATCCTCAGTGAGTCCATATGAATTAGTCACATGAACATTCAAGCAGGGGCCGAATATGTCTTAGGGGTCACACTATCAGTTTAAATAGTAACACAGCTTTCTAAGGTTGCTTGCATTTCTAATTAAAAGATGAAAACTGCACTTCAAAACTGCATCTCCAAGTAGGGCTAGCAATGTTCCTTGTCTGAAACCCTGGAGAGCTGCTGTCAGTCGGTGTAAGCAATACTAAAGTGGATGGACCAATGGTGTGGCTCGGTATAAGGCAGCTTCATATGCAAAAGGCTTGGCAATGGGGAGCTGTCTCAGACAGATCCTTAGCCTTGCTTACAAAGCAGAAATAATCCGGTTTGATTTCCAGGATTGCTTTTGAAGATTTTTCTACTGCTATGAATAAGAATTCCCCCTCTCTGAGATAAGTAGAATTATCGTCTTTGCTTTTTAAAAATGTATTTGGGTTGGCGCTTTGGGACCGAGAACCTCTCACATGGGACTTAAGTGTATTATTAGCTCTGCCTCTCATAGACTAGTTTCCCTTTGGCAAAAATGCTATTTTCTCTGTCACAGGGGACACTGCCTTGCCCTGGATTCATGGATATTCATAATCATATTGGTTTTCATTTTTTTTTGTCCATAAATATTCTTTAAGTGAAAGAAGTGAATTGCTTGGTGTACAACTCATAAGAAAAATAACCACACATTTCTTTTTAAAATGAAGCTTGCATTGGCAGCCTTGCTACTGTTTCTGCCTCTGTGGTCAAAATCCAAGTAAATTCAGTTCTAAGTCAATTAATTGAGTGTTCACATTGCCATGGCAGTTAGCTTTTATTTTTATTTTTTCATGGAGCCCACTAATTAAATTCGACTTGTGTATAAACATGTCGTGTAGAAGGTTTCAACCAGTTCCGAGACAATGCTCTCGTATCCTTTCATTCACTACCATTTACAGCTTTTATCGAAACTTAGGGGACAGACTTCCTACCCTTGATTATGCTAACTTCATTCCAATTTGGTGTTCAGGCAAACAAAAAAGCACTGGTCACTGCCATGTTTAGCTGGCCAGCTTAAAAGACAACTTGAAATGTTGCACTCTTCCTGTACTGTAGTTTCCAAGTCATCCATAAGAACAGTATATTTGGCAGCCTTGGGTTTTTAGACTCAGATAGTCATGAAAGAAGCAACTGGGAGAATGCAAAGATGACCGCAAGAACTAGTCTTCTAGAGGAAGAGGCAATAATATGCTTTAGTCCCACATGTCTAAGAAGGGTTCTCATCCCAAAGCACTAAGACAACACAAGTGTGCTGGCTAGGGTGATGACTTTTTTACAACCTCATTTCCCTGTATCATAATTTGATGAGCTTTCATTAAAGATTAGATAAAATCTTACTTTCAAAGCAATTTGATTAAAAAAAACTCACACACAAAATGATTTAAATTTTTTTATTTATCAGTTTTTTGACCATTTTTGAAGTCACTGTAAGCAGATATAAAATTGAACCCAAGCTTTAGAGTCACATATATACAACATTATATAGGGTCATCAAACACATAAGAAAGCTTTTTTTTGCTGCAGTAACAGTATAGACGCCGCTAGAGGACGATGTTTTGCTACCTCTCCTGTAGGTTCTTTTCCCAGCATGTCCGGCAGGGTCTGCTGGCTGAGTTTTGAGATCCCAAAAAGGGGCTTTTACCTTGCGCAGGTGTGACATTTGTATACCCTATGTTGCTAAGAACACCCCCCATTGTGGAATGTGGTGTTGTGTCCAAATTTGATACAAAATTCATATAGAATTGTTAATACAATTTTATGAAATGGTAAAACGGCATACCAAAAAATTAAAAAAACGGTTTGTGCGTAACTTTTTAAAATATTTCAATGGAATATACCTTATTTTAGTCATTAATAGACAAAAGTTCATCCATTTGTGCTACAGGAAATAATTTTTGAGGGGAAAAAATAAAAAAGTCATCACCCTAGTGTTGGCATTATCTACCTACTCACTCACAAGACAATACTCAATGTGTATGAATGCCTGTGGCTTAGAAACTTCAGCTGCATTTCAGTAAACCAGGGATGGGGAACATTTGGTCATCCAGTTGTTGCTGGATTAGAACTCCCATCCTCCCTCACCAGTGGTCATGCGGTCTGTGGTTGATGGGAGTCCAGCAGCACAGATTCTCCATCCCACACCAATCAGTACATGTGAAAATGCAAGAGGCAATTATGATCCTGTCAGCATGCTAACTCAGGGAGTTTGTCAGGAAAGTTGCAATTCTAAGAGAGAGAGAGAGAGAGAGAGAGAGAGAAAGAGAAAGAGAGAAAGAAAGAAAGAAAGAAAGAAAGACACAGACCTCAATTTGTAAGTTGGGGAGATTATATCATGCAGTATTCCCTCTACCTCCCAACCACAACAAAGACAGCCGTGAATGATAATACCAGAAAGGGAGGCATAAGAATATCATAGCCATATTTCAAGATGGCAATGTCAGTGTTTATACACCCACAATTTCTAATTTAACATATGTTTTATATCTTCTGTTGCTATGTCTGAATGTATAAGTGTTATTCTGACATAGTTCCATATTAACATATGCTTTGAAATACAAACTGTAACCAAAATCATCAAACATAAAGAACAACTTTTTCTACGCTAGCAAAAGCCAGTTTTGACAAAGCCTATCATATTTATCATACTGCTGAGTTCAGATACAAAAGCAAGAAGATACTTAATGAAACCCTTTGCTTAGGAATGATCATAGCAAAAAGGATTAGGTTAACACTTGACTTGTTATTTTAAACTAATGGGCATTCAGTTAAGAGAAAGACAGATCACCCTTTCTACCTTAAAACAGGTACGGATGAGATAGATGAAGCAGAAAGATTGTCTTCTGGGCAGCAGCATGTGAAAAAAGCCAGAGGTGCTTGCAATGTTGCCAGCATGATGGCCTGTGCAGTTTGCCAAAGAGGCAGATGCTGCTTCTCAGAGAAAATCATCCCCAAATCGGCACCTGGCACCTGTAATCTCTTTCCAAAGAGAAAGCAAAACAGCACACACGAGGAATGTTCATGCGACTAATTCATGTGGACCTATTGAGGATGCAGCCTATACAAGGGTCAGTGCGCCAACTGATGCTCATTTTGTGAGATGGTGAAAGACCCTTCAAGAGGAAACTGTGAGGTTACAATTGGACCTTACCTCAGCCCCTCTGGGAACAATTCATTGAACCAAAGGCAAGGCATGGATAGAGCAAAGCACTGCATTGTCCTGTAATCTCCTCTTACAACACAATGAATGGAATCTCTCAATACCACACGGTGAAGTCATAATCTTTTGTTGTATTGATAGTTTCCAGTACATCTACCCTAGCAATTAAAAGGGAGGCTAAATCAGTTCTGCCAATGGGTTTTTTTTAATTGCAACTTCTATTTTCATAGTGTTATTGTGATGCTTCATAGTGTTGTGATATCCAGCTTTAGAAATAAATATTGCTAAAAGACACCCAACAAGTATTGAAGTGAACTTCAGAGCTTTGGGAAATGGTCAAAAATAAAATAAAAATCCTATACTGTAGCTAAAGGGGATAAGAAAGGCTAAGCCAGCTACAATAAATTATATGCACTTAGAAGTAAGTCCCATTGAAGTCATGTTAATGAACAGGATTGCATTGCATGTGTATATGACACCATTGGAAATGATAAATGCATCCCATAATCATATTACAAAAAGAGAATAACAAGCTCTCAGGCATTTTATCTTCAGTATTATTACAAATGCAGTGGTGGAGAAGTCCTTTATTTTCTTGCCTTTTAACCACTTAAAGTATCGACTTTTGCGAAGGATGTAATGCCATTCATATATTCAGTGCCCACAAATAAAAATAAATTCAAGTTAAACAATGTTTTATGTTTCACTTTTCTGGGGATCTATTTAAAAGAGGGAGGGAAGAGAAGAAAATAAACAATAGCATCCTTGCTTCTGTACAAAATGCAAAGAAATAAACAACTATCTGACTTTTAGAAGACATCTGAAGGCAGCCCTGTTTAGGGAAGCTTTTAATATCCGATGAATTATTGTATTTTAATATTTTGCTGGAAGCCACCCAGATTGGCTGGGGAAACCCAGCCAGATGGACGGGATATAAATAAATTATTATTATTATTATTATTATTATTATTATTCAACAGAATTCAGAAGACCAGAAATTTCAAGAAGCAGTGAAGAGGCACCTGCATTTTTACCAGTGTGATCACACTTCATGGGCTCCTATTGCATGTGGAGTTGCATGGGGACCCAAAACAAACAGGGAGCTTCCAGAAGTACAGGAAACTCCCTGCTTCAGAAGTTTGCCTTTCAACTCATAAAGGTTGGTAGAGAAAGGATGGATCTTAGTGGACTCACCCCCACATAGGTGTTGGCTTTGCATGTGACTAGATGCTTACAGAGGGACGCGGGTGGCGCTGTGGTCTAAACCACTGAGCCTAGGGCTTGCCGATCAGAAGGTTGGTGGTTCGAATCCCTGCGAAGGGGTGAGCTCCCGTTGCTCGGTCCCAGCTCTTGCCAACCTAGCAGTTTGAAAGCATGTCAAAGTGCATGTAGGTGCCGCTCCGGCGGGAAGAGAAACAGCATTTCCATGCACTGCTCTGGTTTTGCCAGAAGTGGCTTAGTCATGCTGGCCACATGACCTGGAAAAACTGTCTGTGGACAAACGTTGGCTCCCTTGGCCAGTAAAGCGAGATGAGTGCCGCAACACCAGAGTCGTTCGTGACTGGACTTAACTGTCAAGGGTCTCTTTACCTTCACCTTTTTAGATGCTTACAGAGGGCTACTGGGTGTATGAAACGTGGCCAGTGTTCACATTCCCAGTTTAAAAGTTGTCCATCCCAAACAAATTGTGTGAAAAAGAAAACTCAGAGTAATACCAATACATGCTGACAGATTCCTCAATGTGATAAATGGCATTCATAAAGGATATACCCAATAACTCGACCTTACCATGCAGGTTCATTGTCACCTGAAGACAGATGCTTGGTCTGCATCCTGAGAAGTCTTCTCTATTGGTCAAATAAATAGCCTACATTTGGGAAGGTTCTAATGAGAAGTCTGGACTCTTGAGATGCAATCTGGTACATCAAGCACATTAGAGAACTCACCTTTGTTGTCTTGGGTTCCCTGCCAGCAATATGCCACAGTCATGGTGGAGAAATCTGGGCTTTGTGAGAGCCTAGATCTCTCCCTTTTAATGAGGGTGAAAGAGGAGAGCGCAACATATGGTCTGAAGCTCAACATCAAAAAAACCAAGATCATGGCCACTGGTCCCATCACCTCCTGGCAAATAGAAGGGGAAGAAATGGAGGCAGTGAGAGATTTTACTTTCTTGGGCTCCTTGATCACTGCAGATGGTGACAGCAGTCACGAAATTAAAAGACGCCTGTTCTTGGGAGAAAAGCAATGACAAACCTAGACAGCATCTTAAAAAGCAGAGACATCACCTTGCCTACAAAGGTCCGTATAGTTAAAGCTATGGTTTTCCCAGTAGTGATGTATGGAAGTGAGAGCTGGACCATAAAGAAGGCTGATCGCCGAAGAATTGATGCTTTTGAATTATGGTGCTGGAGGAGACTCTTGAGAGTCCCATGGACTGCAAGAAGATCAAACCTATCCATTCTGAAGGAAATCAGCCCTGAAGGCTGGAAGGACAGGTCTCTGGAAGGACAGATCCTGAAGCTGAGGCTCCAATACTTTGGCCACCTCATGAGAAGAGAAGACTCCCTGGAAAAGACCCTGATGTTGGGAAAGATTGAGGGCACTAGGAGAAGGGGACGTCAGAGGACAAGATGGTTGGACAGTGTTCTTGAAGCTACGAACAACAGTTTGACCAAACTGCGGGAGGCGGTGCAAGACAGGAGTGCCTGGCGTGCTATGGTCCATGGGGTCACGAAGAGTCGGACACGACTAAACGACTAAACAACAACAACAGGGCAGGGCTTTGCAAACTTTTCATGATGGTGACACACATGCATCATTTCACTACATGGTAATTCAGGTGGTTAAACTGACCCCTTTCCAGCCCTGGGAGGAGCACGGGGAGTGTTCACGTGACACACCTACACACTGCAGACGACACACTAAAGTGTCGCAGCACACCGTTTGGAAAGCCTCAGCCTAGGGCATACTTTCAAAGCCAGAATAAATAGTCCTCTGTTGGATCTGTTTGGTGCTCTTCATAATATTTCTTTTGTGTCTGATGATCACAGCTGGAACAGTGGAAAATGCAAAGCGTCGTCGTTCTGCCACAACTGCCGATGTACAACATTCAATGGTACCACAAGACAATTTGGATGAAAACCTCAATGTATGCCGTTCTTCCTGAGAGCCTCCCATTGACAACTGTAAACAGCTGGCAATTTCAGAGCCTATAAAACACTGGCACGTCAACAAGGAGTGACAAGAAGAAGAAGAAGAATCCGTTTGGAATGGGTAGTGTGGTGTTTTTGTGTTTTAGGTATTGTAAATGAAGCAGAACACATTAGGCTTTAAAGTCAAGGACGACTTGTTAGATCTGCAGAGGGACTACATCAGCCAGGGAAGGACTTACCCAATCATTGCAAATTGTAAACACTTTATGATAAAAAAGTCAAGAGAAACGGCAGCAAGCCTCTGTGAGCTCAGCCTGTACGGCAATTATTCCCAGCAATAATACGCTACATGTTTCTCCTTTACTGCTCTTGTGTGGATTACAAACAGAATTTAAATCTGAGCTGGGTAGACCTGGGAACACTGTACTAATACTCGGTTTAAAAGCTGGCAGAGAAACCTACAGAGAATCCAAGTCCCATTTTGCTCCCTGGTTGCCTAAACAGGCAACAATGGCAAGAAAATGTAAAAGAAGCCAGGGAGAAAAGAACGCAAGCTATGCTCTGTTTTCCGCGGCTGTCTCAGTGTTAATTGCATGGGGAACAACAACTCATTTTCTCTTGCTGCAGTCAAAGGGTTAGAAATGTTGCCGTTTACAGGGCCCTGGTGCCACCTCTGTTTACCTACGTTGCCAAGAAGGCTGAATATTCTCATTTCTTTAATTAAATAGGTGTAAGGTGAATTCACTTTTCGAGCTGCCTCATTCCGCCAGCTTGGATTGTTTTGATCTGTTTTGATTGTGTACAGCTTTGCTCTCACCAGAAGCCATGGGGTGGAGAATGCCAATTTAAAGAACTACAAACTGGGCAGGCACCACCATTCATGTTGGCCACAATTCAACTCCTGAGCGCAACACGTGCTCTACCTCTCATGCAATCAGTATGCTATCCATATCCCAAACCTAGCATGGAAATGCCCTGCCTTCCCTCCACAACCATCTAGGTTAGAGCGGCACACAAATGGGTTCTCAAGATTCTCCATCCTATTTGGGAGAAAATGCATCACACTTTCACAGGCCTGGGTTCTTTCCACCAAACATGTTTTCATTGTTGTTTGTGGCCAGCATGACAAAGCCGCTTCTGGCGAACCAGAGCAGCACACGGCGTTTACCTTCCCGTTTACCTTCCCTATTTATCTACTTGCACTTTGACGTGCTTTCGAACTGCTAGGTTGGCAGGCGGAGGGACTGAGCAACAGGAGCTCACCCTGTCGCGGGGATTCGAACCGCTGACCTTCTGATCGGCAAGCCCTAGGCTCTGTGGTTTAACCCACAACGCCACCTGCATCCCTCACCATATATATAGTGGAGAATATTTGGAGAAAATTGTGCAAAAGTGGGCTTTTTCTTTTTTAAAAAATATCTGGATTTTGTGTCACCTTTTGCACCTTCACACAGGCTTTAAGAACAATCATGTTCCTTGTGATTGACTTCTGTGACTGCTTTATTTCCTATCAACGCAAAGTCATGCATAACTTCTAGAGGGTTGCAGCTTAGCCATACAGTGCTAGACAAATAGAATATATAATGTTGAAGATTAAAGACTGTGGGAAGGAATCTGGAGAACAGACTTAGTAGACTACTTTTGGTAATGGTAGAAGCTATGAAAGAACGAAGGTCAGTGTCAATATAGGAAGGGAGGAATTTAACTTTTCAAGTGGAAAGAGAGTTTGGGGTTGCCAGTAAGGCCATTTGTACGAGGCAGGCATCAACTACAAGATTTGGTTCAGACCATGTTTCAGTGCACCAAGGGAACAAAGAACAAGATTTGGTCTGAAGTGCTTCAGAGGGTGTTCAAGTTGCCTTAGGGTCTGACAACATAGAACGCATGGTTGGCACGCATGGTTGGTGGGCAAAAAGGGAAGCTGTGTCCCACTTCAGTGACACGGGCATCAGTCTGTAGGCAGAGGCCAGCAAGGCTACGGGCAAAGATACCTCCATCCAATAATAATATTTTTTTTAAAAAAAACCTGTTGCCCTCAGGAGAACACTGTCCACAGTAAGATTCCACTGTCAATCCAATCATGTGAAATGGGGATGCCATCTTGTCCTTTGCCTCAGGCAGCGAAGCGTCTTGGGTCGGCCTCTAACACCACACACTGGATTGTGGCTAGGAATGGTCAAATCTGTCCGTTTCAGGTTACTTGGTTTCTCATTTTTCCAATCTTAATTTCAGTTCTCTACATTTCCACAGCAATGTGCAATCCTCACCAAACATTGTCTGAATTGTAATGTGAATTTTTATGAGGAAGTGCATTTTTGTATGCATTTTTGAATAATATACACAATTTTGGAAGCACTTTTCCCTACTATATCACGTTTTGTATGTTATCTTCACTAAAATAAATAAGTGTACACTTCGCTAATATATAAATGAACGTTTCCATAGTAGGCATCGTTGGTTTGGACAATGGCATTGCAAAATTCAGAGAAGTGCGAATTTCACAAGATAACTGTGCTTTGTTCATGTGTATTAGGCACCACCTGATTAAAATGCAAACAAAATTGAATTTCTACCCCATTCCTATTTGTGGCTCTACTATTTCCTACATTAATGACCATATGTGGCAAAGTGAGAGGCTGATCAGCTTAAACAACTAGCGTAGATTCCAGGATAAGAGTATTTCAGAAAACAATTTTGCCCTGAAACTCTGAAACTGCTAGTTTAAGCCTTCTTTTGATAATTTACAGCTGAGTTCCACATTAACTACAAAGAAATGAATTTCATTCTCAGTCAGGATGACTGACAACACTGAGATTCTTCTTGGGTATTCCCTGCTGTGTCTAAAACAACAAACCCAGTAGCATTTATTTTTCACTTGTAAAGTCTGTCTAAATCCTGTCATGTCTACTCATAGACTTGATTGTTTACACACTGTATCTACTCTTTAAATAATAATAAAAAGCACCCCTGGCAAGTACAGCTTTTAAAGATCTCCGTGCTTTTGCCAGAAACTTCAAATGTCCCCCTTTTCTCTTTCGTTCCTGCCTCCCCTCTGTTTCCTTATAACTGCTCTTCAGTCAGTCTTTAAAAAGACACTGGCAAGTTTTATCCTCATGTCTATTAGCTGTGACAGCTCAGTATCCCCATATTTCTCATGCAGAATATTTTGTAAACGCATATAGTTTTTGCTTCTAGCGTTTTAAAAGTACATAATCCACGATTGAGACCCAAAAAAGGGTAAAAAGTGGTGTCTGAGTTGGCAGAGTGAGAAATGTATGATTGATTACCTCATAACTATTCATTTCAACAAGATTTATCCCTCTTCCCTCACACAGATTCAATCCAAAGAGGAAAACAAATCACAAATGCCCACATACTGTATTACCTAGATACCTAAAAGTCAATTCCTCACATTGTGACACATTCCAGGGCTTCATACCAAGCCAGACAACTGGATCATCTGGCTCAGTGTTGTCTACACTGACTGGTAGCAACTCTCAGATGTAAGCGTTTCTTAGTCCTACCTGGAGATGAGCTGCAAATGATTCAGATGAAGGGCTGGGGAAATTCTTTCCATATGGCTGCCCTTCACTCCCATGGGAAAATATAACAAGACCCTTGGGGATAGTGCTGCAGTGAATAAAAATGACACTTTGTTTTCCCATGGGACGGCTCAGCCACCCCCAGCAGGAAATCTGCAGAACAACTGCACAAATGATGTGTGAAGAACATATGGAGAGGTCCAACGCTGCCTGGAGGGGGTGGGGTTGCAATGTAACAAACTCTTCTTCCACATGCAGCCCACCAATCATCACGATGGGCACTGTATTAGTTTTCATATTCATATTTTTTCATTTTACTATCTCAACTTCAATGGCTTCAAACAATAAAGTCACTTCAATGGCTTTGGTTCAGAAGGATGGTTATATCACAGCAATATATGGATACAGATGGCTTGCCACTAAGAACATAAAGACATGTCTGATGAATTGGCTGAAAGGTCTATATAACCCAGCAGCCTGTTTCTTGCAGTGGCCAACTAGATGCATCTGGGAAGTCCTAAAGTAGAACATACCCCCCCCCCAAACAGGACATGCTGCTGTTCCCAAGCAACTGGTATTCAGAGACATGAAGTATTCAGATCCTGGAGGTGGCATACATATGTTTAGTGCCCTTGGATATTTCAACTGATGCAGGAGGCCATTTTAAAAAAATCCTTGAAGCAAAGCACTGCCTTCACAACCCCCTTTATTATTGCCAGGGGGACTCCCTACAGGGAGCCTCCCCCCGTCATCCTGACCAGCACGTCGCCCAGCAAGAGCGGTAGTAGCAGGTCAGGTGGAAGCAGAATGGAGGAGGGAAGGATCAGCGATGTATCAGAGCCCCGGCACTGCCATAGCCAACAAGTGGAAGAGGGAGCACAGCCGCTTCCGGCGCCCGAATTGAGGCGTGCGCCCAAACACAGGGTTAGAGGGCGGCGTTTCAGGGTGCCCAAGCTATTATGCTGGCCCCGGAGCAGAAGGGCGCCATTGCCGGATCCTGCCAGGGACTAGGAGGTCATGTTTTCTGCTATCTCTGCACTGTAAATTGTATGCACAATAAAACCCTTAAAGACAGAACGGACTGGAGCGTCTTTACTCGGAAGTAGCTGCAACAATCCCCTGACAATTTTTATTTATGATTAGTGTTATTTATTAAATTTGTATACTACCCTGTACCCGCAGGGCGATTAACAAGATAAAAATCACAATATGGAAACATATAATACATCATAAAAATAAAAACGAGGTCATCCCAATAATCCTCCCTCCCCAACACATTTTAAAAGGGCATTGGATGGCAATCAGCTAAAAATGCATAATGAAGGTGAGAACCGAACCTCCCTGGGGAGAGCATTCCACAAACAGGGAGCCACAGCAGAAAATGCCCCTTCTCATGTTGCCAGCCTCAGGATATGTTGTGGAGGAGACACTGCCTCAGAAGTGCTGGTTTTGTAGTTCTCTGTCTGGGTGGCAATCACCAATAGCTGTTGGTTCCATTCACTTCCTCTGTAGCTCTGCTCCAAGAAGACAACTCCTAGCCCACAGGGCTATCAAGGAGCAAAGAAGACTTGTTCTCTCTTCTTTCTCCCCCCCCCCCCAATCATTTGCTCCTTGCCACCCAGTCTAGAAGTCCAGCATGGTAGAGAAGTATGTGATCAATCTCCCGCCATGGAGCAGTGGTCTTTCCTCTAAAGTACAAAATTTGAATAATAGGTTATTCCGCATTAGTACTGTCAAATGTTCAGGATTTTTTGCCTCTCTGTGCAGGCTTCTAAATGTGATTCTAAGCAACAAAGCACACACACACACACAAATAAAATACGCAGCTGTATTATAGCACTGCGAGTTATGAGCATGAATTACACAATGTTTTATAGCAGCAAGCGCGCTACACATGCATATTCTAGGATGCCCCAGCAGGCCCCATAAAGAGAAAATATGGCTCTGTTCTATAGTAAGTGGGTTGAGGCTTGTAGTCTTAATGAATAAAGAGAGTCAGATTATAACTGGTCACTAGAGTGAGCAATCCCTTCATTAGAGGTCAGCATTGCATATTTTGATGGGTGGAAACAGCAAAGGTGAGAAGCAGGACAAAGATTCACAGCAAAGTTCAGAGGCCTGCCCTTGGATAGATTAAATCAGAATGGCACAGGAGGGGCATCATGTTTACATTTTATATCTCATAATAACTATAGATCTCGGGACTTCTGCAGAACAGCTTTGTGTTTCCTGAAACACGGAAGGGCCTGCCTTTCCCCACATCAGGCCTGTTGTCTTCACATGGCATCCTTGGGCATCTAACACAGTCTGGTAGAAACTACCTCCCATGCCTACCCTGGGACTGAGTCTAGAAGTCACCTTTCTGATTCCCACATTGCGGCGGCACATATATTAAAAGGTGAGCATAATCACAATGGCAGCTCTCAGACTCCACTGGAGGCTGCCTGGTGCTTGTTGGAGCGAAAGCGATGGGAGAATATGCCCATTTCAGTTTCCCTAAGTTTCTCATTCAGTACACATTTTCACATGGGCTTGTGTTTGTTTTCTTTTTTAAAAAAAAGTCCATGAAAAATCTTTAAGCGTTTTAGTGTGAACTTCTAATATACATGTTTGTATGCAATTCTGCCTAATATAATTATTTTTGCAAAGTATTTTCCTGAAATGTAATGAATGCTTGTATGTTGCTTTTCATTATTATATGCATTTTGGACACATTTTAGTGCATGGATTTGCCCCAGTATATGTATACACATTACTTCATTGAAGAACTGCGTTGCAAATTCTGAGAAATGCAAATTTCAAAGGATGGTTGTGTTTTGGTTCACATTTCTGAAAGCGCAAAATAAGTGAATTCACCTTTAAGTAGAAATGGAATCCAATTTCTCTTCCATACCTGGCGGTTGCTCATCACCACCAGGATAGTTTACTAGATCATTTAATCACCAATGAGATTCACCAATCAAGGAGAGGTTCCACAACAGATCCCCATAACCTTGAGCTCACTCTGTTCCTATCTCCCCCTAAGAGTGTTGCTTGTCCTGATATGAAATGTTCAGGTGATAAAAATGGCTATATGTATGCATACACATTAGAGTAAGTTGAAAAATCTTTTTTAAAAAATAGGTAAATTCTAGAAACAGGGAAATGCCACAAACGAAATTGGAATGCTAACACAATACTATATCAGCTAATATGTATAAAGCATCATCAAATGTAAGACACTAAACATTTCTCCCATGGTCGGAATGCTCTTGCAGTGCCTTTCTTGCCAGCTCTAATCGGTGACTGTGGTTCGGGTTTCATAGGCAGTTTCTGAGTAGTTAGGAGACTTGCTTAACATTTACAGTACATTTCTTAGCCTTTCTTAATACCAAGTTGCTGGCAGTCTGCACTTCAGTGAATAATGCACTTGATTCAATTTCACTCACTCATTGCGATGTAAGTACCTGATAGAATATCCTCTCCTGCCTTGTTAAGAATTTGACATTTCAGTTTTACTAAGCTGACTCTCACAAGCGGAAAAGCAATTCATAGAAAGAGCTCTTCACAGCAAGAATATATCTCCTAAAGAGCCAGACCAGCTCTGACTTTGTAACACTTCCATACTGGGTGAAAATTGCCCCCCTATCACTTATGTAATGCTGATGAAAGAGTGGGAAAAGGAAATGCTAGATATGATCCAGCATCTGATGCACATAATTTCTGAGATAACTTGGTATCATATTCTACTATCCGTAAGCAACTATATCGTGAGAGTTACTCTGTTCCCAGTCCGTGACTCCCACCTGCCAGGAGCTCCACACACCACAGTTAGGCTCCAGTTGCATCCAGGAAGGACTGGCTGGAGTTTGCAGCAAATAATAATAATAATAATAATAATAATAATAATAATAATAATAATTTATTAATACCCTGCTTATCTGGCTGGGTTTCCCCAGCCACACTGGATGGTTCCCAACAGAACATTGAAAACACGATAAAGAATAGGAATATGATAAAACATCAAACATTAAAAACTTCCCTAAACAGGGCTGCCTTCAGAAGTCTTCTAAAAGTCAAATAGTTGTTTATATCCTTGACACCTGAAAGGAGGGCGCCACTACTGACAAGGCCCTCTGCCTGGTTCCCTGCAACCTCACTTCTTGCAGGGAGGGAACTGCCAGAAGGCCCTCGGAGCTGGACTTCAATGTCCGGGCAGAACGATGGATGTGGAGATGCTCCTTCAGGTATACTGGGCCTAGGCCGCTTAGGGCTTTAAAGGTCAGCACCAACAGCACCAACAGCACCAACACCTTATTCCAGGTGCCAACCACCATCCATTGGAGGAAAGCCTTTCACTAAAGAACCCATCCAGCCACATACTCCTCCTTCTCTTCTTTCCCACACTGCAGTTCCCAAGCATCAGCATTCCGAGATTGCTGGATAACAAAGAACATATTACTTTGGTACATCTTATATAGCTCTATCATCTCTAGCGCCAACTAGTGACATTAACTGTAATTGGACTTACTTTACAGCTACTAGATCCCATATAATTACAGCCTTTGATTTAGCCTACAGTGGAACTTACCTTCCACTTTGGCCATAGGCACAGAATTAAAAATGGGTCACAACAATCAGCCTTTATATCGAAACTTTAGCATTTCTGGGGTTGTTTCCTGTCCACATCAGCTTGTGCTTTTTTGAAAATCAATCCCTCGGCACTTAAAGTACTAATTTTGTTAGAGGCTCATAAAGTCTTTCTCTCTCTCTCTCCTTGACTGCTCTCATTCTTGGATAAAACTGAATCAATACAAATATTGGCTGCTTTCAGGATTAGTTTTCATGATGGGCTTTGAACAGGAACAATGAGCATGTGAACATAAAGGAGCTTGTTCAAAAGATATTTGAGTCTCTGCCAAAAAAGCTCCCTTCCAGCTGCATCATCCGGTTGGAATGGGATGAGTTCTGGTCTTGAGATTCTCTGTGGATTGACCAAAGGTGGCCATGGACTTTCGGGGCATGATTTGTTTGGAACACATGGTTAGCTCTGAATACAGATCTCAAAGGCAGCAGGATCTCAGGAAGAGCATGTATATATTAAAATCAAATGGTTTAATCTACATTTTCCAGGTTTCTGCATTCAAATAATGCCACAGATATGCTCTCTCTCTCTCTATGTATATGTATATGTATATGTATGTATGTGTGTGTGTGTATATATATATATATATATATATATATATATATATATATATATTCTTCATAGCAAAAAGTATAAACTTCCCTGATTTCTTTTTCAGAACCAATAAATAGTGCAATCTCATTTCTCATTATGTGAATTTTTTTTCAATTTGTTGTGGGTTTATTAGTATAGAGCAGGCATCCCCAAACTGTGGCCCTCCAGATGTTTTGGCCTACAACTCCCATGATCCCTAGCTAACAGGACCAGTAGTTGGGGAAGATAGGAATTGTAGTCCAAAACATCTGGAGGGCTGAAGTTTGGGGATGCCTGGTATAGAGTGTCCGAATCTGGTTGCTGTTGTTGTTGTTGTTGTTTTAATTGCATTGCTGCCAGTGCCAGGACTGGTCCAAGACATTTTGCTTCCTGGGTTGAACAGCAAATTGGCAGCCCTCCCTGTTCTTTATACAAAGGCTACGTTCAGCATTGGCAATGGAACAGCATCCTCCACCACACCCAATGCAGGCGGACCACCTTAGGAGGTAGCAGACACAGCACTGTCCCCACCCCACCTGCCTCAGTCTGCCTCAGGCCCAGCTCAAGACATTTTGCTGCCTAAAGTTGAATATACACTTCCCCACAAGGAATAACACAATATCCAAGGGCAGTAACAATTATTTGGTAGTTGAGATAGAATTCCCACAAGCACTCCTTCCTTTCCCAGGCAGTTAAAACACAAAAATAAATTGAACAACTAACTATTTGCTGCCCCATAATGACTCTCTAAATCTGTTGCCTGAGGTGGCTTCTTCGCTCTGCCTATTGATAGCACTGGCCTTGCTCTGGCTAATGGTGGCGATGGCCCCAATTGCCTTAAGGTCTGGACTTGTGGACAGACTGGCTGCAGCAAGGTGGGAAAGGTTAATAGAGAGGAATTGTCTGTATCACAAGCAAAGGCACAACAAAAGAGAGTTAAAGGCAGAAAATAAAGTTAACATTTTGGTAAAGAGGCAGAGCTTGGAGCAAGCAAACCTGAAGCAGAAATTAAGATTTATTAATAATGTATATAATTTCCCCCTGCTTTTCTTCATTAAAATGCTTTACCAGTTTTACCAATTAGGAAAAAGCAAACAATGGCACAAGGGGTTGGCTGGGAAATAGCTTCAAAAGGAACAGCGCTAGAAACAGTAATAAAAACAGCTAAAAGCCAGGACATTACCTTACCTGAAAGAATTGCCCGGTGAAACAACTCTATTTTCATCATTCTTCTAAAATAGGCATAGCTCCCTGGGAAGAGAATTCCACAATCTGGGTGATTTCCAGTGGTAGGGAAAACAAGGAGAAGGAATCTCGGAAATAGAGGAAAGCTCTCGTGCAGGTCTATACAGAAGGCCCAAATTAAAGTCTGTTGACAGGGTTTTTCAGCGGCCTCGAGCCACAACATTTATGCGATGCTGATGACACACTGCTCTACTTTTCCATCACATCTGAATCAGGAATTACTGTGGAAACTTTAGGTCAGTGTCTGGATGCAGGGGTGGACTGGATGAGGGCCAACAAAATACGCTTGAATCTTGTGCTTGTGAAGAAAGACAATGGAAAACTTTAGACTAGAATACTTCGCTACAAACTCAGGAAATAATGGAGCAAAGGCTCTTCAGTAACATTCATGCCTGATTTCTTAAAGCATCTACTGACTCAGGAGGAAAACATGATCCATCACTGGCTTATAGGCCACATTAGTTCTACTCAAGAGTAAAACCACTGGACACAATGGGCACAAGCAACTTAGTTTTTTAAAAAATTTCAGTGAGTCTACTCCAAGTATAATTTAAGTTGGATACAACCCATTATTTTTAAAGTATTTTGGCACTCCAGTGCTGCCTATTTAGAATAAATCTCTATTGATTAAAAGGACTTGTTTATTGAAGGAAGGGTATTGAATTGCAGCCAAGTTATATTTCCTCAACTGACATTCATGAGGATCAGAAAAATCATCATTACTCGCTACTTTTAGAATGCCTGGATTTCTGTAGTACTTAGGAACTTACAACTCTACAAGCCCGGGTGTTTATTGGGTCAGTGATGAAGTACTACATTCCCTTTTTATGTCATGTCAGTCTCCCAATCGATGATGAGCCAAATTCCCATTAATAACTTTATTACTATTTATTTATGGTAAGTTCATTGCAAACAGAGATTCCCACAGAAACTGTGATTAAAGCAGTTGACTACATTATCATAAAAATCAACAAAAATTACTGTAAAATGGATGAACAATTCATCAGCACCATGGATTACAGTAACATGTATATGCACTAATGCAATGCTTTCAGCAGTACAACATCTGCTCTTTTATTCATATTTTAGATGGAGCACATTTATTTCAGAAGAAATTGCACTGCATTCATTCCAGCTGGTTAATGCTATGAAACAGGAATACGGGATTATTTTTCTACTTCCACTCCACTGATATCTAAGCTTGATTCATATTATTCAGATGCTGAGAAAATTCCAGCAGTTTATCTGATAAGAAGAGTCAACTGGCTTCCCCGTGACCTGCTTTGAATTGACAAATGTCTTTTGCCTGCCCCTTGGCCTCCTTGTTTCCCATCGCCAACAGAGTTCACTTGCTGCCTGCTTCTCTAAACCTTATTGAGCAACCTGATGGCTCAGTCTCCCCCTGGAAGTGAGCAAGAACTCAGAACAACAACAAAAATAAGCATAGGCACATAGGGAACTGCCTTACACAGAGTCAGACCATTGGTCCATCTAGCCCAGTATTGCCCCTACTGACTGGCAGTGGCTTTCCAGGGTTTCAAGCCTTTCTCAACCCTACTTGGAAATGATGGGGATTGAACCAGGGGCCTTGTGCCTACAACACAGATGCTCCGCCTCCTGAGCTACGGCCCTTGCCTTTCCTCAGAAAGCAAGCAGATGGAATGAGGAAGGAATGCTGTGAAACAGCAGAAGGTGCAGCCTCACCTAGGGAGGGGGGAACTGGATTAGATGGCATGAGGGAAATTGGATGGCAGTGGGCAGTGGCTGAAGGGAATCCTGAAGCAAATGGCAGGAGGTGGGGGCAGAGTCAAGTTGACCTCCTTCCTTTCCAGTAACTTATAAAGCATTTTAACTAGTTGTAAAGCAGATAAAATGTGGGTAGATGAGGGCTGGACCCTTAATTTCATGGACTGATCCTGTGGATTCATTTAGGGATAGCCTTGGCACAGACTAAGCCAAAATCTCTCCATTTTTCTGGCACTTCCCTTCCACAAACTTACCAGGACAAGGTGGCAGTGAGGAAGGCTCAAACCTGGTGCAGAGGGAGGGAGGGGGGAGGGAGGGGGAGGGGGAGAGAGAGAGAGAGAGATGTTGAAGACTGGTTGGTGAATGGAAAAGGATTGTATCTCTCTGGATTAGAATAATATATGATCCAGTGTAGAAATCAGGGGGTCCTCTAGATTGCCTTGTATTTTCAGAGAGAATAATGGACCACCAAGCTTAATTTTCCATGTCAAGGAATACAAATTTAGAGAAACATCTCTAGTGAAATTTTCAATGAAAAACAGATCAATTTCATTTTCTGCCTACTTAAGGTGTGGTGGGCAGGGGGCAGGAGAGCAGAAAGATGGGCGTAAATAGTAAAATATTAAAAGTGGGTCCCATGAAGCAAGTTGGGGTTTAGAAATGAATCCTGGGTCTGCAAAGACTAATGTCTACTGTGTCTCCATATTGTATATGGCAGAAAATGCCCTGTGTATTCCGCTATATACAAGATGGAGATACAATAACATAGTGCATATAACATATTGTACAAGATTTGTGGGTCATATAAACACTTTAGAATCTCACCATTCCAACTGCCACTTAAGCAAATATGTGGACATTAAGTCTAAACATAATATGTCACTTTGTCATGTGCCGTCGACAGATTGCTAATCTAGTTCACAATATGTATACATAAAACAAACCATGTTCCAAGTACTAAAACAACCTATGAATTATCTATATATAAAAAAATGTAAAAGGGGCATGTTTGTTTGTCTCCACTTTTTGCCAAAACAGCTTGACCGGTAGCGTTGAAATCAAAACATCACATGCGAATAAGTGAGTGTCCCCACTCCATTTGCATAGACAGATGTCACACCTGGGCCAGGTAAAAAACCCCAAACCCCGTGTCCCAGAACTCACAACTCAGACGAAAGTGCATGCTGGGAAATAGAAGCCAGAAGTTGCGTCTCCAAGGCCGAGGCAAGATTGTGACGTCACCAATCAACCAACATGCTATAACCACCATAAAGGCCATTCCTCCACAAAGGCCGATGCCGGGATCCTGCCCCTAGACCCCCCGTGTCCAACTGTCACAGACAGACCGTGCCACGCTGACACCGCTGACACCAACACTGCTGACACACTGAAAAGCAGCCCACGCCATGCCGTTGCCCCCCCCCAACGCCGAATATCTGACATATATGCTGGGATACACCGACACCGGCACCGGGGGGAGTCACAGGGAAGAGCCGTAGGTGCAGGGAGGGGGTGAGGTGGGGGGAGTCACAGGGATGAGCCGAGGGGTGGGGGGGAGGAGGGGACAGAATAGGTCATGGGTCGGGACAGAGTGGGGGGGAGTCACAGGGATGAGCCACAGCAACGCGTGGCCGGGTACAGGTAGTCATTAATAAAAAATAAAACGAAACATCATTACCTGCATTGTGGTAGCCATATAAGTTTGCTGGGGAGAAGTGTGAGGGATCCCAAAACATGGAAGGGATGATCAAATTACAGATTATATATGGTTGAGCTGCATATAAAAGAGAGGAAGAGGGGAACGAGGACCAGGAACATGCACATGAATCCTAATTCCTAAATGACAGACATTGTTAAAGCTGAGGTGAACATGAGGAGGAAGTATTGTACAGTGGTACCTCGGGTTAAGAACTTAAATCGTTCTGGAGGTCCGTTCTTAACCTGAAACTGTTCTTAACCTGAGGTACCACTTTAGCTAATGGGGCCTCTCGCTGCCACTGCGCCGCCGGTGTGTGATTTCTGTTCTCAACCTGAAGCAAAGTTCTTAACCCGAGGTACTATTTCTGGGTTAGCGGAGTCTGTAACCTGAAGTGTCTGTAACCCGAGGTACCACTGTACTTCCTTCTGGAATATCTTAAGACCAGAGAAGAGAGGAATAGACAATTCAGAAAATACATCTAAAGAACTGCATCCCTGACACTGACATCGCTAGTCAGCTTCCCGTCATGTGACTTGAATCCAGGGCTTCTTTTCAACCGGAACTCATCAGAATCCAGTTCCAGCACCTCTCAGGTGGGCACCATGGTAGGTTATGGCACCTCTTTTCCTAGAAAAATAGCGCTGCTTGAATCTCTTTTGCTAGAAACCCACGGGGATTTGGTCTTAACGCAACACTAACATGCTCCATTTTGTTTCATTAAAGAACACTGATGAAAAATCTTCTCGCTTGTATTGTATGTTAGAGTCATCGTCTTGCTGTGCAAGTTGCCCTGGAGGTTTCCCTGCTCTTTTCTTATCAGAGGGGAGCAGGATATCCCTCAAGCATCGCCTGAAACTCTTGAAGATGTTTGTTCTGTAAAATTATTTGCAGGGCCCAAATTTCTATCCCTTTTACAGCACATAAAACTTATATAAACCTGATTTGCTTTTTTGCTTCCCGAGAGAATGGCAGACTTCACATTGTCAAAGGGTTTGATCCTCTCGGTGTAGTTTTTCTATCCCCCAGAGCACTGAAGCATGTGGTTTGCTTACCTCTCCTGCTCTGCTTGAAAGTATGGGACATAAGTACATTCTTATTTTTAGTATATCACTGAAAAGGATTTTGATTTAGAGGTTCATTTTCAAGAGCATAATGCTGCTTCTGCCTTTGAGAAGTTAGTCTTCTTAAATGCCTGCTCTGGTGAGCTGCTAAACCAGGTTTTGTGGGTCTGAAGCCTTGGATAAAAAGGAAGGTCAAGCCCTATAATAGGCTTGGAAAATGCCATCTCACAAAGTTACTGCAGGGATGCTAGGAGTGGATATATTTATTAGATATTATCCTTCCTTACGTTTGTGAGTTCAGCAGAGTGCATCCCCCCTTTGCAGCTTAAAGGGAAGCTTAGCTAGGCTAGTTTAGCCCTTTAGTTTAAGTAATCCAGGATGCTTTAAGGCAAAATGGAATCTCCTATTTCCCCCTTCTCTCCCCCTTAAAACAAGAATCTCACACACAATCTTGTAAAAGGTAAAAATAACATTTACTCATTCAGAATACTTGTTGAAGAATAACAGATGCAGCTGCTTTGTTCAGGCAGGGTTAAAATAGTAATTCAGTTACAAGAGCATGCCTAAGTCTAGTTTAAGATGGTGCCCGCAATGGCGCTCAGACATGCAAATTGTTCTCACATTAATGGCTTGGTGATGAGATAAAGAGGTGAGAGAGGCAAAAGCGCAAAGAGGAAGTGACCATGCAGGTAAGGAGAATGTCAGGGCAGAGTGGGAATGTCTCCAAGAGTTCTTCCTAGCAAACGTACAGGAAAACTGTGTGAGCTTCAGCTCCCAGCAAGTGCCTATCTAGCAAAACATGCATTGTTGGTTTGGCTGCATTGTAACTGCATTTGGAGACCCTCTATCCCAGGCCTAGAAATAAATTCAGACATGACTCGTATTTTTGGTTTGGTTTTTGGCAGAATTTAGGCCACAACTTTATTGATTACAAATCAAATGAGTGGTTGCATAGGCTCTGATTCGACTAGCTACCTAGGGTAGCACTGACTCAGGGCGCACCTGGAGTCAGCAGCCAGGTACACACCTGGGACGGGGTTGCCCGACTGGCACGCGCCAGCCGGGCCCCGATTCCCCCACGTGTGCCCAGAACACTAGATTAGGGCAACCCCACTTGGGGGAATACCAACCATCGGTCCATGGATTCCCTTAAGAGGAATACCTGAATATATAATTATAGGGTGGTAAGGGATCATACCGCCCTATCAGCATGAACCAGAGCCTATCCGCCAACCGTACAAGTTGTGACGATTTGCTACATGGCAGCCGAAACCCAAATGGCAACAGACAATCAGCCAAGTGTGGAAAATTCCTGCCGTGCCCCTGCAGCAATGGCAGACGACACACGACGGCATAGCAAGGTCAAGCGAAAGCCCTAAAATTAGGGAGCGGTGGGCGGGAGTTCTGATGCAGCTCAACCGGAGAAGGAGGGTCTCTATGGTGAGCTCAGCGTTTAAGTACTGGTCCATCTGACTCTGACTGGCAAGCCCTCAGCCCAATTGCACCCCGTCAGATGGACCACCAATAGGGTGTTGTGGCTGCTCCAATTGTCCCACCCCAACATCTAGACCTAGTCTGCTGGGACCCATCGCAACATGTGCCCTCTCTTGCAGGGAGGATCCGATATATCCCACAGTAACACTTTAGTTTCCTGCAAACAAATAAGCAAACATGGGTTTGGGCGGCACATATTTCAAAATAGTTTCAGAGTGGATGTAGCCAATACTTATGCGATATCTCACACATTTATATATGTACAAAGGTATCAACAATGTGTGACAGAGGGCCTTCTTCACCATAAGTTTGAGGTTGGGGTTGGAGAGAGCACCTACTCAGGAAGGACGACAGTAAGCATGCCCTCATCCTCACCCCCTTATGATTCTGATGAAGTATTTCAGTTCACCTTTCCAGGGGAAGCATCGTAGCCCATAGTAGAGCCACTGCCAGTCAGTGTAGACAATAATGAGCTTGATGGACCAATGATCTGATTCAATCTATATTTAATATATGAAATTCCTCAAAGCAATAGATCACATTTTCATAGGTTGTGCTGAACTATTGGCACTGTGCAAAGGCTACAGCAAATAAGGAACATCATGGTGTGAGCAAAAGTGGTGTAGAGCACATGAAAAATGCAAAAGCTTTTGCAACATGGCACGCTGAAACATGGTATGTTTGATTTTCAAGTGGAAAGTTTGGGTTTATTATTTTACTTAAATCTTGGCTGTTGGTTCCTCATGGGCCTGCATGTTTGTTTGTTTGTGTGTAGCTAGCTCTAGTTTGCTTCAATACTGCGAAAACCAGAACCCTTTTTTATGCCTTGCGCATTGAAAATGAACAGAAAATCTTATAACCGAAAGTTCAGATTGGATTACTCACCACAGAACAAAGATATTGGTCGGGAAACAATAAATCTGTATTTGTTTCAGTAAACTTGAAATCATTAAGAAGATCAGACTGATGGCTGTTTTGTGTGTTTCTTTGAGCTTGTTAAAGGTATCCAAGCAGAATGCCACGAGACAGCATTTTTAAAATGCAAACGAACGTATAATGAATTTCAGAAGACACGCAGATCTGAAGCAAGCAATTTATAAAGGCAGAATCCTAATTCATTTGCTGTGCGAATGAGCTATTAGTTGACAGAGGTGTCCTCAGTCTTTTGCCACCTATAGAAACTCTGGGGAACAAAACTGTGAAACCATTGGTCATTGTCTTACATATAAATTATTCTGCACTCTTACACTTGTATGTGACTGCTTGGCAGTAGATGTTGACATTAACTGCAAGTGACACTTTTCTAAGTAAATACTTCTCGACTTAGAATGAAGCAAATAACAAAGCATATAATTTTCTTTTTTACAGAAGTTTGATTCCCAAACTAGCCAAGCTTTATGTCTATCTAAACATGCACACAACATCCTGATTCTAACTACACACCAGACAGTATATGTGAACTTTTAATATAATTTCCCTAGCCCCCCGAAAAAGACAAAAAAAAATGTTTAAGGTTAAGACACTGCCTGCTACTTTCTCATGCTAGCTGGAGGTGCAGGGACTGAACCTGGGAACCTCAGGATGTAGAGCAGATTCCATCCCTTATTCTGCTTCCATTTATCTGGTCTGTCGATAACGATAAGGACTGAGCAGTTTATCATCTCCTAGTGGAGGATCACACTTTGGCAAAGCAGTAGAAAATGTGGTTTGGGATGGAAGCAGCTAAGAAGGGAGTGTGATTTTCCTGAAACTCCATAGAGATATTTGCAGATGTATTTTCAAAATTCTCTTATTTTTTAAAGGTTGTCTCCTTCACTTTTTTTAAACTGACCATCTACATGAGACTCGTTGGTATAGAATAAAAAAAGGTAAAGGACCCCTGACAGTTAAGTCCAGTTGCGGATGACTCTGGGGTTGCGGCGCTCATCTCGCTTTACTGGCCGAGGGAGCCGGCGTTTGTCCACAGACAGCTTTTCTGGGTCATGTGGCCAGCATGACTAAGCCGCTTCTGGCGAACTAGAGCAGTGCACGGAAACACCGTTTACGTTCCTGCCGGAGCGGTACCTATTTATCTACTTGCACTTTGAACGTGCTTTCGAACTGCTAGGTTGGCAGGAGCAGGGATCGAGCAACAGGCAGGGCTTAACTCCTTTGAGCCAGGTTTTGACAAGAAGATGTCAAACTCCAAAGCTGCTAGGAACATAGGCAACAGTCTTATATGTCTATTTTGCCTGCTTTCAGTGTTCCAGGTTCCCAGAGAGGAGTATTTCCTAACCCTACCTGGAATGAATTCCTGCATTTGAATGCACTGAACTATAGCCCTTGACTGTGTAACAAAGAGCAAATGCAGAGTTACTTTTCCTTAACTACAAAAAAGCCTTCATAAATCTGAGACTTACACCAGTCTCATAGCTAGAGGGCACAGCTTGCTTTTGGATGGGAGCTGTGACAGATGTTAACCACAGAAAATAAGAGCAGAGTGAATCTTTGCAAGATTTGTGCTATCTGCTACACTGGAATCTTCTCCAGCTAACATGTATCTGTGTACACTCTAATGGTTTCATTGGAATGGTGCACATAATTTTAACTGGGGTACAATTGCTCCAGCAATCTTGTGTTCCACCAGTCCTGTGTCACTGGCAGAAATCTATGACCAACCTGTCCAAGGATTTTGACATGAAGTATAGGTCTGAGCCGGATGGGACCACTTCAAATAATTACTCAGCAGAGCATTACTTTTTCCAATATTGTCCCCAGTTGCCTTCAAAAATGAGACATGCATGACTCCATATACCAAAGTCACTTTGCAGATAGTCTGCTAGAAAAATTACTCCACTGTAAAACTTTAACTGAAATCTATCTTTTGCTGCTTTCCCAGATTAACACAAGGACTTTTGACTTATTGAACACATTAGACTACAGAGCTAGGAGACTGATTATTTTTTATATTCCTTCTTCTTATAAATGAATTCCTGTGATGATTTGGAAGAATACAGCTTTAAAATGAAAATGATTTATAGCAAACACTGCACTGGAAAATGCAAAGACTTGCTGATTAGAGAGTTAACATTCTTTCTGGAATTTCTGAGGCTGTTTTCAACTACAATTTAAAGGCGAAGAGGTACATTCTAGGAATACCTTTACAATTCAGATCTTCTCACTTCCAGCATGATAATTCAGCTGCATATAAAAGGTCAGAGGGCTCACATTTTATAATTTTCAATTATTAAAATAAATTGTATAAATATTATATTGTGATATGTAACAAAAACCATTATACATCATTATGCATCTCACGAAAAAGAAAACAAATAAAATTAAAAAGAGGAAAACAAAGGGGGGGGAACCAAGGATATGACACATGAAGAGGGGAGAGAGACAGTTTTGCTGCTACTGGTACACCATGGCATTTCTTCTCCCTGTCCATGGCATTGTCTGTCTCCTGGCACTGTGACGATATGCAAGGGATTCTCATTGTTGTTGTTGTTGTTTAGTCTTTTAGTCGTGTCCGACTCTTCATGACCCCATGGATCAGAGCATGCAAGGGATTCTCACACTGTGGAGTTAATGTTGCCAGGCCAACAAAGGACATTTTTATCCTCTTGATGGTCCTTATTAGAGAGAAAGCATGAATATTTCACAGGCAATAATGCCTCCCCCGCCCAATTCATAATAATGCTCCATCCATGGGGTCAAAATGAAATGTGGCCAAATGAAATTACAGGGCAGGAAGAATTGTTTCTTCTCCAAGAGTAAAACACATATTTGTGTTCGTCTCAAACATGCCTTAGTAAAATCACAAGGACTAAACCATTTAGTAGATTATGTATCATTAGGGGGAAGAAAACATTTTGGGGACATCCAAAGTTTCTCCACCCTGGCTCTCTTGACTTTTTCATATTAGAAGCCAAGCATGAAGCCATCGCTCAATGATACTGTTACACACCACCCCAGTTTCCAAGCAGTGTGAGATTCCAGGAATTCCAGGCACTTATGTTTTCTTTGGAGGCACAGTGGAGACTGTGGTGTCCTTATGTTATATGGTTTATGCACACATATATACAACTTGAGCCTATGACAGAGGAGTTCAAAGCATTATACTCCAAGCAGTTTCCATTTCTCCTATTTCGACAGCCTCTGAAACTCTCAGTCCCCATTGTGCTCTAAACCCCCTGCCTTCACCAACTCGATGCCTCTTGCAAACTGCTACTATTTTCCCTCCAGCTTACATCATGCAAACTGCAATCCTGAAACTCCCTCCCAGAGACTCTGGTTTTGTCTTCTGCTAACTACCCAGAGCTCAGGGCAGGGCTCCACCCATTTGCTGTCCAGCACAGAGAGACTCTGTTAATGGCCCGCATTCCCTGCCTTTGTTAATAATGGGCCATTATCAGGCTGGCCAGGCTATTCCAGCCCATGTTTGCTTAATGACCTGGTCATTCTCTGCAGTTGAATCCCTGTTGCATCTGGGGATTCAAGGGGCTTGGTTTAATTCTAAACCTTTCCTGGTTCCAGGAGCTTAGGGGAGTCTTGTGCCTCCAAACTTAGAAAAGTGTGCACCTATTTACTTGATTGTAGGGCACACTGAAAAGAAGTAACATGCTTCATTTTTATAGCTTCATATGTATGTGACTGTGTATAGATTGAAAACGCCGTAAGAAAGCTGGTGTTCCGAAAAGCCTGAAGTTTTTTGTTTTTTCTTTGCCATAGAGATTGTGTAACATCTGTAATATCCAAAAGAATGGAAAGCACTAGCCATTAAATTAGTTCAATAGCTCTTTTGCAATGTCTCTGACTAATTGTTCTAATTAGATCTGAATTGCATTGAACAGCCTAGGCCTTTTAATTGTTTTTAGGCAGTATCAGAGATGGAGAATCTGTGACTCTCTGGATATTGTTGGACTGCAGCTTCCATCATCACTGGCCATTGGCCATTGACCTCCAACAAGGGAATGTGCATGGTATTGGTTCCTCATCTCTGGCTAGAGCTATGTCTAGTGGAGTAAATAATCTTCTCACTTCAACAAATGTGAGCTTAGAGATTTGTTCTTTGAAAGTGTGGAGGTTTCTAGCCCAAACACACAACTTCTGCTTCTTTGAAGGACAGATAGAGAATTATATAGACATATACTGTATATATATATATATATATATATATATATATATATATATATATATATGAATAGTGGGGGAAATACACATTGTTAACTGGTCACGAATAGCTTGTCTACTGCCAGATACACAATTCCCAAATAGATTCAAAATTACCACTTTGGGGACAAAATCCATTTAAAGGAAGCAACAGAGAAAAGTTCTTTCAGCTTGAATTTTGTAATTGGGTGGGATAAAAGGAGGTTCACCCATCCTGAAAATATTAAAGAGAATTCTTCTATGCTTTGGAATGGTGGTGGTTTCCTGTCAGTGTCTGCCTCCCAACATTTAGCTTCCGTGGGTGCCCCTGATATCTAGTACTATGAGAAAGGGGGGGGGATTGCTCCCTATCCAATTTTCCACACTATGCCTAATTTTATACATCTCTAGCCTTAACACCAGTCTGAACTATCCATCCCTCATTAGAACTAAGCAAACAACCATGTTTCATTAATCAAAAAGCCTATCTAAATTGCATTCTGAAACATGCTTAGAACAGTATTTAACACATTCCATCAAAACTAAGGTCAGAAAATTATGGCCGATCAAGATACACAAGATACTTTATTATTTTATCAAGATATTTTATTAAGACCAGTATAGAGGCTTGTTCTCTGGGCTCTTAAAAATAGTCAACAATGTTTGTGTTGTTTAAAATTACAAAATTTAAAAATGATTGGAATATATTCAAACAATATTTAAAAGATTATCATGGAGAATTAATTTTTTTGACTGGTTTAGAATAACTCCTGTAAAGGGAAAAAATAGTAAAATATAATGGAATTAGGTTACTGAATGCATGGATGTGTTAGAAGGGGCAGTTAAATAAGCAAAACTGAGGACCCAAGTAAGAAGGGGAGGGAAATCAAATGCAAATGGATTACAACTGAATCAAACAAATAAATATGTGTTCTGTTGTTTTTCTTGTACTGTGTTTTAGAAATGTATAATTTACAGGAAAATCAAGTTGTTACAATGTAATATGATGAATGTATGTCTAAAGAAACCAATAAAAACGATTTTTTTTTAAAAAAAGTCAACAATATTTAGAGTGCAACATAGATTGTCTTCTTGACTTTTTAAGGGCATGGACCGTGATCCAACAGTGCATGAAACACTCCGAGTCTGTAAAAGATGATCTGGTCAGATGTTTGGCAGGGAGCAAAGGAGGGCAAAATCTCCTACCATTCCAAAAAGCTGATCAACATGATTCCAGCTTCTTTTCATAGCTGTGTGCATGAATTCCTGAGTCTTAGACTAGATTGGGGAATTACATGTATATTTCTGGACAGAAAAATCCACCAAATCTTTCTGTAAAGTTTGGTTATCACAATCTTTTTCATTTCTAGGTTTGGCTTCTGATGGAATTGCTGAGACAGCCCTGTTCACATCAACTATACACTGCAAAGTGTTCTGCATAACAGTAAAATTAATTTTAGAGCCATGAGAGGAGGGCTTCTTAGGATTTTGGATCCCCCAGTAACTGAAAGATGGACTATACATAAAAGAAGAATAAAATAAACAAAACATCCAGGAACATTTCATGAACAGCTTAGTGAGCTAAGAGGACCTATTGGTCTGGATTTAAGATTGAAAACACTCCTTTAGTGTTTCATGAATATTCACAAGTTCATGGACAAATGCAGCAGTAAAATCACATTACTTTCTCTGCCTACCTTGATAGTATGATTTGCTGACAATTGCCTTCCTACCTGGTCATAAAACATCTAGCATAATTTTGACATTGCACGCATAATAAATCATAATAGTGCTTCCATAGAATTTCCTCTGTGTGGTAAGAAATAGCTCCTCCCAAGCCATTTCTTGCCAACATGTTTTGTACTTCATTTACATATAGAGTATATTACCACACATTCTCTTGGGCAAGTTTGGAAGGCTTCCAGTAATTTGTTCAAACTATAAAAAAGGAGGCTCCCCCCACACCCATTGTTAAATATGGTACAAAAAAGAACCAATAAATGATTCCCCATTTAGGCTCACATCAATCATTTCAATATAAATAGAGTTTTTCCCACTTATTCCAAATGAAGATGTGCTCTATAAAAAAAAAACCTACATCATTTTGATAACTGTAAACGAGAAGATTCTTAGTTTTGGGGGAGAGATAATAATTTGGTTGTGTGGCGATTAGAGCGTTGGACTAAGAGTGGAGAGACCAGGTTGAAATCACTCCTCAGTCATGAAGCTGAGAGGGATAACATTGGGCTGGTCACTAACTTATGAAGTTGTTGCAAGGATAAAGTGCAGGGTGAGGCACCTTGAGCTCCTTGGAGAAAAGGAAATATAAATGTAAGTAGTAGTAGTAATTTAGAAACAATAATTTGGGTGAACTTTTTTTATATATATAAAAATGTACCCCACAAGAAATGAACCAGAGACAAAATAAATGTAAGAGTTTTATCAAATAGGTACCATCAAATAGGAAACAGTGTTGGTAATTAGGCACAGTTGAAAAGTACAAGATAAGCACTTGTTAAAATTGCATTAAGCATATGTTTCGATCTCCCCAACATTGCAATCAATGGCACTTAACAAGTACTTAACCATGACTGGAAGATACCCTTAGTTTGGTGATAAAAAGTGGGTTTCTAAACACTAGAAATGGATGCTAGAATAAAACTGCAAGAATCACTGTGGGCAAAATTAGTTTCAGAGCAGCATTAGATAACATTATTGAGGGTATGTTGGTTTTAAACTTGGTATGCAATTATGGCTCAACAGATCTCTTCTCCCTCATTCCCCCCCCCCTGATGTTGTTCGGTTCTCTGAGGTATCAGAGAGTGCCGTTATTGAGAATTCATTTGGGGTTGGCTAATGCTAAAAGGCATGCTTCACACTCTCTGATTCACACTTAGAGTCGGTGAAGCCATTACATCTGCAACCATTTCACATTTGTTTTTCCCACGTGTCAGTCTCACAGCAGCTACTTCCAAGATTGGGGGAGGGGGACTCCATATTGTGATTTTCTCATCATGCAAGTAGCAGCTGCGATCTTTGATGAGTCTTCACTTCAGATGTCACACTGCTTATGTGAGTAGGCCACTCGTGTAAATAGTTGCGGGGGGGGGGGAGGAACATGAAGTAGGAATTGCTAATAGTTTAACATGTTATGAATCGCAGTTAGGAGGAATCGAGGAAGTCAAATACAATGATTAGAAACGAAATTCAGATTATGAAATTTTTGTTTGTGTGTGTATTTTGTGTGTATCTTGTTTTGTTTGTGTTTAAGTAAAAATAAAAATTTTTATATAAAAATAAAAAATAAAAAAAAGTAAATAGTTGCAGGGGTTAGCCAGCTGCAGCAACATCTATATTGGCTCTCCATTATACACACTGCCATGAATACTATATTCCAAATCACACAAGAATTTCTCTAGCTCTCAATTTGGTTTACAACCAGTTGCTTTCTCGGTCTCCATGTTATATTTCACAGAGATGTAAAATCCACAATATGAAAGCACTACACAACATGAAAAGAAACACACACTAATATAATACTTAGCATTTATATTAATCTTTTTTGAGATGTCAAAGCCCGTCACGAATTTTATCCCAGCAATCTTTATAATAGGGATTAGTAACCACTGGCCAATGGGCAGAATGGATCAGTTTATCAAGGAAATAATACAACTTGATATGGAGCACTCTCCCTTAACTAGTGGTCTTGTTTGTATGTCCTTTGCCGTATTGATTTTCTGTCTCATTATGATGAGCACACAGCCTGAATGTTCTGCTGGAAGAAAGTTCTGTTGGAAGTAAATGACTTAGTTTTTTCTTACTCCAAATGGAGTAATTACAGTTATAATGGCGCAAATCATAAACTCTGCCATATTGTTACACTTTATGTTTACTACATTGTGCTACTTCTCTTACTGTCTACAGACTCAGCTGTAAATTGAAGCAGCATCAAGGAATGTTTCCAATGAAGGGCCATTGACCCATGGGGGAAGTTGGTTAGAGGTTGTATCCAATGGTGAGTGAAGCCAACTTTTCCATTTCAGCTCCTCTTCCCCACCCCCCAACCCTTAACACCAGTCTGAACTATCCATCTCTCATTCTGGGATTTCCTCATCACACAGCTCACTGAAAGCCTTCATTTTATGGGCTTATATTATCTGTATTCAGGCATGTGCTTGAACATGAAAAACTTTCTCCGCTGGTAGGCACAAGGGCACATGTGTAGGTACTGTTCTCAATGTCCCAGGATGATCCCTCACATGTTTACCATGAAGGTCTGAAGAAGACTGCTAAGTTTAAGGTACTTAGAAACCTCTTCAATGTACTTAAACCTCTTAAGGTACTTAGAAACCTCCTCTTATCGGGATTCTTGAGGGCAGATAGATTTCTAAGCAGCTTTTGTTCAAGGTGTAAAGACTTGGGATACCATAAAGCAAGATGGGATCTGCCATGAACACCAGAGCAAGAGGTCAGTGTATCTTTTAGCCCTGTTTATGGGAGATTTTAATGTTTGATGGATTTCTGTATTTTAATGTTTTGTTGGAAGCCACCCAGAGTGGCTGGGGGAACATAAATTATTATTATTATTATTATTATTATTATTATTATTATTATTATTATTATTATTTCAGTAGTAATACTAATCAATAGTGTTCAGATCACGTGAACTAATCACAATCAAGGGCTTTAATAAAGGTCTCTTTTGATAACCGAATCCATGTGCCAGTTTCAAGTGTCCCTTGAGCAGTCTCAGTTTCTTCTGTCGCTATGGAACTCTTTTCAGAAGAGACTCACCAAAGGCTGGTCTAGAGCAGTTCCATGAAGGTATATTGGTTCAAGGTCACTTTAGCATAACAATGATTAGCTTTTGCATTATTAATCTGCTTTTTTAAAATGTTGTTGGCTGCTCCTAGGCTCTAGGGATAGACCAGCTTATAAATCAAAATGGATAAAATAAAATAAAGTCTATTGTGGGGCTCCTTACGCTTAAATATTCTGCTGACAACAAGAATACTGCAAGCTCAGATAATGTTTATGTTCCTCTTTAACAAATGAAAAGCTATCAAGAGAATAACTAGCCTTCCTTCTGGGTTTTCTTAAAATGTACATGCATGTATAATTTGCAAGCATTCTTCTTCTTCTTTGCTTATACCACTTTATTTTCTAACATGATATACAAGAAGGAAGAATACAACGCATGAGACAATAACATTTGGGTGGCTACTTTCAGTGTGCCATTTCAGCTATGTGCCATTGCATCCAGGATACATGGAATCTAGAAATCTACATCACTTCAACCCACACAGCTTCTTGCCACTCATAACTCTGTCTGCGGAAGATTTCTCTGTCCTAGGACCAAAGAGCAATGGGAAATAAATGATAAATTTCTACTTCTGAAAAATGAAATAGGGATGATTAATGAAAGAGGGATCCTCTAAGATGATTGTGGAGTAATGATGATAATTCCAGGACAAAATGCAAAAGCACCTTGGGGAAAAGGTAAAATGTAGGTGTGCACTGAGCAGAAATACTACTGACAAACACAGGAAGCTGCTTTCTATTGAGTCAGACTCTTGGTCTATCTAGCTCAGTATTCTCCACACTGACTGGTTGTGGTTCTTCAGCATTTCAAACAAGGCTCTCTTCTAGCCTTACCTAGAGATGCCAGGGATTGAACCTGGGACACTCTGTATGCAAACCTGATGCTCTAGCACTGCCTTTCACCTATTGGAATCTGGAGAGAAAGTCCTGCGGTAGTTACCTCAGGCCAACTTATTCTTGGCAGCTGCCTGGACCCCAGCAGGACTCGGCAGCAATATCTGTCTTGGCATTTCCCCCTCCCCTTTTTCTAAAAAGAATTCTACACCAGAGACTAGGTGGCCACCATTTCATTTTTTCACATTTCTAAAAGGAATTCTACACCAGAGACTAAGTGGGCACCATTTCATTTTTTCACATTTATTTCAAGATTGCTTTGGAGCCTTGTGGGAAGTTACAATGGCCCAATCCTGATTGAAGAAGAAATGCTTGACATGCATGCTGCCTTGCATGCTGCCTTGAACTCCTTGGAGGAGAGGCAAGATTTAAGTGTAATAAATAAATAGTGTTTCCTTTTTGTTCAGGGTTCCTGTGATATTTGGCCCTCATATTTTCATAACCCAATAGTTTATCAAGTCCTCATGTACACTCCATTTCCAAGGCTAACTTGTGCTGTATGATCTCTGGTTTACCCAAACTTCTTCGTGATCTATTGTTCCTAGATTTTTAAGGGTTGCTGCTAGTACTCATCCAACAACACTTATTGCCATGGCATCCCACAAGAGTATGTTGTTATTTTCCTGTTGTGCTTGTTCGGTTTCTTGATTTTCATTTAGGGTGAAATTTCCACTTTTTTTAAGGGCCATTTTTCTCTCATGATGTAGGTGTGTGTGTGTGTGTGTGTGTGTGTGTGTGTGTTGCTCATGTGTCCAGATGTGATTTTTCTTTAGGCTGAAACCAAATGAGTTGCATGGTGAAATTGTGTAGGTGTAGAAAAAACATGTGTGGAAGTTGCTAATTATGTTAGGAAATAAATCTGTTCCTTTGCCTTTTAGGCGGTAAGTTGGTGTGATGCTTATTGGCATTTCAGATAGGTTAGGATGGCAATTTGTCAGCCTAGTGACCTCAAAGTCACAGCTGGAATTCACTGTGTTTGCTAAGGCTGATTGAAAAAAGCAGTCCAGAAGAGAAATTAGGCACCAAGCTAATACAGTGGTACTTCAGGTTAAGAACTTAATTCATTCTGGAGGTCTGTTCTTAACCTGAAACTGTTCTTAACCTGAGGTACCACTTTAGCTAAAAGAGCCTCCCACTGCCGCCGCACGATTTCTGTTCTCATCCTGAGGCAAAGTTCTTAACCCAAGGCACTATTTCTGGGTTGGCGGAGTCTGTAACCTGAAGCGTCTGTAACCCGAGGTACCACTGTATATACTGTAACCTTATGTCCCTGAAAAAGCTCCCATTTTGACTGTATGGAACAAGAATAATTCTAAGCACATATTAGACAGTAAGTTACATATTTTGACGTAAATATGTTAGTGACACTGGGGATTGAGAAATGCTTCTGGAGTACTTTGGATGTTGCCCACAGACACATAAATTAAGAAAGTATTGAGATTCACTTCAAATATAGCCAGTTTCTTCCTATTTCCAACTGCTGCCGGAGCTCAGAAGAGACCTATGAAATGTTAACACTGAAGATTGCACTCAACTTTTACTCAGAAAAGACCCAGTGAAATTAATTGACCTGTTAATCATGGCCATTAACTTCAATGGGCCTAGTCTGAGTAAAAGTTAGTTGAGTATATCCATGAGAAGAGGAACTGCAGGAAAATTCAGTCAAACTAGTTCACGGGGTTTAGAATTTCGTCTCATATATACAAATTCTCCATTCTAGGAATCAGGGATTGAAAACCTGCGCTCCTCCAGAGACTGTTGGGCTACAACTCATCTAATCCCTGAACATGAGCCAGGTTGACTGGGGCTGATGGGAGCTGTATTCCAACAACATCTGGTGGGTCACACATTATCCACTCCTTTTGTAAGTGTACTGGGTTATATTATCATATGTGGGAAAATTGGCCTCATTGAGGGGCAGTATTTCAATATGAGTTGGAAAATTAGAGTACCCCTAAACTATATCTATCTATCTATCTGAAAAAAGCAATGCATCTGATGGACAAACACAACTGGACTCATTTACTGATAACTGATTTATGTTTATTTCTTACATTAACAATACTTCTATAGTTTAGCATTTTTCAAATCAACACACATCTTTGGAAGGACTTGATTTCCTTGTGATTTTTATCTGATTGTTTGTTGTGGGGGAGGAAGGGAAAGGAGAATGTTAGCCGCTTTGAGACTCCTTCGGGTAGTGATAAAGCGGGATATCAAATCCAAACTCTTCTTCTTCTTCTTCAATCAAAACAGGATTAACAATGTTGTTTGTATGCACTATATGTATGGGATTTCAGGTCTTCTGGATTTAAGTTTTCATTCACTTCGTTTAGTTTAGTTTTACTGGGCGATAGCCAGCTAAATCATACTCCCAAGTATTTCCACTGAAACCAATGACCTTAAGCTACTTAAATTCTTTGATTTCAATGGGTCTGCCCTGAGTATTGCTAACACTGGGTATCATCCATTATTTCTTCAAAAAATATTGCTGTAAAACTTCATTTAAAAACCAGTGAGGAGGAGAAAGAACTGGCAGAATTATTTGACACACTAATAAAGCAGTTCCTGAAATATGGCTAGAGATATTTAAATTGTCGAAGAGTCTTTGCCCTCTTAAAAATGGTACAAGGAATACTGCTTCATAAAAACAGGGTAAAAGGCTTAGCATCCTGCCACTCACAAAAGGTAACATTTACAGAAGTGTCTAGCCATTTTTCAAAATTAATAAGCTTGAGATGGGCGATGTTTGTGCTTGGGTGGATGTGTAGAGAGAAACATTCCCTTGTAATTAACTAATATAAGGAGTCTCCAAGGGCAATAGAACTGCAGTATTTGCTTCTGGGCTAAAATAGATCCTTTGTGCATTCACCTCCAGGCAATTTATATCAGCAGCATTTTTGACAAGTATTTTCCTAGAGGCACTGTTTTACTACGGTTGCCTTGCCTAGCAGCCTGCTGACCAAACTCACAGTCTCATTAAAAACCTCAACTTCTCCCTGGCTTTTGTTTATTATTTTGACTTTACTTTTGTGTGTGCCAAATGATTACACCAGGAGACTGTCTTTGTGTTCCCTTTGAATATAACAACAGTCCTAGAACTTAGGTTCACTTCTCTTAATAAAGCTGCATTACCAAAAGCTGATAAGTAATGGTAGATTGGCTACATACAATGGTATCATACAATGTTATGATACCTGTTAATTTCACTAATTCTTCATCAAAATTCATCCCCTTCATTTCTATCCTGCCCCTAAGTGAGGTTTATTTCTGGCCTCAGAGACTGGAGGAAAAGAGGATAAATCATGGACTGTGTTGATTGGTGATGGCTGAGTATCAGCGGATGGCAGTAAGAGTTAATTAAGCACTCATTCCTGCCTCCTGTTTCTCATTGCAAATGTCCAAACACAAAACACCTTTCTTTACCTTTATGAGGGAAACAAGGTTGGGAAACTCCCTGGTAACATGTATTGCAGATCTTCATATTGCTCAGTTTTAAAGCAACTAGAAGCCTAAGAACTGACTGCTTTTGGAAGAAAGCCTTGTCCAGATCTATAAAATATTATTCAAACTTTTACATGCAGAACTCTCTAAAAACAGAATTAAAACATCAAAGATGCACCCCAAATATCCATGCAATGTCTTGTGCTGTCCAGCACAGGCTCAGCATCTTTGAAATAAAAGATAACTCCCAGAATAAAATCCAAACATGTCTCTCTCCTCCATTCCAGCCTGCTTTATCCTGCCTTAGGCTATTATCACCTGCTTTAGTTCTCTTTCATGTTCTGAGAAAGACAAACAGCCACCACCCTTTCAAGGTGGCAAATTTGCAACTGAATACCTATGGTTTTCCTAGTAGTGATGTATGGAAGTGAGAGCTGGACCATAAAGAAGGCTGAATAATTGATGCTTTTTAATTATAGTGCTGGAGGAGACTCTTGAGAGTCCCATAGACTGCAAGAAGATCAAACTTATCCATTCTTAAGGAAATCAGCCCTGAGTGCTCATTGGAAGGACAGATCCTGAAGCTGAGGCTCCAATACTTTGGCCACCTCATGAGAAGAGGGAATGAGGGAAACAAGGTTCGGAAACTCCCTGGTAACATGTATTGCAGATCTTCATATTGCTCAGTTTTAAAGCAACTAGAAGCCTAAGAACTGACTCCTTTTGGAAGAAAGCATTGTCCCGATCCATAAAATATTATTCAATCTTTTACATGCAGAAAAGACCCTGATGCTGGGAAAGATTGAGGTCACAAGGAGAAGAGGACGACAGAGGATGAGATGGTTGGACAGTGTTCTCAAAGCTACGAACATGAGTTTGACCAAACTGCAGGAGCCGGTGGAAGACAGGAGTGCCTGGTGTGCTCTGGTCCATGGGGTCATGAAGAGTCGGACATGACTAAACGACTAAACAACAGCAACCTTTGTCACCTGATCTAAGGTTACAACACTCACCTGTTAGCTAGCAGAAAACAACAATGCGTTAATTATCAAGTCAGCAAGAGGTCAGAGGCCACCTGGGGGAAAAAACCTAATATGGTGAAGCCCAAATGTTAGCAATACACATTTAGCCACTTTCTGTTTCAAACCTTTATTTATACATAAAATCAGTGCTCCCCCCCCCCGGGGGTACGCATACCCCTAAACATTTGTGCATCTTTGTACTTTTGTCCATTTACTGTATTTATTTTTCCTGATTTGAACTATAAAATGGTGATTTTCTTGAGTCAAAATGAGAGTATCCCTAAACTTTTTTTAAATAGAAAAACACTGCATAACTCTTCATTTCTGCGTGAATTTAATACAATTATACTTAACGACAGGTAGCTCTAACCTTACATAATCTTGCTGAGTGATTTCTTAAAGAAAGGTCTTCACAGCCTTTCAAAAAGGCTAGATCTCGGGCTTTGACTAAATGTTAAGGTAAGCCATCAAGTTCTTTGAATATAATTTGAACTACAGATGCCACTTGGCTCCTCCTCTCCCTCAGCTGACATCTCTCAGCAGCCACCCCACCTGCCTGCAACAGAAGGAGAGACAGGAAAGCAGGCCCCACTCTATCAGCTTGGCTGAGAGATCAGCTACCATTTGCCCGCCCTTCAACTGTCATCTTTTAGCTGAAATCCAATCTGGCTGCATGGGATATGGGAGAGATGGGATGGCAGGCCCCATTACATTGGCTCAGCTGGGAGAATAGCTGCCATTTGGCTTTTCCATCTTCCTCGGCTGTCACCTTTTGGCTGGCATTCCACACATACAGCAGACATGGGAGAGCAGGGCCCATTCCATCAGCGCAACGGAAAGATGCTGTTTTATCCCTCCTTCCTATGAACTGAGTCCATTCAAATAATAATGATAATGATAATGTATTATTTGTCTCCCCAGCCACTCTGGGTGGCTCCCAATCGAGTATTAAAACAATACAGCATTAAATATTAAAAACTTCCCTAAACAGGGCTGTCTTCAGATGTCTTTTAAAATTAGGATAGCTGCTTATTTCCTTGACATCTGCTGGGAGGGCGTTCCACAGGGCGGGTGCCACTACCAAGAAGGCCCTCTGTCTTGTTCCCTATAGCTTTGTTTCTCGCAGTGAGGAAACAGCCAGAAGGCCCTTGGCGCTGGATCTCAGTGTCCGGGCTGAACAGTGGGGATGGAGACGCTCCTTCAGGTATACAGGACCGAGGCCATTTAGGGCTTTAAAGGTCAACACCAACACTTTGAATTGTGCTTATAACAGCAAATATGTAGCGTTAAGAATTGGTGCCTGGTTGTGATTGTTTTCCTCTTCCTGCCTGACCTATTTATTCCTTTTGTGTTGTCACGTCAAGATTGTAAACCTGTGGGCAGGTACTGTCCTGTTTCAATCTGTACACAGCACTATGTGCGGTAATTATTGACACAAGATTTGAGACTTGAGTAAAAGTGCTTGAAGCACTAATATGGAAATATAGAAGAGTTAGTTATAAATTTCACAGGCTACTCAGTCAGAACTTGCGTCAAGGTGACTGAGGTGTCCCTTGTGGGAAACAACGGAGATGTTTCTTAAGAAAAGTAAATTTAGACTTGATCCAATTACTGAGAGAATGTGTTCCTTTCCTAGAGTTAATTAATGCCTGAATAAGGACATAGAGATGGATAGTTGCACAAGAGATGGCAAAAGAGTTCCAATGACTACGTATTAGACTTGCACCTTGATTCATAGGGAACGTTAATCTCTTAAAGGTTTGCTATACTAGGACAGAATTATATTACTGCTGTGCTGGGCAGGGGGGATGGCCCACCCATGAGGAAAGGTGAGGTGACCATCTCAGGTACCATGTTTCACGGGGGCAGCCAATCTGGCCCCCAAGGAATCCAGTGTCTGCTGCAGTGCTATGGTGGCAGTGACAGCTGCAGTGTGCTCCTTGGAAGACAGATGTACCTCCCACCTCATGCCACCTCTACAGCAGCTGCTTGGCCAATAGGAGGTACTGCTCTCATCCTACCCTTGTTCCCAATGTAGATCTTAAATCCACCCTTATTCCTGATGTAGTTCTTCACTCACCCCTTCTTCCCTGGTGGTAAGGGGCATTTTGTGGTTTGTCTCAGGTTGGCCCTGATACTGAGGTGTAATAGAATCATAGAGTTTGAAGAAACCACAAGGGTCCAACCTCCTGCAATGCAGTAATCTTTTCTCCAACCTGGGGTTTGAACCTATGACACTGAGATACAACAACAACAACAACAACAACAACAACAACAACAACAACAACAACAACAACTTATTTACACCCTGCTCATCTGGCTGCGTTTCCCCAGCCACCCTGGGCGGCTTCCAACCAAATATTAAAAACACAATACAGCATCAAACATTTAAAACTTCCCTAAACAGGGCCTCTTTCAGATGTCTTCTAAAAGTCAAATAGTTGTTTATTTCCTTGACACCAGAAAGGAGGGCGCCACTACCGACAAGGCCCTCTGCCCGGTTCCCTGCAACCTCACTTCTTGCAGGGAGGGAACTGCCAGAAGGCCCTCGGAGCTGGACCTCAGTGTCCGGGCTGAATGATGGATGTGGAGATGCTCCTTCAGGTATACTGGGCCTAGGCCGTTTAGGGCTTTAAAGGTCAGCACTAACACCTTATTCCAGGTGCCAACGACTATCCATTGGAGGAAAGCCTTTCACTAAAGAACCCATCCAGCCACATCCAGATAGTTGCTTCTTGCCTTGACATCTGCTGGGAGGGCGTTCCACAGGGCAGGCGCCACTACCCTCTGTCTGGTTCCATGTAACCTCACTTCTCGCAGTGAGGGAACCGCCAGAAGGCCCTCAGAGCTGGACCTCAGTGCCTGGGCTGAACAATGGGGGTGGAGATGCTCCTTCCGGTATACAGGACCGAGGCTGTTTAGGGCTATAAAGCTCAGCACCAACACTTTGAATTGTGCTCGGAAACGTACTGGGAGCCAATGCAGATCTCTCAGGACCGGATTAAGAGTCTCACGTTCTACCAACTGAGCTATCCCAGCTGTGCTTTATTGTAAACCACAGTTGCTTCCTCTGATTCATCACGATGGCACTGTGTTATTGCTCAGAGCAAAGCTAAGATATACACCTAGTGCCAAGGCATGTACAGCGTTTTGCTGGCAACAGCAGTGGCAGGAAAGGAGCAAGAAGACAAGGCCTTGGGTTGGGGAACATGGGGAAAGGAGCACGCTTTGCATGACAGAAGAACTCTCTGAGATATGACTTAGCAAATCTAAGCAAGACAACAAAGGCTAAATATGCAGTGGGGGTGGAAAGCTAAGTTTCCCACCTTAGAAGCTAATACTTTGGCTGCTGACTTCTAGCATAGCTAGCAATTAATAAGTTGTACAGTTGTGCTTTCAAGGGCAGCATCTTCAGAGATTTAGCCTGTACTAGTGCAGCAGGCATAATGTATCAATTAACATGCCATACCATGGAACTCTATTTCATGGATAGACTGCATCGTTCTCAGGATGAATATCAATGGGCTCCAGTCACACTGGAGTGTTGGAGGGGGAGCTAGCCTTTCTTACTAATTGGTTTTATCAAGCTTGTTCTTTCCCGAACATCGCCTAATGTTTATGAATGGTCAATGACAAATTCTTTTTTTGTTCTTAGTAGATAAAATAATAAACGAAAGGTTTTATGGAAAAGCATATCTCCATGTTAGTAACAGCTATGTGTTTTAATGTGCTATTCAGTTTTATTTACTGTTTTTATGCGCATCTGTGCTGCACAATTGGCACTAGATTTCACAAAACAGATAGTGATCCTTAGGTTAACAGTAAAATGTGGATAATATTTGGGAGAGGAAGAAGGAAGGAAAACTGTATGGTCATTTTAATTTTATTTAGTTTTTAAAAGCATATCCCATTTTGTGGTTCTTTGGGGGACTGGGCACCAGATTTGGGCGAAGCCTGAGACAAATTGAGCATATTCGGAGGGAGTCAGTTATCGGATGAGCTGGGAACAGGTAGCTGCAGATTAGATGCCCCAGAGCAATCTGTGGCTATCAGGAAGTGGGCCATCAGGTAGGAAGCTGAGGCAGACAGGGCAGGAAAACTAGGGTTGTCATGTTGTTGTTGTTTGTTGTTGTTTAGTTGTTTAGTTGTGTCCGACTCTTCGTGACCCCATGGACCATAGCACGCCAGGCACTCCTGTCTTCTACTGCCTCCCGCAGTTTGGTCAATCTCATCTGCGTAGCTTCAAGAACACTGTCCAACCATCTCGTCCTCTGTCGTCCCCTTCTCCTAGTGCCCTCAATCTTTCCCAACATCAGGGTCTTTTCCAAGGATTCTTCTCTTCTCATGAGGTGGCCAAAGTATTGGAGCCTCAGCTTCAGGATCTGTCCTTCCAGTGAGCACTCAGGGATGATTTCCTTAAGAATGGAAAGATTTGATCTTCTTGCAGTCCATGGGACTCTCAAGAGTCTCCTCCAGCACCATAATTCAAAAGCATCAATTCTTCGGCGATCAGCCTTCTTTATGGTCCAGCTCTCACTTCCATACATCACTACTGGGAGAACCATAGCTTTAACTATACGGACCTTTGTCGGCAAGGTGATGTCTCTGCTTTTTAAGATGCTGTCTAGGTTTGTCATTGCTTTTCTCCCAAGAAGCAGGCGTCTTTTAATTTCGTGACTGCTGTCACCATCTGCAGTGATCAAGGAGCCCAAGAAAGTAAAATCTCTCACTGCCTCCATTTCTTCCCCTTCTATTTGCCAGGAGGTGATGGGACCTCCTGGTATGAGGGTTGAGGGTTGTCATACACCTGAGAATTCCAGAACATGTATTCTTTTAGAGGTCCTACATACCCATCTGGGGGGAATATTACATTTTAAAGCAAATGTCCTGGATTTGGGGTTTTCTAAAAAATTGTGTATAGGTGACTCTGGTTTAGGTGCAGACTCTGGTGTGGATGACCTGGGCTCTGGCCCTGGTGTGGGCAGCTGTCAGGGACTAGAGAGAGGAATGGTGGAGACCACCTCCCCAGCCTGAACCTTCCAGAGAAGAGGAAGACAGTATAGATTTACTACAGTGGTTTGCGGGAGGTCACAGCTCAGAGGTAGGTGAAGGGCAAAGTTCGGAAATAATGGGAGAGGAGGAGGGGGAGGCAGAGCCAGAGCAGCTGGCTGACACGTCATTAGAAAGTATTCCAGACCCCTCTTCTCCCAGAACCCAGCAAGCATTGAAGGTAGGAGAGTAAAGGGCTCGGAGACAAATGGCCCTAAGCAGCCACCATAAGGTGGGTGGTGCTGTTGACGATTGAGGAGGGGGGGTGGACATTACTCGGAGCAACACCATTACTCCAAGAGGCTGCATTTCTAAGCCTCTCTCTGTGAATATTGAATAAAAGACATTGGTAGGAACTTTCCTTGTCTATTCCTGGCAGCCTACTGTGTGGAGATCAGATTCCCTCACACGATTTTTACCTCTTGAAATATGGCAACCCTAGGTAAAACATGTGAAAAGGCCAAGTTCTACCTGACCAGCAGCTTGCGTCTTCCCAGGAGATGGTAGGCACAACGCCATGGATAGAGTTGTTCCGCTGAATCCCTGATCTGGACTTTGTGTAGAAATAAATGAGCTTTCTACCCTGTGAATGAGCGTTTCAAAGCTTTATTGCAGAACAGTTTTAAATACTGGTTACTATACACACACAAAATAACAAAGTAATACATTTCAAACAAGGTCCAGTGGCCCTGGGGGACACAGAACTTTGTATAAAGCACTTCTGATATTCAGAACCTGTTCAGATGTTAAATCCATCAGCCCAGAGCTGGCCCACATGATACATCTAGTTCTATTCCCATAATTCAGAGGGTCAATTTAAAGATGGACAGAGGGAAACCAGTGAAGGGGGAAGTGAGGGAGAGCAGGAGGAAAGAGAAAGAGACCTTTAACCCTTTATTTGCCAGATGCGAGACCACTTAAACCATCTCAGATGCTTTTCTCTGAAAGGAAGAAAAGTTATAAATATATTTTTTTCTTCTACAGGGTAGAAAAGAATTTCGGGGAGACTACTTGAATAGGCAAATGACTGTCAATGAAAAGTTTAAAACAGTTTTCCTCCCTAGCCCCAGTTCAGTTCACTATTTAACCTGAAGCCTCTCTGGTTGCTTTGCATTAGGCGGTGGCGGTGGGGGAATCACACAGCTAGACGCAATGTGTATTTTGGTCCCTACTATTGCAAATAATTGCTCGTGTAGGTAATGTATTCATGTGAGCAGTGTAATGTGAAATAAGGCGATGCAGTAGGAACTTTTCTGATCAGGACATGATGGAGATGAAGAAATCCATATTCACAGGTGTTGAATAAAAGGTTGCTTCTTCCATGCATAATCCACCCACATTGAATTGCTAACATGGGTACTGATCATATGCGCAGTTATTTGTGTTGGTAAGCTGACAGATATAGAATTATAATTCATTATTAATTCTCATTTATAAAGCATCTTACATTTACCGTATTGGCCCGAATATAAACTGCAACTGAATATAAGCTGCACCTTTAAAATTCAAGTTTTTTTTTTTTTAAAAAAAGACAATACCCGAATATAAGCCACTCCCTTAAAATTCCGCAGGCACTCACACCTGTTCCGTTTTACCATATGTCTGTTTCAGCAATGATGTCATAAAAGTCAATTTTTGTAAGGTCGCGAAATTAAGCCGCACTTTAACATTCCACGGTCAGAATTTGGAAAAAAGTGAGTCTTATATTCAGGCGAATACGGTACTTTTAATCATAATAATTGTGTTGTTCTTACTAAAAAACAAACAAACAAACAAACCCCTAAGTAAGCAAGGCAATATTTGCATTTCTAAAGCAACAATGTCCATTAATTAACCTCTGCACATACATACCATTGTTTCCAGTAAATATCCTCAAAGTGATAATTCTGTGATCATGTATGTAAGGTATAGGTTCGCATGCACGGACTCTCAAGCAGATCTCGAAACATTACTGCTCAGCCCCAATTCTTATTCCTCCTTAGTTTTTCCCTTCTTCAATTCTCTGTCACCACCAATTCTATGGCACCACCAGTTTCTTCAGGTTCTTAATGTTCAGGTCACTGTCAAATTTCCCATTTTGTTTAGTTCCCCTATCTCTTGCCTTCCTATCTTTCTCTGCTCATAACATGTTTGACCTGAAGTGCTGTGAGGCTTCATCAGAACTTGCCTCTTATTACCCCTTTTGCCTCAACTCTGTCTCATTTGCCCTCTGCCCTAACCTTTGTTTTCACTTAGATCTCCTTCAGGTATTTCTTTCTCAGTTTGCTATCCCCCCAGTAACCCTTGACCCTGAGATCCTTGTCTTTAGCTGTTCACACATCCTGACCTCTTCCAGGTTCACAGCGTGTCCCATGAGAAGCTTTAATGTCAGCCAAACAGACAACCTTTCTTTTCCCCACAGTAATTGGATAGCAAATATTTTTGTTGAAGGAGAACCTGAACATTTCTCCATGGATTGCAATTGCAGAAGCTTTGGATTATTATGAAGAATTGTCAAGGTTTTCTTTGCCCTTCCCTGTTCTGTGCGGACATTAAATGCAGAACATTTTGTGAAACAAGATCTCCTAAAGCTACTGGGGAAATTTGCTGCTCTCAAGTCCCAGCAATGGATTTGAAACTGAAAATGGGTTGAACTTGGATTATGAGCTACTACTTTATTAATTTATATGCCTGATCTTCAACATTCTTAACTAGTTAAAGTGAGCTTGTGTGTGGCTGGGCATGGGTATACTTGCTACCAAGGAGAGAGCTAGGAGTTTGTGTCTCTTACTGCTGCCTCCTGCTGGTGACCTCCAGGTATCACATCAGTTCTAAGCATTACAAAAGTAATACAACTAGTCTTAACTCTTCATTACCCACACCTGAAACAAAGTTGCTGAGTTTTTCTTGCAACATTGCAAAAAAGGTGCAGTTTTTGAGCTTTTTTTAAAATGGAAAATAAACAAAAACAGCACTGCCCACATCGGCTGCCTTACACCCGGATTTTCCTAGACATTTTACTGACTACAGTATTCCGGATATGTCCAGGAAATTCTGGACGTATGGCAAGCATAGTCAGGCCATTAGGGCCCAAAGAGGACATCCACTTCAGATTAGGTTGAGCCAATAACTCAGGAAAGGATGATTTTTTATTACACCTGTACTTCAACATTCTCACCAGTGTGCACAATGCCTTCCATTTTATTAGCTTGCACTGAACCTGTCAGTTATGATCTATTTAAATGATAAAAGACGTCCGAGTCAATGAAATCAATTGCTGAATGCAAACAATATGACAACACAGAGTTCACAAGAAAAAGAAGAAGGCTCCCTTCTTATGTGCAGTTTATGAATGGGAAATTAAAAAACAAACAAACTACTTTGCTTAACTAGTGTCTACATCATTTCACACAGTTAGAAGTTGGTGGGTGGGTTAGAAACTTCACCTAATAAGAGGCGTGTGTAATGAAAGGGAATCCAGTCCATATTTTATGTGTTTTACTTCACCAGAATCTAGAGTAGTTCCAATCTATGTTTAACACAGAGCTCCTGAGTTCTAGAGGTAGGACATTTCTGGAGGTTGTCTAATGTGCATCAGAGTCTGTTCTCAATAAAGCAGCTTGGTTTCTACCCTTCCACCATCTTATATTTTGGTGGTCTTTAACATGCACAAGCATGCCTCCTCTACATTAGCTGGATCACAGAAGGTCATGGAACTGAACATGTCCTCTTTTCCATCTCTGTGGGGAAGGATTTCCACAATGTAGGAGCTGCCACAGAAAAGGCCCTTTCCTGGGTCAGTATCATCTCAAACTTCTGAGGGTGATGGGATCACCAAGAGTGCCCTCTTCGTTTATCTTAACACCCTCAAGGCTCTGCAGGGACAGAGGCTGCTTCTCCCATACTTGAAGCCAAAGTAATTTAAACACTAATGTGAGCACCTTGAATTGGGCCTGGAAATGACCTGGCAAACCATGTAGCAGTTTTAAAATGGGTTATATGAGTTCTAAAGGGAACCCCAGCCAGTAATTTGGGTGCTACATCATGAACCACTTCAAGTTTCCAAGCCACCTTCAAGGGCAGCCACACGCAAAGCATGTTGCAGTAATCCAATCTGGAAGTTACCAGAGCATGGAGTACGGTGTCCAAGTCATGTGAACTGACATTTGTTAGAAGTCTTTGGTGAAGAAGTTCACATGTGGTACAATCAGGATATAGTGTTGTCTGTGCTGCTAAATATTTGAAATACCAATGTGCTGCAATTCTTTCCAAGAGTGCAATCACATCATTTGAGACAAACCCAGCACTAAAGTCAATAAAGTGATGAAAAGAGGAATGAGCTATCATTTTCTAAAGGACTGTTTTTTGCTTAAAATGTCACAAGCCTATATATATATATATATATGAATGAGAGATAATGTGAATGACTGGTTAATGAAAATCTCTCCAGAGCATGGGCAAATTGATCAATTAATATGGTGCCTTCAGAAACCATCTTCTTTAAAAGCTCCCCTTCAAGTTCCACACTCATTTGTCAAATGCCAGTGATAGATGCTTCCATTGCATAGTGAAGCCTCCTTGTCGAGTGCCATTCCCAACTGGAGATCTATACACAAGTGATCTCAAATAAATATACCTAGCAAAATAGCTTGCATCTGAAACGAAGCAGAACACATGTTCCTTTGGATTAATGCAATTGGCTGGAGCATGTCAGACAGGAGCAGGAAGACCCTAGGCATTACTTATTTGCATATATTGATTCACATTAGTGTATGCAAATGTGACTTTTACTTTTCTTGGGGTGGGGAAGAAGAGCCATCTGTGTGGGATTAGCATTTAAGATTTCCAGTATAATATAAAAGGCAATCTTATGTAAGATGGTTTGGTTTAAGATAGGGTGGTGAAAAAGAGCACTGAGCGCTCTTCCTTAGTGTATCAGTTTAAGCAATACAGTGGTACCTTGGTTCTCAAACTTAATACGTTCTGGCAGTCCGTTCCAAAACCAAAGCATTCCAAAACCAAGGCGCGCTTTCCCATAGAAAGTAATGCAAAATGGATTAATCCATTCCAGGCGATTAAAAACAACCCCTAAAACAGACATTTAACATGAATTTTAGTATCTAACAAGACCATTGATCCATAAAATGAAAGCAATAAACAATGTACTGTACTGTAAAATCAATAAAACAGTATTGTTGATTTAAAGAATTGAAAATGTTATTTTATCTTACCTGCAGTGATGACAGCCATCGTTTGGATAGGGGTGTGTGTCTAGGTTCTCTTCCAGAACAGAAATGGAAGCCTCTAATTAACAGCGAGGGACTCGGTTTAGAAACGGAACACACTCAGAACGGAAGCGGAACAGTGTAGGACTCAAAACGGAGCACTTTCGGCTTCCGAAAAATGTTCGCAAACCAGAACACCTACTTCCGGGTTTACAGAGTTCGGGTTCCAAGTTGTTCATAAACTAAGCTTTTTGAGAACCAAAGTACCACTGTAGAGGTTTGGTCAGTGAATAGTTCCACCCAAACTGAAGCCTGACTCTGTTTCTGGATATAGACCTTGGGGGTGGCAGAGAAGAGGTATAAAAGGCACCACCATGGTGTGCGGTGAATTTTTTTTGTAGGGGAAGTTAGGGCCAGAGGTGGCAACTTGCAAGGGTGCTGGGGGACGATGTCACGCATATGAGCATCATACCTCCCCTCCTAAGCTGGGCAGAAGCTTCCCGGGCTTTGGGAAGGACGTGCTGGGCTTTGGGAAGGACATGTCTAACATGATGCCGGAGCCCTGCTGCCTCCTTTCCAAAGCTGGACAGACTTTAGGAAGGTGTCAGAAGAGCCCTTGGCCCCATCAGAGCACCCTGCCTCTATCCCTAAACCAGACAGAAGCTTCCCAGGCTTTGGAAAGGAGGCGCCAGACTTTAAGTTTCTACTTTGAATGGTTTACTTGTTGTTGTTTTAATAACTGTATATTACAATGTGCCCCGGGTCTTTATGGGGAAGGGTGAATAAGAAATCTAATAAATAAATGAATAAAATGTTGATGCCTAACATCCTATGAACTGCTCTTCTTCTAGCACATACCACATTTATGTTATTCTGTCCATCTGCGTATGATTTAACAATACAGTCTCTAAATGTACCATCCCGTAAGTCATCTGTGAAGGCGCTCTACTGAACATAGTACACATGATTGGCTACAAATTCAATTTTAATTATGCTGCGGTGATAAGAGGATGCAGTGGGATAAATAATATTGCATTTGCTCTGCATGTTCAACAGTGACCTGTTGAGCAGAGTTTTATGAAATCATCCCAAAACGTACAAGACAATTGTAGATCTCTATCGGTTTTTTTATTTCTGAAAATAGGGTCTATTGATCATACAGATTATTCTGAGATGGCGAAAAGAGGTTGACATAAGGACAATTTTTCTGGACCTTTCAACAGCAAGTTGTGAAATTTAGTGTTGAATAGTTACTCCTTGTACTTGATTGACTGTCTTTTAACTGATCAATATCCAAATTCATTGATTACATTCAAATATAGTTACCAAAGCCCCAGTACAGGTGCTTTTTCATTTTATTGATTCAAGTGTGAAACAGCTTTTAACTGAATTAAGGAACTTATCTATTATTGTTAGATAGCCTTGGTTTTTATATTTTCTTTTTCATTTTAATTTATAGTAATAGACAAGAAAGGCTAACTGGTTTCAAACAATACACAACAGCAACCCTTCTATATCAACCTCTCCTTACTAAACAGCCAACTTGTGTAAAATATGACTACAGATGGTAAACGTAACTGTTCCCTCATTAGTTGTGTAAATAACAATGCATTATATCTTATTTTTTAAAAATATAGAAAAATGCATAAATATTAAAAAACATAAATACAGTAGTAACAAATTCATAATCTAGAATTTGGAGAAGGGAGAACCACAGAATAAAATGTAGATTAAATGTAAATTCTAAGCTAAAATTAAAGAGATATTGCTTGAAAACCTCATTTTCTCAAAATTTCTTTTTTGTAGCTATTCATAGACAGGTCAATGATGCTCCGTGATGTGAAAATTGTGATGCAGGCTTGTTACCTCCCTCATTACAAACAAATGCACAATCCTCACTTTCTTCGTTTCCCCTCATTCTCCAGTTCCTCAGCCTCTTCAAAAATTCTGGAAATGTGCCTGACTCTGCTTTCCTTTAAGTGCAAAAAGGAACCCAGAGAAGCTAGTAATAGCCTTTGCTGCTGCTCTTTCCACTTAAAAAAGTGCTCACCAGACACATTTATTGTCTTTTCACTGCTAGGTGAAGACTTTCTTCTTATTAAAATACTTTAAGATGTATTTTAAATGCAGCTCTCTCTATGGATGGAAGGGTAAATTTTAAAAGAATAAAGGTACTACCCTTCTTCCTTGTCAAGGCGAATGGAGAGAGAGAGGGAGATGCTGCTTATATATAATCTCCCATGATAGTACAGCATGTACAGTAATGAGTTTATGTTCTGAATTTTACCATTGTTATTTGCTTGCTCCATTGGCTCACAAACTTAAGAGCAATATAAATGTCTCCTGTATTCCTTGATTTGTTTTGCAGAAGTTTAAGCATATATACAGTGGTGCCTCGACTTACGAATTTAATCCGTTCCGAAGGCACCTTCTTAGGTCGAAAAATTCATAAGTTGAAAAGCGCCATTGGAAACGCGATTTTCATAGGAATGCATTGGAAACTGAAAAATTCCTAAGTAAAAAAAAAACCCTATCTAAAACCACCACGGTTTCTGTTCGGATGCTGAGAAATTCGTAAGCGTGCGGCCATTTGCCCCATTCATAAGTCGAAAAATTCGGTTGCCGTTCGTAAGTTGAGGTACCAGTGTGTGTGTGTGTGTGCGTGTGTGTGTGTGTGTTATGTGTATATACACACACACACATGCAAATGTCAACAGATACCTTTTAGCAGAGCCGTCTTTCTTATTGGGTTTACTGGTGCATTGCGCCAGGGCGCTGACCTCTCAGGGGTGCCCCAGCCAGTGGGGGAGCTGCATGGCTTTACCGGTGGCCTCCCCTTTCCCTGCATGCCTGCCAGCTGTGCCTGTCAACCATATGGCTGGCGGGCGTGCAGCTTGCCTCCCAAGCCTCCGTGGGAGGAAAGCGATCCCCGCAGAGGCTTAGGATGGAAGCTGCGCCCCACCAACTATATGGCATACGTGCGTGCAGCTTCCTTCCCAAGCCTCCGCGGGAGGAGAGCAGTTCCCACAGAGGCTTGGGAAAAGATCAACAACTCTGGTAAACTGGGGGGGGGGGGCACCACCGGTGGGATCTTTGCACCACAGTGCCGGATATGCTTAAGACGGCCCTGCCTTTTTGCTTACTATATTGCTATCTTTGTGTTGTCAATTGGATTACAGCTTCCTGTGTGGCAACCACATTCCATCTTCCAGACTCCAATGGTCTACAAATCTCATTATTTAAAAGTACTGTTATCAAGTCCTCACATTTGGGATATCACTTTAAAAGACAATATTATTTCCTGAAGAAACAGGGAGCTTCCAGATGCAAATTCATTGTGGGATCTGTACGCCTCATGCATGCAAGTTTCCTGCAGAATCCACATAACATCATTGGCATTAAAATGCCAGCCTGCATCCTCTCCCCACAAATTTAATACGGATTTATCACATATGGGTAGTCTCTGTTAAGTTAAAAAAAAGAAAAAGCCCTGTTACTCACAACAACCCGTTGGTGATATCTCAGTGACCCAGGCAACTCAATGGACTGGGAGCTGTGATAAGACAATTAGGTGTGGGGTGAAAATCAAGCCATTAACAAACAAGAAATATATTATTTTTCCTCTACAGGTTTTGAAAACCAGAAGTGTAATAGACAGTGTCGTTTTATTTCTAAAAATAAAGCTTAAGGGGATGCCTATAAGAGCAATTGGATATTAAAAAAAAACCATGGGAAAATGTATACATATAAACTGATCCTAGACTTCTTACCACCTTAAGCCAAAACCTAGCAATTAAGGCATTTCAGTTCATCCTAGTACTTTGGCATTGAAGAGTCTAGCATTCTTATTTTCAACTCAGCTTCTTTTGTCCCTGGAGCCTGGGCCCTCTGCAACATTCTCTGTCCTGGCTTCTATCTTTAGATTTCTAGTTCTTTTCCTCCCTTGAATTTCTCCGCAGACCCCCCCCCCCCTTGCCTGCATGCCAGCCTCACTTACATGCACAATTTCAACTCCACCTTACAACATCTTAGCCAACCAGGGCGGCTGAAGAGTTTTTCCAAGTTTCTGTTTCCATAGGTACCTGCACCCCCAACTTATATGACAATTTCCTGGACTCATCTTTTGAACCTTCTGGGAAGAACAAGCTCTTGTGAAAACAACCATTTATGACACAGACAAAGCAAGGAGTGGCTGAAAAGTTTATTTCCTTTCCAGAGACAAGTGATGTTTTGCCCATTTTAAACATAAAAGCATTCCAGTCTTCTCACCTAGGAATCTGATCTAGGACCAGGGCTCTATTAACTTGAAGTTTAAGTTGGAAACAACTCATGACAATTGGTTAAAAAAGAAGATATCATTCCTGCAGCATATTTATTAATATTGTGGCTGAATTGTTCTGAAAATTAATAATTAGTTCTGTCTGGTTTTCCATACTATCAGTTCAATCTACCCACGCCTTACCATTTCTTAATTTTTGAATCACTTCACCTTCTGGCAGAGCCTAGGGGTATTTTGTGCATTATTTGCAACAAGAGTGAAGGGTTTCTCTTGTGAAGGCGTGCAGTGACTCATTTTTTCCTGTATATCAAAGACTGGAATAGATCAAAGAAAAACAGTATGAGAAATGTTTCACTATCTCTTTGCTTCTGACTTAGAGACACTGACATATGGCTCTTTAAGAAGAGAAAATGCCCAATTCATCCATGTACCTGACACATTGCTCTTGTCTTCGTACTGTGACTGATAATAATGCCTGAAACCATTTTCAGACTCAGTAAGATCCACTTGCATTTGGTGTACAAGTCAGACTGTTGCACAGTATATTACTAATTGTATGCAGTTCCACGGACCCAGGTAAGGTGCTGTTATGTGATGGTCTTAAGAATGGTCTGGCTTCATGCCCTGTACGGACACTATTATAAGTCCATACGAGGAAATGAAATGCATTTTCTCGGATTTTCATACTGCTTGTGATCGTTATTATGGTAAACGGCAATAGAACTTTCTCTTTCAATCTTATTGTTTACACAGCATTTTTCATACATACTGTACACATGAGTATTATGATACATTAGAGCAGGGGTTGCCACAATACAGTGGTGCCTCGCAAGACGAATTTAATTCGTTCCACGAGTCAATTCGTTTTGTGGAAAATTTCTTTTTTTGCCCATAGGAGCACATTAATTAAATTTCAATGCATTCCTATGGGAAACCGCGATTCACAAGATGAATTTTTCACAAAACGAATTCGTCTTGTGAGTCACCATCAGATCGCAAGACGCATTCGTCTTGCAAAAAATTCATCTTGCAGGGCATTTGTCTTGTGAGATACCACTGTAACTACTATGGTATGTGCAAAAGGTCTCAGCAATTAACCCCTCAAAAACATATTGCACAAGAGACTGCTTGTTCTTCCTGGACATCTGCTAGGATTGGATAGCCCTTTTCTTCCACTCTGAACAGAGGAGAGGTGAAAGAGCTTTTCTGTATGAGCTAGTGTGATGGTGGCTGATGTAGATGCCTTTTCCCATTGATGGGTGGGCTGATGGGGTGCTGGTGAGGACACTGTTGTGGTCCTGTCTCTTCTGCTGCTCATTTTGATGTGGCAATGCTTTTGTGTTATGCCACATCCCACAGTGGCCATTTTGTGTTCTGCCACACCCCATGACAGCCATTTTGTAATTAGTTTTTTTTGTTAAACAATTTTTATTAAATTTTCAATTACAAAAATACAATATGCGCCATATTATATTAATACCAAATAGCAATACAAATAGCAAATACAAATCAATTGCATAGCCAATTATAAATTTTGTGTGGCTTCCCATGTGCTGTAGTTCAAGGTCTGATTCCCTTTAATTCTGCCTCCAGACTATTGCTCAAACCAAATACAATCCATTCTTGATAAAATCCCTCATACCACAGCTACAATAATTAACTTCAATTCGTATTAACACATATAAAGGTAAAGGTAAAGAGACCCCTGACCATTAGGTCCAGTCGTGACCGACTCTGGGGTTGCAGCGCTCACCTTGCATTATTGGCCGAGGGAGCCGGCGTATAGTTTCCAGGTCATGTGGCCAGCATGACAAAGCCGCTTCTTGCGAACCAGAGCAGCGCACGGAAACACCGTTTACCTTCCTGCTTGGAGCGGTACCTATTTATCTACTTGCACTTTGATGTGCTTTCGAACTGCTAGGTGGGCAGGAGCAGGGACCGAGCAACGGGAGCTCACTCCGTCGCGGTGATTCAAACCACCGACCTTCTGATCGGCAAGCCCTAGGCTCTGTGGTTTAACCCACAGTGCCACCCGCGTTATATATACAGTATAACACCTATAGTAGTTTGTAAATTTGCAAGTGAAGTTCTCCTTTCTTCTTCCTGTGTGAGGTTTTAATTTCCATCAATTGTTCCTTTAATTAGTTCCTTTTGTAATTAGTGCCTGGTTAAATAGTTCTGATTATTTGATAGTATTGGCAGCATTGTGCTGGAAAGGTAATACAGAGAGAATAATAATTAGGTGGCCATTTTGGGGCACCATAAAACTGACTGGAGACTGACAGAACATAAGACCTATATGTGAATTTCAGCAATGCCATCAGGTACCAATGAAGATTCTGTTTCCAAACAATTCTACATTTGTTTCCTCAGAGGTATGATCCACTCTGTTCATAAGGGCTTTTTGTCATGTATATTTACACAGGAAAAGATTGAACCCTTTTGAGAAAAGGCAAAATGTGCAATGAAGAAGCTAATTGACCTTCAGAAGGGGAGAAAAGTGTGTGGTGAACATACAACCAATGGCAATGTTACTCTGGGGATTCCTGGTGCCTGGAAGGTACCATTTTTCTCCCAGTAAGCTATACCATGAAGGCAGCAGGGTCGGCTCTAGGTGTAGGCTGGGTGGCGCAGGGCACCAGGGCGCCGGCCCGGCAGTGGGGCGCCGTGCGGCAAAGTCGCACAGAAGCTGTGCTGTGCCCTGCACCCGCCCACCAGCCGCGCCAAGAAACGGGGCAGAGCGGGGGCGCTGGAGCGATCTCAGCACCACGGTGCCAGGGCACATGACATGCTTGAGATGGCCCTGGAAGGCAGAAAGCACCCTCACTCTAACTGGCTTCTTGACAGTGCTACATCTATTTGTTTATTTGAATATTTCTAGACCACACCTTACATAAAAAATACAACAAGGTGGCATTTGCGTGTGGAGACCCTTTAACCTGGCCTAGAAATAAATTCAAACAGGACTCAAATTTTTGGTTTGTTTTTTGGCAGAATTTAGGCCACAACTTTATTGATTACAAATCAAATGAGTGGTTGCATAGGCCCTGGTTCGGCTAGCTACCTGCAGCTCTGCAGGCTGCGCTGACTCTGGGCACCAACCATAAGTCAGCCTTGGGTGAACACCTGGGACAGAAGCAGGCAGGGGTGCCAGCCACGCCTCCCCCAGATGAGCCCTGAACTCTGGCTCAGGGCACAATCCCGCTCAGGGAAGACCAACCATGAGTCCTTGGATACATTTTAAAGGAATACCCATTGCATAGGGATGGCTAGTCATCCTGCCACCCCTATCAATAAGAACCAGAGCCTATCCGCCAACCTTACAAGTTGTGACGATTTGCTACACGGCAGGCAAAACCCAAATGGCACCAGCCAATCAGCCAAGTGGGGGAAATTCCTGCCATGCCCGTCCCAAAGATTGGCGACACACGGCGGCATAACAAGGTCAAGCACAAGCCCTAAAATTCGGGAGAGGTGGGTGGGTGTTGCGGTGCACTGAGACATGAAAGAGAATCTCAGGGTCACATGCAGCAGTTAAATAGTGGTCCCTCTAACTATTTGATTGGCATGCCCTTAGCCCAATTGCTCCCTGTTAGAGGGACCACCAATAGGGTGTTGTGGCTGCTCCAATGGTCCCACCGCAATGCATGCCCTTTTGTTAGGGAAGACCCGATATAGCATACAAAACTCCTGTCAGTTTCAAAAAGAGCCAAACCCCTACACATATCAAGAAAAACAGAAACATCGGCAATCCACCACACCCAACTCCCCATCCCACCCACCTCTTCCCCCCCTTCCTCATAATGTCTCAACAAGTAAAATTGATGTGTAAAAATGATACATGGGAGAGAGAAAAAATGAGACATTGCACTACCTTTGTAACCCAAGAAAATCCTTAATAAAAATAATTACAAAAAAAGAGAAAACAGTAAAACCATCAAAAAAAGCACAAACAGATGTGGTGTTGTTGTTGTCGGAAACGCTGCCTGCATTCATGTTGGAGCTCGCAAAAGGGAAGGGGAGGCATGCGTGCCATTTAGCCACTGAGAATACTATTATCACAGGATTATGGAAGCAGCAACAATCATGAACCACGGAATGGTTTTTGTAAACTCTCTCAGCACATCAGAACCCCTGCATTCTGAATTTACAATAATATCTGCCTCGGATCTGTTGAAGACCAGCTCTTGAATAATCACAGTGCTTTTATACATTTGAGATTTGCACAGAAATATCACAGTCTCCCTCTTGCCTTCCATGCCCCTTTGGCCGTAATGAACTGAAGGGTCTCAGGCAAGAAATTTATGTTCAGATTTGTGGAGAAGTGGGAAGCAGATATGCAGTCTATACTCCCTGTCAATTTTGGGGCATAGTGGGTGAAACTCAGAGATGGAGGATGAATCTTTGCTGTCACACTCACCCTAGTGTACCCTATGAACTGTCTTTGTTTAAAATTCTAATAATTTCTAAATTTTCAATTATACATATACAGTAGATTAGTACAGACACACACCCCCGCCCCCAGTTATGCGGTGGTTACGTTCCAGTCCCCCGGGCGCAAAATTGTGTAAGTGGATAGCACCGGCTAAACACCCTTTAAAATTCTTCTCTGCCATTCTCTTGTCCATACCAAAAAATACACTATCTCAAAATATTGGGATAAGTTGGATCCTCTTAAAATATGGTCCTGGTTGTGGGCAGGCCCTCAACACAGCTCCACCCCCCGGCATGGGTGGAGTGAGGCCTTCCACGCTGGGGTGGCACCACGATCACCCCAGGCCTCCTTGGCCAGTCACTTTGAGTGTGGTGATCGTGGGGGTATATAACTGGCAGTGCGTCATGTTCTGTGTACCTGCTTCATGCTACCAAACACCCACCCACCCGCCCTTTCATTTTAGGAGTCCTCTGGCCTTGCTTTGGACTTTGGTTGGTTGCCTGTCTTGGGACAGGGGCTGGGTAGGAATTTTTCCATTTGGCAGACCTGCATTGACTGCTTGGTTTTCGCCTACCTCTTAGCAATTGTCACAACATTGTAAGGTTGGGCGGTTAGGCATTGGCTCATTGATTTGTGGGGGAGGGGAGGTCAGCCATCGCCTGCCCCTCCATTTGATCAAGGGTATTCCGTTAAAGGAGTCCAGGGCCTGGATCTTGTCCAAAGTCCACTTGAGGGGCTAGGGCCATGCCAGGCCTCTGGGAACACTGAGGAGAGCTGTAGGCGGGTTCCCCTGATGTGGCTACCTCTTTTGGTGGTTTACCCTTTCATGACTCCCTGCAAGGTGGGCAGGAGTAAGATATAGTCTGTTGCCAATGCCTGAGCCTAAACCGCTCACATTTGCTGCAATCAATAAAGTTGTGGCCTACATTTTGCCCATTAACCTTAAACCAAAATTCTGTGTCAGTGTGAATTTATTTCTTATGGGGGGCTGGCTTGGGGCCTTGACACGCAACTAGAATTGAAGCTGTGGCTGGCTGGAGGATGCGCTACCCCACACACCAGCTGTTAGACACGGAGGGTGAGTAGCGTAAGCAAAGCCCTGCTCTGCCTCCAGTCACTCTGGGGCTTCCTCTGCCCTCACTGATGTCCTCTTTAAGCTCCCAGGAGGGTCTCCTCGTGAGCCACAAGAACTCTCCAGCTCTCTACAGCCATTTCCAGGTTGGATTATTCATTTATTTCCCTGTGCTATGTTTTTATATGTGCTAGAAGCCACCCAGAGTGGCTGGGGAAACCCAGCCAGATGAGCAGGGAATTATTATTATTATTATTATTATTATTATTATTATTATTCATATACACAGTCATGCATAAGTCAATTGCTCACACAGTAAGTGGAGCAACACCTGTATATTAGTTTTTTATGCAGATCTGTTTCCTGTTTGTCCTGGGGTGGGGGCAATGTTTTAAGTGGCCACTCTGCTAAGAAGGCTACCTCTTGGGGGTGGGGGGGATAGTGACAGCCCAATTTGCGAAGTTGAAAAGGGGAGTAGTTTAACAACCTTGGAGTTGCCATTATTCACAGCAAGTGTTTTAATTTGACTCATTTTATCTGTAAGGTTTCCACCTGAATAAGAAACTGAATCAACAAATGAATTCTTAAGAAAAACTATAAGGATAATGGAAATATCAATATAAAATCAATACAGCAGCTTAGAAAATAAAATATGTTTTCAGGCTAGGACTAAATACCCAGGAGCAATGATACAATTACTTATTGGCTCTTTATCCTGATTACAGAAATCAGTCTAGAGCTTGAGTAAAGAGTTACCTCCCATCCCCATTTTTTAGTAATTGCTTTTCCTTTTAAATCCAGGTAGTTTTACATATCACAGTGGTTTTTTTCATCAGTTGCTGCAGAGAGGGGAGAAGCATTTTTTTGTAAAGCAGATGCATGCCTTACTGTCTGCAGTTATAAGTTTTCTGTAAACCAATTCTTCATAGAATAAAAGAATTGTAGAGTTGGAAGGGATCCCAAAAATCATTTAGTCTAACCTCTGCTTACAAACCTCCAGGGAAGGTGAGTCCATTACCTCTTGTGGAAGTCTATTGACTGTCAAACAGTTTCTACTATCAGAAAGTTCTTCCTGATGTTTAGTCAGAATCTCATTTCTTGTAACTTGAATCTATTAGTTCAAGTCCTAGCCTGCACAGCAGGAGAAAACAAACTTGTTGCACTGCCCTTGAGATATTTGAAGATGGCTATCATATCTCCTCTCAGTCTGTTTTTCAGGCTAAACACACCCAGTTCCCTCAACCATTCCTCATAAGGCTTGGTTTCAGACCCTTGATTATCTTGGTCACTCACCTCTGCACATGTTCCAGCTTGTCAATATCCTTCTTAAGTTGTGGTGCCCAGAACTGGCCAAGGCAGAATAGAACGGTACTATTAGTTCCATTGATTGGGACACTATACTTCTGTTGATGCAACCTAGACTAGCATTAGACTGTTTTTTGCTGCTGCATCACACTGATTCTGTCTTCTGTGGCACTGGCTACTCCTCCCTGTTTGGTGTCATCTGCAAATTTGATGAACATCCCATCAATTTCTTCATCTAAGTTGTTTATATTGAACAGCAATGGGGCCAAGACCGCACCCCTCTTTTCATCCCTCCATCCCCACCCCAGGATGCTGAGGAACTATTAGATAGCACTCTTTGGGTTTTGTCCATCAACCAGCTACAAATCCACCTAACATTTACCTCACCCAGCCCACACTTTACCAGTTTCCCCCCCAACAATATCATGGGGACTTTGTCAAAAGCCTTACTGAAATCAAGATACACTACATCCACAGCATTCCTGACCCACCAAGCTTGTAACTGTATTTTTTTTAATGTACTCTCTCACCTCCTCTCCTAATCCAGAGCATATCAAGATGAGAGGATGGTGAAATAAGTACTTTGCTCATGTGAATTGTTGAACCAAAATTAGTTCTCATATTTTTATGGATTTGCATTTCTTCTTCTTCATTTTTACAGCTTCCTGGTGACTTCATCTTCACCACTGGTCTTTTCTGATGCTTCCTCAGGGAATCCTCTTTAAATATGATTCAGGATTTTAATACATGTCTAAGTATTATGACTTGTGGTGCTACTCCTGGACAAAGTGAATAGGGCTGTACTGTCTTCTTTTGTTAATGTATGAACACATGACAAACTTTATTCTTGATGAGACCTGGGAGCCTACACATAGTAGAAATTAGCTCCTCCAGCCAGGTGACACCTCTGAGGCAGCTCTCCAGGAGCTGATCATAGATGTTTCTCTTAAACATGCGCCATACAATTTGTTGATAATGCATACATTACAAATACCAAACACTCAGGAGACATTTCTGTTGGAAAGAATAGCAGTGGATATGTAATTGCCTTCTGGGAGATCGCTGGCTGGGGAATATGGCTTGATTCTGAACTAAGGGAATTTTCTCCCCATGAGACTTAAATGAAAAGCGGAATATTAATATTTGTGGTTATGTGTCTTGTGATTGCAAATATTTCAGTTTTTTGTTTTAACTTTAAGAAATCGAAAGCATAGACATCTTTGGTGGAGCTAAGTAACATTTTTACTTTTAACTTTTATTACTATTTTTGTTAAAGCCAGTCTTTAAATATTGCTATGTCTCCGTGTGCCGTCTGTCACTGGGACAGGGGCACGGCAGGAATTTTCCCCACTTGGCTGATTGGCTGTTGCCATTTGGGTTTTGCCTGCCACGTAGCAAATCTTCACAACTTGTAAGGTTGTGGATAGGCACTGCTTCAGGTGATAGGGATGGGAGAATGATCTCGCCATCCCTATGTGAAGGGTATTCCGTTAAAGGAATCCAGAGACTCAACTTGGTTTGATCAACCCCCAAGCCTGAGTCCAGGGGAGCATCTGGGGGGGGGGGTGAACAGAGTCTGTTCCTGGGCTTTTCACCTACCTCAGGTGTTCACCCTTGGCTGACCTATGATGGAGCTCTGGGTCAGTGCTACTGCAAGGGTGCAGGGAGCTAGTTAAACCAGAGCCTATGCCACCACTCACTTTTCTGTAATCAATAAAATTGTGGCCTATATTCTGCCAAAACCCAAAACTAAAATTTGAGTCAATTGTGTGTTTATTTAAGGGGGGAGGTCTCTGGGTGTGAACACGCAATATCTGCTACATGAATGTTCCCAAACTTCAGAAGAGAATAAGGAAAAGTCCCCACATGTTCCATAGCAGATATATGTGTGTGTGTGTGTGTGTGTGTGTGTGTGTGTGTGTGTGTGTATATATATATGAGAGAAACTTCTTTTTAGGAAAAAAGTTGTCATTCAGGCATTTAATTAAAACTTCAAAAATAGATTAATTGTAATTGAAAATGTAACAAATATAGTTTGGGCTTTTTGCTAAGGGAATCTAAATTAACATAGTTAATGAAATTACTTTACTTCTTTTTGCTTTGTCAGGAAACTAAATCCCTTCCGCAGCTCTCCACTTGAAAAACAAATAATCTCCTAAAGCAAATGATCTGGGGTCTTTTTTTCCAACCAGGGACCGCGAAAGCTATTAAGGCAAATTCCAGCAAACTACATCCTTGCTACTTTAGAAGTGAACTTTTAACACCTTTACAAATGCTATTTTGCTTTGGAAAATTAGTGCTTGTTCTCTTGTATGCTACAGAGACTTTAACTGTGTAAGCTAGAATCAGGGATTTTATAGTGGGTTGTTTCTTTTTTTAAAAAAAATAATGGGCGTTTCACTGACAGCCTTTTAAAACTAGGGGTTTTAGATAAACTTGCTGCACTTATTTAAAGCTGCTTATAGCAGAGTACTAAATAAGGCATATGAAGAGCCAGAGCAACATGGAAATATCTGAAAATATGCTCTCCCGCCATCAGGCAAACCTAGAAATTGCTTTTAACTTGTACTCGCAGTTGCAATGAATCGAAAGTGACCCCCACAAGCGTGTAGGTAAAAACGTGTCACTGCAAAAAAGAAAGAAAGAAAAAAGGCACAAGCTGGAGATAAATGTGCACCAGGTGCGTTTGCACATTGTGGTTTATTGGGCAATTTCCTCTTTAGCAGTTCCCACTGGAAACCCTCAAACTGTTCCATAACCTCTGGTGTGTTTATCAGAAGGAGCTGCTGAAAAAGAAAGCAAGTGGCCTACGTCTACACAATATGTTCCATATGTAGACAACTGAAGCTATCTATTGCATGTTCAGAATTGTACTGGTGTGTGAATTTGTCCCCCCCCCCCTGTGCTCACCAGCAAAACTTTAGCAGGTTTGCACATCTGATTACAGAAGCAGACAGTGGATGGGGGAAGAGACACTTGCCTGACCTCCCAGCAGGTGAGTCTCTGCTGCTTATCTGGAGGAAGCAGAGGCAGGAGGCAGGAGTGGAAAAGCAGCAGCAGCAGCAGCAGGACTCCTCCTCTCAATAAGGTGCATCATCTACTCACCTGCAAGGAGGTCAAGCAAGCACTTCCAGTCCACCATGCCATCCACTACTGTTTATTTCTCTATTTTGGGTATTAACAGAATTCTCATGACACTTTATGATCAAATTTAGTTTTTATAAAATGCAGTTTAGATAACATAACTATAAATGACATTCAATAGAAAATAGTATAACGTGGGCGTTATCCAAATAATTAGTTTTAAGTCCCATTGGGTTCAAAATGAATTAAATCAAGTGTAAAAGAAGTGCGAGACAGGAGTGGATAAGAAAACTGAATGAGGGGAGGGGGGAAGTCAGAGCTCGGCGGAGCATATTGAGATAGGTGAATAGATGCTAAAAAGAAAATTTTTGTGTTTATTGTGTGTTGTTGTGTTGTTGAACGTTTTGTTATTGTTTAATGTGTTTATTGGAAAATTTAATAAATTGCTTTTTTAAAAATGAATTAAATCAAGGGGACTCCAAAGTTCTTAACTGGTTGCAGTGCTCAAATTAAAGGGGGAAAGGTAAGGAGGCTTTTAATGAAATCAACTTGCCCCACCTTCTGTCTGACCCCCAACCAGTTTTAGCCCCTCCCATTGTCTCTCCGAAGCCATCTATCCAACTCTGCTCCTGAAAAATTATTCACATAGTATGGTTTCATTTAGAATTAGATATTATGTAAATGGAATGGTTTCATTTGGAATCATTTGATACAGTATAGAATAGAATGGTTTGTGGAGGGTGGGGGACGACTAGGAAGGGTTTAATTAAAGAAATAAACTTTATTTTTTACAACATGAGGATCTCTGAGGTGTAGCGAGAAACTCTAAATGATAAGAGGGAGATCTGAAACATAAGATTTATGCGGTGGTGGTGGTGGTATCATTGGAGGCAATCAGCTTCTGTACACGAAGCTGAACCTTAAACAAGATTCTTATAAGACAAGAAGGCTTTGTTTATTGACACAACTGAAAAATGTGCAAGAGCTCTCTTAAGTACACCTTGAAGTGCACACACTTTAACACATGCAAACCCTTAATGTAATGTTCTGGGACTTAAAGAAAGAGCTCGTTTCTCTTTGAGCTACTTTCCTGATCCAGAACGCTGCCCCTTTCTCCTCTTAACCAGCTATGAGAGATGCTTGTAAAGGTATAGTGACATTTGTCGTTAAAATGTACACAAAACATTTAACACATAGGCTGCAAAGTTATACCGGTAGTTTACCCGAGTCAGGTGCTCTGACTGGAAGATGGCCAGACTAGGAGTTCAGAAAGGAGAAGGAAAGAGTGAAGCCGTTTCATCAGATGTGCCATGCTGCTCTGGGTAGATGTAGAGCCCCCCCCCATCTTGCCCCCAAGGTGTTGTTTCATGGTCAAAGATACATTAATCCAGTAATGTCTGAGATTGGGTATGTGCTGGTCTTGGAAATGTTATTCAGAACTGAGGTCATGAAAGGGCCTGTCTGGGTGCTATTCCTTAGCCAGCTCTAATCTGTGTTGTTTTTAATATTCTGTTGGGAGCCGCCCAGAGTGGCTGGGGAAACCCAGCCAGATGGGTGGGGTTTAAATAATAAATTGTTGTTGTTGTTGTTGTTGTTGTTGTTGTTGTTGTTGTTGTCTTTGACCAGTTTTGCTTTGCGGTGTTGAAATGCCAAACTTTTTGATGAAGCTAACATTGCCTGTTGCTTCTTCGTAGTCAAAGGATGCTCTTTTCTAATTGGAAAATTCATTTTTCATTCATACCATACCACTTAGAACGGATACATATTACATTGAGGGCGTTAATGACTAATATACTTTTAAAAAACCTAAAAGTACAATATTATAGAAATGTAAAGGCAGTTTATTTTTTAAAAAAATAGTTTATCCTTAGATGTTTGACTGGATATATTATGGCTACTCACAAAGGAATAATGTATGGGCATATTTGACCAAGAAAGAAAATACATGAGAGTGCATACATTATAAAAAACAATAATGTGTAACCCAGCTTGCTAAAGAGAGACACTGTTTGAGGGATATAGCATGGGTCAATTTGGATAGATAGTTTCTGTAAACAAAAACAATGCATTACTGGAGACAGGATTGATTCCTAGGGATGGAGAGAAGTTTGGTTTTGTGGGATTTTAATGGGAACCTACCTAATTCTCACTTTCAATACAATATGTGAAGTGCAACACACCTATACTTCAAAATCTGCACTTCTCTGAATTTTGTGGTGCTGTTTCTTAATGTGTACAAAATGCATATATTAATGAAAATAAAATATAAAAGTGCATTATATTCAGGAAAACTGCTTGCAAAAATGTGTACTTCAGGCAAAAATGCATACAAAAATGTGTATATTAGGAGAAATTGGCACTAAATGTTGACAGATTTCCATGAGGACTTAAAAAATAATAATCTCAAGATGATGCAGAAATGTTGGAGAGCTGAACCTACGAAGAATGAGAAATTGAGACAATCCAAAATATTTGTTTAGTGCTATGGTCTAAGTGCAATCACATGATTAACACATGGTGAAGAGATCCAGGAAGGGACAGTTGAGGGAACTTGAATAGATCTGGGAGGGGAATGAAGAATCAGCCTAAACAGTACCCAGCACAAAATATAGGATGCCGGGGCCACACTGTAATTCAAGCACAGTTGGGTATAGACTGTGAGCTTTATTAAAATGACCCATTCTTGCTTCCTCTCTGCCAGTAAGAACATTTCTAGACTAAAAGGTGTTGTTAATCTCACTTGACAAAATAGTGTTAGATAAGACAGTGTTGCCAATTTTTCTTGCCCAAAGTACAAAAGATGTCTGCTGCTAAATTTGCATTTAAATTATGTGGGTTTTTTGTATAATATGGGCTTTTTTGTGTGGAAATTAATTTTCATGGTCCTTTTTATCCCTGCCTAACTAGGCATTATCATAAATCTATTTCTTCCTATGGTTGATCTGTCTATCAAGTGATAAATACTTCAAAAGGGGGAAAATTGTTTCTTTTCTAATTGTTGTCTACTAAGCTTTCTATTCAAAAAAGCCTTTATTCAACCAGGCTCCAAATATAGGAATCAAACCACCAGAAATCCTATTTTTAAAATTCCAGCAGAGATAATCATTTTCTCAATAAGTAGGAAATAAAGATGTGAAATGTAGTCAAAACAAAAACAAAACCCTACTTAAATTAGCTTCAGAACTGCAGATTTATGACTGACTAGCTCTGGGGTTGATAACAGTGGGTATCTGATTATCTGAAAATATCAGGTGTTTGCATGGTTAAAGAAAACATTTGAAAGTTAGGCATATTTGTGGCCTCACAGGCTGAACTAAAAAAATTATCCAATGCCATACTAGAAGCACCTTTTTTAAAAGCAGCATTTATCTCATTGATATTGCAAATGAATTACTTTATTAGCAAAAGTAGCAAATATATATATATATAAAATTGTGCTTTTCCCGCAAATTAAATCACCGGACTAGTTGGGGAGAAGGCTGTCATTCCATTTGTCACAAAAAAGCAATGCTATAATGGTATTGCATTGTACAGAGTTGATTAACCTCATTTGTAAATATTATTTCACATAGCCCCAGGTCTGTGTCCTGGTACTTAAAATGCATACTAGGGCTAGGCCTTTGGGGATATTACAACTCACCCCTGACCATGGTGACTGAGGACAGAGACTGGCAACATTCAGGTATCACGCCAAACCATGGTTTGTTTACATGCTAATATATGAAAGCTCATAAAGCATTTTTGGGAGTGTCTGCCACACTAGAACATCAAACCATGGTTATTTAAAGTGATGGTGTTGGCAATGGTGATGTTTCGTTCGTGGGCTGCCCATGGGAGATGGTTGTCTCCAGTGCTTTTGAGGGGAAGCTGGAAAACATACTAATAAAAGTGCCATGGATGCCAGCACAAAATGGAAGCCATGAATTAAAAAAAAAAGAGGTGCTGGTGAGTACTGTGGTACCTCTGGTTACGAACTTAATTCGTTCTGGAGGTCCGTTCTTAACCTGAAACCGTTCTTAACCTGAGATACCACTTTAGCTAATGGGGCCTCCCGCTGCTGCCACGCCGCCAGCGTGCAATTTCTGTTCTCATCCTGAGGTAAAGTTCTTAACCTGAGGTACTACTTCCGGGCTAGCAGAGTCTGAAACCTGAAGTGTTTGTAATCCAAGGTACCACTGTACTTGTCATGAAAAATAACAACCCTGGTTGTCTCAGTTATAATCCCTCCAGTTGGAGGAGGAAGTAGTACAGGAAACTCACATCTTACACAAGGGTTTGATTCCAGAGGTCGATGCCTAAATGCGTAAATGTATAAAACCAGGAACCCCTCCAACTGCTGCCCCCCCTACAAGGTGGAGGGCTGCTAACCAGGCTTTGGGAAGGGGGTGGGAGGGCTCTGGCCTTGAGATCACCTTCCCAAAGCCAGGTAAGCTCACCACCATACCTGTGTGTGGAATAAATATGGGTTCCTGTATTTTAAGTGTTTCTAGTTTTAAATTTTGTATTCCTTTAGTATCTTGTATGTGTTTTAATTCTTATACACCACTTTGGGGTGCCATAAGGATCTATGAGCTGAAAGGCAGTATAAAAATAAGCTTTCCCTTTTATAGGTTTGCAGCCCACATATTTCCACCTCTGCTGTTGGCACTAGAAACACAGTTTCATTTTGCTATATTTGGCCTCCCCCCCCCATCATCTCTTCTTTTGCTTCCTAAATAAACCACACACACACACACCCCATCTGAATTTCAAATCTTTTGGAAGGCTGCCAAACAGGGTCCCCACCCCATTTATTCAAGCTATATTAGGTTAATTGGTTGACAGGGTCTATTCATTGCTATTTGTTAAATGTTGATTGGTTTTGCACAGTGCTATTTTTCTCAAAAAAAGAGGTGCCAGAACTCACCGTGAACAGCTCCCTCATTCTCTTAGAATGGCAATGGTGCCTGCTTGAGAAGTGCTGAAACTCACTAGACAGGTGCTGGATCTGAGTTCCGCTGAGTTCCGGCTGAAAAAAAGCCCAGGTTTTCCATTGAATCATCGCATAGCTGGTGAGGTCTGCCTCTGTCTCGTCTGTATAGCTTCAGTCATATCTTTTCCTTCTGTAATGGGGGTGGGAGAACAAAATCCTTGCTTGGTTTCTGTCTTCCCATTGTGTGGGAAATATCTTGCCACACCCCAGACCACAAATAACTCTGGATACGGTCATGACCTGCCAGGGCGTAGGATGTGGGATGGTGAGACCTCGTGGTCAGTGGTGACAGCAGGAATAGTTCCACTGTTGCACTGTGTTTAGGACGCTTTCTGCAGCTGGAGCAGTAGCTTAAGATTCTAGCACCAAGGTAAAACTGTACAAAGTCTCTTGTTTTTGCTGCCGCCACCAGAGAATTAATGTTGCTACGTTTACAGTACTGGAATGTTGGGTTTCTGCATGCTATTACATTGGCCACATGTTGCTGTTTTGCTCTTGTTCTCGCAGTTGTTGATTTTGTGGTGTGGGGAGATAGTGGCAGAGCATTTGGCTCTTCAAGCAGAAGGCCCCAGTTACAATCTTTGATATTTCCAGGTAGGGCTGGAACAGAACCCTGTTTGAAACCCTGAAGGCAGACCTGTGGCAGACCTTGGGGCCTCAAATTTCAGCAGCGCCTTGTGCGATACCAAAATTTATCCCCCTTTGGGCCTTCCGTGCTCCATTTGAAATCATAATTATGGCATCCTCTGCACACCCCCAAGGCTCCATGCCCAGTGAGTTTGAACCAGTCATGCTCCCCTGGTTCAGCTGGACTGATGGTGATGTTCCTATGTTTATTATTGCAATCCACTTTGAGCATGTGTGTGTGTGTGTGTGTGTGTGTGTGTGTGTGTGTGTAAAGGCAGCATACAAATAAAGTGCTGATGATAATGAAGATGATGCATCTTAGGGCTTCTCAGCTGCTCAGATACTGAATTATACCCGAAGTCAGGGGTAGGCAACCTAAGGCCTGGGGGGGCTGGGTGTGGCCCAATTGCCTTCTCAATCCAGCCTTCGGACGGTCCGGGAATCAGCATGTAATTACATGAGTAGAATGTGTCCTTTTATTTAAATCTCTGGGTTATTTGTGGGGCATAGGAATTCGTTCATATATATTCTTTCAAAATATAGTCCGGCCCACCACATGGTCTGAGGGACGGTGGACCAGCCCACAGCTGAAAAAGTTTACTGACCCCTGCCCTAAGTGTTTAAGGCATTCTACAGATTTTATGTGAATTGTTTTAACGTTTATAACGTTATTTCTTTTTCTGAGCCACCTTATATTCTCTCACTGGGGCTGGGGAGAGACCAAATCAAAAAATGCAAAACCCAATTAATATATATATAAAGACCATCAGATTTGTTGTTTAGGTAGATAATGTCATGGTCTCTCCTTGTTTTGTACCTTGAGGTGCCATAAGGATCTATGACACCTGTAACTTTTCTCCAGTCTACCCACTTAATGTTGAAATCGATACGATTGCTTTAAACCCATTCAGTGTGCCTCTTCATTTGCTTCCATGCCCTGATCAATAGGAGTTCTGTATACTTTATTATGAATCTGAAAATGGGCTCATTACACTGGAAAATGTTTCCAAGTCAGGCAGTTCCTCTGTGTAAAGATAGATTGAGACTATTTTCTTGTGGAAATGGACTCATTTTTAAAGCAAACCTATGCTTTTCATTGAAAAATGGGTGGACCATATTGATTTATTCCTACAGCCTCCTGTACCACAACATCCAAGCACCAATTTTAGGATAGAAAAGTATTGTTATTTTCAGTTTACATATTGGCAAACTAAAACTCTGTAATTGAAACCAAGTCATGTATTATATTCTTTGGAGTGCTTTTGTAGATGAAAATTCAGAATAATAAACTAGTGGTCAGGGGGAAAGTTTGCAAAGGAGATTTAGTACATAGGTTTTTTAAAGTTAAAATATCCTATATATTTTTAAAAAGTCATATCTATATATTCCAGCACAATAAAATATGGAGATACAAAATACTTTCTGTTTCACCAGATGGCCTGAGAAAAGGCAGGCTCTCAAGGTTGTGTACACAAAACATTTTATCCTGGAATAAATGTAGACTGATTATGTGGGTTTTTCTCACATTGTCCACACACAATCTAGAACTGTTACATATTTTTTGCCCTCCCCTCAAAAAAAGTGCTTCTTGAGAAACCAGTTTCATTCTGAAAATAAAAGCTAATTACAGATTGTACAGTGTGTACATTTGAAAAACATGTAGTTATCCTTGCAATGGGAGTATATTTAAACCTGCCCGGTGACATTGTCAAAGGGTGATCACAACCACTACTTTTCTTATTCACCTCTGACATGTGCAAGGAGGAAAAGGCATGGATAACCTACTCAAGGCAAAGGTTTTCAAATATGTATCAAGTTGCGTGCCAAGGCCCCATGACCCTCAGTTCCCTAGTGATTAATAAACACGGAGATGAGTATTTAGGTTTATGGGATCACATAGGCCACAACTTTATTGGTTACAGATGTGAGTGGTTTGGCTTAGGCATTTGGGTGTAGCCAGGCTATATCTCGACTCCTGCCTGTATGCAGGGAGTCCATCTAAGGGTAAACATCCAATAGGGGGAGACTTACATCAAATAGGGGCACCCCAAGGGGTCCCCGTTAGGGTTGTGCATGGCCGTAGCCCATCTCCAGGCATCGGACAGGATCCACACACCCGGATCAGTTTAACAGGATACCGTTAATGAGGAAGGGCAGGCGGTGGCTGCAACCTCCCCTCCATCCAAGCAAAGGCTTACCCAATGCCTCGCCGCCACTCAAGCCCAAACGGCATGTGCAAGGAGGAAAAGGAAGGGATAATCTAACCAAGGCAAAGGTTTTCAAATGTCTATCAAGTAACCAAATCCACCCTTGCGGACAGCAGGATGTAGAATCAATCTAGATTGAAAGCAGCACGTTAAGGATGAACATGAATATTCCAGACTAAAAAAAAAAAAACACTACATTTTTGTGCTACAGCAGGTTAGCGTGTACGCAGCTTGCCTCGGTTCATTCATAAGTGTGTACATAGTAAGCCCACAACTTGTGTGCATTTAACTTGTGTGTTCAGCTTTATGCACTTGGCAATAAAAAAATAAAAGGAGGAGGAAAGGGTGTGGGCATTGGGGAGGGGGGATTTTGGGATTCTCCTGCATATGTTTTAGTAGGCTTATTGTAATCAGAAGTAAGCCCCATTGAGATCCATGGGACTTACCCTCAAGTTAAGTGATTGCAGCTGTGCTGGAGTAACACAATTGTTCATTCATACAATCAAAGTGAACGCAGATATCTCATTCACATTATACCGTTAAAGCACACTTATACCACTTCAACAAGGGACGCAGGTGGTTCTATGGTTTAAACCACTGAGCCTCTTGGGCTTGCCGATCAGAAGAGCGGCAGTTCAAATCCCCGCAACGGGGTGAGCTCCAGTTGCTCTGTCCCAGCTTCTGCCAACTTAGCAGTTCAAAAGCACACCAGTGCAAGTAGATAAATAGGTTCTGCTATGGTGGGAAGGTAAACAGCATTTCCGTGCGCTCCGGTTTCCGTCACGGTGTTTCGTTGTGCCAGAAGCGGTTTAATCATGCTGGCCACATGATCCGGAAAGCTGTCTTTGGACAAACGCCGGCTCCCTCAGCCTGAAAGCAAGATGAGTGCCACAACTCAATGGTTGCCTCTGACTGGACTTAACCATCCAGGAGTCATTTACCTTTACCTTTTACCTCACCACTTTAACAGTAATGGCTTCCCCAACAGAGTCCTGGAAACTATAGTTTGTCAAGGGTGCTGACATCAACAGAGCTACAATTCTGAGCATCCTTAGTCCCCAGATTTCTCCATGAGTGTAAAAGAGGTATGAAGGTTTTTTAACTGTATGTTGTGGATGTGGCCAGAGAGTACCAGAAAATAAAATCAAAATTAAGATGATGGGGGCATTATTCTACTTAATTTGCAAAATCTAGAAAATCACATTAAAATAACGTTTAAATTCGATTAAACCAAAATTCAAGATATATTGGATGATCAAAGATGGGCAAGTCCTCAAGATCCAGGCAGAGCTGGGCAGAGGGATGCCTCTGCTCCATCCCAAACCCTTCCAGCCTGGCAGATAAAGGGTTTGGATTGATTTTCCCATAGCTTATCACAGCTCAGAGCCTAACATACCATCTGTCCATCTATTTCAGCTCCGCAAAATAATTCAGATCCTAAGCATATGTAAAATGAGTAAATTCACTCAACAAAGCTTCTGTGCAACTATCTGACACAATTTCCTTTGCTTGAAATTAGACTCAGCCGAGATTTCATAAGTCTGTGAAAACAAAGTTTACCCAGGCTTCAGATTCGATATAACATTTAATCAGAATTTCAGCCGTGCTAAACTTGCAACTGTTAGTTTTTTATAATGATTTCTGGATGATTTGCAGAATGAAAGAGAGGCTAGAAAAGTTTTTTTAAAAAGAAAAGAACCTTGCCAAGGGTTAAATAAATGCTTCCAGGGAAGATTCTGCCAATTTTGTAAATGACTTTTCTGATACTATGTCCTCTGCTGATATAAGGAAGAAACATTTGGCTGAGAAACAAAAGTATTACGATCTCCTTGACCATCGGCAATTTAAGAATGAGCTGCAAATATAGATTGCAAACATTCATTGCCCAACCCTTCCAGCAATTTCAGATGCATGTAGTTTCATTCCATTTTTTATTCTTTGTTTATTATTTAACACAAGCTAAATACTGCTTGATTGTCAGAAAATGTCTCAGTAGCAAACACCTGTGTAGTTAGTAATTAATAAATTGCCCTATTCCATGCTAAATTTATTATATTTTGATGCAAGAGTAACACATTATGTATGCACGTGCAAAATTGTATTTCCCCATCACCTGTGCAGTTTACATAATCCCTAAAATCAATGGAGGTTGCATATGGGGAAATTCAGGGGGAGGGGATGAAAACATATTTAGTATGCCTATACCATTAATTGCATTACATTAGATCCATCTATGGTGCACCCAGATGTAAGTTTTCCCTAGCGCTTGTAGTGCCTTTGTAAGTAGCAGGCATGCTGAATAAGTTTTTCTGACTCTCATGGTACGCCCAGGGACATGGACTCACAACATTTTAGACATGCAGGTAGATACTAGAAACCATTTTACAGCCACGTGCAGCAGGATTCCATGTAAGCTTCCATGAGTTGCAAGAGGAAAATCATAGAACTGTATAGTTGGAAGGGACCTCAAGGGACATGTGGTCCAATGCTTGGCAATGTAGGAATTGCAGCTAAAATATCCATCATAAATGGCCACCCAACTTCTATTAACAACCTCCAATGAAAAAGAGTCTGTCACCTTTCAAGGTAGTCCTCTTACCACAGAAACTTCTATTGTGGTTATTAATATTGTGCATATGGAAGCAAAAACTGACTCTTCTAGAAATGAAAATTGCCCAGTCCAAAAAATATGGTTCCAAAGCTTTGCTAACAGAACTTCTTTCAGAACAATAATGTTACACCCAAGTAGTTGCATAATATCATGTGCTTGTCCAAGCACAGGGAAAACATCGTAGAAATATATGACATTACTTTGTTCAGAGCTGAAAACCAAGTTCTGGCTCTCCCACAGCCTCCATTACAGCTCATGGCTGTGGTCTCCTTTGTTGGCTTGAGAACAAAGACTAACACAGAATAGATGCCCACAGATTAACATATGTATAGAGTGAAACACTACCTTTTTCACGGGACCTAAATCAAGCACATGACAAAGATAGAAGAGATACACTAACAACTAACCATTAACCTGTTAGGCATGCAGTGAGCTTCAGTATAGCTCTATTGAATTTCCCAATGTTAACCCTTTAACAATACACATACAGAGCTACTTGCAATTTCTATGGAAAATTAAACAATTATACTTAACAAGTTCTTCCTAATGTTTAGCCAGAATCTCTTTTCTGGGTTCTAGAGGGCTAGCCTGCTGCCTTCAGTTGTGATAGACACTGCGCCATGGCCTGTGTTGAAGTGAGATTTAGCTGCCAGTCTAGTCAGCATCTCTGCATGAAAAGGGGAGGACATCTTACTTTTGGGCTGCTTCTGACAATGTTCTTTACCCCAGGTGGATTGCTGAATAGGGCCACAGTTTGTTAAGAAATTGTGGTACATGCATTATTATGGATTAAGGATTCTTAGCTTCATGAAACATTTCAAGTAGGTCAGTTAGGTTTCGTAGTTGTAGCTGAAGCTATCCAACAGAGATTTCTGAAACATGGTCACAAAGCATTTTTAACATTCAAGGTAGACTTTTCTACCTTTTAAAAAATAAAACCAACCCCAAACCCTCACTCTTTTCATAGAAACAGCATATCAATCCTTTCTTGGAGAATCGTGAGCTGTAACTCGGATGCGTAATCTCATTTGGCTTTGCTGATAAACCTTTTATTTATTCTGAGATCATTGTCCCTCGACTGCAGTCAATAGCGCCACTCCTTGTAACAAAATGTTCACCATTATAAAAGAAATGTTCCTTGGTATTGTGTTTCTCTCTGCACCAATAGGAGGAACATGAAAGCTAATTTTTCTTCTTAAAGTCTTTCATAGAGGAAAGCTCTATATATTGCTAATGACGCAGGTGACGTGCCCGGCATTTGAAACTTGTGGCACAGAACTAGTTAATGGCAAAAAGCTATTTTAGGGCTGGCGAACTGCTGCAAGGAATAAATAATTCATGGGCACTTTCCCTTTATGCCTTTTAAAAAACACATGTATAGAATGCTTTGTTGGAAAGTCACCATTAAGTTACTTGATGAGCTGAGTGTTAACATATCTAATGCATCTCCTTCTTACTGACATAGCTTTTACTCCATTATGTTACCATGTAGCGTCTAATTAATCAACAGAACTGCATGCTCTTCCCATTCTTTTGAGATGGTCTTCATTAGGTCAGATACATCTTTTTTTTAATGAAAAGCTCCTTTGAACAGAATGCATGTGATGATTCTGATTCATAAACCCTTTGCAGAAATACTACTCATACGGTCACTGAATTTGTGAGCAGTGCCGTGCCACTAATGTGAGTGTGCCGATGTTGCCACCTCCCCGGATGCCCACACTTTCTGGTGAAACTGCCCCCCCTTCCACTACAGCTATTTCTGAGATGGCTCAGTTAGTACAGCACGAGTCTCTTAATCTCAGGTTCGTGGGTTCGAGCCCCATGTTGGGCAAAAGATTCCTGCATTGCAGGGGGTTGGATAAGATGACTCTTGTGGTCCCTTCCAACTCTACAATTCTATGATTTGTATGCAGTGGACAGAGAGCTTTTATTGCTCACATACCATGCAGTTTTACGGCTTGCAACAGTGGAATGTATGAACCAGGGCTGTATTAACGATGTGCTTGGTGTACCATGGTACTAATGGAAAAATATTTCCATTTTTTTTGTCTTCCATATCAAAACATTTTGTATCGGAGGGCTCTTGGACAGTGAACAGCCTAATTAATTTGAGCTTTATTTGCCACCCTGGATCACAGCAAGATAATGATTCCACCTCCAGGCGATCGCTTCATTGCTGCCATGACAACCATTGGCTGGTCAACATATAAGAGGCCCAAACACATGGAGCTGGTCACAAAGTGGATTTATTATTGTGCTTTGGCTCAGGAAAAGGTTATAAATAAATAAAGATGGCATTATAGTAAGAATGGTATTGAGCAATGGTGCTCATTAGCAGCCATATTTGAATATAGCTAACAGTGAAACCCACCCTTTTTCAAATAGAAAGGGAAAAAGTAGTCAGAGCACCCATTTACTATCTGCCACCTCTACAGGAAAACTGTGGTCATTAAAGCAAAACAAAAAGTTCTGAAGCATCAAAGTTCCAATGAGAAATGCAGAAAAAGTGTTCTTCAGAAAATTCTGAAGAAATTAATATTCCCCAGATACTGCTTAAAGTCCTTACAAAGCAAAATGTTTGCTGAAACTCTATACAGAGCAGCGGAAGTTTTCCCAGGGTTGATCCTCAGCCATGGAGGCATATGTGGCCTTGGACAAAGCATGCCATTACTACTGGGCCTCAGCCATGATGTAGCTTCATCTCCAGGGAAAAAAATCAATTGGGCAGGATCAAGGAGCAAGCCCAGAGACACAACTAAGAACAAACCAGGCCTAAAGTGGAAATCAGAGGGCAGAAACAAGCAGCATGTCAGAAGTCTCAACCTGAACAAGTCAGAACTGAAGGACAAGGCCAGGAGCAACAAACAAGCCAGACGTCAGGGACAAAGAACTAGTCAGGGCTAAAGGGCAAGCCAGGGACCAAGGACCAAGGGATCAAGGACCTAGCCAGGAGTCACAAGTTAAGACCAAAGTGCAAATCAGATTTAGAGGAGAAGCCAGGAGGCAGGGACATGATAGAGCTCAGGAAGACCATGTTGTTTGAACAGTACTCTACTGGAATCAGAAAACTTTGATACAATTTTCTGCTCAGGGTGGAGTCAGTGCAGAACCTAAAAGTAGTTCACTGAGAAGTCTACTATTTGCAGCTTAGTTTACCACAAGGGGCTGCCTCACACGGATCCAACAGTTCTTGATACTATGAGCTATTCTATCCTAAATTAGAAGGGAGAGCTGCCAGGCTGCTAAGGGCAGTTTATCTGCTCCTTAAAGTGGATGGGAAGATTCCCACCCACCCAAGTTAAAAGAAAAGTGGGAGATAGGACATTCGTATGACACAATGCTTGTCTAACCTTCATCCTGTAAATACTCTTTCTCAGGGCATTTCAAACTTCACACCTTCTCCTTCTCTAAATTTCAATCATTATGTTTCCTTCTATTTAGCCCCGAATGTACCAACTCCAACATTATTCCGATTGTATTATATTAGTTCTGGAAACTTAGTTGAACCTCTTTTAAGAAAGGGAGCAGTCTTGTGCTCTCTTTCATTTAAGAATCAAGAAGCCATAATTCTACATAGCTAGCAGCTTTTATGCTTCAAAGCTCCTGTAATTCAGTTGGCTCCTCTAATAGGATTATATTTCATAGATGTTGAATACACCCTTTATGCTTGTGTTGCTCCACAGAGAACATGCAGATTGGGATATTTCATAGGGAATGCTGGTTGTGTGGGCCATCGTAATAGCAATGAGATTTGAGTAAGTGTGTGTTCCTGTAACTGGAGGGGTAGTTTTTGAAATAGAGGGCACCAATGCCCAAATTCAATCGTACCTTCATTTGTAACCCCAGTGATAATTGCTTTAATACTTTTCGGATTTGAATATTATGAATTCAAATGATAATGCCTCTGAAAAAGGGAATGAGGTGTTTATAAGTGAAGAAATTATGCAAAACAGTGTTTCTGTGTAACTGGCAAATGATTGTGAAGCTATTGTGGGTGTGGTTGTTGTTTTTTTTTGGGGGGGTGACCTGGTGCCCAACTGAAGAAGCCCCATATTGATTCAACTGAAATCAAGGGACCTGGACCTCTGCTTTCTATATATATTTGATGATTATAGAAATTGTCCAGAGAGAGCAAGTCTTCCTGTTTCCCTCAATGAGGAAAGTGCATTTATATGGCTGCTGAGGCCAAATTGCTTTCATCCTTGGTGTTTGGTTTAAAGCCAATGCAAAGACACAGGGCAAAAATTATTTCTGTGCTGTTCTGCTCAATATTTGAATGCTACTCTCTGCATATGGATCAGCCTAATCACATTAGGATTCCCTTGGCCTAGCCATCAAATCAGTTGTTTGTGTCCTTGGCATGGAGTTTCTACATAATTAGGTGAGGTTTCAGCCACCAAATGAACTGGAAAGAGCTTTTAGTAGCCTCTGCATTAGTGTTGCAACTTGCAAAGCAGTTTTCGGCGATGAAGTCTGGGCAAGCGGAAACAGTATCCATAAGGAAGATCTTTGAAGTAAGGATTCAGGAGGCAATTACTGTACAGTGGAACCTCGGTTTATGAACACCTCGGTTTATGAATTTTTGGTTTATGAACACCATGGACCCATCTGGAATGGATTAATTCATTTTCCATTACTTTCAATGGGAAAGTTCACTTCAGTTTATGAACGCTTCAGTTTATGAACAGACTTCCGGAACCAATTACACCCATGCTTCAGTTTATGAACGCTTCAGTTTAAGTACTCCACGGACCCGTCTGGAACGGATTAATCCACTTTCCATTACTTTCAATGGGAAAGTTCGCTTCAGTTTATGAACGCTTCAGTTTAAGTACTCTGCGGACCGTCTGGAACGGATTAATCCACTTTCCATTACTTTCAATGGAAAAGTTCGCTTCAGTTTATGAACGCTTCAGTTTATGAACAGACTTCCGGAACCAATTGTGTTCATAAACCGAGGTACCACTGTATAGGATTGCAGCATAAGAAAAGGATACTTTTCTGGGTACATGGGTTCATTGCTGTCACAATCATGTACATGTTTATTCAGAAAGAAGTCCCATGGTGTTCAATGGGCTAACTCCTATGTAAGTCAGGGGAAAAAAATTCCTTCCAATAGCACCTTAGAGACCAACTAAGTTTGTCATAGGTATGAGCTTTGTCTCTAAGGTGCTACTGAAAGGATTTTTTTTTTAATTTTTTGTTTTGACTACGTCAGACCAACACGGCTACCTAACTGTAACTCCCATGTAAGTGTACATAGAAAAGCAGCCTAAGCTTTTCTAGTACTCTGGAAACAGATTCAGCACTGCTGAGTTCTTTCAACAACTTTCAAATCTGATTACAAATGTTCTTTTTTTGGGGGGGGGTGGATGCTTGATTCCATGCTACAGACTCACAAGTTATTTAAAGTGGAGGAGAGCATAGCAGCAACTCTGGGTATTATTAACTAGGACAAGGATCAGTACAGATTTGGTCCTGTGCTTTCTATGCCAGACACTGGAACAGGTACTGTGCTATAATTACCTGCCATCTCTTTTATCCCTACTTGTTTCTTACAATAGTTGTGTGGTAGCATGGCTGTAGTTGTTAAATTCACATAGGATTTTCTCCTTGGAGCGTTTTATCTCAAAAAATTGATATGGAACACAAAGCAGCTAGGACTGTCTGACAAACTTCAAAGGCCTTCTTTTCGTCCAATTTAACTTCAGAAATTGAATTCAGTGTGGCACCACAGATAAGGTGTTACATTTTGACACAGACAACCTGGGTTCAAATCTCTGTTCAGATATTCAGTTGGATAGAGATAGGCGGGTCACCATTTTTTTGTGTGAAGAGCTAGCTGAAAAGAAAGTTTGCTTAGCTGATCTCTACAAATTGATCTCTAACAAACTGCCATGCCCTTGGATCACTGTTCACAACTGATCACACAAAACAACAAAAAATAGGGGAAGATATTATTTGCATAATGTGAGTTGAGGTGACTGTGTATCCCAGATTGCCCTCCAGAAGTAGAACTATCTTAGAGGGCACTTCCAGACTGTCACTGTTTGACCATTTTCATGTGGGATTCAATAGCATCCTGTCAAATTCAGGCTGAATAAATTAAAGCTGATTTGGAGCTCTTGAGAAACAAACCTGCTTCCTCAAAAGATCTTGAAGTAAGGAAAGTGGGCAGCCCGGTGGTAGAGCATTTGAGTGCAGTAAGGGAAGTGGGGTACAGCACTTGTTGTTCAATAACATCTGTAGGCACCATCTTGGGCACCCCTGAAGTAGCGCAGTCTTGAACATAAAGGGTCCGCCATCCTTTTCCTCCAGATACTCTGTGAACACTCATAATATAAAAAGCAAAGCTTCTTCTCCCACCAAATACCTTTCCTGAAGTGCAACGAGAGAGAGACAAACGGGTTAATGATAAGATTTAAAACTAATCCCACCCCTCTTACCCCCAATCCATTTTTAAGCAAGCTCTTAAACTTTAAAGAGATTGGCCAGAAAAATTGAGGATGCAGAATAAAGGTCAGGCCTTAGGTTGTAAAGTGTAAATTAAATCTGTTGTGGGTACAATTAATTTATGCTAGTAGTGTTGGAAGGCAATTTGCTCTGCTGGATGAAAGGCATAAAATTAACTTGCATCACTGCCCAATGTATCAGACTATCCCATTTGACCTTGTTATTGATGAACTGCAGGGAATGTTTGTGTCAAGTAGAATGTTAATCTATGAACACCCTGGGTGGGAGAGACGCAAAGACAAGGTTGACTCTGTCTTCTTAAAGTGTAGCCCTTTGTGAAAGTAAACACACATGGAAACTCTATTGGAAAGCTTCTGGGCAAAAACTGTGTTTTGATGTTGTGAACTGCCCTGAGACCTCTGGATATAGGGCAGTACAGTGGAACCTCGGTTTATGAACACCTCGGTTTATGAATTTTCGGTTTATGAACGCCGCGGACCCACCTGGAACGGATTAATTCACTTTCCATTACTTTTAATGGGAAAGTTCGCTTCAGTTTATGAACGCTTCAGTTCAAGTACTCCGCGGACCCATCTGGAACGGATTAATCAACCTTCCATTACTTTCAATGGGAAAGTTCGCTTCAGGTTATGAACGGTTACTCCGCAGACCGTCTGGAACGGATTAATCCACTTTCCATTACTTTCAATGGGAAAGTTCGCTTCAGTTTATGAACGCTTCAGTTTATGAACAGACTTCCGGAACCAATTGTGTTCATAAACCGAGGTACCACTGTATACAAAATTTATTCTTATTCTTATTATATAGTAGTTACTGTAGCATACAAGAGTTTTGGCAAGCAAATCAGTTCCCTAAGTAATTTTATTCCCTGGAAAACTACCCTTACATTTCCTTGAAGTTACCTCTTTTGTTTAGTCAAGATGACCACCATATTAGGAGGGCTAAAGCACTTTTTATGCCACCACTCTTAAGCTGTAGATTTTTGACTCCCCTGTGAATTATTTTTTTCAGTCCATCTCTACATGGATACTTTAACTTGGCAGTTGTTAATGTTAATCATTTGAAATTGTGTTCAGGGTATTCTAGCCATCTTGCATCCGGCATTGCTCAGGATTTCTGGGGGGAAACCCACCCCCCCAAAAAAAATCATAGCAGTACTTAAAATAAGTGCAGCTATGTAAGGTTCAGTCCATCAACTTGATTCCAAATGGCATTCTTTTTATTGAAACATAGATGAAAACCTGCTTCTTGGACTCAGCAACCATCATGCAAAATGTGGTTACAATATCTTAAGAGGTGCCCCCATGCATAATGAGCAAGCAACTTTCCAAAATATATAATAGATATATTGTGAATGTGGATAATGTATTTTGATCTCCCATATTGATCTCCCTACTTCAAGATCTTTGGCTAGCTGGCAATTTATAAATGTACTGAATAAGAAAATACATTATTTTTTACATGACAATGGATAGGCCTGGAGACCATAGTCATCTGTCACAATGTTCACCTATGTAAATCTGCTGTGGACAGCTCCCAGGTGAAAATCCCTTCCAGTTCTGCTAAGAGAAGTCTTATTGCCTGTTGACTGACACTGTTTGGTACAAGGCATGGTGTCCAAAGAACAACATTACTACCGCAGCTTAACAATAAAGCACAATAATGAATCCTAAACATTATGCTTTAATTCCAAGCTAATACTTTGAAATTTTATTTTCCCGGGATCATCTGTGGGCTGGTTTCATTCTGCTTTGTATTTGCATCTATCTCTGCTGCTTTTATGCTTCTCTTTTGTTTTGTGACGTTTTAATGTTTGTTTAAATTTGCTTCATTATCTTTTAAACTTTTTTGGGGGGTAAACTGCCTTGAGAATCAGCTGAAGGGTGTAAATCCCTTAAATGAACAATTGTGTTACTGTATCGCTAATGGTTTATTCACAAAGACATTGTCAGCTTGTGAGAGCTTTGCTGCTGTTGATTTTTCGGTCAGCCTGTAGTGTCTTTCAGCCATGCTGAGCTGAGTTGGTCATGTCGGCTGTCAACTGCACATGCTAAACTCAGTATGCATTGGCTTTGGGCAATCAATCACAACTGCCCTGACGAGATTCAGACAGCCACCTCGCCAGATGATGGACTTTTTTTTTCTCAAGGTGTCCTTGTTTTCTCTAACTATTTCTATCAAGGATTTTTTCTCTCAATAAACCTTCACATTTGTCATCACTTGGAGACGCAATAACCAGGGGCAATGATTCCAGAACCTCCCCAAATCACTGCAAATGATTCCTGATATGGTCTGAAAGCGCGAGACAATAGATTGTACTCAGGAGGAAAAAGGTAGAGCAGGGGTGGAGGACGCCTGAGACCAAACTTCCTGGGGCTTTACATTATTGATAGGCATGGCCAGAGGCAAAAAGTGGGCGGGACAATGGCCGTGACTCTTGCCTTTATACAGTAGGCTACATTCAAGCCATGCCATTTAGAGGTTTGTACATACACACCTCTCCATCCAAACAAGTAAGATGCATGGTCAGAATCCAAGGACACCTTTCAGCCAGGCAAAAGCACTTGAGGGAGTGGACCAGAGCTAGAGAAGAGTGTGGCATTTGAGCTGCAGTGAATCCCAAGGGCCAGACAGAGAAATCTGGAGTGTTCATTTGGCCCCTAGGATGTGAGGTTTGCTACCCCTAATGTAGGGAGCTGTTGGTAAGAGCACAAGTTCAAGAGATGTGGGTATCTGGCATTATGAAAGCATCCAAAAATGGAGTAGTGCTTTATTGGCTGAAGCAAAACATGCCAGAGTATTCTGCTCAGTGTCTAGATAGGAGTCCTTGATCAAAGAAATGTGGCATAAATTATGCCTACGTTGAAAGAGCCATCCCATTTTTACTATGGCAACTCTATTCTGATTGGCTCTCATTAAAGGCTCGATCCCTAGCGAAGGCCAGTTGAACCTCAGGGGCACGAGGAACCAGCAGAGCTGTGCCATCGTAGGGTAGCAGTGACTGAGGTGGCGAATAAGAAGTTCAGGCAGTCCTTAAGGAGTCCTTTGGACCCATGTTCTTTACAGTTTTGTGAATGAATACATGTACCTTGAACCTGGCTTGATAGCAAGTCAGCAACCAGAATAGTTCTCACAGCAGTTGCCAGTCATCTACTGGCAGTCTGGTCAATGCATTCTGTGATTCTCTACAGTCTGTGTAGAGGTTGAGGAAAGGTCACAGTTCGCTTACAAGCAGGAGGTAGTCAAATGCAATCCTGACTACAGAGGGCATTGGGCCTCTAGATGGATCAAGGAGGAATCCCCCAGACTGAATACTTGCTTCTTCAGAGGGAGTGCAACCTTGCCCAGAACAAGCAATTTACATATATCCCCGGCCACCCACAAGGCCTCTAAACTCCCAAGATTCAAGCTCTGTTTCTTGACTCTCATCCAGTCTACCACTGCATCCCAAGTACCTGTACAGAGCTTGCATAATGAAGTTACCTTTCTCATGGAGGTTGAAAAGCCTGAACTCTGGAGCTGAATACAAGTCATCCTGAGACTCAACATAGAATCATAGAGTTGGAAGAGACCACAAGGGCCATCCAGTCCAACCCCCTGCCAAGCAGGAAACACCATCAAAGCATTCTTAACATATGGCTGTCAAGCCTCTGCTTAAAGACCTCCAAAGAAGGAGACTCCACCACACTCCTTGGTAGCAAATTCCACTGCCGAACAGCTCTTACTGTCAGGAAGTTATTCCTAATGTTTAGGTGGAATCTTCTTTCTTGTAGTTTGAATCCATTGCTCCGTGTCCGCTTCTCTGGAGCAGCAGAAAACAACCTTTCTCCCTCCTCTATATGACATCCTTTTATATATTTGAACATGGCTATCATATCACCCCTTAACCTTCTCTTCTCCAGGATAAACATACCCAGCTCCCTAAGCCGTTCCTCATAAGGCATCGTTTCCAGGCCTTTGACCATTTTGGTTGCCCTCTTCTGGACACGTTCCAGCTTGTCAGTATCCTTCTTGAACTGTGGTGCCCAGAACTGGACACAGTATTCCAGGTGAGGTTATGATTCTGAACACTGCATTGATGCTAGGATTCAGAAAAAGCCATAAGACTTGATAACCTTCATCTCAGCATTCTATTTGTTGAAAAACAATCCATTCTTAATAGTTGTGAAGGAAGTATTTTGAAATGGTTGTGTATTTAGTCTTGTATCCAAATGGAACGGCTGCAAACCTATAGCCTTTGATTTGGCCTGTGGGGAAGTAAGAAATCTTTCTTTCTTGCTCCCTTATATCAGTTGGCTGAAGACTTAACATGACCTGTCAAACTTGATGAGTTGACTGCAGTTGCACAGTTCAATTTACTTTGAACTGGGAGGTGTCAGATTGCTTTACCGTGTGCCAGTTCACCATACACGACCTCCAAATTATCCCATTTACGTTGAATGATTCACTTTTTATAGGTACTGATACAATTACCGTATTTCCCACTCCTGGCCTTATCACTTTGCTTCCTGCTTATTAACAGCACCTAAAAAAATAGAAGTCTTATTTCAATTTAATTATGAAGGAAGATTTGCTTCCAATATCTCCTGTTTCCGCTCTGTTATCTGCATCATATCCTGTCAGGTCTTAAATTCTCAGTTCCTTTTTTTTTCTTTTACAAATTCCCAACATCTCAGCAAACGTAGACCCATACAAATGACAAACTTGTTTTCCACATTTAACTATATGACCAGCTTATTTATGCAAATTCAATGCTCTGCTTGCTAAGTCCATTTAGAACTCTCTCCAGCTGTGGTTGAATAGTACCAGACTGATGGCATGCATGGATTTATATAACAACTTTTGTTGAGCTATTTCTTTAAAAAGTAACAGGTTTACTCGTAAGTGTGAGTGATCACGAAAGAGGGATTGGACGTTGCAATCTGGCTCGAAGACTTTGAAATATTTTTGAACACCACTTCTGCTTTCAAGATAAACCTCATTTTGATGGAATTTAATGTGCAAGTGTTTGCAAAACTGCAACGTAACATTATGCAGCAGCTCATTACAATAATTTCTGAGTATGCAATTTTCCAGAACTATATTGGTATGAAATTTATGACTTCTTGTTACATCATTTTATGAAATACTTAGGTCATCCAGAGGCCACAAAACATTTGCTAAACTATGAATCTCTAATCTCAAATTAATATTAAACATGGCATCATAAAACTGAATAAAATAGAAGTATTTTGACTCCATTTATCAGGGAATGAGTCTGCATAGATGAGCCTTGCTTTATATTATCATATACATAGCAAATTATCCCAGAACAATTATTACTGCCCATAAAAAATCTCAAGAGTATATTTAACAACAGAGATGCATTGTGTGTTGTCATTCACACAACTGTTGCATTTAAAACCAATAAAGGAGAGCGATCACTGTAATGAATCCTATAGGAATTCTTATCTTCCTTTAAAAGTCCTAGGAATTATACAATTCTTGGTAATGGGCTGGAAAATTTTCTATGTACAGACCTAATTTGCCGCCCCCCCCTAATTCCATACTCCCTACACCATTCTAATGCTCTACGGGGGGTGGGGGTGGGAGGAGATATATATATATACAGTATTTACAACTCTTACCATCAAAATAAAAACAGGTATGGTTAACTGGGTATGTTCACAAATTGTATTTGCACAAAATGTCACATCTGTGTTTCATTGGCCCAGAAAACAAAAACAAATATGAATAGCTGCTGCAAAGTTTTGTGATAAATCTTTTGCGGTGTTCAAAACTGGGTTCGCCAATGGTATCTGGGGAATTTTAGGTGGCAAAGCGGGAGGCACTGAGTCACAATACAGCAGAGAATAAAACATTAAATTGTGCACAGAACAGCAGAGAGACTGTGGTTGCTGGGGATGGGTATTAGTAGCAAGAGGCTGATAAATACCAGACAGGAATGTTTTATATTTCTGTTTTTCTCTCATAGATCTACTTATGGTAAAACTAAGGTGGTCATTGTGATGGGGAAAGAGATTACAGAACGACATACTCAGTCCTGCTGATGTTGAGGTTCCCAAGAAGTTGCACGATGGGCTTTCTGCTTCACGGTCAATCCATATTAAATATGGAAATTGCTACAGATATGCTCATTTTACACTCTGATAAACATGATAGCAAGAGGGCAGTTGTAATCCAACCTTTAAGCCTTCAAGGTGCCAGGCAACTCACTTTGTTAAATGTGCGCATCAGATCACGTCTATAATAATGTCCTGGATACTCATTCTCTGCAGGAAACAAGCAAGCCATTATAAAGGGATGGCTGGAGTTCCCTTTTTTTTATTATTTTACTCTCCCTTTCTGACTTGGCTCACTTGCTCAACTAAGAACAACAACAACAATTTTATTATTTATACCCCACCCATCTGGGTGGGTTTTCCTAGCCACTCTGTGCGTGGCTCCCAACAGAACACTAAAAACAGAATAAAACTTCAAACATTAGAAACTTCTCTAAACAGGGCTGCCTTCAGATGTCTTCTAAAAGTGAGGTAGTTGTTTATTTCCTTGACATCTGCTGGGAGGGTGTTCCACAGGGCAGCTGCCACCACCGAGAAGGCCTTCTGCCTGGTTCCCTGTAACCTCACTTCTCGCAGTGAGGGAACCGCCAGAAAGCCCTTGGAGCAAGACCTCAGTATCCGGGCTCTTACCTCTTAAGACACCTTATGTTTCTTTCCCTCATGTGTCTTGTGAGATTTAAGTAAGCATATACTGCTCTCTGTGATTCTGTAGGTAGCATTTTAAGGCATGTCTGGATTCAGTGTAGTCTCTGGGTGACTCACCTGGTGACCCCCTGGGTTCTGGGCCATATAGGGGACCCCAGAAATGCCACAGCCAATGAGTCAAGCATAGGACCTGAATAAAGTGATTTCTAGCTGAGTAAAATTTGAAAGATCAAGATAATCTCGTAAAACAGATTTCCCAAATATTCAGCTGTTGAGTCTATAAGATGGAACATCTAGAAGTTTGACTCAGCAGGCACACGAGTTACGGCAAAACTTGGGAAATGCATTGTTTTTCTCAAAACAAAGTTACAAATCAACTTTCATGGCTCTGGTAGGCACCAATGTCAGTTTGGGACGCCACAAGAAAGGATGTGGGCCAATAATGTCTTGCTGTTTTTTTGACTTTGCAATCTGACTGCAGAAATTTACTTTTGTGCCAATAGGCATCACTAACAACTCACTCAACTTCCATGCCAATATGGCAATTTGCATAGCATTACCCAGAATGCTTCACATTGTGATTTTGCTTTGAAAACAGATTTAATTGAGCCTTGCTGAGCTGCATTAATGTGCCTGTTTAAATTGAGCAAATCTAATTAGCTCGCATGAAAGTTATGCCACCTCTGGTGCTGCAAAGCTAATGCAATTAAAATCTGTTGGTTGTACTGAGCATTGTAAACACAGATTGACTGGTGGGAAAGTTCAATAGCCACTAGAGGATGGTCCGTTTTTGCAGGTGCTTTTTTCATGGTACCTAATATATCCATTATTTTTAGCATCATGTAATCTAAAGTATCCACTTAGACTAAAGAATCTACTAAAGACTAACACATTCTCTCATAAGCTTTTGTAGGCCAGAGCCCCCTTCATCAGATGAATGGAACAGGTATTGGAACAGGTAGGTGAATATATCCTGAGTAAAGATAGAAGTATTGTGTTTTCAAACAAAGACAAACTATGCAGGTGAGGAATGTCACATACCTTGCAGAATACAATTAAGACAGAATCCAATCAAATGAACAAAATATACAACTAAAATAAATGCAGGATCTAAATGTGTGTTAGAAAATTATGCTGGAAAGCTGAATGTTTTTTAAATCTGAGGTTTAAAAATTTACAATTCCCCCCCCCCCAATATTTTTTTTATTAAACTACCTATTTTACAATTTAGAATATTCATTTGAACAACTTCAAAATATCAATGACTTCCCTTCTTCTCTTTCCATGGTTCATTTTGCATAACCTAAATCCCTGCATATTTTACATAAACTAAACCGTTCATTATTCCATTATTACACCCATCAAAACTTACTCGGTTGAGTTTATCTTAATGCTTCCAGCATTTTGAAGTGTACACAATCTCCCCCCATATATTCAATAAACATTTTCCAGTTTTCTTTAAATGTGTGTTCTTTTTGTTCTCTTATTCTATATGTTAGGTCCACAAGCTGTGCACATTCCATCAGTTTAAGTTGCTATTCTTCTTTAGTTGGAACCTCACTTGTTTTCCATTTTTGGGCTAACAAAACACAGGCCACACCTGGGAATTTTGACACCTGGGAATTTCCATCTGAATTATCCCAAACAGAAAGGGCTCTGGGTTTGTTGTTGTTGTTGTTGTTGTTGTTTGGGGAAAGTGCTTTTGAACATTTTCTTCAATTCATTATGAATTATTTCCCAATACTCTTTTACCCTTTTACAGGCCCACTACATATGGAAGAACATACCCTTAACCTCATTCCATATCCAGCACTTATCTGATTCCGTCTTGTACATCTTGAGCAAGCCTACTTGGAGTTAAATACCATCTGTAAATCATTTTCAAGTAGTTATCCTTCAAGGAATAACAGGCTGTAAACTTCAGATTGCTCTTCTAAAGCCCCCCCCCTTTTTTGGAAAAATTTGCAATTCAATATTTGACATTTCAAAACACATTATTGCAATCACCGAATAGTACCAAAATCCAAACCTTCTTGGATATTTTTTCTCGTAGACATGTGCAGTGTATTGATTGATTGCTGCAAATCAGCCGTTGAGAGGGGGGTCCATTCCAGAGGTGCCAGGTCGCCCCCCAAGATTGAGGGGCCCCAGCATGCATTGTGTGTGACATCACATGTCCCGGTGCATGTGATGTCACACATGAAACGTGCATGTGTGCAATGTCATGTCCGAGTGTTCTGGAGGAGCCAGCCACTGAATCTGGATTGGAGTGTCAAATATCCTCTCGGTTGTTATCGGGGTTAAACGAGGAGCAGAAAAACCCGTGTATGCCACCTTGATCTTCTCAGAGAACAAGGTGGGCTACAAATGCAATACTGTACATAAATGAATTTAGGCTTAAAATGGTTGCTGACGCTTGAGTAGACCTACTCAATTGCAATTACAAACAGTCTGACTTGGTATAAACCAGCTTCCTGAGTTATAAGCTTGTAGCAGGCTCTGGGCAAGGTGGAGAATGAAGACATTGTTTTTACATATGAACTTGTTTTTAATTGTTTTATTGCTGAAAGTCTTTACTATGAAATCACTTTGAGATATTCTATGCAAAGTGGTTCATAAATGGAATTAAAATAAAATATGATGCTTAGGTACCAAACTGAGCCGTGTTGCTATTTGGCAACTGCACAGCACGCTGAGAAGTTCATTGTTAGGCTTATGCTAAAGAGTTTGGAAGAAGATCACTGCATTAACAAAAATGTCTTTTTAAATTAGGGAATCCTTGTTAACATAATTATTTTCCGTATTTAGTATTATGTAGTAAAAGCTACCCTCATGAACTGCAAAAAGCGTACTTGGCTACTCATTTTTTTTTTTCATGTAGCATGGCAAAAACAGAAAGGACAAAAGGAAGCAAAGGAAGGGGAAAGGGATCAGAATAAATGGTCATTTCTTACATTTCAATCTCCTGATAATATTTAAACCTAAGTTGCATTTGGACTTTCTGCTATATAAGGAATCACCTTCACAGAGTGGATTTAAAAAGTGATTACACATTTAAAATTACTCTTTGTTCCTTTTAAAAATGGGGAAAGATCTAATCATAATCTGAACATGTTCCAAAGCATTTATATATGACTGATTCAACACACCACATTCCATTTTGTCTTCCTTCTACATGGGGCTTGGCAGTATGGAAATAAAGGTTAATTTGCAATCTAACCTAAGGTTCCCCCCCCCAATGAATCCAGAGACACTTTTCAACTTCAGTAGGAATGATAGGATTTTGTTAGGGGACTGATTTGTAAATCTGAGGACTGTCCCTGGGAAACGGGGACATCTGGTAACCTTAATCTAACCTATATCATACAAGGGGTGGTGGTGGGGGAACCCTGTTTGTTTTTATTTGTGGCTTCACTCTTACCCTTCCCTCTCCTTAGCAGATAGTCTCTCTCGCTTCCTTTTCCATTCCAGATAGGAAGATCCCACCCCACAGTGTGTTTGTTATCTGTATTCAATACCATTTATTTACCCTTCATCTCTCCATGTCTCAGAACAATATCCTCCGTACCGCAAAGTGATGTCTTCCATAAAGTGGTGCTAATTGATGGAAGTTTCTTCTACTACTACTTTTGTGCTTCGTGAACCCAAGCATGGCTGAGGTGTTATTCTTTGTAACGTATTTTTAACCCTAATCTAAGAGAGAATCCCCAAGACTAGTTTTCTCTGACCTTATTCGCGAAAATTTTACACACCATGTGCACACACATGGATCACACCCACACCATATACTGCAAGCACACAGGGTCGTCTTTAGCATATGCGCCGCCGGGGTGCAAAGATCCGCCCAGCGCCCCCAAAGTTAGTTTAGCCGCCCCCAAATTACCTTTTATTCAGCTTTTCTGGGGAGGGGAGAAGCCAAAGTTGTTGTTGAGCTTTTTATGGGGGTGTGGGGTGTGGAATGACTCACATGTAACAAAAACTGCTTTTGTTTCCTACAGAATTGCTTTTCACTGCTGCCAATTGAGAGGGACTGGTATACAGTAGGTATACAATTGGCGCGCCCCCCGAAATTGGCATGCGGGTCTCCGCACCCCTTGCACCCCCAGGTAAAGACGGCCCTGAAAGCACATGTGTAACACAGTTGTGACTTCCCCCAAAGAATCCTGGGAACTGTTGTTTACCCCTCACACAGCTACAATCCCCCAGCACCCTTCACAAACTACAGCTCCCATGGTTTTTTTTGGGGGGGGGAGCTACAGCTGGTATAAACCAGCCAGGCAAAAAACTATGTTAACTGAAAACAGGTAACTTATGAAGGAAGGCTGCTTCAGACTGCAGGAGTAACTGTGAAAAACTCCTGCTTCCATGCCTTTGCAGTTCAGGACCATTACAATGACATCCCAGTCCAGATCATTTGGTATGAAAAAGTTGGTATAGGGGGGAAAAATGTGCACATTACAATGACACTGAAGCTAATAGCTGGTGAGAAAACAAGACTCTCTGTGCACAGGGAAAAAAAGAAACATAAAAATGAATCCATTAGAGCTATTGCAGTCTACATGACCACAATAACCAAAGGAAAAGAAAAATGAAACCTAACACTTATTGCCACGAATGCTGGTTCCCTTCAGGACCCTATTAACACTTCTATATATCAACCTTGCACGTAAGTATAAAATTTATTTCAAAGGCATCACAAGGTATAATGAACATTATATACTAGCCAAAAAGAGGTAACAATTCACATCTCAGGTAAAAAGTAGCAAATAATATACAGCTAGAAAAGCCAGATCTCTGCTTATGAAAGTGAATTTCAAGTATCCAGTAGATTCTATGCCCCCCCTCGCACACTCTCATTTAGCATGTGCTATTTGTTCTTTTCAAATGGAGTCTGAAATATGCCCCCTGCTAGTTTATGAATTACTAACCATGACTTATCGTATTAAGCTGATAGAGCCTTGCGAACATATCTACTTTGTACACATGTGTACATACCAATATAATCTAATCGTAGTCATATATAGCTAGAGCCAAAAATTACACCACCCCACTACCAAGAAGTGACCCTGACATTTGCAGAGTTGCAAAGAAAATCTTAATAATAATTTTTTAAAAAAACAACAACTGGGAGGGAATGAACAAACTCCAAAGAATGTCAAAAATACTTCAGTGGTAGAAAATGTTAGCTGACTGAGTCAGGGTGGAAGGAGGGAATAGAATGCAGGAAAGAGATATTAGATGGATAGATATGATTGCATTTGTTTTCATTTAAATCTTATCTAGTTTTTTTAAAAGGAAATATTCTTGAAAGTCGTATTTTGCATGTAAAACATTTAGAGATTTGCATTACTCAAAGTGGTAGAATAGAGAAATTTGAAAGATGTCAGTGGGGAGAGACCACTCTGAATATATCGCTTTCTGGTTCATACTGATAAGCTATTTCTAAATGTCCCAAGGGATGGAAGAGAGAGCTCACTGGTAGACATCAATGGAGAAAGCAAAGAATTTATTATTATTATTATTCTATTAAAGGTTTTGGTTTACAAAGATATGTGCAATGTCTCTCATAACATTTTTACAAATCGGTTTCATTTGTTGAGACATTGGGAAGAAAAGGGGAAGAGAGGTAGATGGGGGGAGGGTGGGTGGGGTTGAGGTTGGGTGACAATGTTTCTATTTGGCTTAATACGTGGGGGTTGTTTTTTTCAGCATCGCTTGTGTAGGTTCTCTGCTGTTTGCTTGTGTTCCTTTGGCGGTGAGAGATGCTGGGGATGCAAAGAATTTAATGCAGCTGAAAGTGGGTACAAATAGTAGTGGAGAGAGAGAGAGAGAGAGAGAGAGAGAGAGAGAGAGAGAGAGAGAGAGAGAGAGAGAGAGAGAGAGAGAGATTAAACTAACTCAGTTCTTATTTAGCACAAACACACACACCCCCCAAGAAAACGCATGTCCAAGCAATATTGCTAACACAAATTTGAAAGTGTGATTTGTACACAGTCCACAAGCACACTTCTCAGGTTTGTTATGTGTGCCTGCACTTTAAATGTATGGTGTGTGTTCATAGCCTTAGTTTTAGGTGAGCGTCAGCCTCTCTCATACGGTAATATGTCCTGTGATCCTCAGATGAAGGAAATTTAATAAATAATAATTTTGCCAATTAAGCAACTGCAGATTCCTGCTCCAGGGCAGGGGAGGGGGCTGTTTGCTTTCTTCAGTTTCGGCACATGTGTTTCTAGGTATATCGCATAAAAGCTGTAACTTGTAAGTTGCTTTGAGGACACAAGTTCCAATAAGTAAATGGGATCTTCTTGTTTAGAGGAACTTAATTTTGAAGAACTGCATGATCAGAACTCTATTCTGTTTTGGCACATGGTTGCAATTGTGCAAGTTTTGCTAATAAGGAAACACCGAGCAATGTTCAACAGCAATTTTCCTGTCAGCAAAGGCTATTTTCTTTGCCTTTTAGCCACTATCAAGGAATTTTATTTTTTATTTTTTCAGGAAAAGTAGCTTTGTAGTTGTTTCCACCATTTATAGCTCCCACATGAAGTCTTTTCTGCTGAGCTCTGCTTCTTTTGAATGAGGGACTAGCTGTTCCAATGAACAACCATGATCTCTCTCTCTCTCTCTCTCTCTCTCTCTCTCTCTCTCTCTCTCTCTCTCTCTCTTCCCCAGGCAAGTTCAGGCATACAAGTTGTTTTCACAAAACTATAGCAAATAATAATTAGAAGAATTACAGCATTTAACCTTTGGGAAGAAAAGTTGATTTCTTTAATGACAAACATTTATAATTAGATCAGACTACCTTGTATTCACTAAACAGCTGTAACTCAAGGAAAATGTAATTTCTTTCACCAAATAGCTAATGATCTGATTTAAATGAATCAGCATAGCTGCAGTCACAAACATATATCCCAGTTATCGGTAAACACAAAATTTGATAACCTAAGATAAGATCAGACTTGAAACTTAATCTTGTTCATCTAAGAATCTTGACAGTACTACTGATCAGCTACAATTCAGCACAAAACATGTAGAATAGTCAGATCTCTGTCTGGGGAGTCCCTCTTTACAAACCTGAACTCCTACTGAACATTCTTCTTTCAGGAAAAATCCCTTTGTTCTTAAAAGGGCTGTGAACTTGCAACTCAAGTTACCGGCAAATCAGGATGGAGAACTGAGTGAATCACATCCACTTATTCCCCCCATCCAGAAAGGGATCGTGTGCACAGAACCCTGCTTCCGTATTTTATTTATTCATTTATTGCATTTTTATGCCAAGGAACTGAAGGCACTGTACTGGGTCTGCACTCCTCTATTCTTATACTCACAATAATCCTGTGAAGTATATCAGGCTGGGAGAGGATGACGGGCTCAGTTTCACCCAGTGAGTTTCACGTCCAAATGGAGATTTGCACCTGGGTCTCCCCAGTCCTGCATGCTAACCACTATGCCTATTGGCTCTCGTCGTGTCTTCCCTAGCTGAATTAGCATCTTCATGCACATAGCACTTGTTACATGTGTGTGTCAGAATCCCCATGTGTGTCCGTCCCACATATGGCTGCTAGAACATATTCACTAGAGAGAGGAGAACCGGTGTGCTGCCCTGAACACAAGCCTAACCAAGCCTTTCCACAAGAATATGCTCTCACACCAAACTATTCAAAGAGGGTTGTTTATTACAAGAAATAAAGCATACATTGAGTAAATGTGAAGTACCTGATGCAGAACGGCATTCACATAAAGCTCATGGGCACATTAAAGTAATATCCTAACACATTTGCCAGTCTAAAGAAATACAGAACCTAGTCTGTAAGAGTTGGGCTCTGTCTTGCAAAGTAAGAGAGGCTGAGAGAAAAGTCTTCTTCAGTGGTTATAGTTTCCTAGTTGCTTTGCATGGGAGTGTGGGGCACACAAAATAGCCTTTCTTTTAACATATTTAATATTTTATTGTTTTGTTAACAAAAAAGACGTGCAAATGCAACCACCACCACCAAAGAATAAAAAATGTAAACCATAAAGCATCAGAGCTTGAGTGCAGCTCCAAAGGGACAAGAAAGTATTAACTCAACAAGGATCCCCTTGAAAAATAATAAAGATAAAGTAGTACCTTGGATCCCAAATGCCTTGCAAGTCGAACATTTTGGCTCCCGAACGCCACAAACCCGGAAGTGAGTGTTCTGATTTGTGAACGTTCTTTGGAACCTGAATGTCCAACATGACTTCTGCAGCTTCCTGCAGCCAATCGGAAACCACGCCTTGGTTTCAGAACATTTTGGAAGTCAAACTAACTTCCAGAACAGATTCCGTTCGACTTCTGAGGTACCACTGTACGTTAAAAATAAAAATATTATCCACATTTGAGGTCCATCCTAATTGAGAATGAAGGTTCTATAAAGTCTTAGATGAGCCAGGTGCTTGCATATACTGAATAGCCTTTCTTCCTTGCATCTGCAATCACGAACACCTGTAGAGAATGAGTCTTTACTTAAACACCTGAAGACATCTAGGCAGCTGTGAATCCCAATTGCACAGGGTTCCAGGTTGCATGGGCACTTTTGTGCATATACAGTGGTACCTCTACTAACGAATTTAATGCGTTCCGAACGCACATTCATGAGTAAAAAAAATTGTAAGTCGAATCCCATAGGAATGCATTGGGAGAAAAAGTCGAAGCAACCCTAACTAAAAATTCGTAAGTAGAAAAAATCCTATCTAAACTGCATCCAAGATGGCGGACGGAGCTCCATTCGTAAGTAGAAACATTCGTAAGTAGAGTTATTCGTAAGTAGAGGTACCACTTGTCAGGAGTATGGGCAGGAGTTAGGCTCTGGGGCCTGTAGTGCTTTGCAGGACTGGGGCCTGCCTCAGCTTGTGCTGGATAAGCAAGGAGTGGCCACTCAGGTGAAGACCTCAGCTTGTGCTGGAGAGGCAAGGAGTGGCCACTCAGGTGAGGCCACTTGATACCTCACTGCACCTGGTGGCAGGAGCTGGGAGGGATAAAAGCTCAGCATTTCCCTTCAGCTCTTTGCCACAGCAACATGATCCCTGCCTTGTTGCATTTGGCCTCCTGTCCCTTGATCCTTTGCCTTGCTCCTTGGACCCTTGCCTTGCCGACGCCTTGCTCCTTGACCCTTGGACCTTCACCTTTGCTGACGCCTTGCTCCTCAACCTTCAGACCTTTGCCTTCATGGCTCCTTGCTCCTCGACCTTCGCCTTTGTGACACCCTGCTTCCTGACCTTCGGTTCTTCGACCCTGTGATTTCCTGCTGCTTGACCCGCAGCCCCACGCCACCTGGACTCCCATTCCTGCTTCCACCCTGCCATCTTGCCTCTAGTCCTGACGTCCTGAGTCGGGACTGCTACCTCCCGCCAGCCAGACCGTGGCACCACTGTATACAGATGCATGAAGGCCCACTCGCTACAAATGTTTGTGCTGCATGTGCAGATACCAGCGGATGCTCAGTTTGCCATTACTCCCCACTGCCTTGTAGAGCAACATGAGAGCTTTAAGAAGGCATACAGTGACTCACCCAAGGTCACCCTGTGAGCTTCATAGTTCAGCGTAGATGAACCTAGATCATCCATGTTCCGGTCTGTTTATAGGTGACTGTATCCCTCCCCCACCCCTTATTTATGAAGTTAAGGGAAAATACAATTTTTCAGCCAAGACCTGCTTTTCCATATTGATGCTGGGGAGTGAACCCAACTTCCATATGCAAAGCGTGACCTCGTACTGCTAAACTGTGGCTTTGGGACATAGTAATTACTAGTCCCCCCCTTTGGGACTAGTAATACATAGTACAACTGCTATGTCCTGAATGGGGAAAAAAGCCTAATTATCATTTGGAAGTAGAAAAATGATTACAATTTTTATAGATGGGAAGCGGCTTTCCAAGTATCTAAAGTACTTCTGCATGAAAATATTGATTTGTTTTCACATTTGACCAAATTTTTCATCTTTGCTGCCAACCCAGAACTTTTCAAAGGGCAATTGGCCAAATCCGCTTTCTGGAAGGTGCTCTGAATACTGATAAATCTGTGTGACGCAGAAACGAGTCATTTTCAGACTAACTGCTTTTTAGTGTGAATTAATGGTTTTGTTTGTTTCTTTGTTTTACACTTAGAAATGGCTTTCTTAAATATTTAAACTTGAATTAGAGAGCCAGGATGACCTCATGGCTGGGGATGTTTATTTGCAAAGCAGCTTTGGAGCAGAAACTGGGAAACGTCCCTCCTTTTGTATTGAAACAGGAGCTGCCACTTCTCTGCAAAGTGTTGAGAGGGAGCAATTTGCAGCAGTGAGGTAGGGAGGTAAGGGGTAATATTATTATTCCTTTGCACTTCACCAATCCGCTCTTTTCTTTTTTAAAGAAATCTCCCTCTCACACCACGAGACGGCAGGCTGGCGGTTTTTTAACTTTCGAATTTATTGCTATTTACACAGTAGTTCTGTCCGAGCACACAGTTCAATCATCCTCACCAGAAGGGTCAGTTGAGCCCACTGGGGGGCGGGCTCTTTTTCAACAGGAAATATGCCATCGGCTCATCCTCTTCTCGTGGACTTGATGCCAAGCCTGAACTCTGTCCAATCTCCTAGAATCATAGAATAGAATCATAGAATCGTAGAGTTGGAAGAGACCACAAGGGCCATCCAGTCCAATCCCCTGCCAAGCAGGAAACACCATCAAAGCATTCTTGACATATGCCTGTCAAGCCTCTGCTTAAAGACCTCCAAAGAAGGAGACTCCACCACACTCCTTGGTAGCAAATTCCACTGCCGAACAGCTCTTACTGTCAGGAAGTTCTTCCTAATGTTTAGGTGGAATCTTCTTTCTTGTAGTTTGAATCCATTGCTCCGTGTCCGCTTCTCTGGAGCAGCAGAAAACAACCTTTCTCCCTCCTCTATATGACATCCTTTTATATATTTGAACATGGCTATCATATCACCCCTTAACCATCTCTTCTCCAGGCTAAACATACCCAGCTCCCTAAGCCGTTCCTCATAAGGCATCGTTTCCAGGCCTTTGACCATTCTGGTTGCCCTCCTCTGGACACGTTCCAGCTTGTCAGTATCCTTCTTGAACTGTGGTGCCCAGAACTGGACACAGTACTCCAGGTGAGGTCTGACCAGAGCAGAATACAGTGGTACTATTACTTCCCTAGATCTAGATGCTATACTCCTATTGATGCAGCCCAGAATTGCATTGGCTTTTTTAGCTGCTGCATCACACTGCTAGAGCGAGGGGACTCAGGAACTGACCGTTTAAGCTTGCATCTCCTCCCCTGAGAGCGTGTCTGAAAATTGCGGCTCCTCTGCCTGCCTTACGTCACCCTGGAAATTTGTGGCTCGCTTCCCCCTCTGCCTGTGAAGAAATCAAGCCTCCATCTCTTTCTGCCTGCCCCCCTCCTTGGTCCTCGGAGCCCTCACTTTCACTCTGGGCAGGGACATTCCTGACACCTGTGTACCCACTGTGGTGTGTGTGCAGCTGGGTGGGGAGTCTATGAGTAGACTGAAGGAGGAAATTAGTGGTTGCGGGGGAAAGGGTTAAGCAGTGTATGCCTCTTCCAAATGTCATTTTCACAGAGCAGGAGCAGTGGCAATGGTTTTCAGTTACTGTTTAATGCGTCATTCCAGGCTTCCACATTTCTTTCTCTTGCAGTAATGGCAGATTCAAATGCCTTTAAAATCAAGAGTTGTTTGAACATGTCATCCTCTGCTTCTGTTTGTTAAGTGGCTGAACAATCCCACTAAATAACCTTTCGAATGGAATGTTTCCTTTAGCAAACAATGGCTCTTGCCATCAAAGTAGTCCTGCAAACCTCTCCACTGTGACAGGCTGGGTCAAAAAGCCAGGCCTACTTCAGCTTTTTTGCTTTCTTTCAAAAAAAGAAAAAAAAAGTTAGGCCTGTTAGACAACTTCTGGAATTATTGTCAAGTAGTTGGATATATTTCTATCTCATCTCTAAGAGTCTTTTGAGTGCCAAAATTATAGAGCTGAGCCAGCCTGTCAGGCATTTAAGAGACAGGGTGGTTATTGTCCCTTTTATAAAAAAAAATCAAATTCAGATAATTGAAGACAGCTGAATATGACTATTCCACTCCACAGGTCATGTGTCAGCAGGGCCGGCCCTCGGCAAGGCTGGATGGCGCCGGGCGCCAGGGCCAGGGGGACGGCGCGCTGCTGTGCCCGCGGCAGCCGCTCGGCACCCACCAGACAGCCACGCTGGAAAACGGGACGCCGGGGGCGCCGGAGGGATCTTTGCACCACGGCACTAGGGCGCCAGATATGCTTAAGGCGGCCCTGTGTGTCGGGTTCCATGGTTGACTGTAGGAAGGATCCACAAGCTCAAACCATTACACAGCTGACAATGAGGATGTATTTATTGTGAATGTGGTACTCAGCAGCTAGACCACACTCAACTTGTATGGATCTGGGGACTCCCTCTTGAGAGGGCACAAGCCTAACCTCACCACCACCACCAGACACTCCAAGTGTCCTTATTTTCCCATGGAATCTTGTTGTTGTTTTCCAAACAGTTTGTGGTTCTTTTCTTCCTATTATTCTCACTGTAACCTTGTGTGGTTGGTTAAGCTCAGAGCTCACTCTGCCAGTAAGCTTCATGGGAGAGTGAGAACTGGAATCCTGGGCTCTGAGACTCCACTTACCACTGATAGGAGAATACAATATAGGAAAAATAAGAAGCATATACAGTACAGAATCAGGCCATGGCTCACTATTGGCTACACTGACTGGCAGCAGCTCATAGTGGACATTTTCAGACCTACCTAGAGATTCTGTGAATCAAACCAGGCCCCTTCTGCATGCAGGGCAGCTGCCCTGTCACAGAGCTATGGTCCTGCCTCCTGTGCACAGGAAATCAGTGTCTCCTGAAGTATCTGCCAACATGGTAAGAAGAATTTATTCTGCACATATCAGTAATCCAAAATTAGGGGAAGCCCTCACTGGCTGTGCCAAGCAGCACGGCGCAGAGGCAGGCTTACAGTCTCCGTCGGAACGATGCCAAAGCGGCTGTGTTCAACTAGGGCAACCCATTTGCAACTTCCTAGCGAGATTTGTAGAGCTACTTTGAAGTCAAATCGACATCATTGCAAATGCAATCAGAATTTGTCATGTGTATTAATGGTAGAAATGAATAAATGACAAAAAAGGCAATGTGAGGAGGCAGAGAATTTCAACCGTGGAAAGCCAACACAGTTTTTGCATTCTTCATTTCTAGCCAAGAGGATGGGGGGGGGGCAGCATAATAAAATACTGGAGAGGATAATTATGCTACTGGGTGGGGGAGCAGGAGAGAGAGTTAATTCCCTATCAGGCAACTGAAATGAAATTTAAAAATGCTGTCTCTTAGATTGCGTAGCAATTATCTACTCCTTGGTGGGGTGGAGATGTTGTTGTTGTTTAGTCGTTTAGTCGTGTCCGACTCTTCGTGACCCCATGGACCATAGCACGCCAGGCACTCCTGTCTTGCACTGCCTCCCGTAGTTTGGTCAAACTCATGTTCGTAGCTTCGAGAACACTGTCCAACCATCTTGTCCTCTGTCGTCCCCTTCTCCTAGTGCCCCCAATCTTTCCCAACATCAGGGTCTTTTCCAAGGATTCTTCTCTTCTCATGAGGTGGCCAAAGTATTGGAGCCTCAGCTTCACGATCTGTCCTTCCAGGGAGCACTCAGGGCTGATTTCCTTAAGAATTGATAGGTTTGATCTTCTAGCAGTCCATGGGACTCTCAAGAGTCTCCTCCAGCACCATAATTCAAAAGCATCAATTCTTCGGCGATCAGCCTTCTTTATGGTCCAGCTCTCACTTCCATACATCACTACTGGGAAAACCATAGCTTTAACTATACGGACCTTTGTCGGCAAGGTGATGTCTGTGCTTTTTAAGATGCTGTCTAGGTTTGTCATTGCTTTTCTCCCAAGAAGCAGGCGTCTTTTAATTTCGTGACTGCTGTCACCATCTGCAGTGATCAAGGAGCCCAAGAAAGTAAAATCTCTCACTGCCTCCATTTCTTCCCCTTCTATTTGCCAGGAGGTGATGGGACCAGTGGCCATGATCTTGGTTTTTTTGATGTTCAGCTTCAGACCATATTTTGCGCTCTCCTCTTTCACCCTCATTAAAAGGTTCTTTAATTCCTCCTCACTTTCTGCCATCAAAGTTGTGTCATCTGCATATCTGAGGTTGTTGATATTTCTTCCGGCAATCTTAATTCCTGCTTGGGATTCATCTAGTCCAGCCTTTCGCATGATGAATTCTGCATATAAGTTAAATAAGCAGGGAGACAATATACAACCTTGTCGTAATCCTTTCCCAATTTTGAACCAATCAGTTGTTCCATATCCAGTTCTAACTGTAGCTTCTTGTCCCACATAGAGATTTCTCAGGAGACAGATGAGGTGATCAGGCACTCCCATTTCTTTAAGAACTTGCCATAGTTTGCTGTGGTCGACACAGTCAAAGGCTTTTGCATAGTCAATGAAGCAGAAGTAGACGTTTTTCTGGAACTCTCTAGCTTTCTCCATAATCCAGCGCATGTTTGCTATTTGGTCTCTGGTTCCTCTGCCCCTTTCGAAATCCAGCTTGCACTTCTGGGAGTTCTCGGTCCACATACTGCCTAAGCCTGCCTTGTAGAATTTTGAGCATAACCTTGCTAGCGTGTGAAATGAGCGCAATTGTGCGGTAGTTGGAGCATTCTTTGGCACTGCCCTTCTTTGGAATTGGGATGTAGACTGATCTTCTCCAATCCTCTGGCCATTGCTGAGTTTTCCAAACTTGCTGGCATATTGGGTGTAGCACCTTAACAGCATCATCTTTTAAAATTTTAAATAGTTCAGCTGGAATATCATCACTTCCACTGGCCTTGTTATTAGCAGTGCTTTCTAAGGCCCATTTGACTTCACTCTCCAAGATGTCTGGCTCAAGGTCAGCAACCACACTACCTGGGGTGTACGAGACCTCCATATCTTTCTGGTATAATTCCTCTGTGTATTCTTGCCACCTCTTCTTGATGTCTTCTGCTTCTGTTAGGTCCTTACCACTTTTGTCCTTGATTATGGTAATCTTTGTACGAAATGTTCCTTTCATATCTCCAATTTTCTTGAACAGATCTCTGGTTTTCCCCATTCTATTGTTTTCCTCTATTTCTTTGCATTGCTCATTTAAGAAGACCCTCTTGTCTCTCCTTGCTGCTTTTTGGAAATCTGCATTCAGTTTCCTGTATCTTTCCCTATCTCCCTTGCATTTTGCTTGCCTCCTCTCCTCCGCTATTTGTAAGGCCTCGTTGGACAGCCATTTTGCTTTCTTGCATTTCCTTTTCCTTGGGATGGTTTTCGTTGCTGCCTCCTGTATAATGTTACGAGCCTCCATCCATAGTTCTTCAGGCACTCTGTCCACCAAATCTAAATCCTTAAACCTGTTCCTCACTTCCACTGTGTATTCATAAGGGATTTGATTCAGATTGTATCTTACTGGCCCAGTGGTTTTTCCTACTTTCTTCAGTTTAAGCTGGAATTTTGCTATAAGAAGCTGATGATCTGAGTTACAGTCAGCTCCAGGTCTTGTTTTTGCTGACTGTATAGAGCTTCTCCATCTTTGGCTGCAGAGAATATAATCAATCTGATTTCGATGCTGCCCATTTGGTGATATCCATGTGTAGAGTCGTCTCTTGTGTTGTTGGAAGAGAGTGTTTGTGATGACCAGCTTGTTCTCTTGACAGAACTCTATTAGCCTTTGCCCTGCTTCATTTTGAACTCCAAGGCCAAACTTGCCAGTTGTTCCTTTTATCTCTTGATTCCCTACTTTAGCATTCCAATCCCCTGTAATGAGAAGAACATCCTTCTTTGGTGTCATTTCTAGAAGGTGTTGTAGGTCTTCATAGAATTGGTCAATTTCACTTTCTTCAGCACCGGTAGTTGGTGCATAAACTTGGATTACTGTGATGTTAAAAGGTCTGCCTTGGATTCGTATCGAGATCATTCTGTCATTTTTGAGATTGCATCCCATTACAGCTTTTGCCACTCTTTTGTTGACTATGAGGGCCACTCCATTTCTTCTACAGGATTCTTGCCCACAGTAGTAGATATGATAGTCACCCGAACTGAATTCACCCATTCCCTTCCATTTTAGTTCACTGATGCCCAGGATGTCGATATTTATTCTTGTCATCTCATTTTTGACCACATCCAGCTTACCTCTATTCATGGTTCTTACATTCCAGGTTCCTATGCAATATTTTTCTTTACAGCATCGGATTTTCCTTTTGCTTCCAGGCATATCCGCAACTGAGCGTCCTTTCGGCTTTGGCCCAGCCGCTTCATCAGCTCTGAATCTACTTGTACTTGTCCTCCGCTCTTCCTCAGTAGCATGTTGGACGCCTTCCGACCTGAGGGGCTCATCTTCCAGCGTCATAACTTTTATATGCCTGTTGTCTTTGTCCATGGAGTTTTCTTGGCAGGGATACTGGAGTGGCTTGCCAGTTCCTTCTCCAGGTGGATCACGTTTAGTCAAAACTCTCCACTATGACCTGTCCATCTTGGGTGGCCCTGCATGGCATAGCTCATAGCTTCTCTGAGTTATTCAAGCCCCTTCGCCACGACAAGGCATTGATCCATGAAGGGGGGGGGGTGGAGATATTAAATACAAATATATATACTCTGCTCTGGAGATCCAAGTATCAAAAATAATTGTGCAGTGGAGTGGCCAGCCTGGGTTAAGAGCTATGCTGCAAAGGTGGAATCCTTAATGGTCAGTTACCTGCTGGCTGGTGGGGAGAACAGTAGCTGCATTTTTTTTTTTGGTAGCTGTGTGATTTGTGCTCATATTGCATTGTGATTGCCATTGGCTATAAACAATAAAAATGATTGATGGGGTTGAGTGGTGGTTGCAGTCCAGTGGCGGAGGGGCATTTGTGTGGCCGGAGAAAGACAGCAGTTCCTTCTCCACCACCCAGCTGCTGGGGCTTGTCGTGGTTGCAGCCAATCACGGGCCAACATGTGGGTGTGGTTTAGGGAGCGGACCAGAGAGAAAACTTCTCCCCTCTGGTCTGCTCCCTGGCTGTAAAGGCCAGCTGTGGCCAGGCCACGGTCTCAGTCGACACCCAAAGCACAGTGGCGGAGTCAGCAGCAACAGTGGCAAAGGAGGTAGCCAAAAGTAGGGCTTTTGAACCAGCCAAAGGCCTTGAGGTGTCTGAGCACTCAGGTGAATGGTGAGAGTGAAGCCAGTAGATTTCTTTCTCTCCCCTTTTTGCCATGGCACAGAACAGAGGGCATTTTAAAGTGCGACTCACAGGAAAAGAAGAAAAAAGGGCAATTTCCAGTGCCAAGAACTTTGACTGAGTGAAGCCTTCAGATGCTCAGGCCATTGCGGTGACAGGCACGGCGTGGGTGCAGGGAAAATCCTCACCCCCATTGGGGAGCACTACACCACTGGGAGCCCCAGGGAGCAAATACTCCCCCCCTCTGCCCCCACAAAGGGGTGCCATGCCGCAAAGCACACAGGTGAGAAATACTTCCTGCTGCCTCCCCTTCAGGGGAGCACCACGATGCAGGGCTGCATGCAGGGTGGAGACACTCCCTTGACACAGGGGAGGGCTGGCAGGGCAGTGGGGGCACTCACTACCCCCTTCCCTATAGGGCAGTGTGTCGGGCCAAGGAGGGGTACCCACTGCCCCCTCTCTCAGAAGGCAGCAGAGACACACCCCACCCCCTCCCCCTAACAGTGAGTGCCTTTAGGGTGGTAGATACGCCACCCTTTCCTCATTCATCGGAGCCACCATGAGCTGTAATAAAGACACTGTGTAGGACAATTGCCCAGTAGTTGAGCATTGCTTTGCATGCAGAAAGCTCACTATCAATGCCCACTATATACGTCGAGAAAGAAGCCTCTGCCAACCTGTGTTCATCCACTCTAACTCTTTTTGCATGTTACAAACTCTGCTAGGGAATTTTGACAACCCACGCAGAACCACTGTAAGCATCCCAAGCTTCTCAAGGATCACATTGCTGCCGCCTGCTCAAATCCCAAGTGCTTGTCCTGTATTTATTGCAACTTCACCTTCGCTTCACTGCACCTGGGCCCTTCATCCAAGCAGAGAAATAGAACTAATGGAAAGAGCCCAAACGCTTGAGTCTTCAGTGGGCTATCTGTAGGTTTCCATACCTCTGAAATGCTGAGGGTAGATAAAGAAATAAAGCACATGAGAAGTATTAGTTCCACAAGTGCAGACTCATTTCTCCAATAGAGCCCGGGTTTCCCCTCCGGATTCTCCCAGTTCTTAGTCAATTTAAAAAGGAGTAAAACTATTTTATTGCTTCTGTTGAAATAAATATTGTATACCAGCAGACATGGATATTAAGGGTCATAAACTTTAAAGGCCTGGCATTAGGGGAAACAAACACAAAAAAGTTATGATTTGTGCCTATCAGTTGACCATACACTCAGTTCCACTTTGGATATGAAAAGCCAGAATGACAAAAAGAAAAAAGAAAAGCCAGAATGACATATTTCAGTGGCTGCATGGACACCAAAAGTTGAGTTTTGTAGCCCTATTTTTTAATAGACCTGATAATGATGACTATTTGTTGTTGTAGTAAGTTTATAGCATTTCTAGCCGCAGGTTTTAATAAGTGATGTGAGAAGAAAAAGAAAAGTACTGTAGTCCTCATTAGTGAATGAGCTGTCACACTCCGTTTAGATAAATATATACCCAGCATTACTGATGTGTGCCTGACATTTCTTGCAAAACAAAATTAATAGATGCTCTGCTCTAACAGCATAACAGTTTGAAAATCAGCTTGGCATGTGTAGATCCCTGACTGCCTAAGGGTTATCTATAAGAAGTTCAATATTTCCTTATAAAAGATCTAATCAGATCCACTCCAAAGCTTGAGTGGTGGTTGTTTTGCACATCTGGGCTATTAATGATGATAATTCATCCACTGCAGCAACTTCTACCCACAGTAACCAGCTAGGTGCTTTGGGGAAGTAGTTCCACCTGAACATTTCTGATACAAATGTCAAAACTGGAATGCATTTACTAAATTACTCTGACTTTCAAAAATGGCTTCCAGACCAATCCATGACTTACTTAAATTGAAGTATGCTGATTTAATTCAGTTTAGTGGAATTGGCTGTGTGGTTGAGAGAATCCTGAAATCAGCCTGGAGGAGAAAGTATTTTTATTTATTTTATTTATTATGTTCATACTACCTTTATCTTTCAAGGAGCTCAGGGTGGTGTACATGCTTCTCCCCCTCCTCCTTTAATCCCACACAACAACCCTGTGAGGTAGGTTAGGCTGAGAGGCAATGACTGGCCCAAAGGCACCCAGTGAGCTTCGTGGCTGAGTGGGAATTCAAACCCTGCTCTCCCAGGTCCCAGGTCCAACACTCTAACCATTACACCACACTGGATGGAGTGAAATCGGTTTATGTGTACATGTTGTTTGCATGAATTTGGAAATCTAAGCACAGCTGGACCACACAACCATCACTGGTCTATATTTTAAAACCACAGAAGTTGTGCAAGTACATAAGCCCAAGGTTGCAATCATATACCCACTTATCTCCGGAGTGGAGGATCCTGTTGCAGACATGCATAGAATTGCTCTGCAAGTATTTTAGAGTGGGACCTCTGGCTCTCCAGCCCCATTAGTCCCAGTTAGCATGGCCAATGGTCAATGATCTTGAGAACTGTAGCCGAGCAACATTTGGAGGCACCAGGTTCCTCATCCCTTCCTTCAAGACTTCACTCTCAAAATCTGGAAGCACTTCACTCAATTGACAAAGATAAGCATAGATAAGATCATGTCCTGCAAATCTGTTCTTGCATTCTTAATGCATCGCTGATTGGCATATGTTTAATTCTCTGGAAGCTTAGGGTTGCTACAGTATGATCACACTACAGCAGCTCCGTTGAACTTGCCTGCACATAGTCAGGAAACAAACTTTAAGGTGCTACTGAAGGAATTTTTTTATTTTGTTTCGACTCAGACCAACACGGCTACCTACCTGTAAATACAGTAGTCAGGAAAGTAAGATTGACCAAAACTGCTTGCTGAGGTAATTAAGGGAGGAGATGAGGAGGGCGGAATGGATTCCAGATTGAGCTTGCTGAGATCTCGTGCCTTTTTCAAAGCTCTGCCATCGTTTAACTAAAGAGTGTGAAGCCACGACTCCACTGCCAAGAAAGAAGCACAGAATGATTAATACTGCTCTAATAATTGCTAAGGAGGAACCTGCAGCTATCAAAGCCAAACTGATTTAGATTCTGTGAACTGGCTCCCCCCACCCCACCCCACCCCACCCCGCCATTTTCTTTCTTGATGTCACATGCGTACATGTGCATGATAACTAGTCCTTAGCTTTGATTTGTTTTTCGCACCAATTAGCCCACCTTCAACCTCTCCTTTCCTTCTCTCTCAGAATTCAACTAATTCCGGTGGAGTGTCATGTCCAGGACAATCTACTGCCGCACGCTCACATGGCTCAATTAATGAGCAGACTTTTTTCAGAAATATCTAATAGACCCTGCTACAGTATTAGGCCTTTATAAGAAAGGGTGTGGGTGTGTTAGAAACTGGGTTTCTAAGGCTGCAATTCTGTACACACATACCAGGGAATAAGGCCCATTGAGCTCAGTGGTGGGCAGAGACAGAGGCAAATGTTCAGAGGGAAATGGAACATAAATTTACCTTAGTGCAGGAGACTAGTTTCTGCACACAGAGAGACACTTCTCCATTCCCAAATCAGGCAAGGAAGTGTCATTTTTACAGGGCAATGACATATCCCAGCCAGGCTAAAACAGTGGGGAGAAGCATGGCCAGAAGCAGGCATGGCCAGGGAGAGGATCTGGCCTGGGGAGAGTCCTAAGGGCCAGATAGAAAAGACTGGAGGGTTGCATTTGGCTCCTTGGCCTGAGTTTCCCCACCCCTGCTTCAACCACTGCACCAGACTGTCTTCCAAAGCATGCAGATATTGTTCCCCTCAAGAACAAGCCCCACTGAAATGACTGATAGCCCATACAAACCCAGAGTATTAACCGTATATTGCAGCCTTTGGAACATAGGAGGCCAAGGTTCCTTCGCCCCACTCCTAGGGGCCAAGGTTCCTTCGCCCCACCTAAAATATTTAAGGGGGCCAGGGCCCCCAGAGTTGATAGGCTTTGCCATTCAAATAGTGTGTGTGTGCCGTGTCATGTGAGCTTACCGTCCATCCATCCCCGCAAATATTTTATTCAAGTTGGCACCCCTGCTTTGGAATACAGTGGTGACTCGACTTACGAATTTAATCCGTTCTGAAGGCACCTTTGTAGGTCGAAAAATTCGTAAGTCGAAAAGCGCCATTGGAAACGCGATTTCCCATAGGAATGCATTGGAAATGGAAAATTCGTAAGTCAAAGCAACCCCATCTAAAAATTCGTAAGTTGAAAAAACCTTATCTGATACCGCTGCGGTTTCCATTTGGATGCCCCATTCGTAAGTCAAAAAATTCGGTTGTCGAGTTGTTCGTAAGTTGAGGTACCACTGTATTGCTCTTTCACAAAATGCTCATATAAAAAAACCCGAGAATTTGGTTACCAGAAGTTCTTCTGATATGGAGAATTTGCCTTATTTCCATACCTGAATATTTTCTTCACATGCAGAACCACTTATCTCCTTCTGCTAGTTCATGTCATGACGCCTACTCTGTTCCTTTCCTATTTGCCTGTGTATGGCTACCCATTCAAAGTCCTTGATACTTAGGCATTTTGTATAACCTTGAATAGGACCATTCATCAGCAGGGGTCTTTTTCGTTGCCATCCTGCAAAAGTTGTTTTGGCAGCTGAGCACGTTATTGTGGAGCTGGGAGAGACTTTATAATAAGTAACCTCAACTGAATGGATTGATTTGAAATATTCATTTTCGTTCTCTTTGTGACAAACTGAAAAACATGGCAGGTGATAGCATCTGAACTGAAGGAGTTCAGTTGTTAATGAGATTAAAACACTGACATACAGAAGGAAATTATCACGGACCAGTGTAGATGTAGAAAATGCTGAATGACACCAATCATGTAACACCATTCATTCATTACCGTTAAGAAACTAACATTCTGGGGGCAATCATTTGGTTTTCTGAAAGATGCTTCCAATTTCTGTCTGTCTCTCTGTTGCACAAACAAATATTTTGCTTAATTAATACATTTACAGGGGTGGGCATCCAATTCCCCCATTCTGTGAGTGCAAGGTACTACACCTGCACAATGGCTCTTCCCCCTCCGTCTCTCCAGGTGAAGGCCATGCAGTCTCCAAATCTTCTCTGGGGGTTGAGGGAACTGCAGTAACAGATTTAGGAGGTTCATGAAGTGGACAGAGTGTAGAGGTTCCATTGCACATGGTCAAATCCTTGCACCGACCGAACAAGAGATTTAATGCTACATTGGATACAAGTCCACGTGGTTCCTGCCCAGGGCTAAGTGGGTCTGCAGGACAGATAAAAAGCACCTCCAGTGCTACTTATGACAAAGGGGTCGTTGGCTGCCCTGGTGGCAACTTGTATGTCCCGGCTCTCACTGTAGGGTGAAGAATTCAAACAGGGTACGGTTTCTGCCAAAATATTTAATGCTCAAATTGAGTATAACACATAAGCAAAATAGGGTTCAGAGTCACAACAAATGCTGTGCAGGGCTAAGCAAGCAACATGTTCCCTCGATTCCCAATATATGGGGCTGGCACAATTTCAGTGCAGCGAGTGGGGCTGTGCTTTGGGCAAGCAAATGGGCAAGCCTTCTGGAGGACTGGACCTGAACTGTCTGCACAGTCATCTCTGTGACCTACCCTATGGGTGAGGCGAGTGGGATAGCTCTGAGCCAGAGTGAGTGGCAAAAAGCATCCCAAGAGGATGAGGTGGGGCAGGCTTGGGCAGCGTTTGCAGAGATTCTTTCTCACTTTCACCTCAGTTTGCTTTAGACCTCCCCCCCCCCAAATATGTATGTATATGCATGTGTTGGAGTAGAAGCAAATGGAACAAAGAGGCTACAGAAAGTACAAAGGAAGCTGATGACTCTCTCTCTGTGTGTGTGTCTTTATATATATATATATATCCTTAGAAATCAGTTTTATTGTTCTGAGAATACAATTACAATAATTCCAAGATATGTGTGTGTGTGTGTGTGTGTGTGTGTGTGTGTGTGTGTGTGTGTGTGTTGAAAGCACTTCCCAGTTATGTTTAAAATCCAAAGAGAAGTAAGTTATTCAACCATTTGTTATGACTCTCCCAAGTAAGACTACTTGATAACAAATGCTGGAAATTATCTGAAATGTTTCCTGATAAGGCAATTTAGGGATGCTTGCAGAATCCAATTTCCATGAATTCCAGTGCAAACTGACCCTGATCTGCGGCTTCTGTTCTTATGTGAGAATGTGAATATAATTATCCTTCAGAGTTCACACTTCTCTGAATTTTACAATGCTGTTCTCAGCTCCAAAATGCATTTATAAATGCAAATTTTGTGATTAAATACCTAAATACTTATTTTGTTATAAAATATGTATTAAAATATTGTTTTATGCAGGGTATATATATATATATATATATATATATATATATATATATATAATAATGTTAAAACAGGTCAGAATAGACTTATGAATGAATACATATGAAATAGACGTAACTCACTGATCAAGTGCTGTGTCCATCCCTAGTTGGTATAAGTTTGGACATCCACTCAACTATGTTCTCGTGTTCCTTCCTACAGCATAACAATCTTTGAAGTAGAAAATAGACTACAAAATGCTTCCTTTCCTCCAATTTAGACGTCTGAGCCACAAAAGGTGATAGGTTTTTATTACAAATTCTGATGATATGCCAAAGAAAGCTCTCTGTGCGGACGTGGTTCTGAAGAGCTCTGCAATTAAGGAGCAGTTCGACATAAGCTATTACAATTGTGAGGCTGTAAGACGACAAGAAGAGTGTTGGCAGTATTCTCCTAGCAATCATTACAGCCAGAGCAAAAGAAAGGAAAAGCTGTAAAGTGAATAGCGAGTGAACACGATAATGAACATAGCTGGGGAGCGCGTCACATTCCATTGTATGCATCCTTGAAGGTCTCTCTTCTTGGAACATGCCTTCTTCACACACAGATTCAGAGAGCAGATGCATTTTTAATGTGGCTGCATCTTTTATCCCCAAATGCAGATTTCACTCTTCTGTCATGGTTCATCGTACCTGGACTTTATGGCTAGCTATTGCGTTTTCAGAGGTTTTTGAATGCCGGCAATTGGAGCAAATTTCCATAAACCTGAACCTACTGGTTCATCTTCCCTCAGCTACTGCTAAAGATGGATGCACCTTTTAATGTTTTCCATTTGATGGTTATGGCAAAGTTAATTTCATTAAATGAAATCCAACAGCTAGAGTTATTCGCCTTGATTACAGCTGTGTACCTTATCTTCCTCTTCTCTTTTTAATGAAGGGCTTCTTCTTCCTAACTGCTAATACAGTCTAATGATATGAGAGAAAGGGAGAGAGAGAGACCCTTCTTGAAAGTTTTCCCTCCTTGTTTATATTCCTTGCCTCTGTAACTGTTCACCAGTTTAATAGTCAGTGATGTTCCTATCCCTTCCTTACTCTTGTTAAATCTCTCTCCCCCATCATTTGTCTTAGGCTGTGAGGCTCAGATGTTTCACATGCCTGAATTGCTGAAAGGTTACTATTAGCTAAGTGGATATGCACATATTTAGGAGGCATTTCGGGATAACCACGCTCGGCTGTTGTGTACTGCTGCATTTTACAGCATCTGCAGGAATTATTTCTGGATTTTCCCTGAAACACGTCAAATACTGGAGATAATAAACAGCACATGGAATGGGATAAACAAATCCCACAAACTCTATTTGAAGAAAGTGAGGTGTTCCAGTCCTTTGCAGTTTGGTGGTAGAACTGACCGCTGCTTTGTCTATGTGCTGATACACATTGCACTCCCATTCTTATTGCTCCAGATAGTTAACAGAGAAAAAGCAACCTCTTCTTTCCTTTCTTAGCCTATCCTTGAGCCTAGCAATGAAAAAAACCTCATACTACTGAGAGCTGCTTTACACATAGAAAGCAGAGGTTCATTTTCTCCCTTTCTTCTAAGAATTAAATGGAGAATCTGTGTGTAAACTGGGATATACATGGATACAACCAAAAAAGTCATTTGTAATAATAATAATACAGTCATACCTCGGTTTAAGTACGCCTCGGTTTGAGTATTTTCAGTCTGATTACTCCGCGAACGGATTAATCCACTTTCCATTACTTTCAATGGGAAAGTTCACTTCAGGTTAAGTACGGACTTCCGGAACCAATTACACTCATACCTTTGGTTAAGTACGCTTCAGGTTGAGTACTCTGTGGACCCGCCTGGAACAGATTAATCCACTTTCCATTACTTTCAATGGGAAATTTCGCTTCAGGTTAAGTACACTTCGGGTTAAGTACAGACTTCCGGAACCAATTGTGTTTGTAAACCGAGGTACCACTGTAATAATAATAATAATAATAATAATAATAATAATAATAATAATTTGTTACTTATACCCCACCCATCTGGCCGGCCTCCCCAGCCACTCTTGGCGACTCCCAACAGAATATTAAAAACACGATAAAACATCAAACATTAAAAACGTCCCTGCCTTCAGGGCTGCCTTCAGATGTCTTCTAAAAGTCAGATAGTTAATGGTAGGGCAGGGCAAACCGCTGCAATCACATTCCGCTGGTGCTCCACCATAAGTGCTGAATCCCAGTTCTCTTCCAAACTCCACTCACTTCCTTGGAAACTGTCACACTTTGCCATGCATCTGTACACACAGTCGCTCTCATCAATTTGGTAGAGATCGGTGAACCACTGCCTTTCACATTATGAATTGAACGGCAATTATGTGTCATCTGAGAATGCTAATACAAAATTACCCAAAATTGGCTCACAATTTTTATTATGCACGTGTGATTCTTTTCCAGGGAACACACTCATTCTCACAATGCCGTTTGGGCACTGTCTGGCGGGACAAGGAAAGCAACAACTGAGCAACATTCCCTTCCCATCATGCATGACAACACCTGGAATGGTTGCCAATCTGTGTTTAAAATCATGGAGCAGAGGGCGGTGCTTCGTCATGTTATGTGCTAGATGGAACCCTAGAGGAGGAACTGAGTTCCTAAGATGTAAGCAGAACCAGATCTAGGTTGGTAAGAATGTGGGGGTTTGGACAGTGGTAGTAATTGATGCAGAGAGTGAAATTGTGAAAACTAGGGTTTGTGGCAAGAAGGGAGGGCTGGTGTTTGAGTACAAGGAAGGAAAGGTTTTCTGTTTTGTAGGGTCATTATCCACTGTGTGTGCCTGCCTTCAAGGTGAGATAGTTTCAAAATTAATTTGCATTTTTAAAAAGTTCAAGACGGTTTCAGCACCCAACAAATGTTTATCAACACAGTAGTAACCCCATGGAATGTCTGCTCTGAGGAGGCAAGCAAATAATAACAACGAACACCCACACAGAAGCACTTCATATTCATAATTACAATGAAAAAAACGTTTTTCTAGGGGCAAGGGTGACTGCCGCAAATTGCCTTTATATAATGTGAGCTCAGTAAATTCACATTGCAACCTAGATTGTTTAAAACTTTAATTCTTTTTTAAATAACGGCAATTGTTTGTGCCCCCTTAATGATACCTTCTGTGTATCAGTCAGCAAAGAAGCAAAGAGTGGCAGTCTAAGTGATGACTTGTGATGAAATTCCTTTCCACACGAGACTTATCAAAACCCAAGCTTTGGGCACAGGGCCAGATTTAGGTTTGATGAGGCCCTAAGCTACTGAAGGTAATGGGGCCCTTTATATGTCCAGCTGTCCTTTGTCAACCAGAAATTGTCGCTTTTTTGTGTTGAATATATACTATATGGTAATTTATGGACCAAATAGGTATCTAAAGCCATTTGCACATAACAAAAGATGTATTTTATCAAAGTAATTGATAACCAGTGTGGTGTAGTGGTTAAGAGCGGTAGACTCCTAATCTGGGGAACCGGGTTCGCGTCTCCGCTCCTCTACATGCAGCTGCTGGGTGACCTTGGGCTAGTCACACTTCTCTGAAGTCTCTCAGCCTCACTCACCTCACAGAGTGTTTGTTGTGGGAGAGGAAGGGAAAGGAGGATGTTAGCCGCTTTGAGACTCCTTCGGTTAGTGATAAAGCGGGATATCAAATCCAAATTATTCTTCTTCTTCTTGAACATCTTATATTTTGGAAATGTACATCGTTTCTTTCTTTAATTTTTTTGGGGGGCCCCAAGAGAGTGGGGCCCTAAGCTATAGCTTGTTTATCTTATACATAAATCTGCCACTGTTTGGGCATCTTTGAGGGATTTCAACAGAGCTTATTATTCGGGATATCTTCAGGATAAAGAGGATGCTGTGCTTCTTTCTATTTATTTGTGATTATTTTTAGTTTTCCTGTTTGTGTACCTTGGGGCTGAGCAAAAAATTGAAGCTATACCACTTTTGTGCTGATTGGTTGCTACTGCCCCCGTACAGGGTCTCCTTGGTTGTGGTTCCCCATTTGTGGAATGCCCTCCCTGGTGAAATGCAGCTGCCTCCCTCATTGTTAAGAGTTAGGAGGTTTTTTAAAAACATTTCTGCTCACCCAGGCATTTGATGGCTGAAAAATGCTGTTCCTGGCAAACTTGACATTATTTGCTCTGAGGGTATGTGAGTGTTTTTAAATTATTTTAGATGTCCTTAATGCTTTTAAATATTTTTAGATGCTTTAAATGTTTGTTGTTTGCTATCCTGGACTCCTTTGGAAGGAAGGGCAGGATAGAATTTTAAGAAATAAATAAATTATGGAAGTACAACGCCACAATCGTTTTTACCCAATTTCAGTACAGCTCCAAGGATGAAGAATATTATTGTGTTGGCAGCAAATGATTTGTTTTTGAATCTAAATTTGGCCGTCGATAATGAAGTGTAAAGGGGGAAGGGTTCAGGAACCTTTCTTGTTTCTGCCAACTTTGGATATAACTTTAGTATCTTAATGCCTAGTTAAATCTCTCTCTCTGAAGAAACAGAGCAAACATGCATCTGAGGGAAGGAAGCAGTGCCAAACAAGTTGCTGTTCTTTCTTTCCCTTTTTGAAAAAAGAAATATTTGAAACCAGTAGAAGAAACTGGCGAAGTGGCAAAGAAGTACACATATCAGAGGTTCCCCCCCCTCCCAGGCTTGTACTCGGTGTTGTTTATTGACAAGGATGCAAATTTGCACTACAGCGTTAAAACAAGCCTCATAAAAAATATACTTTCTGCATACTATTTTATCTGTTGGCATATTGTCGCTTCAACATAAAGCATCTTGAAGAATTCCCCAAGGACATAATAAACAATGAAAACTCAAGGGATACCATATTCGAGGCTTGGGGGAGATGTTATAGGTTTATTGTTATTCCGAATACAGAAAAGCATCAAACGTATCAAAACTTATATCTGAAGGACTCAGAGTGTGCCGCTACTTTGCCAGATGCTGAATGTCACAGCCAGCGTTTCTGTCCATAGGGCCCCTGTAAAACACATCCGGTAGGATACCATGGTCAATGGTATCAGCCAGTTGACTGACAAGCCCTGGCAATTAGCACTCCTGACACCATGGCTTACAATGCACTGTGCCTATGCAAGATCCAATGGCCATTTGGCCCAAGAACCTAGCAAATGTCAGTGATTCAGGAATTATACCTGGAAGCAAGAGGTGAAAACCAATTCTGGAATAAGCTGAGAGCAAGATATAAAGAATCCAGGTCTAGAACAGTTATTTGGGATGGTTATATCTAGGACAGAGCTAAGGTCTGTAGCTGGGGTGTCAGTCCAAAAGGACAATCAGGAAAGAATACAGATCCAAAGAGAGATTGAGGTGAAATCTACACACACACACATATATATATAAAAAACGTTCTGGAAATGTTTTTTTAGCATTTTAAAAAATACATTGAATTTTCCAGTTACAGGTAGGTAGCCGCGTTGGTCTGACATAGTCAAAACAAAATTTAAAAAATCCTTTCAGCAGCACCTTAGAGACCAACTATGTTTGTCATTGGTATGAGCTTTCGTGTGCAGGCACACTTCTTCTAGTGCATGCACACGAAAGCTCATACCAATGACAAAATTAGTTGGTCTCTAAGGTGCTGCTGGAACGATTTTTATTTTATTTTCTTTCGATTGCATTTTCCATAAGGCTTACCATCGCCACCTATTGTTACATTGTATATTGCACTTAAAATACATTTAAAATGTATTTGAAGCTGTATACTGCAAAAAAAAAATGGTGGGGGAATACTTTGTGTGTGATATATACGCTGATTATCTAAGTAATGTGTGGGAAAATTCCTTCCTTCCTTACAGAATCTACAAAATTTATATATATTAACCAAAATTGTATGCTGACATGAAACCAGGGGGCCGGGGACATGGGGTGGAAGACAGAGGGAGAGAGCGAGAGAGTGCACATACATGGAAAGTAAATGTCTTGTGTACCCTTCCCAAACTCACTCTGTGCATTAAGCATTTTTCTATAAACTATTTCACAAAATGTCACCATGCTAATTTCTACACTGAAATCACTATGCCGGCTTTGATTTGGCTATATTCTATTTTGTTTGTTTTGTTTTTCTTTCTACAAGTCATGCCATTTATTGTTCCCAATGGGTATATATCACATTATGTATTTATAATCCTTTATAATGTTGTTTGTAGATATTTAATCAATATAAATGTTGGTAGCTATTGATCATGGGTTGCTTAGAGGCTCTTTCACTCTTATATCATTATAGCAATTCTCCTATAAAATATGAGTTGTTTACCATTGCTTGTCATTAAGCATTACCTTTTTCTCGTTCCCTTAGCTCCCAAGGAGTAGCCATCTTTGGCGGAAAACCTGGATAAACTAACTTTTATGTGGTTTTCCATCTCACCCAATGCATGCTGCTAGAAACACATTTCTAAGTATTTCCGTTTCTGTGTATCTACCACTTGTTTATGGCATTCAGGCAAGGAATCATGGGGGCTGCAGTCCTGTAAAGAGATGAGGGATATTTAACGAATTATGCTGAGCACTGTTACAAAACCAATGGGATTGTTGTCTTAAATTATAATTCCTCTGCAAATGTTTGTGCTCACATCACCTTAGAAGCAGGCCAGAGAGATAGAAGAGTGATTGATAATGACTGAGGGAGCCCGTTTTGCTCAATAAAAGCACTGTAATGCTTGTAGAATGGAGGCATCATCGGTGCTGAGGTGTGTGGCATAAATTCATACCTGTGCTCAGCACAAAAGATTACTAATCACTACACCTGTGCACTAATGATAGGGAGTGCTATTGCAAGATGCTATTAAGTAGACTCTTACAAGAAAAGTTATCGAGTGAATTCAGTTTACTCAAAGAAAATCACATGAAAATTTATACACAGAGTAAAGTGTGTTTCTCTTCAGTTTTCCCCTCTCATCCCAGTAACTTCCCGCCCAACTAAAGAGCTTTCATCAATATGCTGAGTTTTATTGATAGAGTGCATCTTTTAAAAAATGTGTATGGTGCATTATGATTAGAGGTACAGATGCCATAAAACATTGGAATGACATATTATATTGTTCCTATTTATAGCCATTCATTCATTTCTGAAACTGGTGTAGGTATGCACTAAAAGTTGCTCTCTTTCTCTTTAACCATAATGAATAAATAGTGGGTCTGTGTACTCTATCCCTGCAAGGCCTCCCCTCTCTTTCCTTGAACCAGATACATGAAAATCAACACTAATAATGCTAATGAGACTAACTTTCAATGTTGGTTGCCAACCCATGAGCAGCGTGCCTCCAAGAAGAGGAAGAACATGGAATTGACAGGTGGAATAAAGGACACAACAACTTTTTGGAATTGAAAATTTGCCGCAACTTTACTGATTACAGATGTAGGTAGGCTTTAGCTTAGGAATTGGGTGTATATCCTGCATCAAGCTATCATGTCTGCTTATGGGCCACCTTGCAGGTAAACTAAGCTGGCCCTCTCCTGTCCACCACTGGAAGTTCAGTGGCCCATCCTCTTCCCATCTGGCTTCTGGAGAAACATCCGCTAGACCCCTTTACCTGTGCCAGGTCAGGGCGATGCACCAAGTCATCCTGTTCCATGTTTTAGAGCAGGCTTCCTCAACCTCAGCCCTCCAGATGTTTTTGGCCTACAACTCCCATGATCCCTAGCTAGCAGGACCAGTGGTCAGGGATGATGGGAACTGTAGTCTCAAAACATCTGGAGGGCCAAGTTTGAGGAAGCCTGAATTAAGCTAAGGATTTGACCCAATGCCTTATCCACCAAAAGTTGTGATGATTGCTATGAGGAAGGCAAAAAACCAACAGGCCATTTTGTTTGCAGGTGAATTCTTTTCCAGACCCGAATACAGTGACCAATAAAATCCACATGAAGTCCTGAGAACATGGATGCGTGAGAGCAATGCATAGAGTTGGGTGGGTTGATCTTTCAGCAACTAAGCTGCTTGGCCCAAGCACAGCTGGCTTAAATCCTCCAGTACAGTGGTACCTCTGGTTAAGAACTTAATTCGTTCTGGAGGTCCGTTTTTAACCTGAAACTGTTCTTAACCTGAAGCACCACTTTAGCTAATAGGGCCTCCTGCTGCCGCCGCGCCGCTGGAGCACAATTTCTGTTCTCATCCTGAAGCAAAGTTCTTAACCTGAGGTACTATTTCTGGGTTAGCAGAGTTTGTAACCTGAAGCGTTTGTAACCCGAGGTACCAATGTAATGAAAAAGAGTGAAAATTTCTTCACTCAGGTCCGCCACCAAGGCCATACCTCCAACATCTGCCCTCATTGGCTACTTGTTCTTTGAAAGTTGACAGGCAATCCCATCATTCTCTGTGATCCAGCTGTGGTCAGGGCCAACAGCCAGCTGCATTGTGAGGAGACTGTTTCCTTCTCCCCCAAGGGGACTTGCGACATGCCACAGCTGTTGCCCACTCCGGAGTTGGGTAAGCGACGTTTACAAATCTGGATTCAGTAGCCAAAGAATTTGCTCAAAGTAGAAGAGAAGCAACAGAGAGGGAGATTTCACAGCTGATTCCAAAACTATGTCACTGTAGGGTTGCCATACGTCCAGACTTTCCCGGACATAAATGGAATACTGCAGTCAGAAACAGTGTCAGGGTGGAAATCACAGAGATGTCCCTGAAAATACAGCCGTATGGCAACCCGTATGTGCAGTTTTGGGTGATTTTCCTTTAAAATAACTCAAATACTTCATTTTTTTGTGATTTTGCCAAAAAAGCTCACCAACTTTTCTGTCTGGATTTTCATGTTTTGAAACATGGCAACGCTATCACTGCGTTTATGAGATACCAAGCCCTGTGTTTGTGACAGACACTGATGAAAAGAAAGTATTCAAATCAACATGGACAAAGTGAAGTTTTCTTCAAGAAACAGGTTGGCAAAATGAACAGGGAGAGGAAAAAGTTTACATATAAGATTATAAGAGTAGCTTTGGGACCCAATAATCAGGTTTCTTTCTGAGAGAAAGAGAGGGAGAGAATGAACTCCTCCCATGTTCTACAAGGGGGGGGGGGAATTAAACCATTTCTATACCATCTTTCTCAGGGTGACTCGCACCATATATAACAATTCCAGAAAACAATTACAATATGAAATTGAGTCAGCAATTTGAACATTATTGTTGTTATTTTGCGAGGTGGACAAATACAACTATTCTGTATTTTCAAAGAAGTTTAAAATGAATCTTATTCTTTTCCTATATGCAGATACCAGGGTGCTCATCTGACGTGCAGCACAGACATCCAAACTGAATGCTGTAAAAATCCCCAGATAAACATTAGGCTATTTCCCCCCTATGTTGCAAAAATGCACAATGCACAAATCCATTTGTATGGCTTGATTGACATGAAGTGTGCCTCTATTTCCTTGCCTGATTCAAAGCAAATACCTCTTTGCTATTCCATCACAGGCCATTATTTGATATGGAGATTCAAAAGGGAAGAGCAAAGCAAATTTCTCTGTGTGACACTCTCATTGTTATTACATTTGTAACAGTCACTTTGTATGTAAATTACTTTACCACCACTCCCGTCCCCTCAAAAGAGGTGGAGAGCTGAAGTCCTGTTTCTGTGGTCTGCAGTGATATAAAGTTGTCCATTTTCATCAGGCAACAAAGAATCTCGACAATGGCAAAGGGGACTGAGTGCAAAACCCAGTTTCCCCTCCTTCCTGCCTCTGCATTTTGTGCTGCTGGTAAAGGAAGCATTGTGCTGTTAATTGAGCATTAGATTAAGTGGACTGATCTATTTGTTCGCTCAGTTTTAGCAACTAAATGGGAGACATAATTGCCATCATAAGCACAACAACAAATCCGCTTTACTCTTTAATTCAATCTGCCTAATGGGTGCTTAATCCTTAGAACTGTTGAGCCCTGCTGGATCTTGCTGGAACTGTGAGACAAAGTGCTTTTTCTACTAAAGCACCATCAGCATTTTCTCCTCCATCTCCTTGGGAGCAACAGTGGGGGAAATAGTCCATTTTCAAATAGGCTGATTACCTAATTTAAAATGTATATTTAATAATACCTTGCAATTGTCCAGAGAGAGATTGCATTGTTCACATTATTGTTCACATTATTGAAGAAAGCAGGCCAAATGCAAGTAAAAATGATGGTGATGGGATGTCAAATAAAACGTTAATACAATATTCTGTACAGAAGTGATCTGAATGTTTCCCTTCTAGTGAAGAACACCTGCCAGTTATATTATAATATGTGGAAGCAATTTGGCTTTATTTAGATTTGTTCCCCAATAGTTTAACCATGTCGTGCTTTCAGGGGAAAGGGATAAGATCATTAAATTGGGAAAGCTGGAGGCAGTTATTCACAACTTTGACAAGATTGCTGGCTGCACAATGTGTTGCTTCCCAGAGGAACTGCAGCTGGTTGCAAAAATTATTTAGATCTTTTTGCATGACGAAAAAAGAGCGGATCTCTACTAAAGTATATCACTTGGAATGAATTTACACCCTTCCCATGGGTGACATTTCAGCTTCAGATACTAAGCCAGAATATTCACTTTTAAATATGTAAGTGATGTTTGTTTTGATTTGCAAGTGCATTTATGTTGAAGAAGGGATATTTGAAGGAGGACCATTAATTGCTGTTTCAGTCGGCTGTGACCACAAGAAAGCCATCTCATCAAAGCATATTTTGACTGGTTTGTATGAAGATGTCATGATTAAAATGAATTGATGGTGTGCAATAAGGGCTCAGATTAAGGAGGAGAGAAAGAGACAAACATGCATTGCCACAGCGGTGAATGCTGCACAGTGCATCCAGAAATCTATAGAAGTAGGAATCATGGGAGAAATTGAAGCCTACATGGCCAAGAAAAGAAAAGGCTCAAACATGTTTGAGACTTTCACAACTGGAGTCAAATATAAATTTCATAATTCTAGAACTCAGGACCATGCGATAAAACTCAATATTTGAATATTCAGGACAGACAAAAGAAGGTACTTCTTCACATAATTAAACTGTGGAATTCGCTCCTGCAAGAGGTAGTGACCAATCAGTTATGGCAGGGGGATCTTTATTTTCCCATTTTTGTGAAATACACTCTCTTGCTGTTGTTAGCAGTGTAGTACCAACCTTACTATATGCTTGTGAAACATGGACCACTTATAAACGCCATCTCCAATGCCTCAAAAGATTTCATCAACGGGGTCTCTGATAAATTTTACACATCACTTGGGAAGACAGGCGAACTAATATCAGTATACTGGAAGAAGCAAAGATCACCAGTGTTGAAGCAATGATTCTTCAACATCAACTTCGTTGGACTGGTCATGTTGTGCAGATGCCTGATGATCGTCTTCCAAAGCAACTACTCTATTCCGAACTTAAAAATGGAAAGCGTAATGCTGGTGGTCAACAAAAGATGTTTAAAGACTGTCTCAAGGCAAATCTTTAAAAAATGTAGTATAAACACTGACAACTGGGAAACACTGGCCTGTGAGCACTCCAGTTGGAGAACAGCCTTTACCAAAGGTATCATGGGCTTTGAAGACACTCGATCTCAGGACCCAAGGGAGAAATGTGCTAAGAGGAAGGCACGCTTGGCAAATCCACATTGTGATCAACTCTCGCCCGGAAACCAATGTCCCCACTGTGGAAGGACTACAACCAGTGGTCAGGAATGATGGGAGTTGTAGTCCCAAAACATCTGGAGGGCCAAGTTTGCCTATGCCTGCCCAGGAGTATATTTATGTGTATTCTTCTTTCTAAGCACGAACAGAGAGCACATCCCACCCATTCATCTTACAGCAGGAAACAACCGTAAGGTTGTTGTCGATTCCTCACAAATGGAAATGCATACATAATTGGTAGCATAAACCACAGCAAAGTCTGATCCTTCCTACAGCAGTGGAGAGAATAAGCTAAATAAATACAACAAAGAAGACAATTTCCTACCACTTTTGTATGACAGAGAAAAAAGAGAATGCTGAGATATAAAAGCCTAGCAGATCCCCAGGGACAAAATTCACACGACTGCTAACAAGCTGTCAATGGAAAAGATGGAAATAAACTCTGCTCTCTCTAAATGCAATTTAAATTGATAATAAAGAACTTGGTACAACTAAATCTTGCTATGGATATGAATTATTTTTAATTGTTCCTATTGTAATGTTTATGGAATGTGTTTTCTTGTTATATTACTGCCCAAGTAAACCACTATCATTTCAAAATGTTACACTTTAAAAAATAAATAATTTTTGGGTTCTAGCATATTCTGCTGCAGAATTGAAAAATGAAAACTGAGCTTCTTATTCCTACATAATATATGAATGTGCTATATGTGTGAATTGCTTCCCTGTGAACTTGTGAACTCTTGAGTCGAAGCCAGAGACTTGCAATTCAGAGGGTCACAGGTAAGCAATTGAAAGATGGAGCCCATTTACACTTGGTGTTTCCCCAGGTAAGAAGTCTCCTATAGGAATTCTCCTGAGCCTGTGAAATTAAATCCATGAAAACGCTTGGTTCCAACTGTCCCTGTTTACTAGGGGTAGTTTTGCTTCTCTGCTATTTTCTCCTGCTAAATCACTGTCCTGGTTTTATAACTATTTTTGCCTTTTGGGCAATGCATTGTTAAAATTGTGTCACTGTGAATTGCCGAAGTTGTCGTAACTCAGGTTACAGTCCCTGGTTTTGGGTCTCTGGACGTTAAACCTGCATGCCTATGCACACCTACATGGGAGGAAATCCCAATAAACACAGCAAGACTTACTTCTGATTAATAATTTTCAGAGGGGGTAAGCCACATTAGTCCATTGTTGCAAAAATAGTACAAGAGTCTTGTGGCACATTTATTATGGCATAAGTTTCCATGGAGCAGCAGAGTCGGACTCGAGTCTCTGGAAGCTTATGCTGCAATAAATTTGTTAGTCTTTAAGGTGTCCCAAGGCTCTTGGCCATTTTTATTGCTGAGGTTATATATATATATATATATATATATATATATATATATATATATGCATAGTATTGTGCTGTAAGTCTCAGAGTGGATAAGGAGTCCTCTGTCTTCCGATGCATGTAAATGTTTGGGCCTGAACATTACAGCACCAGATGCTACATAACTTGTTACGTTCTTTTAAAACCTTGGGTAACATGTCACAGGACAACGGTGGCTCTCCAGTAAACTTAACTAAGGAAATAATCTTCTTTGTTTTAAACTAGCACAACTGTGTCAGAGTAAATGAAAACAGCATTTTGTATTGATTAATTAATGATTATGGTGTTCTGTGGCACACCTGACAGCGCTGGTGCTGCAGATTGAAGCAGTTCAGTAGGCCTATATGGGATCAAGCAACCTTGCAAATAAACTGGTCCCAAGTTATTAAGGGTTTTGTATACTAACAGGTGGCGCTGTGGGTTAAACCACTGAGCCTAGGGCTTGCTGATCAGAAGGTCGGCAGTTCGAATCCCTGTGACGGGGTGAGCTCCCGTTGCTTGGTCCCAGCTCCTGCCAACCTAGCAGTTCGAAAGCACGTCAAAATGCAAGTAGATAAATAGGAACCGCTACAGCGGGAAGGTAAACGGCGTTTCCATGTGCTGCTCTGGTTCGCCAGAAGCGGCTTTGTCATGCTGGCCACATGACCTGGAAGCTATACACCGGCTCCCTCGGCCAATAATGCGAGATGAGCGTGCAACCCCAGAGTCGGTCACGACTGGACCTAATGGTCAGGGGTCCCTTTACCTTTACCTTAACCTTGCAAATAAACTGGTCCCAAGTTATTAAGGGTTTTGTATACTAATAATAACACCTTTAACCTTTAACGCTGGGAGAATCTCACTCACAGTTAAACTACAGGGTTCATTCCTGCAAGGCATAATGATGGCCACCAACTTGGATGGCTTTAAAAGAGGAGTAGACAAATCCACAGAGGATAAGTCTGTCACTGGCTAGCAGCCACAATTACTTTGGTCTCCTTCCCCCGTCAGAGCCAGCATGCCTCTGAACATCAGTTGCTGGGAATCACAGGTGGAGAGAATGCTGTTGTGCTCAGGCTCTGCTGACAGGCTTCCCATTCACATCTGGTTGGCCAATGTGAGATCAGAGTGCTGGACTAGTGTTGACTCTTCTTATGTTTGTATATTTCTATTTCACATGTTCCGATTGTGCATGTACTTGTCAAATACCTGCATTCTTATGGCTCCAGCTTTGTTATGGAAGATTTAGTTAGTGCAACAAAACTGTTGCCTGGAAGATAGATGCCTCTCTGAAGAAGACCAATATTGCCCATGCTTGCTGCACTTTTTGGTATTTGGCTCTCCAACTATTACTCTCTCCTGCTATTACTCTCTGGGAATGAACCAATTGGATACCCACAATAGATTACAAAGGCAAGGCTACATCTGCCCGAACCTGCCCCTGGTACAACTGAACCATCCTTTTGGCTTGAATATTAAAAGCAGATGGGATTCTTTCTCCACACAGAATCAAACCAGATCTAATTAAGAGTGACAGGCCCATCCAGAACTCAGTTAGCTCACTCCCTCGTTCCATCTATATTCCCAAAGGGAACATCTCCCTCATTGGGGAAATTACATGGTTAAACGAGCTTTCACAAGGAAATCAATTACTTCTCTGATTTTAAAAGTTTATTTTGACACCCCCAAAGCAATCTTTCGACATGTATATTTAAATGACATCCACTCTACTTGCAGATTGGTGTTTTTTTAATAATTCAAGGAGCCTCAATTCTTTGACTCTGGCCTGTCCATAAATTCTTTACAAGGCAAGAAAGTTCAAGGCTGGGAACTTCCGTAAGCAGTTGTTTGCTTTGATATGCCTGATACAAGAAAAATCATATATATTTGCTAGAGGTCAATTTATTATTTGGGATACTTTTTTTTATTCACTTCCAATTTATTCCTTTCTAATGAGACAGTCCATCGGAGCAGTCATGTTGACAGTAAAAGTAATAGCTTTACAAAAGCAGTAACCTGTTGTCACATAATACTATATTGAAAAATGAACGCCTTGGTTTGGGGCACATCTTTTTATTGAGCGACTAGAGTCCATGATGGAAGATATGGATGAGAGAAGCGCATTCCTAATCGCTAAATGCTTTGATAAAGGCAGCCAATTAATCTCTGTCTCCTGGAAACGAGTGTTGGAATTAGCTCCTGTAAACTGGCAAGAAGGCAAAGTTCACCTAAAACTTACATTATTAGTGCTCTTGGCAAAGGATCCTTTTTGTGATTTGTGCAAAACTGCTCTACGCCTCCTTATGTCACTTCACAACTTAATATCTCTGGTTTGCAGCTGGTGCTGAGAAACTGGGAACTAGGTGTTTATCAGGAAATGACTGGTATCTACACATTGGGGAGACTGAAGCCCAAACTAGACGTGACATGCAGTTGTATGTAATATTATCCTGGCATTTAACATTTTCATGAGATTGCTTTACTGTGTGTCTTAGATTTGTATTTTAAATGCTGTTCTTTATATTTTAATGCTTGTGTAATCAGTTTTTTTTACACTTGTAAACCACTTACAGGCCTAAGTTGACATTAAACCGCATATAAATAAATGGATAAATGAATGAATGTATCAAAAACTAAAGATAAGCAGCAGCCTGCATGTGTAAATACACATGAGCAAAAGTAGACCAGCAGCAGAATCCAGCCATGTCTACTCAAATGTAAATCCTATTGAATTTGGTGGCTCTTGCACCCAGGTAGGTGGGGTTATAATTGCAGCCTAAGAATGAAGGGAGATGCTGCTTAAAAGATGCCCATATATTTTTCTTTGTGGGGATGAAAGCAGCTGGGGTGAAGGATTTTGAACCGAAGAAAAAGGTCAAGCAGATCTTGCATCTTCCATTCCTCTGCTCAAAGTCATCACTTCCATGGAAGATGTTTCTGTTTTTAAAATATTCAGGAGAAAACAGTGGTGGCTGGTACCCATTGGGGCTGGTAGAAAAGAAGGTAGAGAGACCAACAGAAAGTGGAGCCTGAGCCAATGACAGGCAGAGGCAACTAATTGGCGTTTTGTCCCATTCTCTTCCCTGCTGAGTTCTGTTAAGAGCAGTGTTGAGAGTAAGGAGGAAGAAGTTGACAGAGAGTACCATCTCCTGGTAGTGGCAGAGCAAGCCGATCAGGCATCTGGGGCAACGTGCATGGACCCAGGGGCAGGGCCAGCCACTTGCAGGGCAGGGCGAGCCGGGGCAGGACGTTCCATGGGGCCTTCGAGGAGTCTGCTTGCCTCTTCCCACTCAGTCGCCCTACAGCTGAGGGGGAGGCGGCGGGTGGACCATTCGGGGCTGCGTGGAGCCTGTGCGTGCCCAAGCCACTGCATCTCTCCAAAGAGAGACACGATGGCTCGGGCGCACTGCAGGCCCCGCGGTGAGTGCCGCCTGGCATTTTGTCACCTCCCTCAGTGGTGACACACGGGGTGGAACACCCCCACTGCACCCCCTTCCTTCGCCCCTGTCTCCTGGACTGTTTGAAAGTAAGGTAGAGACGTGACATGAAGGCTGGCTGAGGGCAGGTAGTACTTGATGGGGCAGATAGGGTTGCCAGACTCAATAGAGGACAGGACTTCTGTGCCTTTAATTGCCCTGCTCTCTTTTGAGTCTGGAAACCTTAAAGAGAAACCAGCAGACCCTTTGTTTAATTTCCAAGCAGACCCTTTGTTTAATTTCCTCTATTGAGTCTGGCAACCCTAGAAGCAGATCCCCATTTGCTGCAATAAACCAACCTCTACTGTGAGCAAGTTACGTACAATTGCATATCAGATTAGCTTGAACCTTAGCACTATTTAGATTTGCTCATCTCTGTTTATTTCTATTAGGGTCACAGTGGAGGAGACCCATATATTAAAAGGGAGAAAAGGGGGAAAGTTAAGCATCAAGAAAACTCAGTTGAAGCTCTGCCTTTCTGGACCAGGCTGCTACTATGTATTGCAATCAGGACGTGGGAGAGTTTGTAAACCGGTTGCTAGTAGCCAACTCTAAATATGGTCAGCAGTGCAATCTTATGTATATGTACTCAAAAGAGAGTCAAACTGAGTTCAATCAACCTTAATCCCAGGTGTGCGTGTTTGTGTGTATAGGTTTGCAGTCTTAGCTTTTTGTTAGTTAATTCTTAAGTTGAAGAGGCAGAAGGTGGCAGAAAGAATAGCCTGGCCTTTCCTGTTGTTGTTTTGTGTGTGCAAGAATGATGTATATACAGTATGTTCTCCACTGACCTCTGTGGTGCCAAAGATAAGGTGCACTTCATGCAATTAATACCTCCTACACACACTGCTTCCTCGTTGGCAGAACAAGGCTGCTAATTAACTACTGCAACCAAAGGCAGATGAGCATTACAGAGAAGGGGGCAGCCACAACCAGCCCTTGTATATTTCCTCCAATTTGCTTAAACTATCAAGATCACAAAATATCCACAGCAAATTGCTGCAGAAATGTAGAGAATTGAACTAAAGATTGGGAAAACATGAAACAGAGAGAACCGAATCTGACAGAGCTTTCTATCCCTACTCCACACCCAAACTGGCTTTCAGAGATGGCTTTCTTTTTGTCCTGAACCAGGCTCCATAGGTGCATTATGGAGTAAAGGGACCCCTGACCATTAGGTCCAGTCATGACCGACTCTGGGGTTGCACGCTCATCTCACATTATTGGCCGAGGGAGCCAGCGTACAGCTTCCAGGTCATGTGGCCAGCATGACAAAGCCACTTCTGGCGAACCAGAGCAGCGCACTGAAATGCCGTTATCTACCTTCCCGCTGTAGCGGTTCCTATTTATCTACTTGCATTTTGACGTGCTTTCGAACTGCTAGGTTGGCAGGAGCTGGGACCAAGCAACGGGAGCTCACCCCGTCACAGGGATTTGAACCGCCAACCTTCTGATCAGCAAGCTCTAGGCTCAGTGGTTTAACCCACAGCACCACCTGGGTCCCTGCATTATGGAGTGGAAGTTGGCATTCTACAAGTGGATACCTGCTAGAGGTGAGATTGAAAACAATTGGTCAAGAAGGTTTGCAAGCTGCCTTGAATATGTAAATGGAAAAACTTATGGCTGATATGATGAGGTGATACTGCATGATTTGTGCTGGATAAGGGCTTGCAAGACTATCTTGTTGAGGATAAAAATACTCCATAGATCTAAAGTATTCTTATTTTCTGTGCTCCACTGTGGGCCTAACTGGAGGCTTGTTTTGTGCAAGCCAATTGCTATTTAGAGCATATCCACACTATTTGTACTTCTAGCATCAGTGATGTGCTCCTACTGCTTCTGACCAAAAGAGTAACACACATCAGATGTTTACATGAATCTTGTAGAGGCACAGGTTGCCCTAATTATTCCAAAGGAAGGTACAAATAGTGATTGCCAAGTGAATCTGCTTCATCCTGTGGAAGAATGGAAGAGTCACTATGAGTGATCTCCATGCATCCATTGGGGCTTACAATGCCAACAAATATTGATGGAGTGGGGCATATGCAGGCTGTTTCTGTTTCTGAGGATCCTCTGCTATTTTACAGAAACAACAGTAATGAGCTCAAGCTACAGAGATTACATCCCTGCCTTTTTTTGGGGGGGGGGATAGTCACTTATTATTCCCAGCAAACTCCCTAAGGATGGTGACTGTGGCTTGGTCCTCACATGTAAGAAGTTAGAAGCAGGACCCTGAAAGGCCAGCAGAGAGATAGCTAAAGCAAACCCCAGACAATCCTAGCATCACAGGGTGATGGTCAGGGGAATGGGAAGCAGATGTTCCAATTGCTGCAAGGAAAGGGGCAGGGCCGGCTCTAGGGGTAGGCTGGGTGGTGCGGGGCGCCAGAGCGCCGGGTCGGCAGGAGGGCGCTGCGTGGCGGAGCCGTGCAGAAACCACACTGCGTGCTGCGCCCGCCCACCAGCCGCTGGGAGAAACGGGGTGGGGCGGGGGCGCCAGAGCGATCTGTGCACCACAGCGCCCGACCTGCTTAAGATGGTCCTGGAAAGGGGGTAGAATAAACTTGGGGGAAATGGGGAGGGAACTTTGGAGAAGGAAGATCAAGGAAAAGCTGGACACAATGGCAGTGCTAGATGTGGACTCTGGATGGTGGTGGCTGCGGTTATCTTGGCAAAACAACAGCCTGGATTTTAAAATACTTAGAAACAAGGCACCTTTAAAGCTAAACTGCAGATACAAGTGGTGGCTTTGGTGTGAGATTACTTCACAAATTCATCGCCCTGTCTTCAAGTAGTTTAGCAGTTGAGCACATACAGCCAGCTGAAAACGCGACTGGAGGAAGAGTGAAGGGAAGGCAGCCATGCTGCTCCATAAAAGTTTCCCCAGCCCCCCCCCCAAAATATACAGTTGGCCCAATGCTTTACAAGCCAGGGTTCCCCCCCCGAGATGGGAAATAGCTATTGCATCTTTACCTGGGTGTAAGCCGCATCAAATGTCTGAGGAGGTTGCATAGGATTAAACAGTCTGGATGTTCACTGTTGATAAGGTTGTGTGACAAATTACTAACCATTGACTTTCAGAGATCATTGTATATTTTCCAATGCTGTTATCATTAGAACTTTATGCATACATATTAAAACTTCAGATTACTTTTTCAGTGACCTCTTATGCTTTATGCAAATAAAATGTTGGACCCAAATACTTCAGTACTGTATTGCTTACAAATGATAAAACATTTGATTAGAAAAAGAAAATCCTTATCATATAATAAGCTCTAGTCAATGGGCTGCCATCCACTGTAGATCACAATTTTGCTTAAAAGAGGCTTAACAACTGTCTATTTGCAGAAACAAGTTTGGAATAACAATGACTAAGTATTGATTTTAGCTGCTTTATTATGTTTTAAGCACTATGCTCAAATTCACAGCCTTTCCACTAGCTTTCAGAATTACTTACAATGAAGTTTTAACACAAGAGGATAGAGCTGGAATAGATTTGTTTTAGCTAAGTTTTTTATTAAAAAAAGAAAAGAAAGAAAGAAAGAAAAGATGTTCAACACTCAGTTGTTCTTCTTGGCTGAAGAAAATATTGACAGAAAAGCTATAAAAACAGGGCTTAGAAAATATTAACACAGTACTCTATCAATCACTTTTCTCTTTAACACAATATAGGAGATGGGAGGAGAGACGGATGACTAAATGGTTTTTCTTGTTTCTTATTTACTCTGATTTGTAAGTTGGGACATATATTTCTTCTAAATAATGCTGAGGAATCAGCTCCGCATTCTTGTCCTAAATCTATGAGAAATGGCTATTTCAAGCTCTGCAGTGCAATCAGTCAAATGTTTACCCAAAAGTAAGGCCCACTGTTTTGAATGGTCCACCCTCCCACCTAGGTACTGCTTAATACCTAGTCTTCTAAGCGGTTTACAAAATATAAAAGCAGGTTGCTCAAAGTCGAATATATAAATACCGTATCTGTAGTTAAAATATACAAGAAAATGGTCCCATCAAAGCATTAATATTTAGACATCTGAAATTAAAAACAGACAATAAAATGATCCTATTAAAGGTTAAGGGCATGCCTGTGTAAATACAGTAGGTGCATTTTCAAAAGCCGGGAGAATGCCCATATGGATGGAACCTCTCATATTACAGCAGGGAGTGCTTTGCACGACACTGATTTGTGTTACTGTTTGTACAGTATAATAGTAATAAATAATAATAATAATAATAATAATAATAATAATAATAATAATTTATACCCCGCCCATCTGGCTGGGTTTCCCCAGCCACTCTAGGCAGCTTCCAACAGGAAAAAATAAATAAATAAACAATTAAACATTAAAAGCATCCCTAAACAGGGCTGCCTTCAGATGTCTTCTAAAAATGTGGCAGCTGTTTTTCTCTTTGACATCTGATGGGAGGGCGTTCCACAGGGCAGGCGCCACTACCGAGAAGGCCCTCCGCCTGGTTCCCTGCAACTTGGCTTCTCGCAACAAGGGAACCGCCAGAAGGCCCTCGGTACTAGACCTCAGTGTCCAGGCAGAATGATGGGGGTGGAGACGCTCCTTCAGATATAGTGGAGTGAGGCCATTTAGGGCTTTAAAGGTCAGCACCAACACTTTGAATTGTGCTCGGAAATGTACTGGGAGCCAATGAAGATCTTTCAGGACCGGTGTTATATGGTCTTGGTGGCCACTCCCAGTCACCAGTCTAGCTGCCACATTCTGGATTAGTTGCAGTTTTTGAGTCACCTTCAAAGGTAGCCCCACGTAGAGTGCATTGCAGTAGTCCAAGCAGCAGACAACTAGAGCATGCACCACTCTTGCTAGACAGTCTGCAGGCAGGTAGGGTCTCAGCCTGCGTACCAGATGGAGCTGATAGACAGCTGCCCTGGACACAGAATTGACCTGCGCCTCCATGGACAGCTGTGAGTCCAAAATGACTCCCAGGCTGCGCACCTGGCCCTTCAGGGGCACAGTTACCCCATTCAGGACCAGGGAGTCCTCCACACCTGCCCACCTCCTATCCCCCACAAACAGTACTTCTGTCTTGTCAGGACAGTGACACAGTCTTAATCGGTGGGGTGGGCAGTGTGTGGTAGCAGATATCATAGCTGTGCAGGAGAGGAGGGGGTGCACTAAAAATGCATGTGCCTTTGTCCCATCCCAGTAGTAGGACTGTAAGAGGCCAGATGATGTCACATTGACTTCATCCATTCCAAGCTTTTGCTTCCATGTATGGAGGCAAATTCACCCTCACCTGCATTCATCAGGCAGGGGGATAAGACTGCATGCATAATTCATTTTCTTTGTATCTGTTCTTTTATTAGCCTTTCTGATTATCGGTCATGTGGATTATTTTGCCTGTATCCTTTGGCCTTTTGCTTTCCTGCTTTAAATTTCTCTTGTCACTCTTGATAGTGACCTTAGGACTATTTAATATAATTGCCATTAATAAATCATCCTCTCTTATAATGGTGCACAGAAGTTAAAGTACTACATCTACCAGCTGTTGATGCAGAAGAACTCGCATCAACCTATATTTTCCCAGTCAAATCTCATTTAGTGAGATTTTATTTTGATCAAAATGCATGAAAAGTGATTTATCATTCTGGAGATGAGAGAGTAAAACGGAACAACAGTGTTTTCAATAAATTAGGTAAGCTGAGGCATTCTGCATAATCTTCCAAGAAAATTGTTGGATTTTCATTGTGTTTAATGTGTTCCTCTTTCCCTGTAATGCTCTTAATGCCATTAAGATATGGTAGAATTACTGAAGGTCTTCTGCGCCCCTAAATAAAGACTATATTTTTCCTTGTTGGTATAGTGCGGGGGCGGGGAAAGCACTTACACTGCTTTCCAGATGAAGTCGCCCACAAGCCACATCAAAAATACTTTAAATAATTGCCATCACTTTTATAGTCTTATATTTCTCACTAGAAGCAGTCCAAATTCTGAAACACAAGTTACTAGAAAGCATTCAGATTCCACCTTTTTCTTTCCCGAAACTGTGATTTAAAAGCCTGCTTTGAGCACATTTGTTATATATGGAATCAGGCTTCCTGGTGGGCTCCCATTCAGGTGTCAACAGGTTTACCACACCTATCAGCCAATCACCCATTCCCACCACCCTTCTGAGTAATACCCCTCACCACCCTCTCACAATACACAGTATAAGGGTCTAGTGACTTCTGTTTCAGTGTATCTGAAGAAGTGCGCATGCACACGAAAGCTCATATCGATGACAAACTTAGTTGGTCTCTAAGGTGCTACTGGAAGGATTTTTTTATTTTATTTTTTGCTTACCCTCATGCAGTCATGCACTTAGACTGAGCATGGGGTGGGTGGGGAGACCAAACTCCGACTGAGAGCAGTGCTTCGGAGTGGCTTTCTTTTGTGCCCAGGAAGTGAGCAGGAGGGAAGACAGGCAAGCAAAGTCTTCCTTCTGGTCTGACCCCAAGGCCATGCCCACAAACCTCCCTACTACTGGCAAGAATCATGGACAAGTCCCAGAAGCCTGTGCAGCTAGCGGAGGAAATGACGTCCTTTTCCACCCGCCCCGACTCCTGATGGGCACCTGCCGCCACAATTCATGCCAAGCTGCAACCACTGCCTCTTCATAGCCACAGTTAAGCAGCTATTTCAGACAGCTACCCTTCATATGTCTGTTTCGGCAGAATGTTTAAAGTCTCTCTACGTTTCTAATATTTTACAAAACCTAATATTTGACACAAGGGGGGAAATGGGCATTCTCTTCTGGCATTTCCCCCCTTGCATTATGAAATTGGGTGTCTGTTGTCTCAGCACTGTTTGACATTAGCATCTTCCTCAGTCAGTTTAAAGATATTTTCTTTTTAATTTTTTCACCAATGGAGTCACTGTTTTTCAAAGTTATTTTTCACATATTGCAGATGTGGCAGCCGTTCTCTTAATCTATGCTGAAAGAAGTGAAATGCAAGAAACACACATAAATAAATTGGGTGTTTTTCTCTCTTTTTTGCAGAACAGCAATAGTGGTGGGAGGTGTAGAGAAGCTTATGTCAAGAAGAGACAAATTACTAAGAACAGATGCAGCCATGTATTTTTGATAGACAGTTCTGTAGAATCACATGGCAAGATCCACAGATGTTACCAGACCCACCACAGCGATCTTGCAAGGATAAGCAAATTAAAGTAAATCAGAATCTGTGTTCAGATTGGTGTGGAGGAACTTCTGCATTTGTTAAATCTTGCTTATTATTTACTAAATTGTTCCAGGTGATTTTTAAAAAAATCCTTATAAGTATTACTAAGGCCCATATTACACTGATCGCCATATGCCCTACAGTGCTTAAAAACCGTTGTGTCTTATCATAGCCCTGATCTCCTCTTCCCTTAAAAAGAACAAATTATAGGTCATTTGAGAGGTGGCATTAATCTTCCTTATTAGCACATTTCATTGGGGGAAATATGAAAGTTCTAACTATCTCTTCAGCAGTATAAATTATCCTTTTTGAAATTTTTATGTTACAGATAAACTGTGAAATTAGCTATTTTTTTGCCTTAATCATTTATGCAGCTTGTCAACACTGATTTATACAGAGCACTAATTATCCATGGCACAATAGTTTCATATCAATTACGCAAGGTCCGGAGTTGGATATAAAAAACTGAAAAAATAGACCCCATTCAGTTCTATTAATAAAAAGTTAAAAGGTTTTTATTTGACATTGATAGGGAAGGACAGGAAAATCCCAAGTTCTTTGGAACTAGAAACTAAAAGACGCATTATTACTTCTGAAGGATATCAATATTCTGACTATCAAAAGAAAGGTTATTCATGTTATAGCAGTTTACAAACATATTCATGAAATAATTGCAGGCCTACAATGCTGGCAATGGGAGCTTGCAACAGCATATGTATAAAGGTAAAGGTAAAGGGACCCCTGACCATTAGGTCCAGTCGTGACCGACTCTGGGGTTGCGCGCTCATCTCGCATTATTGGCCGAGGGAGCCGGCGTATAGCTTCCAGGTCATGTGGCCAGCATGACAATGTATACAACTGATTTTATTGAATTAAACAAACAAAAGTTAAGAGATTTCAAAATTACTTATGTATAGGATTCTCCTCTCTAAATGATCAATGTGAATATTTCAGTTGTAGGAATACACACTTAATAGAACGTACAATTTACATTATTTATCCTTATTTGCGCTCCACCCTCCCCTAAAGGTAAAGCGACCCCTGACCACTAGGCCCAGTCGTGACCAACTCTGGGGTTGCGGCGCTCATCTTGTGTTGTTGGCCGAGGGAGCTGGCGTACAGCTTCCAGGTCATGTGGCCAGCATGACAAAGCCACTTCTGGTGAACCAGAGCAGCACACGGGAATGCCATTTACCTTCCCGCTGTATTTACCTATTTATCTACTTGCACTTTGACGTGCTTTAGAACTGCTAGGTGGGCAGGAGCTGGGACCGAGCAATGGGAGCTCACCCCATCGCAGGGATTCGAACCGCCGACCTTCTGATCAGCAAGCCCTAGGCTCTGTGGTTTAACCCACAGCGCCACCTGCGTCCCCTCCATCCTCCCCTAGGCAGTGACTAAAGTAAGGTGTGATAAAATAAACTCAAGAGACAACAATGGCCACATCTTTATTTATTACAGGTGTAGGTGGAATTAAGACTCAGGCACTGAGTGTAAATCTGTTCTAGCCTCCAGCCGGAGGGCTGAAACTTTTTCAGGCTCATGTCAGGGATTATGGCTTCCTCAAGATGCTGATCTACTGAGGTGGCCGGCCTCCGGCCGCTGCTGGAAACTCTATGGCCTGTCTGTCCTACACTTGGCTTCTGGAGAGAGGCTTCCACCGAGACCCCTTGGATGCCTTGAATACGCTGTTGGTTCTGGACAGGGGGATGTACAACCTTTTGGGTGATGGGCGCAAAAGTTTGATTTGCTCTTCTGCCGACTGTGCTGAAGGAGTCAGGTGCAACCAACTTTTATGCATCACTGCCTTACTGAACACGAGAGCAGCCAATGGCCAGTTAGCCAGCAAGGCACTGCTCATCAGGTACGGCCTCTAATTGGCCCGTTTCAATTTTACCTTTGTGTGGGCAGTCTCACCAGACGCATGTGCTGTAGCTGCTGGGGATGGCAGCTGGGAAAGGGCTAACTGGCCATTTTGTGTTCATATGCCAAAATCCAGAAGTCAGGTGAAGTAGTTTTCTGTTTGGCTTCCAAAGAGTGGTAGGGGATGTTTTATCCCATGTCGATGGCCTTTCAGCTGATTCCCTGGTGGCCCGCTGGAATGCGGAGTTAACCAGCGCTATTGACTGTCTGGCTCCGAAGCGCCCTCTCAGATTGCATGGAGCCCGGACAGCCCCGTGGTTTTCCCCGGCGCTGAGGGCAATGAAACAGTCGTTGAGACGGCTAGAGCGCCGGTGGCGGAAAACTCATTTTGAATCAGACCGGACACGGGCTAGAGCTCAACTTCGAGCCTACCAAGTGGCAATGGCGACGGCGAAGAGGACCTTCTTCACCGTCTCCATCGCATCTGCAGAAAACAGCAGCAGGAGACTCTTCCAGGTGGTTCGCAATTTAGCGGAACCACCTGCTCCATCCGGGCCCAGTACGGGCCACATGATCTCCTGCAATGATTTTGCAAAGTTTTTTGCAGATAAAGTCGCTCAGATTCGGGAAGAGGTAGACTCCACCGTGGGAGCAGGGCCGGGGCGGGGGAGTGCTAGAGTCCTGTCTAGTCAAGTTTTGTGGGATCAATTTCAATCTGTTACCTCCGAGGATGTGGACAGGCTGCTTAGACGAATGAAACCAACCACCTGTCTCCTTGATCCTTGCCCATCCTGGCTTATAAAAGCTAGCCGGGAAGGGCTGGGCGATGGGCTTCGCGGGTTGGTAAATGCTTCTCTCCATGAGGGAGCCTTCCCAGACCCGCTGAAAGAGGCGGTTATTAAACCGCTTCTTAAAAAACCATCTTTAGATCCGGCCAATATGGCCAACTATCGCCCAGTCTCAAATCTTCCATTCTTGGGCAAGGTGATTGAGCGAGTGGTTGCGGAACAACTCCAGGCACGCCTGGAAGAAGCGGACCATTTGGATCCCTTCCAGTCAGGATTCAGGCCTCATCATGGGACTGAAACTGCCTTGGTCGCACTGGTCGATGATCTCCGGCGGGCTAGGGACAAAGGTAAGAGCTGTTTCCTTGTTCTGCTGGATCTCTCAGCGGCTTTTGACACCATCGACCATAACATCCTTCTGGACCGTCTAGAGGGCTTGGGAGCTGGGGGCACTGTCATGCAGTGGTTCCGCTCCTTCCTCCTGGGCCGTGTTCAGAAAGTGGTGGTGGGGGGTGAGTGTTCAGACCCCTGGGCGCTCACTTGTGGGGTGCCTCAGGGTTCTGTCCTCTCCCCCATGCTTTTTAACATCTATATGCAGCCACTGGGAGAGATCATCAGGGGGTTTGGGCTGGGTGTCCATCAGTATGCTGATGATACCCAGCTCTACCTCTCTTTTAAATCAGAACCAGTGAAGGCGGTGAAGGTCCTGTGTGAGTGCTTGGAGGCGGTTGGAGGATGGATGGCGGCTAACAGATTGAGATTGAATCCTGACAAGACAGAAGTACTGTTTGTGGGGGACAGGAGGCGGGCGGGTGTGGAGGACTCCCTGGTCCTGAATGGGGTAACTGTGCCCCTGAAAGACCAGGTGCGCAGCCTGGGAGTCATTTTAGACTCACAGCTGTCCATGGAGGCACAGGTCAACTCCGTGTCCAGGGCAGCTGTTTATCAGCTCCATCTGGTACGCAGGCTGAGTCCCTACCTGCCCACTGACTGTCTCTCCAGAGTGGTGCATGCTCTAGTTATCTCTCGCTTGGACTACTGCAATGCGCTCTACGTGGGGCTACCTTTGAAGGTGACCCGGAAACTACAACTAATCCAGAATGCGGCAGCTAGACTGGTGACTGGGAGCGGCCGCCGAGATCACATAACACCGGTCCTAAAAGACCTACATTGGCTCCCAGTACGTTTCCGAGCACAATTCAAAGTGTTGGTGTTGACCTTTAAAGCCCTAAACGGCCTCGGTCCGGTATACCTGAAGGAGCGTCTCCACCCCCATCGTTCTGCCCGGACACTGAGGTCCAGCTCCGAGGGCCTTCTGGCGGTTCCCTCATTACGAGAAGCCAAGTTACAGGGAACCAGGCAGAGGGCCTTCTCGGTAGTGGCACCCACCCTGTGGAATGCCCTCCCACTAGAGGTCAAAGAGAACAATTACCAGACCTTTAGAAGGCATCTCAAGGCAGCCCTGTTTAGGGAAGCTTTTAATGTTTGATGGATTTCTGTATTTTAGAATTTCTGTTTTTTTTGGAAGCCGCCCAGAGTGGCTGGGGGAACCCGGCCAGATGGGCGGGGTATAAATAATAAATTATTATTATTATTATTATTAGGACGGGGTAGCCAATATGGAGCCCTCCAGATGTTGTGGACTACAATTCCCATCAGCCCCATTCTGTATGGGAAATGATCAAAGAAGGAGACCCAACTATTTGCAGCTATGGGGAGGTACAAGTGCATATGTCTCTGCATGTAAGAGAGAGGACACACAATCACTAGTTGGCATCTTCTCTGGAGATCTGGTGTGGGATAGTGGAACATTTGTTTTGTGTAAGTGTCTGCTCCTTCCTTTCATTTATGTCCTATTTGTAAATAAAACAAATATTACAGAAATGTCATTTGTCACTTTGAGAACAAGATGCCTTTGGCTTGAGCCAACAGGCTTTTTTTATATATAGCCTTATTCATTTGGACCATTATTTTGCATTATGTGGTGCAAAATATTATTTTACACATACACCCCCTATATATGTATATTATGAAATGTTTTTTGGTTCCCCCACCTTCATAAATGGCTACAAAGCAATGATGCTATGCTGCTAAGTTTCCCCCCCAGTTGTAATCCTCTAATATATACACACCAATATGAAAGACATGAAATCCTATTGATTTAATAGCTCTTCCATGCTAGGCTTGGATTAATTACATCAATTATTTCTATACTTTGGGTGCTAAAGCCATATCTTCAATTTCCACACTATCATTAGTCAGTGATCAGAGTGTCAATGAACCAAATTAGCATGATAGATTTGCGCTAAGCTGCACAATGAATTATTGGGAACAAGAAATCCTTTTAAAACAAGCAGATTTCGTAGAAACTATAACAAGTTGGACCATATTTATTAATTCTGATATGAATTTGTGGAGGGGGGCTGATAGAGTCCCTAAATGTGGAATCAAACTCATGTTTTTTGGGGGGGCTGATCCCCCTAAATTCTTAGATTTAGTAAATGTCAGAAATAAATCAATGCCTGGTGTATTAAGGGAAGCTGTCAGATGTAGCATTGTCAAAAAAGATGGACCAGACCAGTTTTGAAGATATGCCATTAGCAAGAAACAAAGAGAGCAGTGGGCCATTCAGAACAATGGGCAATGCTGGCCAGCAGAAGGGTGGAGTCGCTGTCATGCCCACCCCAGCCCACCCCACCCCTGACTGACTGAGTGAGTGAATAGCAGAGACAAAGGCCAATGGTAGCAGACAAAGGCCAGGTTTAAGGTTTCAACTTTGAATGACGTAAGCTGGGAAGAAGTCCTTGGAGCAAGTTAGCAGGAAGAAGGAGAAGGAGGAGCAGAACTCCATGTGAGCTGGGAATGACAGGCTAGAACAAAGTGTCACAGAAGATGGCTGTTTGCTGTCCATGGAATCTAGTGATGAATTCTTGCAGGAAACAAGCTCCTCTTGAGATGTGAATGCTCTAAACCGTTTCCACAGGTTGTAAAAAAAGGTAAAGGTAAAGGACCCCTGACAGTTAGTCCAGTTGCAGACGACTCTGGGGTTGCAGCGCTCATCTCGCTTTACTGGCCGAGGGAGCCGACGTTTGTCTGCAGACAGTTTTTCCAGGTCATGTGGCCAGCATGACTAAGCCACTTTTGGCAAAACCAGAGCAGTGCACAGAAACACCATTTACCTTCCCACTGCAGTGGTACCTATTTATCTACTTGCACTTTGACGTGCTTTTGAACTGCTAGGTTGGCAGGAGCTGGGACCGAGCAACGGGAGCTCACCCTGTCGCAGGGATTTGAACTGCCAACCTTCTGATCGGCAAGCCCAAGAGGCTCAGTGGTTTAGAGCACAGCCCCATCCGCGTCCCTTTCCACAAGTTGTAGATATGTGCAAATAAACCATATTTCATAAAGACACTGCAGTCTCCACTGTGCCTAATTTCTAAAGGAAACACAACCCTGGTTGAGTGCCAAGACCTCTAGGATGTTGCACTGCTTGGCAGAGGTTGGGGTGGCCTGCAACAATATATTAGCATTATTTTTGGTTTCATTGTCAACAGTGGCAAGTTGAGAGGTTCTCTTTATGCTTTAAGATCCCGAGTTTTATAAACAATGGGCATGTATAGTCTTTAAAGTGTCCTTGAAACAGATTTATAATCTTCATCCTGATGCCCTTGTTAATGACCTGGATGAGAACCAGCAAACCAAATCTCAGTCATGTGGAAATCCATTATTGTGTTGTCACTCTTTGGGTTTCCTTGAGGATGGTGTGACAGGAAGAAGGCATCAGATGATGGGTCAGAGGTCTGGGTTGGTTCATATGGGGAGAGGCAGTTCTTGAGGTATTGGGGTCCTACATGTCAAAACCAGCACTTAGAATTGAGCCTGGAAACTAATTGTCAACCAGCGTGGTCGGACAAGAATTAGTGTCATGTGCTCAGACCAGCTTGCCATGGTGTGCAATCTGGCCACTGAATTCTCCACCAGCTGCAGTTTCTGAACCATCTTCAAAGGTTGCATTTCAGTAATCTACCCAAGAGGTTACCAGAGCAGAGAAAACAGAAGTTAGACTATCCCTATCCAGATAGGGGCATAGCTGGAAACACAAATTCAGATCTCTGTTCAGCCACAAAGCTGAAAGAATGGTATTGAGTCACTCAGTTTAACTTTACTTCATTTAACATTGCAAAAATGAATCAGGGTGACCCCCTCAATGCCGCCTTGAGCTCACTGGAAGAAGTGTTATAACTAAAGCAAACCTCCTCTTTGTTGCATGAAGGACAATTGTCTTTGGGGCAACGCTTTCATTTATTGACTGTGTCCAAGATCAGCATTCATTGAATTATACCTATTCAAAAAGAAGCAATCGTATTTATCAATTAAGAAATAAAACAATATTTGCACACTTCACTTCACTGACTAAATTGCTTCATTTTATATTACAAGTTGACAAGACTTGGGAGCTGTTGGTTGTTAGTATACGAGCTACAGTGTAAGTTTGGGTATCTTTTCAAACCTGTTAAGCATTTGAAATAAGGAGCTGGCAAAAATAGAAACATGTTATCATGCAGATGAAGCAAAATCATGCTGAATACAGTTCGGTTGCACTAGATATTTTTTAAGGATGTTGTTTATTGGAATCCTGCTGTGAATAACTGTAAAGGCATACAGTATGTAGCAATGAATCATGCCATGCCCTACATAAAAGTTGCTGTTACCATGACAATGCATTTGTTAGGGTAACGTGCATCGTGTGACGCTGAGACCTAACCAAATGTGGGCAAAGCCAAAACTCTATTTGAATGGGATTTGTCACTGCAACTTTCGAATATGCTGAAATGGAAAGGCTCCGTTTTTGCTGCTGAACATTTTTCATTGCACCTCTGCTCAGTTGGTGAACCCAAACAGCCTTAGGGCATAAAAATGGAAACCAGGCTTTAAAAAAAAGAAATAGAATTATTTAAAACATTGCATGCAAATGTCAACTTGCAAGGAAATTGTTGCTTCAGGCTCTCTCACCATTATCTCCTTGTGCACAGAGATGGCAAGAAATCTAGGGATGAGTAATTTTATATTATGCTTGATGGTCCAATATTTGTATATATAAATTCCAGCACCTCTGTGGATAAGTTTGCTCTACGCAAGCATCAATGCAAGGAGTCACAAAATAGACTGTTTTGTATAATTACATGTTGAAAACACTAGTGTGTTGGAAAACACTTTGGATAGTTTAGTGGTAGAAAAGGAAGTGGCAAGTTTGTTAGTGGAGACAAAACTGGCAAGTAAAGCAATATAGAGTGTTTTTCAACAGATGTCCCCAAGGTTGTTTTATACACAAGCAAGTCTCTCCTCTATTTCATGCCAATTTTCTTCCTTTTTCCTACAAGCAAATGTCTGTTTAGAGCATAAAACAGCAGGGAGGGATTTTTCTTCTACCTTTGCCTTTGGCTGGAAGCAAATATTTGAAGAGAATGATGCTTCCTGGAACCAAGCAATGCTATTACCCCAAAAGGAGGATCCCTAGTATTTGTTCATTTCTCAACATTTTAGGACCTCCTGCTATCTAGAGAGTTGAGGGAAACCCACCATCCCACACCACAGGTGCAGTTCTATACCTTCGATTAGACTATGCCTTTCCTGTAAGCTTTCAACTAATAGCCTGAAGAATTATCCAAAACCACATGGTGCAGTTCTATAGCTGAAGCTAGGCAGGTGGTGTCTTGCAAGTTGCCTGGAAGACCACTTGGGATAAGTTATTGTAAGATATATATTAAATTATGCTTGTTCAGTTAGCTTGTCAAACTGAGCACAGGAGTAAATTCCAGAAACCTGCCCACCCTGAGACTTAATGGTGCTTTGAAGGCCAACTCTAGTGCAACTAGGATAGATATTATTAATAATTTGGTAAGTTCACTGTTTCATGCAACTTTATGTTAAGTTTGAGGAGTGATGTGTGTAGGGATATATCATCACAAGGACTCTGCTTTGGATTGTAAAATGTCCACAGTGAGTTGCGTTCCTTTGTTTGCATACATCTATTTTCAGACCTGCTAGAAATTGTGCATCTGACAGGCATTTGCTTATAATTGCTTGTTAGGCATGGATTTAAGATGCATTCACAGAAAAATGTGGTTGATTTTTCATCCTCCGTCACCCCACCCCACTGATATGTCAACTCTTAGTTAGAATCATATTCTAGGCAAAGTTCACAGCTGCACAGTGGAGTTAAGTTTAATGTGTTTTTTTTAACATAACACACTGGGTTAATATTCATTTAATTAGTTATATTGTATGGTGGTGTACATTATGTCAGTTGTAATCAAGTGAAACAATGTTTTCAGGATTAAGCAAGCAAACATTCTTAAATGAATTTAAGCAAAAGTGCTTTGGGTTTAAAAAATCAGTTAAGTCCCACCATCCTTACAGGTGTAAAATCAGGATTTAATAAGGCTTGTAATTGTTTTTAGATGCCAAACATATGGGTCAGTGAGGGAGACAGAAAAGTAGATTAGGTGTGATTCAATCAGCTGCATTGAGAGTTTGATGTGTTGCATTTTCCTGTTAACATTTAACAAGAAGTAGGAGATGAAATGTCATTAGGGTTAATGTGGAATTATTTGATTGAAAACCCTGGTGTATTGCAGAGTGAAAAGAGGAATTCTGCCCTAGCAAACAAACAATCACCCAAACAAAAGAACTTTAAACAACAAATATAGAGAAAGGTTTATTTTGTCAGAAGAGATTGAGAGACTTGATAGTATTATTTAGTTACAGATAGAAAGGCTTTTTTAAAAGAAGAAAATCTCTTTTATTTGGGTAGAAAAGGAATAGTAAATCTTACGATGCTGAATGGTGTTTGCAGCCTGAACCTCAAATAAAGAAATGTTTCAGGAAGATAAAAGTAAATAAGACAATCAGTCAATACCTAGGGCTTAAAAAACCCCAAACCAAACCCCAACAGAAAAATATGGTGGTGATAGTGTTCTCATACCTGTAGAGTGATGTCAGAACCATAAAGCACAAAGTTAATTCTACAAAATATGTTCCAGTGAGCTGCATATTCCAAGATATCAGAAATTGTGCTAACATGAACAAAACCGGCCAGTAAAACTGCTTTCCCTACAGGTTTTTGCACCCTGCAGGATGCAGCAGTTATGAGTTACTGGTCTCTGCAGCCATGGCAGGTGTTGTGATTCTGCAGTGGTTTGACTTCAGCCCTGGAGGCACACTCCATTGTCTTTCAAGGCAGACGGATGCCAACAATGGTCAGGTGTTGGCCCACAAGAAACGTTCATAGAAGTTCATGGTGATCAGTGAGCAAGAAAAAGGGATCAACCAGCAGAAGGAGTGGTCAGCAGAAGGAGAGAACTGGGAAAGAAGAAGGGTGACCTAATAAGCAGGTTGGGTGGCTTGGCGGCTGAACTGTTTGGCTTAGGTTGAACCACTTAGAACCACTGGAGGAGAAATAGTGTTTTATTATCATAGAGAACATAAGAAAATACCCCAGTAATTAGGAAAAAACAAGTAATTGTTTTGTTTTTTGTTTTTAAAGCATTGTTTTCAAAAAAGTATGTAATTATTTTTAAAAAAGAATGAAAAACAAACAAACAAACTTGGGCTACATTATGCCAGCTTCTAATGTTAAGCAACGCATGGTACATAGTTTGTTCAGTATCCCTTCAGGAGTCCCACTCTCTTTCAGCATCCACCTTCAGCGATATTGCCTCCTTCATCCTAAAAGGTCACTGCCCCATGCCTGATTTATTCCTACGGTAAGCTGTTGCTCTACAGTCATTTCCATGTTTGCCTTTCCAAACTATTTTTTCTCCTAACTAAATTAACACAAGAAGAGCCTGTTGGATCAAACCAATGGCCCATCTAATTCAGAATTGTGCTCTCACAATGGCCAACCAGATGCCTTTGGGAAACAAGCAAGAAGGATTCCGGCACAAGAGCCCTTATGCACTTTCCAGCAGCTGGTATTCAGACGCACTACTGCCTCCAACTATGGAGGCGGAGCATAGCCACCATAGCTAAGTAATCCTCCATGGTCCTCTTTAGCTGTAACCTAAAGAACTTCTGAGAGACATATTTTCTCCAGCATGGCAAAGGGCATTTTACACAAGCCGGACCATTGGTCCATGTATCCCACAACTGTCTACTCCAATTGGTAGTATTTCTCTAATTCTCAGCAGAAGTCTTGCTTCTCTGATACTTGAGATTCTTTTAAGTGAAGGTTGAACCTCTGACCTCTTGCAAACTACTGCACTTCAACATAGTCAAAAACTCAAGAAGAGATACCTTTAGCTCTGCCGCTATGGATGGGGGAAGGGGAGAAATGTGAGTTTACATTTTAATGTGAATCCATCAAATTTGCACTCCTCAAACTAATACACAAATCTACTATACAGGGGACAGGGCAGCTGCCTCAGACAGCAGGCATGGAAGTTCCTCACCACCACCCTCAATTGAACATAGCCACCAACTCAGGCTGTGCTGCCATGTCATATATAGCTCTCCAGAGCCATCCCTTAGCCTCTTCCTTCCCTTCCCCACCACTGGGGCTTTGCACTTGCTCAGATCTCTCCTGCTAATTCTCTGTTTACTGCTGCTAACATGGCACCACCTGTGCCTTGGCTCTCTGTCTCACTTTGAGAAACAATCGGGGGTCATGAAGAGCAAGAGATTATTAATTTCTACGGTGGCAGCAAAGATGCAGCAGCACAAGCAATCTCCTTGCTCTGTCGAGCTAGGTGGGCTCTGTGGCCCTTCCATAAAGTGAGACAGAGGGGAGAGGTAGCTGGAGGTCAAACCATGACAAATGCTGTTCACATTAGTGGCAAAGCAATTATAAGTCTGGTGGGAATGCCTGCATTGTGTTTTATCTTGGGCTAGCCTTGCCCTTAGGTCAGGGGCAATGATCATGTGTCCCTCCAGATGATGTTGTACTCCAGTTCCCACAGCGAGTATGGGCAATGATCAGGGATGATGAGGGCTGAAGTTGAAGAACTTCTGGACAGCCACTGCTTCCCCATCCCTGCCCTACACACTGTGTTGTAAGTTTCTTGGATATTTTCAGATAACAAGCAGCTAACAAATTTATTAAGGTTACAGGTAGGTAGCCGTGTTGGTCTGGGTCGAAGTAAATTTATTAAGTAACAATACACTCACAAACTCTCCCTCTCTTCTTGATTTTATATGAATATTTGTCTTCTCCCAATTACAGCCTTGGATTCTTAGCTTGCAAAACATTGCTACATGACTATTTTTAGTAGCTTATAAATTCAAATTTTTAACTTTCTCAACATAATCTGTATTTTCTTTGAAATGATCCACAATAAAGGCTGATCTACAGAGACAATACAGTAAAACTTTGCTATGTAATGTAATTGACATGGTGTTTCACAATAACCAACAATGAAGATAAGAATAGAGATGATTAGGCAGTAATAAACTTGATATAATACTGACGAGAAAGATTTGTTGTTCTGAATGGGCTATTATCGTTCCTTATCTTGTAGAAAATGGATGGCTAACGTAAGCTGAAAACCTCATCTCATCTTGTAAATATTAATGGGCCATAACCAACTCAAACCAATAATCATAAGGACACAATTAAACAGCAAGCAGCTGAAGAAATAAACTGTAGGCAATCAGAAGGAAATAAGATGGGTAGAAGTTATTTGCTTATTGCAGAAATCCTACTGTTTTCTATGAGTGTCTGTCATACTTCGTTTTATATATTATCTATTTGCATTATCTATTTGCATCTATTTTTTAATAGATGGTTGCAAACAAGACTGGGACCATCAAATCCTATGCCATGAATTTGGGTGCAGTGGCAGCTGGGGTCTAGAGTGGACTGTACTGAATAAAGAAATCTGTTTACACAAATGTTGGTCAATGGTTATAGTCCAAAGCCATGAATGCATCGTTCAGCCTGGACACTGAGGTCCAGGGCCAAGGTCCTTCTGGAGGTTCCCTCACTGGAAGGCGTGAGGTTACAGGGAACCAGGCAGAGGGCCTCCTTGATAGTGGCGCTCACCCTGTGGAATTCCCTCCCACCAGATGTCAAGGAAATAAACAACCATCTTACTTTTAGAAGACATGTGAAGGCAGTCCTGTTTAGGGAAGTTTTTAATGTTTGATGTTCTATCGTGTTTTTAATGTTATGTTGGGAGCCGCCCAGAGTGGCTGGGGAAGCCCAGCCAGATGGGCAGGGTATAAATGATAAATGATGATGATGATGATGGCAATGATGGCTGTACTCACTGGAACATAGTACCAGCACCTCCATCTTTGCTGCCTGTAGCAGTCATTTTGTGCTTGTACCCAAAGCATTTTTATCAATATGAGATCAAGTCATGGGAAGTAATCTGGGAAAGTCTGGTGGAAGCTACATGTTTAGGAATGCTATCAACTAGTTCACTTGTCTTCAGCTGATGGGCTGGGACCCACTGCTGGGTCATGGCCTGAACCAAGGTGGGTTGCCACAGCAGCACTACCACCATTCAAATATATGGTAAAAGGTTAAGTAAATGGTCGCCAAAATGGATGTTTGGGATAGAAGTGCTGGGACTGTTGAAGATACCTGAACTAGCTAAAACACACGATGAAGGCAGCAATTTAGACAGCAAGAAGGTTTATCTGCTGGATTTTCTAGGACCTTTATCTAGTCCTATAAGCTTGTATTCCTATGTGTGAGGAATGACCACAAGCTTGTTAATCAATGAAAAGGCAAAGGCAATTTGCCATGGCTCATAACCATACCCTGTCATATTGCTTCACATATTTTAGGATCAACACTAGACTAAAGGACCACAACACAGTGATTGGGTAAAAAGGTGCATGATCAGTTGTACCTGCCCAAAATACTGCATTTCAAAGAGTTCTGCAAAGATTTTAATGGATCAGGAGCTTCTTTCACCCCATTCAAGGCTAAACCTTGGTCAGGTCTAGCTAAGATTCAACATTGTTTATATAGAGTCAATCCATAGCAAATTCAAGCAGGTGCTAATCAACTGGCTCCTTCTGTGCTGCACTGTGTGTTGCTATTTTATTTTATTTTTTCTTGAAAATCTCTAAACTATGCCTTTATCTAAAATATAACCCCCAGGGTAGTGTTCATATAAATGAAATATCACTAGAATTGAATCATGCAGATAGCTCAACTTGTAGAGCAGGCATAGGCAACCTTGGCTCTTCAGATGTTTTGGGACTACAATTTCCATCATCCCTGACCACTGGTCCTGTTAGCTAGGGATCATGGGAGTTGTAGTCCCAAAACATCTGGAGAGCCGAGGTTGCCTATGCCTGTTGTAGAGCATGAGTCCCCTTAATCTATGATTCTACTATATTAAAGCACTATTTTAATATTGAGATAGCAATTGCAAAATTCATCTGAGAAATATGGAAATGTGTGTTAAACAAATAGCGTAATTCCTTTATTAGGACCATCTAAAATGTCACCTCTTGATTTCAGTGTGGCTTACCTACTGGTAGGTGGGTATAAGGTTGCAAAAAGCTATTCTTGTTTTGAGATCTGCAGTTCCCTTGATTGGCATGAGTTGAATCTATCTGACACCCCTTTTTGCACTCCTACAACATTACCACCCAACAACTCAGAAGTAATAATTTTAGATTTAGGACCTCATTTAATATTTTTGTTAAGGCTTCTGTGATTTTCAGCATTTAAGGCTTTTGTTCTTTTTGTCATTTAACTTCTGCCATGGCTCTGTACAATTTACTGTTCTGTATGAATGCTTTGCGCAGGTGAATGGTGTTTTCTAAGCTCCTTTTATATACCAGTGAAATAAATTTGATTCTATTATTATATAAAACAAACTTAGCCTTCCTCAAATGCTAATTATAATAATTTGCTTTCAATCTGAAATGTTTGCAAGAAAATTGGTGTACTATTAGCAATATACAAAGCGAGGTATGTCAGAACCACACTGAAAAGCAAGTGCATGCACAAATAAATATGTCCACCTGGAATCACAAACATGTCGGTTACATTATTTCGAAAGGGTACACACTCTTTTTTATGCAAAATGAATCAACAATTTAATAAAGGTTTATAAATTAGTTTCCAAGGGAGTGCAATTTGAAGAGTGAAAAGTCGGAAATGAGCACATTGGATAGTTTGAGTCTTAGTCCAACTATTTTGAACGGTGTCATATAAAAGCAAACAATGCCTGCTTATTATTTTCAAAAAAATAATAAAGCATTGCTCGAAGTGATAAAAAGAAAATGCGCAAGAAAAGCTTGAAAGAAAAGATTGTTAAGCGTACCTAGGGGAAACCTCACCAAACCACAAGTACAGTTCTGCAGCTACGGCAGTTGGGAACATTAAATAAACAAAATCTCAGATGTGATAATTTCCTGAAACTGGTGAATTGGGAAGATTCAGAGCCAGTTCATGCAAGCTACAGAATACCAATGAATATTTTCTTGGACTGTACGACTGTGTGTGTGTGTGTGTGTGTGTGTGTGAGAGAGAGAGAGAGAGAGAGAGAGAGAGAGAGAGAGAGAGAGAGAGAGAGATGTTTGATTGAAGGTGAAAAATCCTTGACACAAAAAGGAAACAAAGAACATAAGAAGAGATCTGCTGGATCAGACCCAACACCATCTAATCCACCATCCTATTCTTATATTGGCGACGGTGGAAGCACACAAGCTGCACAAGAGCACAACAAGGGAGCTAGAGCATAGCCAGTGTGGCTCGTAGTCAAAGAAAGCCTTATCCTCTGTGAATCTGTCTACCCCCCCCCCTTTAAAGCTATTCAGACTGGTGGCCATTACTACCTCTTGTGATAGCAAATTCCAGAGTTTTACTCGAAACAAAACAAAAAAATTCCTTCCAGTAGCACCTTAGAGACCAACTAAGTTTGTCATTGGTATGAACTTTCGTGTGCATGCACACTTCTTCAGATACACTAAAACAGAAGTCACCAGACCTTTATATATAGTGAGAGGATGGGGAGGGGTAATACTCAGAAGGGTGGTGGGAATGGGTGATTGGCTGATAAGTGTGGTAAACCTGTTGACAACTGGTTTTACTATTTGTGATAGCAAGTTGCAGAATTTTACTATGTGCTTAATTGGTTCTGGAAGTCCGTACTTAACCTGAAGCATGCTTAACCTGAAGCGAACTTTCCCATTGAAAGTAATGGAAAGTGGATTAATCCGCTTCAGGCGGGTCTGCAGAGTACTTAACTTGAAAATACTCAACCTGAAGCGTACTTAACCTGAAGGAATGATTGTACTTGCTTTTGTATGTCTTTTCCAAGCTTCATCCACCCATTGGGACTTCACAATTGTGCCTCTCTTAGCTCATCCTGCACGTGGAATTGATACCGCGGAAGGTATCCTAACTTGCAGGCTTTAATTCACTTCCAAGACTTCATAACTACATTTCCCCATTTCACTGGTGCCAACATGAACCATAATCACTGGCTCCTCTCCACTCCTGCTAACCAGGCTGCCTAGACAATGCACAAAGGCCTATTGGCGCATCTTATGTTGTATAATAGTTGTGTTAGTGAAGGTTCGCACCAAAGAGTGTATCATTAGTTGAAAATACAGAGCCAGAGGCAGGTAATGCATGAAAAAGACATAGAAGATGGTTACAGACTCTCAAATATCTGCCAGTACAAATGGCTTCTTTGCAAGATGTCTGAGGAGTGGACGGGCTCAAGTTTCCCTCCTTTTCCTTCCTGCATATGGTGGGCAAAGTCCCCATTCAATGTGTGGTTACAGTTACTTTCAGTGGGACTTACTTCCAAATAAACATGCATGGTTTGCAATAATCTCTTGGAAAAGCAAGGAACATGGAATGGAGATAAAGGGGATTGAAATATGGGCTACCGAAAGAGCATGCATAGGTTAGGACTGGTGGCAAGGAGAGAAATAGATTTCCCCACCATCCTTCATTAGGCAGCTTGGTGGTAAGTAGGGGGGGGTGCTAAATAGAAAGAAATGTCGCTTCTCAAATTGTGAGCAGTCTTCCATATGTAAATAACTATTTAAAGCAGCAGTCCCCAACCTGTGCCCCCAAATGTTGTTGGACTGCAACCCCCATCAGGCCCAGTGCTCAAGCATAATGGGATATGTATTCCAATAACATCCAGGGGAAACTACTTTAAAGCCATCTTATTAACGTTTTCGAAAATATATTTCATTACTATTCTCATCTAAATATTTGGGAATTAGAAACTAGGCAACTGTCTCCCCAACTCTTTTGTTATACAAAGAATTCATCTTTCTTTTTTCCATGAATGGCACGAGCCACTCTACCGGTAGCTTTGTCAACTTGTATGGAGAAATGGAATCTTCCTTCACTGTCTCTTTAGTGTGGTTGTTGCATAGTAAACAACCTCACTAAGCCCATGTGTTTTGTGGTTGCATAAGGCTGCGTATACACTTGATAAAGAGGAGAGTTATAGCTAGGAATGCAAGCTCATAAAGCATTTTGAATTCAACATGGGCAGCTAATTATAACAGTTCCTCTTCTAGTAACGTGAAAGGTGTTGTAATTAGCTGTGCTTCAAAGGCAGACTTTATAGGGTCAATTTTGACAATGTTGCATCTCATAATTATTGCTGTACTTAGGTGAAAATTAAACTCCTTCTGTTGACCTCAGTCAAACTCATCTATGCCTCCTTTTCCATTTTCTTTTCTTTTTTCTCCCTTCAGAGTTCACAAATATGATCCCTTCGCTGAGCATGATTGCTATTTGCATTTCTTTAGGTGAGGTTAAAACCAAAGCTAACCTCCATCTCCAAATGACAGAGGAGGCTGAAATACCCAGTTAATACTAACTTTTCTCATGTAATGATTTCCTGCTGAGAGACTGGTGAATTAAGAAATAACAAGAAAATTGGTAGTTACAGGTAGGGAGCCGTGTTGGTCTGCTGTAGTCGAAACAAAATAAAAAAAATTCCTTCCAGTAGCACCTTAGAGACCAACTAAGTTTGTCATTGGTAGGAGCTTTCGTGTACATGCACACTTCTTCAAATACACTGAAACAGAAGTAAAGAAAATTGGTGTAAAGGTCTCTATCTCTGAACAAAGAGAATGAGACCATAAACGTCTCATTGAGGATCAAGTTTCATGAACATCAATATTGAGGATCAAGTTCCATGAACATCAATGCCTATATATATATTCATTCATTTAACTGTTCCTCCCCTTTTCTATTAATCAATTCTTGTTTTGGTAAAGCTTTGAGAAAACTAAAAGAATATATCTAAGCTGCACCCTGCCTGTGGTATTTTCAACTGAGGCTCTAGAAGTAGCTAATATATCAAATTGTTGCAGGGGGAAGAAATCCTCGTTATTTACCCTTGGAAAGCTTTAATTGTTCTGTTGAGTAAATGGGCTCATTATTTAATTTCAGGCTTTAGGCAGAAGTTCTGCCTTATTAGTGATTAAGGTTTCTGAGTGTGTCAGCTACAGCCAACGTTGTTTGGAGATTTAAAAGTATCCTGAGATTCTTTCGTCTCTAGCCATTCCTGATGAGCTTGGAGTGTTTGCTCCCCCCCCCCCCAAAAAAAAAATCTTGTGAAATGATGGGAACGCCATTTTGGCCATAGTAAATTGCTGTTCATCTCTTCATCATTCATGATGTGCTCTGCTCCTCCCCACGGCAAGTATAAGAATGTCATTTGTCATTTGACGATGGTAGATACCAATAGACTCACCTTTGTCTCAGGGCAACATACTGAAACACTGAATAGGCAGAAGTGTCAAGGACTAGATCCATCTAAAGTTGAGCAGAGGAGGAGAAACATTTTTTGTGTAAATATGAGGCAATGGATTTTACTAAACAAGCATAACTTCTAAATTGTATTACATATGACAACTGGGCATCAGGCATGCAGAATCCTCCCCTCCCCTGGTAGCATCAAAGGCAAGAAGAACAAGCAAGTTCATATTTATGGGTTTTATTCAGTCATCTGGGTGCAAGACAAAGAATCCATGTCTCCATGCAAGGGAGACGTTGCCTACTCTGAGTGCCTCCTCTTCCGCCCCCAACAACATCATGAGTCCCTACCGAAAGTCCCAGGAGTCACACGCCTTTGCATTCTCTGTTCCTGAATGCAAAGTGATTGACAAGCTCTTGGAGAAGGAGGTTCTCCCAGACAATCCAAGGAGGTCTCTGCAGGCTGCTTTCTCACTTACCCCCAGGGCCAGCTCTAAGGCAAGGCTGGGTGGCGCAGGGCACCAAGGCACTGGGCCGCCAGGGGGGCACAGCGCGGCTGCGCCCGCTGCAGCAGTGCTGTGCGCTTCACCCACCAAACAACTGTGATGAGAAACGGGGCAGGGGGGGCGCCGGAGCAATCTTCGCACCACGGCACCAGGGTTTAAGACGGCCCTGCTCCCCCCCTCCACTATCTCGTAACTTTGCACTTCTTCATTCAGCTGTAATTCAACCCTGTTTCCTTCTCCTCTTGAAACTGCTGGAGACAAGGGGGTGAATCTTTCCACTCCCCCTCCTCTTCCAAGAGGAGCCGAGGAGACAGAGGGGACAGTTCCCAGTCTCTCCCCTGACACTGGGACTAGCAGCAAAATGTGGCAGTATATTTCATAAGAGGCGTGTCCCTATTTAGGATGCCAGCCAGCCAGGGCATCCTTCATAATACTCTCTCCCCACTACAACCAACCTTTCCCATTGTTCCCCCCCCCCCTTCAACCAGCCAACAACATTCTGTGTCCCCCTGACTATGTTTAGTACACATGGGTCTCCTTCCCTCCTCTCTAGGCTTTTTTTCTTTTTTTATGTTTTACTTCTGTACAACTTGGGTTCTCCTGAGCATGCTTACAACCTTCTCTTGTTTCTCGGTGGCTTTGATATGGCTCCAGTCTCAATGGCACTTACCATCTAAGTTTGTTCATTAGAGGGAATGATTAGTAGAAATGTTAGCATAAACACTGGCTGTGTCAAGAGAGACAAATGAAGGCTATATTTTAATAAACATCCAAATATTTACCCCTTTTGACATGTTGTGTTAAAACAGCAGTGTATGTCTTAGAAAATAAAGTTGAAGGGCAGCAATCTCTGGCATTAATTTATTTTAATTCTAAATAGAATTGTGAGCATAGATCAGAGTGTCAGAAGAGGCCAACACTCAGGCAGAAAAGGCAAGGTATAATAGAGCTAATACAATTATCCATAGCTGTAATAGAATAAATGGATTGAAAAATAACAAAAACCTCAGGTTGAAGAATTAATTCATAGGTTCAGAAATAGATGCCAAGTTACATTTGTTTATTCTGTTGGTGTTTGTGGGAGTGCATCTGTGTGGTTGTGACTTTGCTAATTATATGTGAAATTCCACCCAATTTCTATGTTTTGCACAGGTGAGAGCCTGGTGAATAAACATCACAAGGAAATGTTTAAAATTTATGATCGAAATGACTTTCTTTATCTCCTAATTTGTGTTATGTGTATAAGTAGACATAGTTGAACTCTTCTATTTATTTTTCATCCCTTCTGGACCTTTTTAAACACATTATATTTACTACAAAGAATGCAAATTAATAATCAGGTTTTCATAGATATATTGAAGGGAAGCATACATATATATGAGGGAGAGAGACAAAGATATACATTCATATAGCTATCGTTACTTACTTGTTTTCTCTCAAGGTGTTTCCAGATTGGGGTGCAGGGAGGGGGAACATGTAAGAGAAAAACAACAAAAATGGGTAAACATAATTCCATGTCCCATTGTGGTTGATGTGGAACAATGGCAGACAAGTACTGTTTTCTATGAACCTGGCCCGTTCATGCATAGCTGACTAGTTGGGGCTAGGAATGTGGATGTGTGTCTCCAACTAGGGATGATGTCCACTGAGATGCGCATCTGCACCCTCATTTTGCCTCAATTAAACATGGCTAGATTTGGATCAGGGCAAAAGTCCTGCTATTGCTGGTGAGCAATGAACAGCCAGTACAGTTTGGCAAGGCAAGAAGCACTGGCTTGGAGACATTTCCTCTGCTCCACATAAGGCAGTGGCAGATTGGAGAAACAAATAGTTGTGAACAGCTATGAAAAAATGGAAGGTATGGACTGTGTAAATATTTTCATGCTCACTATCGTGGCACCTTCTCAGTGAAAATTGAACTTCACAATACTTTGGTTTGACATAATAGTTAGGTGACAGGAAAAATCTGATTTCAGTTACGGATATACCCGTAGATCTAGAAGGACACACAAGCCTCCTCACCAAGAGATAAGTGTACTGTAACAATGACTCCATTATCTTTTGATAATTGTAGGCAATTTTGAAACAAGTAATAAATGTAATGAGTAATAAGACCTTTTGACACATTGACAGCATACAGCTTAGCGAAACCTCTGGTAATTTATGAAGAGCAATATCAAGTGTAGATTAAATGCATAGTGAGACAATCATAGAATGATGGTGGTAATTATGTGGCTTAATTAAGAAAAGAATTCATTTCAGTGCTGTTTTCAGTGTTGTAAAATGTTTGGTGAAACATTAGCGATGTCTTCAAATAATAATTTATTTTAAAATGGAAAATAAAATGTTTTGTAAAACATTTTTTAATAATAATAAAAAAGTCTATAATGAGTTTCTACTCCAAGCCAGAAACTAATGGCCCTTGGACAATTTCAGGCCTCTGAGATATGCTGGTCAGCCTCTCATTGTACGCAGATGAACTCTCAAAATTCTCCACTGTTTTTGTGTATCAAGAAATTGAAGGGACCATTTCCAGGGGGAGGGACCATTTCCAGGGGGAGGAGTTGGGTTTTTTCCAGTTGGGACACTGGAACTCAGTTCCAACACCTCTCAGGTGGGAGCCATTGCCATTCTGTGAGAACAAGGGAGGTACACTTGTGTGAGCTGATGACTTTCCTATGGCTCTCTCCTCTGTCCACTCATTATTCCCCTCATCTCTCTCTGTTTCACCCTCTCTGTTGTTTCAAATGGCTCTCTGATGGAGAACCTCTAAGGCCCCGTTTGCATTACAGTGGTACCTCGGGTTACAAACGCTTCAGGTTGCAAACGCTTCAGGTTACAAACGCTTCAGGTTACAAACTCCGCTAACCCAGAAATAGTACCTCAGGTTAAGAACTTTGCTTCAGGATGAGAACAGAAATTGTGCTCCGGCGGCATGGCGGCAGCAGGAGGCCCCATTAGCTAAAGTGGTGCTTCAGGTTAAGAACAGTTTCAGGTTAAGAACGGACCTCCGGAACGAATTAAGTTCTTAACCAGAGGTACCACTGTACACATTTGAAGCACTATTATACCACTCAGCTCTATATTTTCCTAAAGCTATTTATTTCTATGTGAGGCTGTCCTAAATGGTGCCTGCACTAAAGAGTTCTGTGTTCTTTGTGTTATAAAAGCTTCATTTTAAGTTCTTTGAAAATCCTGCTTTAACAGCAACAAGCACACATCCAGAGTTCTTCAGAACTCCACAGTGTGACATTTTGGAGAATACCATCTTGTAAGACCTATCAGAGGCATATAAGACCTATTGGGGAACACAAACAATCACTGGATTAGAAATGCTGATGTGAAGCTGAAAAGTGTGATGGGAAAAAATATGCAAGCAATAATACAGACCATTTTAATGTAAGGAAAGTAAGAAATAGCAAGAGACAAACACACGCTTTTCCCTGTCTATAAGGGATTATGTAGGAAAGAGAATCTCTTTTAATCCACCTCCCCAGAAACGAAACCCTTGACCCATTTGTCTGTAGTTTGGCAGACTTAATCTACCTAGATTTCCTCCTGGGCCTGTAAATTCCAGCTACTTTGGCCCAAAGAGGGAAAAAAGATATAGCTGTTTTTAGATTCCCTGCTATAGGGAATGCATAACAATTAAGCTTCATTTTATACAGAGTGCCTTGGAATTTGACTAACAGTTGGAAATGGAGACCACACAGTGTGACTCGGAAACAGATTGGAATGTTTAAAAACCACAGACATAAATTGAGCACAGACACATCCACCCCAACTATCATAAGGGTTTCTTATAAATATGCACAAACAAGATGGTTCCGTCTTCCCAATACTAGTGTGATAAGGGCCATAGCACAGGTAGTGGAGCATGTACTTTGCATGTAAATGGTCCTAGGTTCATTCCCAGCATCTTCAGGTAAGGCTGGAAAAGACCATTGTCTGAAATCTTGGAGAACTACGTACTGCCAGTCACTGTAAGCAAGACTGAGGTAGGTTCTTCAATGGTTCATCTTGGTACAAAGCAACTTATGTTCCTTTGATAAAAGAGGTATTTTCCTTTCAACAGCTAACATCAAAGGAGGCAACGTCACAAATGTGTGTAGGTTTAAATATAAACTGTCCCTCTAATTTTATCTAGCAGCTGCTGGCTGTCCACAGTTCAGCTAGTTAAACACAGCTAAATAGCATTTTTCAGGGAGATGCTGCCTCGCGGTCGCCATCTTTATCATCAGCCAAGAGGTCTTTTATATTTCTACAGAGGTGTCAAATGAGGTCATTTGAATATGATTATATAACTTCGTCCTCATCTTGATATTAAAGGGTGAAAAGTTGTAAGCTTCATTTTATGACCATTTTCTACGATGCTATGCCTTTTTATAAAAATGCATAGAAACAAAAAAATACCATCAACCCACTGATATTAAACACCTGGCTCTGCCTCAAACACCTCCAGTCATATGCTTTACTGATCAAATGTTTGTGAGCATCATTTACTGAACACAAGGCAAGCATTTTAACCACGTCAAATAAAATAGAAATTCAGAAGGCGGGGTGGAAATCCCACAGTCAGACCATCTGTCCAAATGCATTGAAAACAAAGATATCTTCCATTATATTGTATTATTCAGAAGAACAGCAAAATATTTTGGTCACGCCCAACAAAAATTGACTGCAGCTTCCTCAAAGTGGCAAACACTCTTTCAAGGACATTAAATCTGGAACCCTGACCAGGAAAACAGGGAAAGGAAGAAAGTACCACGAACATGGAGTCTGTGCTCAGGTACACACCCACAGTTTAATTTTAACTTATTTCAGTTGAACGCATGTATGAGTAATTGTGTGCAGGACACAGTGATCACTCTGGTGCAACCCTTTCAGGAGCCCAGTGTGCTAGTGCCATGCGTGTGTGACATCATGCGTATGTGACGTCATGCATGTGCAGTGCTCCCCCATGTTGGGCACAACTCAACACCTCTGGAGGCCATGTTGAGAATAGGATGCTGGGCTAGATCGGCCATTGGCCTAATCCAGCAGGCTCTTGCATGACCAGGCAGCAACAGCAACAGCCCCCAGGGATCATAAGGAAGGAATAAAGACTCTGACAACAGTATATGAAATTAAAATTAGGCCACAACTTTATTAAACTTCCGAATGTAGGAAGACCTTGGCTTAGGCCTTGGGCATGTATCCCTCCCAGCCCCCCAGCTGGTGGGAACTAGGGCTCATCAGGGTAAATGGGATATGGGGGTGCTCTGCGAGACGTAAGCGTAGCAGGCAGCCAAGCCCATATCCCCGCACGCAGGGTAGTTCACTGACGACCTTTCAGTGTATGGCCAGTGACATATATATATGTATGTGTATATATATATATATATATATATATATATATATATATATATATATATAACCCCTTTAAGAGGGAACCCTGGAATTGCCACCGCAGGGGGGTGAGTCACCACTCCACCCCACCCCCCAATATAGGGAAGAAAAGACTAAAGGATTCCACCCAAGGCCATAACCGCCAAAGTTGTGACGAATTGCTACGGGGAAGACAAAACCTGCCAATGTAGGAAAATTTATTCCTGGTCCTTCAACAGCAACCAGTCATAGACCGTAGCAGCGCCCACTAAACAGGAAGAAAAAAAGGTAACCTGCAAACAAGAAAACATTGAACTAAGGAAGGGTAGGGAGAGTGAATCTCCTAAACCGACTGTCCGGATACTGTCGGCTCCACCTCCTTATATATATGGGGCTGCCCCCACCTCTCAGCAGTGAAACTTGACTACTGAGGCTGGGCGTGAACCTCCAAAAATTAACACTGAGAGGCAGGCCAGTCCCTGTTTGCCAGTAAGCTCCCTGGGAACTGTAGCACCACGCGCGATCCCGCAAAGGGCACCCGCAATGTAAAGTGTGAGTGCTCATTCTTATGTTCCTATGTTGATGCTGACAATTTTGTGTGGATGCTACCAAGAAGCACTGATCCCACAGTAAATAGCCTTCTTGAAACACGCTTCTGTGTAAACAGACTGCACATATTATGTTTGAAACAGAAGCAGAGAAAGATAGAGCCAGTGAATATTACTGCTTCCTTCATGATAACCATCCCATGAATACTTTTTACATGAAATATGAAGGGGGGGCTGTCAGTAGTAAAGAAATAATTGTATGTTTCAACTCCTTGTGGCAATAGCCTGAATCTGAATCTGTCCATCTCAATTAGGTGAAAAGAAAAAGTGCAAAAAGTCAAAGTACTGCCATTAAGAGGATCTTACATTTATTCCTGTAGATAAGCTGTTTCATTATTCAGGAAAACTGACAGTTCTACATTATCAGCTATGCTTGTTAATGAAACAGTTTAATCCAAAGAAATAAATATGAAACTCTCATTAAGGATTATTCTTTGAGTTTTCCTGAAATGTGTGCTATATCTAGAGACAGACAGTGTAACAAATATTAAGCATGAGGATAGTAATGATACTCTATTGATTTAATTAAATCCCAGTGGCCCTTTTTAGCTGGTGTTCATAAGCAAAGCTGAAGATAACTAAAGCGATTTGAATTATGCTGCAGCAGTTAGATGAGAGCATGGAATTATTATTGACCTTAGGACCTTGTAGATCTTGAATATGAGATTAATCAATATACCAATATTTTCTGCTCAAGAAGGAATAACTTTGTGTATCTTGCCATTTTTTAAAAAGCAAAACATTTGCCTTATCCTGTCTCTGTATCGGCTTTCCTTGCCTTGAATTATATAAGAGTCTTTCCAGTTTCAATTAATCCACAATAAATCTGTGCAACCTCTGTTCCAGACAACTAGGAAATGAAGGCTAATACATAAATTGAAGGAGAGTGAAACCCGAGAAAAATTAAACACAAACAAGCACATATTGTGGGGAGTAGGGTTGTTCTAATTGGGAACTCAGTCTTAGTAACAGAGACATACCCTGGTTGCCCATAATCAAATAGTGACTGATGCCTAAGCAGGTGTGTGTGTGTGTGTGTGTGTGTGTGTGTGTGTGTGTGTGTGTATCCCACTGATCGGACTTTCCATCTCTGGTACAAAACTTCATTCAACTACCGTATTCAATCTGCTGTTGAGAGGCAGTAGGGGGTTGGATCAGCCTTTTCCAACATGGCACCTTTCAGATGTTTTTGGACCACAGTTCCTATCAGCCCCACTCAGCATAGCCAACGATCTGGGGTGGTGGGAGTTGTAATCCAAAACAGCTGGAGGAAATGAGGTTGGGAAAGGGACAGTTATATGTGCCAAAATCCAACAATGGAAAATAATTACTTAGTTTGTACTCACTTCTCATGTGAAATCCCATGCAGGGGTTGAAGGAAGAGATTTTTCTTTAGCAATTATAGAAGGGAAGAGGTTCAAATTGGATGTGTAGAACCATCATTTCACTGAAAAGGACATACTTGTATGTATTTGTATGTACATTGATGGCACTATAGATAGATGATAGATAGATAGATAGATAGATAGATAGATAAATAGATAGATGATAGATAGATAGATGATAGATAGATAGATGATAGATAGATAGATAGATAGATAGATAGATAGATAGATAGATGATAGATAGATAACAAGGATATATTTATATGCCATGTGTTAACTGAACAGTAAAAAATGAGGGAGTCAGTTTATTTCAACCTGAATTGCTCTTTCAAAACAACGCAACAATCCTTCAATATTCACAGTGTCAAGTAATGTATACAAAAATGCATACACTAGAATAAAGGGTGCATCAAAAATGTACTTAAAAATGATTTAGTTTAGGGAGAAAATTGCTTTGCAAAAAATTGTGTATCAAGATGCACAAACCAGTGGGGTGTAGTGGTTAGAATGTTGGACTGGGACCTGGGAGACAAGGGTTCCAATCCCACTCAGCCATGAAGCTCACTGGGTGAACCTGCACCAGTCCTCAGTATCGCCGTGCACCAGCCATTCTGCCAGTCAAGCTGAACTGTTTCCATCCCAGCTGATGGTTATAAAAACTGGTGTATGAGCTTGCTTTTTATTTCTTCTTTCCCCATCCCTTTTTCATTGTGTGTCATATCTTTTAGATTGCGAGCCTGAGGTTTATCTTGTATGCTTGTGTGGGAACCAGGGAGTAGAATAACATAGCTCATAATAATAATAATAATAATAATAATAATAATAATAATAATAATAATAGAATCTGAGCTGATCTCTTTGCCTGGAGTCATGCATGGAAAAGAGAAGTGTATCCCCTACACATGGGTTGTCTGCATTGTTGTTGTTTAGTCGTTTAGTCGTGTCCGACACTTCATGACCCCATGGACCATATGGGAGCACACCAGGCACTCCTATCTTCCACTGCCTCCCGCAGTTTGGTCAAACTCATGTTCGTAGCTTTGAGAACACTGTCCAACCATCTCGTCCTCTTTCGTCCCCTTCTCCTAGTGCCCTCAATCTTTCCCAACATCAGGGTCTTTTCCAAGGATTCTTCTCTTCTCATGAGGTGGCCAAAGTATTGGAGCCTCAGCTTCAGGATCTGTCCTTCCAGTGAACACTCAGGGCTGATTTCCTTAAGAATGGATAGGTTTGATCTTCTTGCAGTCCATGGGACTCTCAAGAGCATTGGGAAGGTCTTTTTGCTTGCAACTGTGGATATTGTAATATATCAAATAGCACTTCGACAGAAAGTGGCATATACCCTAAGTAGAGCCAAGCTAGGTTGATTAGTTAATATGTCCCTTTGCAAACCATTTTTTTTAAAGGAAGAAAGCTGTGACCTATTTAAATGTATTTATTGTCTCTTGTTCTCCCTTTGGGGTCTGGTGACAACTACTGTAGCTCCTTTCCTTAATGAGCGCAGTGTGAACGTCTTCATCAACTGTTGCCCCTTTAATTTCTTGGCCTAAATGTAATTCACCTATCTATGTGTGTGGGGATATAGCCATTCTTTTTCTAGAGTGCTTTAGGTGACTCTCAATTACAGACTGGCAAATTTTACATTACTACCAGTACAATTAAGAAAATAATTAAAAAGAAAATTGGAAAGCACAGCAAGTGAGAACAACATGACATGAGGATAGTTAGCATGGCTCCTAAAAGAGCAAATTACACCTCGCCTGTTGAAATCCTTTGAAAAGAACGCTAGAATCAGGAACTGGGCCAATATTGTCAAGCCTTCAAGTTTTCACAAAGACTTTTCAAACAGTATCTCATGAAAGACCGTTAACTAAAACTGAGTAACCAAAGGCTACAGAAGATGTGAAACCTAAATTCTCTTAGTAACAGTTTAGGGGGGGCATGTTTGAATAAATGACAGTTTCTAAGAAAAGAAAAAGGTTAATTATGAGGTATCTCTAAGTTTGGAACAATACATGATAGAACCAGTTATGTTCAATCAACTCGGAAGCCTTCAGGGAAGAGGAGTTGACCTTGGTGAACTCTTCTATTAAACCCACAGGAGCTTACAATAAAACTACTTTCATAGACTTGCATTGGTTTGATAGAAAACTCTGTGTTGCCTTCCCCCCTATCCCAGATGTTGCTTAGAATGTAGTTTAAGCTGCCTCAAAGGCTCAATTGCGGTGAAATATAAGCCTTGAAATAAGTGAATAAATGAATAAAATAAAAAACATTGCTCACAGAGTGAAATACATTTGTCAAATGATTGACATCAAGCTGCTCATCTCTGTTTCCACAAGGAAGGATTATCCAGGTGGCAACATTATTTGCTTCTGTTTCTAAGAAGCTAACAAAACAACCAGCAATAAGTTGTTGCATGCTCTTCCACAGGGAAATTGCCAAGAAGATGTACAACAGGAGGCCTGGGGGAGATATTACCTCTTTGTTATTCTACAACCAAGGCAAGCAATACTAAATTTTATTTGTTTAACTTTTTTATTCTATTAATCCATGTTGGCTGCTGTACACTTAATGAGATGTTCACAGTAGCTAAACTATTTAACGAACAGGCAGAGCTGGATTGGGTCTGCCCAACTTGCCCAAATAATCACATAGGCACACATATAGACTGTTGCTTAGCAGGGCAGATTGCAACTGGGTCACATAGATGACTGTTAAAATATCACACATCACCAGTGCTTCTGAGGTAGTCTTTACCATGATGCATATATGCCACGGTATATACAATAAAAACCATTTTTATTGCCAAAATCTGCTTTCCTAAAACAACACACTCTTCTCCAAATCTGCTTAACTTCATATCATTCTTTCTTTTTACATTTCTATTTCTGTTTTCTGTGATTGGCTTAGTGTAGCACCGTGAATATTCCCTGAGTGAATTTCTTATATCATATCAACAGGAGGAGCCTGCCAGCATGCAAACGCTTGCCTTTGAATTTGCACCAAAATATTAAAGTGATCTCACTCATCATGCATGCCTGGAGAATGAAAATGTGATCTAATTTATTATTATTATTATTTAAAGATGCCTTGTGAGTTAACTATGGCCTGCATACCAGCAACATAATGTAGGGATTCAGTGGCAAACACGTAACTTATTATATCTGGATAGTATACATAACTCTCAAGGCAATTCACATGGCCAGCTAGGTGCATTGGGTTGTATATGAAACTGTATTCTTGCCCATTAAAGGGGATCTCTCATTTGCAATTGTTATTAGATCCAGTGGACACTTCCATGAACAGGTGAAAGGTGGTTTTGTGACAATCTGCTCTGGAAGGTTGGGAAGTGTTCCAGAATAGCATGGGAAGTAGCAAGGCATCATGAAGAGAGAACCGGGGGGGGGTGTCACCCCTGCTTCCACTTAGGGAAGCCTCTACTTGGATCAAATAACCTTCCATGAACTCCATGCCACCACTGGATGCAACCCATTGAGAATGTAGGTTGATCTGCGCATAGTTTTGCACATGGTGAAGCAGAAGTGTGATCATTTTGCCTTTGATGTGCGATAACTTAAGTGACTTTTAATGGCTGTGCATTGAAACAGGAAAAAATGTTGTTGCGACATACTGTGGTCAGTGCGAACCATCCTGAATAATGATGGCACAGTATATTCCCAGCTGTCAAAGCTGTTTTCAAGATGGATCTTGTTGCAATGGATGAACAAGAGCTTTAACTTTGTACATACAAATTGGCACATTAAATACAGACATCCATGGGCATCTCTCCTTGCAGACGCAAATGACGCTGGGACTCAGAAGAAAAGACAGCGAAACACTGAGCAACTCACAGTGTAACATAAATTATTCAATGAACATTCATACTTTAATTGGAATAGATTATTATCATAGTTTGCTGAATTAACCACTTTTGCAGGTGTGGAGTTGCTGAAAATCTACCATTAAAAGGGTAACTGGATAAATTATTCAAAGAGCAATAGTGGAAAGTTAAATTAATAATAGCAATATTCACTCAGCAATGCAGTCATTCAGTGTTTCTCTCCCCTTAAAATGGCCTTTCAACATGTAGTGAGAAGGGCGGCTGGCCAGATGAGAGGAGAGGAGTCTTCATCCATGGTGTGACTGCAAAAGCTAGCTCAGGTTCCTGGTGGTGAGACTCTTAAAGGGACTGCACCGTGTTGCTTCTAAGGGAATGGAAGAGAGCCCCACATGTTGCCTTGTGCGTGTGCCCTACTTCTACAGACTCTCATGAGAAGGTAAATTATCCCGTAGCCACAAGAATAAAAAGAATTGAATGTTTTCTATGGTCTCTGCTGACTCTTATGTGCCCAGGTGTTGCAGCCCCCTGCCGCCCTGAGTTTCCACAACCATATCGATCATAGATGTAAGAGGTTTGGCATAGGCATTGGGTATATATAACCATTAGCATCCAGCCCACTTGCTGGAAGTATTTCTTTTGGGGTCAACCCTGAGGTGAGGAGGCTATGACTTAAATGAAATAAGAACACCCCTGGTGGATTACTGCCTAGTGCTAGGGCCGCAACCCCTGCCTGGGCATCTGGACAGAAGCATCTCTTCCTGGGTTCCTTCAATGGGACCCCTTACCCTTGGAGGGGCAGGCAAGTTACCCTCCAACCAAGACTAAGGCTTCCCCAGTGCCAAGGAACTGTGTGCAGAGGAAAAGGCAGCCCCTTTAAATACCCAAGTAGCAGACCCAAATGAAGCCTGCTGGCTCAGTTGAGTGGATTTACACCCAATTCACACTATTTCAAATAGGATTCCCACCACAGGGTTGTTGGGATATTGATTAAAATTTGAGAAATGTACATTTAGGCATGCAGGTGGCGCTGTGGTCTAAACCACTGAGCCTAGGACTTGCCGATCGGAAGGTCGGTGGTTCGAATCCCCACAATGGGGTGAGCTCCCGTTGCTTGGTCACAGCTCCTGCCCACCTAGCAGTTCGAAAGCACGTCAAAGTGCAAGTAGATAAATAGGGAAGGTAAATGGCGTTTCCGTGCGCTGCTCTGGTTTCGCCAAAAGCGGTTTAGTTATGCCGGCCACATGACCCAGAAGCTGTCTGCAGACAAACGTTGGCTCCCTCGGCCAGTAAAGCAAGATGAGCGCCGCAACCCGAGAGTCGTTCGGGACTGGACTTAACTGTCAGGGGTCCTTTACCTTTTTAATATGTTTAAACGCAACACAGGCAACATGGGTAGGAGTGCAATTTCAGCAGATGATACTCGAGTTTGACAGGTCAGTTTTTGTTTGGTGTTTTGCAGAGCAGAGACTTATTTCCACACACACCCTGCACTTTTACCTTTTTTAAACGCAATACTTAACATTCAGTGTGTATGATTGAGGGCATTTTCACGCGTGACACCAAAAGTAGAGGGTTCTGCAATAGGTTCTGAGAGTAGATCAGGCCTGAGCAGGGTTTGGATGTATCCATCACATTTCCCCCATGCTATCTGGTGTCCATCAATAAGCTACATCCTTCTTTATCTTCTGTGACCCTATCGTTATAGAAAACCTTCAGATGCCACATTCTATCCAAATTTATGTAACAAGCATCCACAAGGTTGTCTTCATCAAAGGACTTTGTGACTCAGAAGCGGGGGGGGGGGGGAATCCAAATTTTGTGCAACACAGATGCTTCTCTTGCTGTAAATTGCTACAGGCCCTAGATACTGAGCAAAGACTTATGATTGCTTGCTTGTTCAAGCCAATGAACTAAAGTAATACATTGTGGCCAGTCACAGCTAAATAAGAGGACTCATGTCAAATAATCACAATAATCACAAGTTCCCAAGTTCCCAAGTTTTCTGAGGAGACTGTTGTGATTCATGCACTCAGCTTCGCCCCCAATGTATAAGTCAGTGCATGAACAGATAATATATTCTCTTCAAACATTGCCACTGTTACCCCCAGGCATGGCCACCCTAGCTCTTTCCTGCAAAAAAGTAATATAGAGGAATAAACATGATTAAAGTAAACATCAATAGGATGCTGGTAGTAAATAATACAACATGTCAAATAAAACAGAGCAAAGGAAAAAAGCTGCAGGAGATTAATAGGTGCACTAAGAGCCACCTCATATCTTATTACCAAAAACCTGGGGGGGGGAGGGAATTACTAGCAAGTAGCTGCTATAAATTTGTCACAAAGTATTGAGGGTAAAATGAAGGTAAAATGGGCTATTTACATGCTCCAAAAACCAATATTCAAATTTAAAAAATTAAAAAAGTTTCCATAAAAAGCTTATGGCACCATCATTAAGACAAACCAGGGGGACACTCAACACATAATATTTTTTAATTTTTTTATTATTATAAACCTTTATATATAAATAATAGGGAATTATGCAAAGCATGTCTGTATATGCAAGTGGTGAAAAGGAATGCCATAGATTTGGTTGTCTGTTCTTTAGTTAGACTTACAGGTGCACAGGTGGAATGCTGTTTCACACTAATTTCATAGAATCATTGAACAATGCCAGAACCTCAGTTAGATCTTATTGTAGGCCAAGAAATTAGGGGAAGCATTTCAATTAATTTACCCTGGGGGAGGAGAAATTATTTAGCCCCTTCCAGGTATTTTTCTTTCTTTCTTTCACTGCAAGTGGCAACAGCAACAACTGTGTTGGCATCCAGACCACCATTTTGTATCCTTCACAATGTCCCAGCCATGGTGCTGCTATGGGATATTTTAGGGTGATGGGAGATGAAAATGGCTGCTGCTGCAAAAATAAAAATAAAAAATAAATAGTGGACATACTCAGTGAAATTTCTGCAACGTGTTTTTGGTCCTCAAGAGGGAGGATGAGACAATGAAAAATATCAGGTTTTCTCAGAAAAAGTATTCTGAGAAATTTTGGCTCAACTTTGTTTCAGACAGAACTTAATAGGAAAACTAGCTCATTTTTCGATGCCAAAGACAGAACAAAGTAGCAAACACTTAAGCCTTTCCACTGCTAAATACTCATTTTGGCTTGGCATAATCTTCAAAGTTTATTTTTTTAATTTGAAAGTTAGGGGTGACATGGATTATCAGCAGTGCTGTGTGCAATTTTGAACATGCGGTCACTATTTCTAGATTGGTAGTGTTGTACAGAAATTGCTAATATCAACCTTTGTAGGCTATAGGCACTGGTGCCTTTGCCCATTCTAAAGGACATTCCTGGCACAAAAGATAAATCATAATTTCAAGTGCTAGAATATTCCTGAAGTGCCAGTACCAATGTTATACAGGAACAGTACTAGGTTACAGAACATGCCAGTTCCAACATCTTGTCACTTTTGTATTGTCTTATGTTTGAAGTCCAATCAAATAGGCAGGAAATGTTTTCATGTATTTGTAGAATGAAGAAAGAGCTAGCCTGCTGAGGATGTGGACGACCTGTGTCTTTTCAGCCAAATGCCTTGGGGGGGGCGGAGAACGTTTTTTGTTTTGTTGCATGGAGGAAAGCTCTTTTGCCAATATTTTTCCCTATCCATTTCCCACTCTGCTATATTAATATTTGCAAAGTTAGGTGTGTGCTCCCTGCTGCTGCTGCTGCTGCTGCCACCATCCTCGACTAACAGCTGGTGATCATCTGAGTTTTTGCTCTGGCTATATTGTTAATTTGGCCGATGCAGATAACAGATTGAAGTCAGAAAGATTCGTCTCTGCCAGATCAGGTTCATCCTGTGGAAATCAGATTACTAAACCATTGGCCAAAGCCTGGGGAAAAGTCAATCATCATCAATGCCATTGGCAGAATCAAGACCAGAAAAGCAGTAACTGGGGAAATTGCCTGAGGAATGATTGCCTCTTCTGCCCAAACCTGCTTTGGAAGATTGGCTCAGTTGACGACACTTGCTTCCTGCTTTTGGTTGCTCCAGCCTCCCAGAAACCCCTATAAAAGGAAGTGTGACTTGGTCAACAGCTTCTGCGTAGGCTGAGCTTGGACTCCTGTTCAGCTTTTTGCTGGTGCTCTTTTCATAACTAAATTGTATCTCTTCTGCATCTCACCTTACCCATTTGCCTGTTCCCTTGTCTGTTTGCCCATGATTGCTGCCCATCCAACACCACCTACGCCATCACTTTTATCCTAGCATATGGACACACAAAGGCAAGAGCTCAATAAAAACAGATGCATAAGATGTCAGGAATCTGGCACTTGAGAGGCAAGAACACTAGTGACGCATTCAGGACCTACATCCCCTAGCAGAAGGAAAACTATACAGTGGTACCTCGGTTTATGAACACAATTGGTTCCGGAAGTCTGTTCATAAACTGAAGCGTTCATAACCTGAAGCGAAGTTTCCCATTGAAAGTAATGGAAAGTGAATTAATCCGTTCCAGACGCGTCCGCGGAGTACTCAACCTGAAGCGTACTTAACCCGAAGCATGGGTGTAATTGGTACCGGAAGTCTGTTCATAAACTGAAGCATTCATAAACTGAAGCAAACTTTCCCATTGAAAGTAATGGAAAGTAAATTAATCCGTTCCAGATGGGTCCGCGGCGTTCGTAAACCAAAAATTCGTAAACCGAGGTGTTCATAAACCGAGGTTCCACTGTAATAGTAAGCCTTCATCCTTCTTTAGTACTGCTTAGAGATTATGATGCCCAGAGATCTCTATGAAGATAGTCTTGGCCAGACTTGTTGGTATTCTATTGTTAACACACATTGGTTTATGAAATACACACAGCTGTGGTAGATTCCCCCCGCCTCCCAGATATCAATTTTGAGCTATTTCTTTCTTTCCATTCAGTAAATCAATTTGCTATTTCTTTCTGAATGAACACCATTATGGTACTTCCTTCTTCAGATGATAAGACCTGGGTTTCTTCCAAAAACACTTCTTACATCTCTTTTCAGGCAGTTGGCAGCAGGTGCTTAAAACAGTGCCTCACTTTTTCACCTTCTAGAAGACATACTGCGTTACTTCTAAAGTGTTCCTTTGGGGAAAGGAAGGCAGGATAAAAGAACACAATCTCAATCCTGAACATAATTTACAGCAGTACAGCAGTACATAACTGTGATGTTCATATTTGTTTAGTCATCTTTAGCCTACAACTTGTGATACATCAGTGTGTGTAATATGTTCAAGTAAGAATAGATTTAAAAACAAAATGACGGTTCAAATTGTATTTATTTTAACACTACCAATGTGCATACTAATTTACAGAGGCACATAAGCAAAAATACATCCCAACGTGACCCTAAAGAACCTTCAGTCTAACAAAAAATTGATTTTGATTGGAAAAGAGACATGAACTGCACCAAAGCAGTGAGTATGCGGAATTAGGTTTTTATGCCTGAAATTAAATATTCCACATTTTTATGGAGAAATCCCAATAAAAATGATGTATTGATGGTAGAATGCTTCAGTTAATCCAAGAAAAATGTACTTAATTTAGGATGATAAATGTTGGAAGTGGGCAAGAGCAGGCAAATGATGATCATATTTGATGGGTCTGTCCCCCCAAAAAATCTCTTCTCTGGAAAGAAGTAATTGAGACTATAAAACATGTGGGACCTGCAACAAAATGTAGCAGCCTGGTGTTTATAAATCCTTACTCACTTTGGTGTGCATGAGCAGCACCAGCAGCAGGTGAGCTTCCTCTAGTCTTTCTTTTGATCTTCCAGCTTTTCTTGCAAACTTAATTGGGCCCAATGGTGGTTTCCTTCACAGGTCTAATGCTGGAAGTCCAGGCAGGTCACATGGGCAAGTCTCAATCCTCTTGTTTTGTCTCACTTCTCCCATAGGAAAAAGGCATACAGTACCTATTTTTCTCATAGCCAATGGCTAGAGAGGAGAGGTTTCAAAAATCTTAACTGTGGGTTTACTTGATGGTATTTCCATTTCATGAAATTTCTGTCAAATTAGCAAGCCACTATTTTTCTGTATGACTTGCACTTTGATTTTATACATCACGTCTCTCTGAACATAGCTGAAAGACAGGATTTGCCTTTCCTGTGTATCTTTGGGTTTGAGGTTTTATATGAGAATTCCTGCAGCTTTTGTTTTTCCCACTTTTCTAAATCAATCTGACATGCCTCTTCCCACACGTTACATTGCAGTATACCTATGATGTGCGTTATTCCTGAGACAATACAAAGATTATGCTGTTTAAACATTTTTACTTGTCAGAGAGACCATTACCTGATCTTCATGGTAGTGTTTTAAAGATGCATTTAACAGCTCAAATACAAAAAAGCACCCTTTAATAGTTAGCTGTGAGCTTGTATCTTATTTTACAGTTCTGCAGTCTTTGCACTGAGCAAACTGCATACAACAAAATATAAAGAAAAAAAGGGGTCAGTGTCAACCTTGGTTTCCAACAAGCAAATACACCCTTCTTATGTACTAAGCCCTGAATTGTATGTGGCTTTGAGTGTCTTCTCAATGTATTTATTTGCTAATTTTGTTGTATTTTTCTGTTGTAAGCTACCTAGACATACTTAGTGAAAGCGTGGATTGTAAATATTTAAATAATTGAATAAAATTCAAAGCGCTGGCTTTGACCTATTAAGCCTGGCACAGCTTAGGACCCCAATAATTCACAGACTGCCTTTCCTTGTATTCACCTTCACAGATTTTGAAATCAAAATCTAAGGCCCTTTTCTGGGTACCCCTTCCAAGAGATATTCAGAGACTGGAAACCTGCTCCCAACTGTGGAATTCTCTCCCCAGGAAAGCTTACTTAGTTCCAACTTTTCCATCTTTGATGACTGTTTATTCTGTGTCGAAGGGGTGGATATTTTCTGCTGTTCTAGATTACTTATTTCTTTGGATGAACATTTGGTTTCTTGTCTTTATGTTGTTTGAATGAATTGATAATGTATTTTGTATTTTTATTATTGTAAATTGCTTTGAGATGCCTCTGGATCTCAAAGTGATATATAATTTTTTTTAAATGCAAATATAATAATGATGATGTGTAGCCTGTAGGCAACCCTGGAAATTCTCTTGGGACCATCGTAAATTAGATATTGTCATTTAGAGATGGAAGGCTTTTCATTAACAGGGCAAGTAAGTCACCTGTGAAAGGGAAATATTCACACATTCATATTATTTTTAGTAATGTTTTTTTAAGTGTTGCAGCTTATATAACACAATATTACCAAATAAATATTTAGTGATTCCCCCCCCCCCTTGTCACAAAGTGTTGACAGCGAGGGGTTGTCTCCACTTATGATGGGCAAGTGGGGAGCATGAAAATTATGAAGAGCAAATCTCAAGGGCTTATCAACCAGAAAAATAAATCAAAATAAATCAAAAGCTATTGTGAATTATAGTGACCCATTACAAGAAGTTATAGTGAAGCAAGTCAAGTCCAAGGATGAATCTTCTATGTGAGAATTCATTTTGCTTGCTCTTTCGTTCAAACCATTGGATGCCGTGACCCATCTGGTTCAGAAGAGAACACAAATTACACGAGAAATCACAATTAGTTTTTCTGGCATAATACAATAATGAACTTGAAAATAGCTGATAATGAAGCCATCTGGTGCTTCAAAACTTATGAACAAATACAAATAGCCTTAATACGTAACCTCCATGCAACCATAATATTAAACAGAAGAGTAAAGGAGTTGAGCACAAGAATAAAAAATAGAGGGAATGATTTTTGCATTGTATGTTTTCTTTTTTTCCCCACACCCTGTAGTTCTGAGATATCTGAACTACGTATACATTTAGAGCACTACCACATTAAGCAGCCATGGCTTCCCCAAAGAATGCTGGGAACTGTCGTTTGTTAAGAGTGTGGGAAGTTGGCTCCTCACCCTTATCAAACTACAATTTTCAGGATTCATTGAGGGAAGCCCTGTTTAAAGTTGCATGATACTGCTTTAAAAGTATAGCAGATGGAGTCTCTTGCTTTATCTGAGAGTCTTCCTTGGCCTTAAGACAACACAATGGTATTGCTTAAGGGGTCGCTTATGGTTAAATAATGGGAAAAAGTGAATAGATAAATCATCGTCCAATCCCCTAGAACAGGCATGGCCAAACTTTGCCCTCCAGCTGCTTTGGGACTACAACTCCCATCATCCCTAGCTAACAGGACCAGTGGTCAGGGATGATGGGAATTGTGGTTCCAAAACAGCTGGAGGCTCATGCCTGCCCTAGAGCAAACAACCACATCCCCTTGAGTAGAAGCATTGGCTGCAGTGCAAAGGAATCACACTCACAGAACATTTACAAGGACGTTTGTGATGAGAATTCAGAGGGTTAGCCATGTTGGCCTCTTGCAGCAGAAACCATCATAGAGTCTTGTGGCAGTTACATGAAGGAGAAAATTGTAGGGTGGGGAAATAGCCACCCAAAAGTCAATTAACAGAATGTCCTGGGAGGCTGGAATGTCTTTCCATTTTTTTAATGGATATTGCCAACTGTGATGTCATATTTGTACCCATTTATTCTGTTGCATGGAGACTGAACAGTCTGTCCTGTGTAGACTGCTGAAAGGCAGTTGGCAGATGCTAGCACTGATCCCATTGGAATATGACATTGTGGGTGGCATTATTAGGTCCTGTTGCTTATTTTTTAAGATGCGCTCACCTCTTAACAAAAATAGCCCCGCTTCACGTGTCATTGTTTCATTTGCTGCAGAGAAAACAGTCATCACAATCAATCTGTTCCTATTGAGTCATGCTCTTATGCCACATTTTGTTTGATACTTCCGACACTTAATCCTGTATCAGGCTTTGGGCCAATGCGCCGTGAATCTGCCGTGCCACCCAAGTTCAAAGAACACATGACAACGCTCATTTGGATCGACTTAGGCCACAACTTTATTGATTGCAGATGTAAGGGGATTTGACCTAGGCATTTAGGTATATCCTATATCAACCAGACCACCTGCTAGATGCATTGGGGGTTGATACGAGGATGAGGAGGACTTGTGAGGAGGTTCCTTCTCACCTGGATCACCGCCTTGAGGCATTTGGACAGAAGCACCTCCTCCTGGATCCCTTCAACGAGATACATTGTCCCCTCAGAGAGGCAGGCAAAGACTTACAACCTCCCCTCTGACCATGACAAAGGCTCTACCCAATGCCAAACCCGCCAAAGTTTGATGATTGCTATGAGGAAGGCAAAACCTTCAGATGATGCCAATTAACCTAATGTAAAAAATTTCTCCCCTCCGAATACAGAGATTGAGATCATCCATAGCAAAGTGAAGGACCAAACAGCTGTATGTCCAACACAATCAGCTCCCTTTCACTTCCAAGCTTGCTTGCCAGTGTTTTCTGGCTGCAGCTCACAGGAAAGGTAAAGGTAACCCTGATCGTTAGGCCCAGTCACGGACGACTCTGGGGTTGCGCGTGCATCTCGCTCTGTAGGCCGAGGGAGCCGGCGTTTGTCCACAGACAGCTTCCGGTTCCGGGTCATGTGGCCAGCATGACTAAGCCGCTTCTGGTGAACCAGAGCAGCGCACGGAAACACTGTTTACCTTCCCACTAGAGCGGTACCTATTTATCTACTTGCACTTGACATGATTTGGAACTGCTAGGTGGGCAGGAGCTGGGACCGAACAATGGGAGCTCACCCCATCGCGGGGACTCGAACTGCCGACTTTCCAATTGGCAAGCCCTAGGCTCTGTGGTTTAGACCACAGCACCACCCACGTCCCTTTCAGCTCACAGTAGCAATGTATTATTTCTATTTATTTATATCTGCCCTTTCCAAGGAGTTCAAGGGGGTGTTCATGGATTCTCCCCTCCCCATATACTCCCCAAAACAACACTGTGAAGTAGATTAGGGTGAAAGACAATAATTGGCCTAAAGTCTCCCAGTGAGCTCCATGGATGATCATGGCTTTGAACCCTAGTCTGCTAGATCCTAGACCAGCCTCTAACCACTACACCATACTGTCTCTGTGGCATTGATGCTTTAGTAGTCCTCAGCCCTTAATGTTCCTCTGCCAGTGTTCTTTATATATATATATATTTCGTAACATCCATTTTTACTGCTTCCATTTGACCCTCTGACTTCCTTCCGCCCCTCCATGGGTTTCTACTGTGATACAAATTGACTGCATATTGTACTTATAAACCAATACTTAATTAAATCTAAAAGAGAAACCTTTGATTAACATTTCCCATTACAAGCTCTTTACCTTCCTTCCAGTAATTTTAAGTGTTTACAATGGTCATTGAAATAATTCAAATATTTGCTCCAGTCTTTTTCGAATACTTGATCTTCTTGGTTTCTGATCTTCCCTGTCATTTTCGGCATCTCCACATATTCCATCAGTTTCGCCTGCCAGTCTTCTTTTGTTGGTAATTCTTCTTGCTTCCATTCTGCCAGTGTTCTTTCAAGCTATTCCCACTAAAAGTGGAATGAGTTTGGGCTAAAATAACCACCCCCAGTGTTTATAGTTAAATTAATGTTAACTCTACTAATTTCATTATTTGGTTCATAGTGGTTTGTGGTATGTTATGGATTTTTGTATTGGTTTTTGTAAGCTTCTAAGTCTCCATGAAGGTTTTTATACTGAAGGTGGCTGATAGATAATTTAAGTAAAAATGCTTAGATATATTGTCTTCACTTTTCCTTTTTCTTTTTTACTTCCCTTGTTTGCACAGTTATTATCCATACATGCTGCCAGGAAAACATAAAAGAAATGAGAGAATTAGCTCTTGGCAATTTTGAGCAAAATTGGTATTGGGGTAGCATAAATATGACTTTAGCCAGGAATTATTGAAGGAAGGTTCTTGAATATATTTAGAGAACTATCTAACAAGTGGCTCCATACTGCTGGCTGAACACATTCTCATAAGAATGCATTTGAACCCAGTATCGGAGAGTTCATGCTAATGGGCAGCGTTCGGCTAAATTCTATAGTCTTTCTCTTTGAAATAAACCCTCTAATTGACAGCTTCAACATTACACATTTGACCACTGAGAAGGTCAAAAATGGAGTCAACGGAAGAGTCTTTTTGTAGATTTAATGAGCAATTTTTCACTTATTTTGAGGGCATGAAGGCTTATTTGAAAAACCAACCCAAGCTCAGTCAAAGCTGACATTTGGTCAGCCTCTGACCATATCTGCAGCAGCAGATCAGCTTTCTGTGCAGTAAAAGAAGTACTTACAGTACCAACCACAATAGAGAGCAATTTATGCTCTATTGAAACACTGCATTCTTCTGTAATGGCCACACTTTTCTGAGTTAGGCATTTCTCACTTCATAAGCAGAGGCAAAAAGGGATCCCTTATAACTTACAACAACAAAATGCATTTCTTTCAACTGTTAGCTATTTTTAGTTGCAACGGGAGAGAATATTTAATGTGTACCTTCTCAGTACAGTCAGCAATTTTATTGCCATTCATGGATAGTCCAAGCTGCACAGGTTTTATTCCATTTCGAAGGCGTTGACTCCACCTTGCCCTGTGGCTTCGTGGACTATTTTCTATGCAATTTGGGTTCTCTAATGAGAAGGATATTAAATCCTAAAATTAGAGACAGCGAATAGCACTTTTTTTATCAAAGAAAGTAATAAACAATGAAGTGTTGGGTTTGGAGGAGTATGTTCATTTCTGCTTAGCTTTTATTTTCATGAGCATTGTTGGGAGGGAATAATAATAATAATAATAATAATAATAATAATAATAATAATAATAATAGAAAAGAGAAAGAAATATAGTGTTGCAGAATCTGAACTGATGATTCACAATACAGTGGTACCTCGGGTTACAAACACCTCGGGTTACAGACTCCGCTAACCTGGAAGTAGTACCTTGGGTTAAGAACTTTACCTCAGGATAAGAACAGATTTTGCGCGCCGGCGGCAGCATGAGGCCCCATTAGCTCTAAAGTGGTACCTCAGGTTAAGAATGGTTTCAGGTTAAGAACAGACCTCCGGAACGAATTAAGTTCGTAACCAGAGGTATCACTGTAGTAAAGAGAATGGTCTAACCACCTTACATCCTGTGAATATAGAGGTGACAGTAGTGTAGCACCCTGGGAAGGAGAACAGGTGGTATCACCTTGGCCTTACAGTGTCACTGATACCTTTGACATTTCTGCATTGGCCAATGGGCTTTAGCCCTGTGAAAACATTAGTATTATATGCATGAGAGGGATTGTGACCATACCAAGGCCCATACACATACCCACACCCATGCAGGCATGGGGAGCATCTGGTCTGCACTCCAAATAAGTCACACAATAGGTCCTAATTTGGCCTATAAGGCCATTTCCCCCAAGCCATGCCCCTCATCCCACAGCAGATATCACACCTGATGATGTATGAAGAAGGTAAAATTGTGGCTGCAAAGGAACAGGTAGGGGCGTCAGAGCGCACTCTCTGGGTCCTGAACACAGGGCTTGCCTTGAGCGCCTTTTAAATTTGCAACCCCTGCTGGGATAGACTCCATTTGGAAGCAGCCTTTTTAAGGCAGACCAAACCAGACCAAAAACACATCCGATGACTGTTTTGTTTTGTTTTATTGCATTTCCCATGCAACTCTCTTGTGGAGTTCACTTCTTCCTCATCTCCTCCTCGTGACAGATGCTAATGAAAGGGAGATTTATTTTCACCTCCTCCTTCTTAGTATGCCTATGCCAAATCAGATTACAAATTTTTCAAGGGACGATTTGTCTCTTATTAACAAATGAAGGGGAACATACAGACTCAGCGATTGGCTATAAAGTACAGAAATTGCCAGATAGGTATTTGAAGGCTTATCCTTACAGCAGTCCAAAACAGTTCAGACACTTTGCACACTGTGATAGCCACATGCATGACATAACTTGTCAGCTCTCCAAGGTTGAAGCAGCTGCTGGGGGGGGGGGAGAGATTCCTGGTGAAGGCCATCAAAAGATGAACTAAAGGAAAACCACCCATGATTGTACAATAAAAACACTTGTGTGAGAGTACAGGCACTCAGCAATACCTCTGTGTCTTTTAATGCCCACAATGAGGTAAAACGGTAGAAAGAATTGTTTGAAGATTGTTTAGCATATCTAAGGAAATGTTTTGCACAGAGAGCAAACACAGACCCGCTTTTCCTGTAGATATAGACACCTGCATTTAGTTGACTGCCAGGTGGCAACTAAAATACTGGGCAGTGTCTGTTGCTCAGTGGTCGAGTACTGTACATGTTTTGTATGCAGAAGGTCCAAAGTTCAGCTTCTTGACATCTCCTGTTCAAAGGAGGTGTTGGGAAAGACTGCTGCCCGAGGTTCCTTGTCTGCATTGTACTTGTGGCAGTACAGCCTTTGATAGTGATTGAATCCACTACGGCGAGGGCTCAGAATATTCAGTTTGCTGTGGAACTTAAAACAACTGATGTCCCGCACCTGTGAGGGAGAGGGAGAGGGTTAACAACTAGGATTAAAGCATCCCACAAGGGATTGTCGGAGCCTGAGGGTGCCTGGGGATAGTTAGGAATACTAAGAGACAGGCAGCCCAAAAGCAAAGGAAACATGCAGGAGTGGGTGGAGGCAGGGAACTGAAGTGAAAAAGGAGCTCTACATACCAGTAGTATGCTGCTGTCCTTTACAGGGTGAGATCAATGGTTCATCTAGAGCCATGACCTTGACTGGAAGCAGGTCTCCAAGCCCTTCTTCATCAAAAGTCTACAGTTTTCAGGGACCTTCTTCATTAAAACCATGAAGGTGGAGTAGGGCAGGGCCTTCCCAACAGTAAAAAAAAGTGGGGGTAGAACCCAGACTCAGTCAAGCTTAGAGTGAATTAGTCATGGCTAACTTGAATCCCATTTATTTCAGCAACTCCACACTAGCCAAGCCTGTATACAACTCAAGCAGCTAACTATACAATGGTGTTATAGATTTGGGGTGGAACCCCCTTAAACCCTATAAATTAATAAATGGTAGAATTTTTATTATTTGGGATGCGAAGGGTGAAATACAAGCTGCAGAGGAATTCCTGAGCTAGCCTATGCACAATGACCTGGCCAAGCTAAGGCCATTCAGAGACAATACAAAGTGATTGAGGGCCATTGGCAATGCAAGGGGACTGTCCTCCCCCCTTGCCCCGAGGTGTGAACAGAGATGGGGGGGTTGGAAGGCTGTCAGGGTAACTGGGTGTGAGATGACAGGAAAAGAGAGTCTTGAGCAAGGGTGTTCTGGGAAGAAGAATGATGAAGAGAGGTCCATCTTGGGCAGGTTGGCTGAAGGCTGGCTGCACGGCTGAAGGCTTGGCAAGCCCCTCTTGAAATAACCATGCTGTAAGATCTGCACTCCCTCCATGCAAACTGAAGGTGTAAATAGGTGAATAAACCATGTTTCTTAAAGCTACAACAGTCTCTGCCATGTCTCAATTCTCCAAAGGAACACAGACCCTGGGAGAGTGCCTGGAACCCCCTGGGATTTTGCTATCGCTCAGCAGAGGGTGGGAGTGGCTCCCAACTTTTGTAACAATATATGAAAGAGAAGAACACCAGAGGGGCTAGGCAAGAGGCAGGGTTGCTAAAGGAAAAGCATCCAGTGGCTTGAAAAGTCACTGTAGGACTGGATTTCACACAGTCATTTGAACTAATTAACCAGTTCTTCAGCTACTGGCTTGCAATTCTCTTTTATCTTTATTTATTAACCTGTGACTCAAAATCACCTCATGCTGCCATTGCTACAAAATGAACGAAATGCATCTTTTACTGCTGAATATATTGATACCTGTGCTGCACGGTGAATATTTCTGTTTGATCACTAAAAGCATAGCAGGATAAGTAGCTTGGGTGCTGTCTCCCTTCAATATGACCAGAGTGTAAAGTCTCAATAAAAATGGACACCGTGTGTCAAATCACGCCATATTCAGTTAAATTATAACAAAGGCTTGAATGTGGGTAAAGCTTTTTAATTGATGAGTTGCTTCCTGGCATGACCCAACTGTATATTTATTTATACCAGTTCAGGAATTAGAAACAAGTCTTCCATACCCAACAATATATGTCAATTAAGCTAGCAGTTGTTTCAATGGGCTATATTTTCTCAACTGTTGAAATGACTGGGGGGGGGGTGGAATCCTTTGTTTGTCTTGGTTCATGGGTCATTGGCTTTCACAATAGCTGGCTCTCAGCTCTATTCACTATTAAAGTGATGTGTTTCTTCACGAATCATTTATTCACATAAATTCTAAATAGTTTATCACTTGTCTCATTCATTAGGCAGATTATATAGACAGATTGGCTCAAGGTAACAATCAGCTTCCTTGGGATATATATATATTTCTAAACTGCTTGAATAAATTATGGCGCTTTCTCTGGCATTGTCTGGCTAATCACCGCCTCTGTGCGCTGCCTTTTTTCAGTAATCCTAAGTGAAAGCTGATATGTCATCCTCAAGGTGCCTGACAGGCCAAACAATTCCAAAATGCATTCAGTTGACACTTTTAAGTCATCACGGTTTTCAAAAGCAGACCATCTATGTGGTTAATCAAGCATGTAGTCTGCATTTGATTCTGACAGGTTTTTTTTTAGTGCAAAGCAAACAGACTATGGCCATCACACATTAATGAGAATGCACTTTAGCTTTTAGCTGTTTGCGACACACACACACATACACCAATTTTGCAGAGGAAGATCAGACAAATGTTGCAGCCATAAGGTCAATGTTTCACATTCTATTATAGGCTTGCTCCTCCCACTGTTCATACTCAAGTCGTGTGAATTAGTCCTACAGCCTCAATGCATTAACACAGACTACGAACTAGCTAAAATGTCACCAAACAGAGAACCATGGCCACTGTAGTAGGTGAGAAGTAGAAATAATGCACAATCTGACTGGTGAATTGTTATCTACATCACATCAGCGCAAAACATTCCAGGACATTTGCAGTAGTGCAGAGAAAACTGCTCAGTATGTCTTGAGCCATTGCACAGAAACAACTGTCTTGGGTATAACTTGGGTTGCCGTGCGGAGCAATTTAGAGCGGCCTCCATATGGCAGCTGTAATGTATAGGCCTGCACTTATGTTTTCATACTCTAAGTTAAGGGTTATAAAAAATGTTCACTCCTCCTGGCATGCACCCTGTAATTCATTCTTTAATGGATTCCTCACCCATGAATTCTCATTGTCTCTTCATGGCCAAAGAAGGAACAGTTAGAATATCTCAATGCTATACCATGAATGAATGAAACCTGCAGTTTCATGAACACTTTTGCCATGTAGTTCTGTTAATCCCTCATCAACATAATAGTGTGGGTGGCTAGGATTCTTTCCAGGGATGAGGAAATTACCTTAGTTCTGCTCAGCTATTGCTATGTACCTACAGATGTCTTTTGAGAAGAAAGGATAATTCTTAAATGTTGATGAACGTTTTTTCCACATAATTTGCTTTCCCCCTGAGGCTTATAAGTATTTTTCAAATAAATAAAGGTTTGGTTGTATTCAATGGTAGTCAGACTCAGAATAGGCCTATAGAAGTTATTGGCAATGTCAAACTTAGGTTTATTGACTTTAATGGGTTTAGTCTGAATATAACTTTGCATTTTGTTGTCATTCCACGCATGCATGCACACATACATGCTTTCAGGTGCAGTAATTTCAGTGTATTAAAAAAGCAGCATTTTTCTTCTACAATTTTTTTAAAAATTCAGGAAAAAGTTTTCAAAGTTTGTGCATGTGTATGCCTGGGACACAGAAGCATACCTATGGAATTGCACTTCTGCCTAATACAGAAAACAATTGCATTCCCAGTTACAATACAGAAATACCTCTGTGAACGTCTGCCCCGCTGTCCATTTCGGCGAACGTCCACGGGAAACCCGGAAGTTCCAGAACGGGTTACTTCCGGGTTTGCCACTCGCACATGCGCAGCAAGGCTAGGTTATGCTTCACACATGCTCTGCACGCATGCGCGGAGCGGTGCTTTCTCGAGCGTCCCTTTCGTGGAGCGTCCAGGGCTCTGGAACAGATCCTGGACTCAAAACAAGGTACCACTGTACTGTATATTCCCTTTTTAAAGTCTATGACGGAATGACGGGAATTATGTGGAACTGATAAGTACTTCAACATGGATTCGTTTTTTTTCATGAACTGTGGAATGAAAAATGAATTGCACAAAACTATTTCTACCTCTCCACAACAACAACCAAAACACCAGCACAAAACTGAAGAAACACAGAGGAAAATAACCTGACACGTCAAGGCTCTACAATATATGGTAAATGAAACACAGTGGAGTCTCCAAACACCAAATAGTCAATTTTAATATACTACAAAGCGGTTATTTTTCATTACAGCTGTACTTGCCAACATAGCAAAAGCTGATTCTTCAAATTGTTTCTACTTTAAACCATGTTTCTGAGGGACTTTTATCCCTGCTCTGAAGAAAAGAACATATAACCTTCTCAACATGGGACCGTTTTTTCGAACAACATAAAGCACCTTCACTTTGAACAAATCAAGAGCGGAAGCCATTAGCCTATAAACCTCAGTTATGGCTCCCTCCCACCCCCATCTATATAAAGGCAGTGTTTAATTACACATGGAAAACATTGGAAGTGCAGAGTTAGGAATTTTCTTAAGTTGCACATTGGAAGCTATCTGCGCAACTCCAATAAAATCAAATGAGTCACATGACTCCAATACTGCTGAAGCCTAGATATTTAATTTGTAAGATCATTCCAAAAGTAATCATTTTAATGACTAGGATGAAATGAGGTTTTATTGTAAAAGTGGTCACAAAAAGGTGACTTTTGCTATTGACCATTTGTAGTAATGAATTACCAATGAGGCGTTAGTTTCCATATGAAACCTTGCTATAGTATACCGAATTTAATAGTCATACTCAACTAAATTCTGTAATACTTCTTATACAGTCGAGCCGTTCAAAAACCTCTGCGAGCCGAAACCTTTTTCAAGTTGGCGTGTCTCTGGAAAGTGCAGGGGCCTGCTACAAAACACATGCATTTACATTTCATCTAGTATAGTCCCTTTGATTTTAATGGCCTAATTTCATTTAATTAAAACTAATTTGTGGATGGCAGTGCTTGTAGACATAATAACCTTAATTTCAAAGATGCTGAGATGAAAGAGGTAAGACTCCTCAGATGTCAAAAGCCATTTATCATCTCATAGTTAGGAGGGCAAGGAATAAATAGTGGTGTCCTTCTATTCTATTTAGACAAACTCATTTTATAAGTGGACTTATAAAAGTGGACATCAGATCCCTAATCTGATGTGCCCAGATAGTAGGAAGAAGAAGAAGAAGAAGAAGAAGAAGAAGAAGAAGAAGAAGAAGAAGAAGAAGAAGAAGAAGAAGAAGAAGAAGAAGAGGCATGGAAGTAATATTTTGTTCTGATGTAAAAACTGGGGTTTGGCTTTTGTTGCCCAACTTCCCATGGGAATCTGAGTCCTCTAAGTCCATGATTGGTCAGAGAAGAATGGATGGAGGCAGGATCCAGTGGAAAACAAGGCAGATATTTATTTTTCTGTTGCAACAGAGTTCCCTCTCCTCCTTCCAAGGAGGGAGAGACCCTGAACAAAAGTATGCAGGAACCATAAAGACTTTTGACATTGCCCAACCCCCTTAGCTAAAGACCACCCCAAAATCATCATACATGCATACATCATTGTATCATCTTTGAAGATGCTCGAACTCAGGATGAAATGGAGAAACGTGCTAAGATGAAGACACACTTTGCAAACCCTCACCACAATCAACTCCCACCTAGAAACCTATGTCCCCACTGTGGAAGGACGTGTGGATCCAGAATTGGTCTCCACAGTCACTTACGGACTCACGGTTAAAACCGTGTTTATGGAGGACAATCTTACTTGGCTACGGGTGATCGCCAAAGAAGAGGACATACACCATAGGAGGTGGCCTATAGCAGAAAACTTGTCAGCCAGAATACCTGATAATGGTCTCTGGTTGTATTACCTGAGCAGCCTGCCCATTCTTTTGTGATGGTTAATACTTTCCTGAACCCAGGTCACAGGCTCACTCTATTCATACACAAACATGCCCTTAATACAGGATTTGTAAGTGAAAAGACAATGGGAAAGGCTTTCCCCATTTGCTGCCCTTATTGCGGAGGAATATTTGAGGTCATTGGGAGAGTCAAAATGGCTTCAGGGTTGCTGTACTATTTTAGACACATGGTTTATATATTTAGATGTGTGAATTTATGAATATTTATTCTATATTTGAGACCTTAGAATTCTTATAACAGTTCATATTAAAAAAAAAATCACTGCAGGTATACATACAGCATGTTTGCAATGGCTTCATCCTTGTAGCCTTGAATCCTACCTCTGAAAACCATACCTATTGCTGAATGTTTTATTTAAAACTTCTGTAAAGCAGAGAGACTTCCTTTTAAACACTTAGAAACAAATCAGTATAATAGGATTTCAGCCTGGTAAGCAAACCTATTTTCTGTTTCCCATTTCAAAGTGTTAGCTGAATTCAGAAAAGATTTAGAGTCCTTGAAAACTGAATGCAGAAAAGCATCCTTTGATTTTTTTAAATTTTATTTTAGTATTTATGTGTGAATTTTTCACATTCTCAATGCCTTTAAAACATTTAGAGATATGCCTGGAGAAATTTTGCCAACATTTGCTATCATAAATCTATCATAAATTACAGAACCTGTAAAAGCAAACTGTTTTTCATAATGCAGTGAGTCTAATCTTAAAATATGCTGCTACTGTGTGTCTGCAGCAACTATTGTATGAGTTACAATTCACATTTGCAGAATCTGATCCTTGGTTTGGGTTTTGATCAGCCTAGTAATCTAAGCTCAACATACTAAGAACTACATACATTTCCAATGGCTCTTGCTGTCCTGCAAAACCCCTAAAATTTCCTTCTTAACACACACACACACACACAACCCAAAATACCATTGAGCCACATTTAAGGTCCATTATCATTTCCCCAGGGTATATAAGCTTTTCCCTCTTTTAAGCTTTTAAGGAGCAAAACCATTCTTGGTATGTGATTGCAAGTAGTTATCTTCAAGCTATTAACCAATGCAGTAGCAAGTCAGTGTTCCATCAATGCTAGCAGTCGCCCAGTACAAACGCAAGTTATACAGAACCAGAGGAAATGTTTTCCCTGATAAGAACTGCCACCACCTTCTCAGACAATAGTGTCAGCTTATCTACTGCACTGGCTCCCCCATCCCCACCCCTAATCACATTTCCCACAATGTAAAGAAAATAAGCTAAAGCTTTTTTTCCTAACAAATTATTTGCAGGAAACATGCAAGGTGTGATTAATCGAGTTTTATTCAGCCGGATCATACAGTCAAAAAATCCTAAAAGTTCAGTGTTCCTTCTTTAGAGAACTAAACTAAACTATTGGTGTATTTTTAAATGGGTCAAAAATATTACACTGGCCTGATTTTTGCTCCTACAGGATTAACAGTGCAGTCCTATATATGCCTACTCAGACACAAGACCTACTGTGTCCAAAGAGACTTTTATAGGACTGTTATATGAAAAAAACCCTGCTCCTTTTCCCATAGAGCCTGTATTGTATAGAGTCGCTATGTAGGTTCTCTATTTGGTAGCAGAAAATAACAGAGGCCAAACAGAGAACATTGAGAAGCAAAGCAGCTAGTAACAGTCCCGGCCCTACGTGCAGGCTGGGTGGCGCAGGGCACCATGGTGCCGGCCCGCCAGGAGGGCGCCGTGAGCTGCGCCCACCCGCTGGCCGACTGGTCCGCCGCGCAGCTGCGCCTGCCCGCCCGCCTGCCACGCAGCAGCGCCTGTTGCACCCGCGTGGCGCCCACCCGCCCACCGCGCTGGGAAACGGGGTGGGAGGGCGCCGGAACGGGGCGGGAGGGCGCCGAAAGGATCTGGCGGGCGCCGAAGGATCCGACACACCACGGCGCCGGGAGCGCTTAAGACGGCGCTGGCTAGTAAGCATGATCTTTATTAAACTGCTGCAACAGGGTGCTCACCCCACCACGCAGGAGGGAGGAGGAACCCAGAACATTGGTATGCAAGCTGTTATATGTTGTTGTTGTTGTTTAGTCGTTTAGTCGTGTCCGACTCTTCGTGACCCCATGGACCATAGCACGCCAGGCACTCCTGTCTTGCACTGCCTCCCGCAATTTGGTCAAACTCATGTTCGTAGCTTCGAGAACACTGTCCAACCATCTTGTCCTCTGTCGTCTTCTTCTCCTAGTGCCCTCAATCTTTCCCAACATCAGGGTCTTTTCCAAGGATTCTTCTCTTCTCATGAGGTGGCCAAAGTATTGGAGCCTCAGCTTCACGATCTGTCCTTCCAGGGAGCACTCAAGGCTGATTTCCTTAAGAATGGATAGGTTTGATCTTCTTGCAGTCCATGGGACTCTCAAGAGTCTCCTCCAGCACCATAATTCAAAAGCATCAATTCTTCGGTGATCAGCCTTCTTTATATAGACTGTTATATAGACTTTTGAAATTGCCTACCCTGTAGCTCAAGACCACTCCCCAATACATCATACATACATTTGAGGTCAATTTGGGAGAGTCAAAATGGTTTCAGGATTGCTCTCCTGTACTATTTCAGACACGAAGTTTATATACTTATGTATGTGTTTGCCTTGTAAATTTATGAACATTATATATATATATATATATATATATATATATATATATATATATATATGAGAGACCTTAAAAGTCCTATAACAGGACTTTGATTGTGTCTAGGATTGTGATCTATATATCAATTTACCTGGAAAGAAGCTCACTGAACACAATAGGACTTGCATCTGAGTAAGCATAGGATCGCACTGTAAAGGTAAAAACACTGTCCTGCATCATATTTTGGAACCATAAAACTCTCACGGTGCCAGTTAGCTGTAATAAATACAAAAGCATAAGCAATCTCCCTTGTTCTCTTAATCTCACCACCTAAACTGCCTAGCCTAACCAAATTCCACTGCTGTGGTAGCTGTGGATACATTGCAGTCAGGATTTGCAGTGATTATCATTATTATTATTCATTCAGAGTAGCGATAGTAAGCTCCCCCTCTAGCTCAAATCTCCCACAAAGGAAATAGTTTAGCTTAATCTGAGTCAATCCTTATTGATTCTGACCCCATCATGCCCCACTCATTTTTGCGTGCAATTCCCCCATGTCCATTTTTGTATGCAGTTCTGCTCCATATATATATATTCAGAATCATTTTCCTCCTATGACAACACATTTGTGTACATTCTTTTCACTATGTATTTTTTGCACGTGCTTTTCACTAATACTGGTGGCGGCCATTTCATGTAGGGGTTCCATGCTTGGCCCCCACGCACATTGGCGGAGTGCATAGACGTGCACCCCACCCCCTTACACCCCACCCCCATTACTCCCCCATTACTCACTTCTCCTGGACCCACAAGGACCCACACATTGACGATTGCACATCAATTGGGTGCCCCTAAAATGGCTGCGGCCTGTATGCACATTTCTCTGTTCATTCTTTGGAGAATAGCATTGTAAAATTTGGAGAAGTGAGAGTTGTGATTCAGTTCACGTGCTGGGGTACAGAGTATAAATATAGTAGGTTTGTGAAATGCAAACCAAATTATTCCCTCCCTGCAATGTACATAACCCTGGAATCCATGTTTTCAGTGAAGACGTGGTTTGGAGATTTTCAAAAGAAGTAAATCAAAAGACTGTTCTTTCGCGTGAACCCTCCTAGCCTGAACATAAAGAAACCTAGGCAATGCTCCAAGAAATGACAGCATATGAATTGCCTTGCTGTTCTAACATGGAATTGTGTTCCTTGAAGGATTAAGGCCAGGATTATGTTGACACAGATCCCATGCTATATATAGGGAGAAGGGGGAAAGGTTAACTTTTCTTTAAAAAAAATACTGTTGCATTTAGGCACACAGGGGAGGCAGTGTTAGGTGCAAAGTCAAAGGATTATGCAGAGGAAAGTGATCAATATTGGGGTAACCAACTCTAGGTCAATGGTGACACAATAAGGGAAACCGACAGCTACAACTTTTCTTTATGTTCTGGCCCTGCTAGGCATGCTGAATTTTAGAAGCGGATTTTATAGGAATTTAAAATCTTTCCATAAGATGAATGAACTCTCTGAGGGGTTTTCACTCATTTCAAAAATGACAAGGAGTCTTACTTGAAGTGACATTTCAAGGTCAATGTGGAGTTTCCTGCTTGGGTGAAACATATATGAAATTCCAAAGGAAGTAAACTCCTTTTGTTGGTGGGAAACTCCCCGGAATAAAGTGCACATCATAATATTGGAAGACCTACCTTGGACAAATCACAACCTTACAACAGAGTAATAATGACTTACATAGATAGCTAAACCACTTCAATCTCTCTCTCTCTCTCTCTCTCTCTCTCGAGAGAGAGAGAGAGAGAGAGAGAGTTCTAGACTGCAGTTGCATAGCTGGTAGTGACTCATTGTTTGACCCATTGGTTTAAATTGAATGAAGACTGTGTGTAATGTTTCTGGGATATTGGCTCAACCAAAATTAAGCAAGCAATTCATCTCACACAGGTCCAATTCTCAGCTACAGTGGAACCTCGGGTTAAGAACTTAATTCGTTCTGGAGGTCGTTCTTAACCTGAAACTGTTCTTAACCTGAGGTATCACTTTAGCTAATGGGGCCTCCTGCTGTCGCCGCGCTGCCACCACACGATTTCTGTTCTCATCCTGAAGCAAAGTTCCTAACCCAAGGTACTATTTCTGGGTTAATGGAGTCTGTAACTTGAAGCGTCTGTAACCCGAGGTACCACTGTACTTTTATACTACAAATCATTTCCTCCAAATCATGGAGAGCCATGTGTTGCGGTGAGATCACCCAACTGCCTTCTTGTTTCTTGGGTGGCCTGTTTGGATGACCTCTGCACCTCATTGGTTGCCTCTTTGTTACTGGGGAAAATTTTCGGTTGGTTGGGGTTTGATTGGCAACTAAGGGGCTATTTAAGGGGCTGCACGAGGAGAAGTACTTTCTCTTTTGCATTGTGCAGCGGATCTCCCTCCCTCCCTCCCTATCATTTAAGGTTGTGTTTTTGACCTTGCTATGCCTATCTAGGGGTCGTCTGTTTTTGGATCAGGGGACCGGTAGGAATTTTGCCACTTGGGTGATTGTCTGGTAACATTTGGTTTTTGTTACAAATTGTCACAACTTTGTAAAGTTGGCTGTTAGGCATTGGTTCATTCTTTGGTGGAGGGGATTATAGATTGGGCAAGACCAGAAGTCTTTGGGGATAGCAAAGGTATTGTGGAAGTTGCATTTTTCATCTAAGACAGAAATGGTACAGGGTACAGATAACCACTTTGGCGAATGGACTTCTGGCGAAAGGAAGGATATAGTACAATTGTGATTTGGTTTATGTTACCTGGAAAAAGCTTCCAAGATAGTTGATAAAATTAGTATCTTCTACTAGGAAGCAAAAGTCGGGGGGCCTTATCCAGAAAATTAAATTAATTCATGCTATTCATTTGGGTTTGCAATATCCCATGGAGTCCATGGGAGTCAGAGAAGTCATAGTGAAGTCAGTAGGGCTTACTTCTGAGTAAGCCCGGCTAGGATTGGGTTGCACAGGAACAGCAAGAAAGAATACCACATCCAAATATTGGAAGTGGTTTAAATATATACTGTACTGTTCTTAAGAGCTGCTAAGAATGTCGTAGGTTGCTTACAAAGGTTTCTTTCAGCGATGATATTTGATGGTTCTCTATAAAAGTTACTAGAATGTCAATAGTGTTTCTAAGTTTCTCTGAAGAAAAGGACCCAGTGGTATAAGTGCTGCTAATAAACCCACAATACCTCTTAAGTATGACCGTGTGCTTCACTGGCCTTTGCGTTTATGAGCACCATTTCCAAGGGGAAAGAAAAGTAGTGCACACTGTTCAGCAATATCTCCACACTGGTTGGTATAGCCACTTGTCAGACCATAATTCTAGCACTTCAGAAACCTGTAAGCACCATTATCACACACAAAAGTGCTCTCAGAAGCTAAATATCACTGACACGCACTGCTTCTCAGCGTTGCAGATTTATTAACTGTTTAATATTAAACGGAGAAGTGCAATTTTCAGAGACTGTACAGAGATTCTAACAGCAATCATGAAGATCATGACAGCAACAGCAAGGGCAATTAAAACACACACACACACACACACATTTATTTATTTACATTATTTATATACCACCTTTCCAACAACTTGCTGCAGGCAGCATATAAATAAACCAATAATAAACCAATTTGCAATCAAATTCACATTAATAAAATTAAAGTTCCACAACAGCAGAATAAAATCATGTAAGTACCATATAAAAGGCAGCAGACCAAGAGAGAAATCAGCTACTTAATTAACTCAAAGCCTTGGTGAATAATAATAAAAAAGGTCTTAACTAAATGTCAAAAGGCATGAAGCATCGCTTGGCGAGATTATCAGTGCATTTGCTGGTATGACAGACAAATGCTACAGAAATCTTGAGTCAAAATTTGACCTTGTTGCAGCACTCACACTTTTAAATGTCCCGCAACCTGGGGTATTTAGTAAAATGGAGATGTCAGCACTAGTAAACTTACTGGAGTTGCAAGTCTGGGATATTTGTAAGGGTTACAGACTGTAACTATGACTAACATTCCTAAGATCCAGCTTCACTGAGTGTCATATGGATGACCATTTCCCCACACTTCTGCACTTGATACGCAGTAAAGCTCTCTTTACTATTTACAGTATTATACAGATAGCCAAGCCATGCTGGAAAGCTTCTATAATAATAATAATAATAATAATAATAATAATAATAATAATAATTTTATTATTTATACCCCGCCCATCTGGCTGGGTTTCCCCAGCCACTCTGGGCGGCTTCCAACCGAATATTAAAAACTGTATAGCATCAAACATTAAAAACTTCCCTAAACAGGGCCGCCTTCAGTTGTCTTCTGAAAGTAAAATAGTTACTTATTATCCCTTCGTGGCTCATGGATTCTTTATTTTGGAAAACTTCAACATGAATGTTGAGTTGGTTGACTCAGGACAATTGGGTCATATCTCATGGGGTTCATTATTCTGGGAAATTTCAACATTCATATTGAGTTGGTTGATTATTCAGACTTCTAGCTTCTATTACTATCAGCTGCCCAAGTTCCTAGCGTTATTTGTTCCTTAGATTCACACCTGAGCTTTGCTCTTAGCTTCTGTTATTCCTTACATGTGTGCATAAGCACCCAGAGATTTTCCTTTCCAGTAGGGTTGCCATACATCCAGAATTTTTCATACATATCCAGAATACTGCAAGTGCAAGCAGTGTCCAAGCTCAACAACCTGCCACTATTTGAAATATGACAACCCTAGTTTCCAGTTTTTCACCAGAGGGTGGGAAGGGGATGAGAGACTTTTAAAAGGGGGGGAGAGAGAACATTTTCTTGAAAACCTAGGGGTCCAAACAACCCCTCCTGACAGTAGAAACTCCTTCAGTCCTTCTCCGCTTGCTAATTTGGGTACAAATTACACCCACTTTATTAATAAGGCAAATGGTGAGGCTGAACTATAGTAGACATATAAAAGAATGATAAATCTTTGGAGCCTCCAGCAGAGAAAGAGGGGGGGTTGTGGAATGAGGACAGTTAAGAATAGATTTTGGGCTGATGTTGAATTTTCAGTCCTTTGTCAGTTCAATTCCTATCCATCACATTACATGTATCCAGTCAGCCTCCCCTTTTTGGGTAATGGATACTGATATAAATCTGCTTTTCTGACTGCTGGGCTTTTCTTAGAAGAAAAGGGAATCATTATAAATAATGAGTTGCCATGGAAATAGCCATTGTCCGCATTTGGTTACTTGTGAAATCTGATGATGTATCTCTTTGTCAAGTTTTTCCTACTTCTTTATCTTTTATAAGGTTTGTTCAGAGCTTTGGCAGATTTGCAGGTATCCGAAATAAATCTCAAGTCAAAAATTTAATACCACAAAATTAACATTATTGTAGATTGTTCCGGAGCCTCAACCACATCATAGCTAAGGTAATATGATGCCCTTTTTATCTGCTCTTCATATCCAGTCAGTAAAAAGTTCCTTGGATGCATAGCACATTTCTTCTGCTTGATAAGAGTGCAGTCTTAAGTTTTGCTATCGTTTTCATTTCAGTGCTTAAAGAAACTCAGATCTCCCTTGCATTTGCCCAACACACACCCATTCTCACAAAGCATCTTTACATATTTGCTTAAAGTAATTGCCTACCAAGGTGCTGCTGCACATAGAAGATATGTATCTCAGTGTGATTCTCTTTCTTGGATAGCTGCTTGATGCGGTCAAAGGAAACGAAGTTCGCCATGCAATGATCAATGAAAAAAAAATGTCCATTCCATTTCTGAAGTGGAGAGAGCAATTACTGTGCAACTAGAAGAAGGCTACTTCAGTTTTTCTTAAGGTCTTCTTTAATTTAGTAATATCAAGACATGGTTTTTTTATATATATTGACAGAACTGTATGGATTAGGTTTCAAAAGCAATCAGATCAGAAGCACAACACATTCTCATATTTCTGTGAATGTTGACATTTACTAACTAGGCTAGGGACAGGTGTAACATATACCAGGGCCATGATTATGGTTTAGAGATCAGATATATCTGTTCAGGGTTACTCTTCCTTCCTCCTCAGGAATGCATATTCCTTCCCTCGCCCTTCTCTTTCATTTCTCTGTCCCCTCCTTTCTCATATCAACCAGCGCAAGCCCTGAGATGATGTCAGGGACTGGACTGAACAGGAGGAATGGGAATTGAGCCCTCAGTCTGATCAGCTGCTCTCAGAAGAGGAGGAGGAGTGGGAAGTTTCGATCCCTGGGTCTCTTGCGATTTCAGGAGGAGAGGGCGACAGGGATGATGTACAGGTGAATGAGGAAATGCCTAGTTACGAGATAGTGGAGGAAGAGGAGGGGGAAGTTGGAGAGCAGACAGCAAAGACCTCCCTGGAGAGTCCCTCGTGCCGGTCCCTCTGCATTCAAGAACAGAGAATGAGGAGGGATGTGACTCCTGTGACTTCCTGTAGGTTTCCAGGATGTTGTTGGAAACGGAAGAAGAGGGACTCAGAGTTGCCAATGTCTCCTATGTGTGGAGAGATGGATCTTTTGTCTTGCAACCAGATGATTTAATGAAAAGCCATAAAATACAAAGTGTTTGTTCTTCTTGCCTCTGAGGCTACTGGGGGAGGAGCTTAATGCCTGACAGATGAGGAGGGTTGGCCCTAACTGTGGTCCCAGTCTACAGCAGGACTTTGTCCATTGCTGCATAATGGTAACTCCCTCCTCTTTGAGGCATGGAGTGCTATAACATTGATGGGCTTCAAGCACCTCGTAAGGACTTTGATTTGTTCTACCAAACTTTCAAAGACCATGTTTAGTTTATCAAAGTTTTTTCAGCCTCTAGTCTTTTTACATTTTGCATTATTGCATTGATTATTATTGATTTCTTGTTGGTGTTTTTACAGTTCTTGTAAACTTTGAGTTAGGGATCGGCAAATCTTTGAATTTCAGTTTCCCTCAGTTTTTCATTTTTCCAATATTAATTTCAGTTCTCCATATTTCCACAATAGTTTGCCATGTAAAAAAAAATATCCTAATATAAATATATTCAAAAACAATTTTCCCTAATAAAAGGGGTTTCATTGTTACTCTCACCAATACATGCATTTATATGCAAATTTCATCCTAGTATATGAATTTTCGTGCACATTTCTGGGCTGGAGAACTGCATTGCAAAATTCAGAAAAGTGTGAATTCTGAAGGATGGCTGGATTTTGGATCACATATTGTTACAGGAAGTGCAGATTGGTTAAGTTCATCTTTAAATGTGATCTGAATTGCATTTCCCCACTATTGCTATTTAAGGTGAAAAATGGACACAAGAACACTCAATGAATAAATAAAACAATCATTAACATTAAACACAGTGCAGAAAGCAACTCATGCTTAGCACTGGAAAAAAAGAAAGGGAACTCAAGCAGAAAGGAGAATGGGGGACTGGGGTGGAATATACACACATGTTAAAAACATTGTGAAAATCCTTTTTTTAATCGTTTTGAAAAATGCATTGAATTTGCTATAGCTCACCATTGCCATTTAATGTTACAATTTTATATTGCACTTTACAACACATTCAAAACATTTTATTTGCAGCTGTATAGCAGAGTCCTGAGAAGAAGCGTGCCTGAGCAGCACTCTTAATCTCTCAACCATGGCTATAGGATGGAGAAATGTTCCATGTATACTAGGCCATTGGGTGGAAGAAATCTGGAGTGGTTTGCAATCATGACAATGGGCTTTATGAGCGCAATAATTTGGACAGTCTGATCCAGAAATCAGTTTTGTCACATTGCTTGGATTTTAGCTCTGTTTAATCCTAGTGATTCATATGGCAGTGATAGGTAGGGCCAGTACAAAATAATAATAATGTAAATTGTACCTTTGTATAGTAGGCTAGTTACTACATACACCTTTCTAACCTTCATCCCTGCCAGGCACACAAAACGCATTGTCAGAATCTGAGGATACAGCAAACACCCTCAAGGAGAGTACAAAGCAAGGCCAGTGAGAGGGTGCGGCAGGGCAAGTCTGGAGGTCAGATAAAGAAGCTTGGGAGGTTGTCATTGACTTCTTGTTCTGAGATACTGCACGCTTGTTTTAATGAATAGTGATTTGCCATATTATCTCATTCATTCTCAAAACTAACAGGTTGCAGCTTGAAGGCTGTGTCCATTGCTCAGCAAGACGCTAAGCATATGAGGAACAGAAAAGATTAAATTTATAGGATAATGCAGATGGATTAGCTCTGAGGCATTGCCTAGAGTGGGCATTCCCTATTATTATGCCATATAATGTAGAAATTAGTGTGTGTCCATCACTAGAGTTTTGAAAGCTATGTTTCTACTTCTTTAGAAGTAAGCTTTGTCAAAGTCAGTGGAACTTGATGACAAAAGATTATGTTTATGATCTGGGTCTTTTTTTAAAAAACAGACCCAGATCCTAAGCATAATCTTTTGTCATGTCTTGTTTAACCGCTTGGTTAAATAATCCAGAACACCTGGAACTTTTTTACCTGAGAGCCTAAATTCATTTGGCAGAAATACCAACATTCTCTACAAATAGGATTTACCTCTTCTTTATATGTCTCTGATTTGTCCAGATCTGCTTCCATATTTCTGCTAAAGTACGTATTGATCTTGAACTCTTATATGGTAATCCCGATAAAGGTTTGTTTCTGTCATCATAAATGAATAATACCAAACCCAAGGATCATACATTTAGAGATGTGTTCCTACTTCTGTTTGAAAAATTCATTTTAAAAGCCAAAGGTGGAATGTTCTGCAGTCTCAATCCCCTTGAGATCATTTGTTCTCTGTGCAGTACTTTGACAAGGGAACACTATGCCAAGTAAATCCAATTTCCTCTCTTCTAATGTTCCTCTAAATGGTTATAATTTTCTGTTCACGTCTTTCTCATTGATTCAATTCCAAAAACATCTTTGAAGGCAGCATGGGGCTTTAGTATATTAAAGCTTTCTGCTGTAATAAAAGGGTGGGGAGGGTGAATGGCTCACTATTTCCTTTTCACAATTGTTTTAGGCGCAGTTCCTTGCTGATACATTAGCACCAACACTTGTACTATTGGGGGATCTCTGTCAAGCTGCTCAGTGTCAGGAGCAGAATCATGTTGTGTGTTTGTGTCCCTAGAAACACACACACAGTTCTGTTAAGTTATTCCAACGATAAGAATGGGCGGATTTTGTCTATTTCACTTTCTCTCTATTTTTCCAGTTTTTCCAGGCTTAAATTCAGTTCCTCACATTTCAGTTTGTGATGATGTCATTTGTTAATATCTTCACGACAGTGCACCAGTATTTTAGTGCAAGCTTATCCATATATATATATATATATATATATATATATATATATATATATATGCAATTTTCTGTAATACACATATTTTTGCAAAACATTTTCCTCTAAAATAATACATTTATGTATGTTGTCTAATATATGCATATATATGCATACGTCTCCCTAGCATATGCAATTGTTTAAAACACATTACTTGGCTGGAGAACTGCCTAGTGAAATCCACAGAAGAGTGAATTTTGACAGCTGTGTTTTGGTTTGTGAACTCTGTTAGGAAGTGCAAATCAAGTAGGTTTGTCTTTAAACTGAATAGAATTTCATCCTCAGCCATATGCAACACATATCTTTTTCTATAGGAGCACCAGCCATTTTACTTCTATGTCACAATGTGATGGGGTGACAGTTATCTGGGGACCAAATCTGACCCAAGTGGTAGAAAATAATGATGCAGAAATATTTGGATTATTCACTACTTTGCACTGCACCGGTATGTCTGCAAGATAGAGGGGGTCAGAAGCAATCAACTGCTTCAGTTTTCAATTAACTATGGTTTGTTATTTTGCCTAAATCTAACTAGTTCACTGGTTTATCGAAACAAACCAGCTTCGAATCATGGTCATTGATTCAGGGCAGCAAATGGCAGCAGCAGCAGCACTGCATTCCCTGGCCTTCTGGTAGTGATGTTCCCAGGAGAGGCAGCAGAGCAGTCTTTGTTGTGAAAGAGACATGTTTGTTTCTTTGTTTATGTATCACATCCATCCTTCACCATATGGAGCCGGGGAGAAAACACATTAAAATTATAAAACAAACAGTAAGCATTATAAAATTTCATGGTAGTAAAATACATAACAGCAACAGCATATTAAAGCAAGTGATGAATATCATCTGACGGGATCATAGCTGCCAAATCTCCCGTTTTTTGAGGGGAAACCCCATATTTAAACCCATTTCCCGCTGTTATCCTGAACAGAGAAAAATCCTGTAAATCCCCCGGATTTCCTACCTGCCAGGGAGGCTACTTCTGTGCATGTCTGGACATGCACAGAACCGATTTCGGGTGCCGCTCTGCCCATGTCTGTGCACCGGAAATCAGGCAGAGCAGCACCGGAAGTCGCTTCTACGCATGTCCAGACATGCGTAGAAGCGACTTCCGGTGCCGCGCTGCTGCTGCTGATCCCAGATTTTTCTTACCGGGAGTTGGAGGGTATGGACGGGATCCCAAAATCAACTCCTCCCAGAGGCCTGGGTCAAAGGATACATCTTCTGCTGCTGATAATAAGTTAATAATATCAGCACTTACCTTAGAGCCACTGTAGAGAAGGCTCATCTGAATGCCACCACCTCTAGACTTGCCCTGCAGAACTTAACTTGTGGCCAGATCGATATGGAAGGAGGTGCCCTTCATGTATTTGGTGCCCTAGTTATGTAGAGATTGAGAGACCAACCCCTGCATGCATTATTATTTTTTAAAACCATTGCATGCTCAAAGAGATTTGTCGTTGCAGGGCCCAACTTCTTCAATCCGGGCCACAACATCCCTGCCTAAAGAAGAGAGATTGGATTATGAACAACGTGAAAGATTGAGAAATCAGAAACCAAACCAAACCAAACAGGCCCTAATGTAAGGGGAACGGTACTCCCAAGGCTGGGGTGAAGTATCTGAGGCTAACCCCCAAGTAGAACTCTACCCGTTAAATTATACAAGTACGCAGGATAGCCACTGCATGACATTCACAGCCTAATCTAAAATATAAGCCCCATTGAAGCCTTTACTCTTTTCTTGGTAAGTCGTAGGATGGCAGCCGTAAACATTATGTAATGTTTTATCATTTCACATATTGCTGAGTTTCTATATTCTACCTGTATGTAAGAGGCTTTTAAATGTATATTTCTTCAGTACGGATATTTCCTGTCACCCCATTAGATAGAAGTTCATTTCTTTCTGTGGAAGTCACTCATAGGCAATGCGTTTATGAATGGGATGTTTGCCTAGGCTGATGCTTAAATTGCATGAGCTTTATCTGCCTGTTAAGCACAACACGTAAGTGGCATATTGACTCCACACCACTCTAGAAACCTCTTAAAAGCTCACTGCAATGCTCAATTCGCGTATTACTGGCCAAATGCAGGTTACAAAACCATTTTCATTATTCATTTCGGGCACTACAAAATGACTTCTTTCCATCTTTCTTCTAGGCTTCAGGCAGAATTTTGTGTCCTTGTTCCTGCCTATAATTATATCTGTGATCAGTTGTGGAATCTGAAGTACAATTGGCTTTTAAACCCTGTTACTTGTGAATTGTCATATAGTATGTATAACAGAAGGGACGCGGGTGGTGCTGTGGGTTAAACCATAGAGCCTAGGGCTTGCCGATCAGAAGGTCGGCGGTTCGAATCCCCGCAAACCTAGCAGTTCAAAAGTACGTCAAAGTGCAATGCAAGTACATAAATAGGTACCGGTACCTCTACAAGCGGGAAGGTAAACGGCGTTTCCGTGTACTGCTCTGGTTCACCAGAAGTGGCTTAGTCATGCTGGCCACATGACATGGAAGCTGTACTCCGGCTCCCTCAGCCAATAATGCGAGATGAGTGCCGCAATCCCAGAGTTGGTCACGACTGGACCTAATGGTCAGGGGTCCCTTTACCTTTATGTATAACAGAAAAAAACACAGCTTTTCCTAAAAAGGCATGCATGGGGGGGGGGACTGCAGGAGTTGTTACGCTTAGCATTTTTTTAATATTAAAAAATGTATAAGTCTTCTAAGAATGGAACATATCTATAGATGTTATATAACATGGGAACCTGCCAACCTAGCAGTTCAAAAGCATGTCAAAATGCAAGTAGATAAATAGGAACCGCTACAGCAGGAAGGTAAACGGCGTTTCCATGTGCTGCTCTGGTTTGCCAGAAGCGGCTTTGTCATGCTGGCCACATGACCTGGAAGCTATACGCCGGCTCCCTTGGCCAATAATGCGAGATGAGCGCGCAACCCCAGAGTCAGTCACGACTGGACCTAGTGGTCAGGGGTCCCTTTACCTTTACCTTTACCTTTACCTAACATGGGAAAGAGTGGGCAATCAAAAAATGTTAAGTGCACTTCCTCCTGCTGCTGTATATGGAACTAAAGGGCTTAACTGGCTCCAAAGCAGAAACTGAACCTTGAGAGCCAGAGTGGTGTGGTCACAAGCTGGTACCCCAGTCCTGTGCACATTGACTTACAATTCTATCCTCTTGATTTGACCAGGGCTGACTCGGCCTTTCCTCAGTATGCATTATTAATATGCTCACTTCGGGATGCACACACACACACACAAAATCACCCTTTGACATCATTAGTGACATTCTGACTTATTTTAATTCAATGAATTGGGTCAAAACTGTGGATAGTTGTCAGGCTTGGGGAATCCTCCCCCCTCCCCCCCTCCGATGGCACCAAAAGGCACGGAGGAAACAAGAAAGTTCTTACGTATGTTATATTCAGTAATCAAGGTCAAAGACAAAGGATTCCGGTCATTCCTCCATAATGGAGTTGCTCACACTGATCTCCTCCCCCTTCCCCCTCTATCAACAACACCTGCTTCTACGGCATCTGTCCTTGGACAATTGCCTCTGTGCTCTTTGTTCTTGCACCCTTAATGAACATCTTTTTTTGGGAGAAGGGGGGGGGTCGCTTATGCTATCCAGTGACATGTCAGCTGGCTGCTATCTCTCCCCCCTTTTCCTAACACAGAATAACTCTGCTTTTTGCCTGTCTCTACAGAAGAAGGGGGGGGGGAACCTCCACCATTCCTCCTCCTCCTCCTCTTCAGTCCAGCCCCTGACAATAATATTGCAAAGCCCAATTTTATTTTTTTTAAACTGGAAGCTTATTAAAACTTCCATATGCTCAGAAAAAGTATGATTTATGCAAATGCATTTATCTAGGCACAGTCTTCAGTGTTTATGTAATTTCACATTGAAATGATTACATATGAAATAGAGGGCCTAGTGTACTGTAAAAGCTCTCAACTACATTAAATTTCCCAAATCTTTCTATCTATATACTAAAGTATAAAATTATAAAATTGATTTTCCATTTAATGGAAATTTTACATCCTTGTTGTAAAGTAGTGAAAAATGGAGACCATCCTCAAAATGCTGATACTCTCTTAACTATAGCAGTATTGGGGAGGTATATAAAACAGCACAACAGAGTCTTAAATTTAATCTTACATGGACAGATTATCCTTCAGAATTACAAGAAACATAATGGCTCCTGTGTATAACAGTAACTGCAGCACATAAGGTTGTAAATTTCGCCAAATCCATAAATAAGATACACATTTGCAAGATGTCAGTGACATTGAAAGCAATGGATTATTTAAGACAGGATTATGGATATTTTGAGCCTGACAGCCACATTTCCTTCAGGGCAACCTTCCAAGGGCCACATGGTTGATGGGACCACAGGTAAAATAAACTAATATGAATTTTACTTTTGAATCTTGCCCCTGCCCACTACCAAGAAACATATACCACAATCTTGAAAAGCATCTCTGTATGTGGATGCTTTCAGTCACAGCTGACTGAAGAGCCCCATTTGAAATTTATAGATCCAAATTAGTCAGGTTTATTCATTTTAATGAGTCTACTCTGAGTAGGTCTAACATGGGGTACAACACATATATTTAATTAAGTCCACAAAGAAAAGTACGGCATTGGAAAGGGATCCTTTAATTAAATAATGGAACTAAGATTCTACTTTCTTGATAACTGTTCTTTATACAATTGTCTTGGGCTGTGTAATCAGAGTGTTTCTTTGGTCCTGTTTGGTATTTCTTATTATCTCTTTTGTAGGAATTTCAGAAGAGATGGTTTTTTATTTTATTTATTAATTGCATTTATATACCACTCTTCATCTGTAGAACTCAGAGCAGTTCACAACATAAAAATACAAAATACATAATAAAAATTAAAAGGGAGAAACCAAGCTGATAACCCTCTTCTCCTCCCCCCCACTCTCCCCTCCCCTCTCTTCCCAGGCACATCCTATACCCTTTTATTTAAAACAAAAACAAAACAAAACAAAAACTTAAAAAACCCATAGATTAAAAGCCATTTAAAAACAACCTGAAATATTTTAAACAGCTGGCGCCTTAAAAACCAATTAAAGAGCCCCCAACACTGTCCCAACCCCAGAGTCCAGACCCCACCCTCCCAGGCCAGATGGAAAAGGACTTCCAAGCAGGAAGCACAGGTCCTCCAACACTTGCAGCAGATGGTCTACCCATGTGCTCTGTTAGTTGTCCTGTATTGGGCGGGGGGCATGTCTGCACATAGCTGCCAAGTACCCCGTTTTCCCTGGTAAACCCCCGTTTTTACTTACCTTTTCCCGGTGGTCCCCCGTATCACTTTGTCTCCCGTCTTTCTCCATTATTTTCTCCTGCCAGCGGCCATTTTTTCTGATTTGCCCTTCTATGGGCACAAAAAATGGCCACCGCCGGCTTCAAAAGTCGCACCTACGCATGACCGGAAGTGCGTAGACGCGACGTCCGGTGTCGGCGGCGGCCATTTTTGGTGCCCATAGATGGGCGGGGCAACACCGGAAGTTGCGTCGATGCACTTCCGGTCATGCGTAGAAGCTATTTTGAAGCCGACGGCAGCCAATTTTGGTGCCCATAGAAAGGCAAAGCGACAGCGGAAGTTACGTCGACGCAACTTCTGGTGTCACACGGCTGCCGGTCCCGGATTCTGCAGTCCGGGACTTGGAAGGTAAGTGTGTGCAGCATCCTGCACTTCCTCAGCTTATTTGTCCCAATAATACTGATTTCTGCTCCCTTTAAAGAAAACTAAATTCCAGTGCAATTCTTCACAAAAACAGAACAAAAAAACACCAAACAAGATGAATGCGTATTTTCCCCACACCATTACACTATGAAAGGGTGGATGTCATCAGTGATAAGTGCTCTAGCCAAAGTTACAACGTTTCTTCTTCCTGGGAATCATTTCCGATGATGATTTCTCATCCCCATAGGGATATTTATGACAAAATGTATTTTAGGAAGATAACGTACAACACATAAATACAGGCTGGGGGGGGGGGCTGACATTTCCAAGGAAATTGGATGTATTTGCAGTGTTAAGCATAAATAATGTATGCATTTGATTGAAAGCTTCTCGACAAAGTTTCTCAAGAAGGTTTCATGAATTCGAAACCACAATGTTCACCCCAAGATTGAGAAATGCATATGGAGTTTGTGAGATATTTTAAAAAATGTAAAAGCTTTAACATTAACATGCACAATACAAAGCTCAAATGGGTTTGAGACAGCCTGGAGCCCTCAGAAGCCTTCTGTGACAAGTTTGCAAGGCACTTTGTGGGCAAAGTCAGTCTCATTTCCCCAAATTTCTGAGATGTTCTGCATGGAATGTAAGAATGAGGACAACTTGTGAATGAGGTGGAGAATTGTTTTCTCCTTTGGTGTCATGCACTAAAGTTTTACTCACCCCCATGGAATCATCTGACTCCAGCATTAAGTCCATGCTTTTTAATAATGATTAAAAAAACACTATATACTAAATATATATAACTGTGCATCCTCCTTATTAAGACCTCTGCAATGCTGGATGCATAACTGTTGGAGTGTGAATGTACCCTTCTAACTAAAGGGTTGCCAGGATTCTCCCCCCCACTCCTCACCCTCACAGTACCCATAGCCTTATATTGCATTTGTCACATAGTGTGACAAGGAATTTAGCACTGGGATTGGAAGAAGAACAGAAAAGACTAAGTGGAACGTTTTGTCTGAAATGATAAACAAGTTATTCCAGAACAGTTTATTTTATTCACCTACTGGTGTCTCTTAAATAAAATTTTGCAAAGGGAAAAATACCTCAGAGATTGGCTTTTATATAACACCTTACAAAATCAAAATGGGTTATATATCAGTTGGTGATAAGTATAATGAACTAACTTAGAAATCAAGGGCCAATGTCTTCAAACAGCTGCAGGCCAAAGGCACTAGTGTATTATCCACTTAATATTTATGCTTACAAACCAAGAAACACAAGACTCAAGGCAGTGTAAACTATTTTATATCAATTTAGATTTAACAACAACAGTTTATATTTTTCTGGGTGTTTTCTTGTGGTGGTATTGGTTGGGTTTTTTTTTAATAAAAGAAATCTGGCAGGATTGTCACTATAGTTGCTTTTATCAATTGTTTGTATCAGTTTGATAGATCCTTGGAGAAATATTTTTTTCATCATTCCTCACTTCATAGTCTGGTTCATTGTTTGAAAGAGGTTTTGCCTTATTCACAACAATATTAAGGTTTTTCAAAAGGATTTATGTAACAACTTTGTGTATGGTTCTCATCCAAGAAATCAGACATTCTTGAAATGACTAGATTTGAGCCTTGGCATGAAATCATATTGTATAGTTCCATTGACACAAATCAGGTTGGTCAATGGCGTTACCATGCCCAATTTCTCTAACCAGAGCTAGCCCAAGACAATTTGCTGCCTGGGTAAGTTTCAAATATCACCTGCTCCCTTTCAAGTCAACATACATAGTACACCTTGCGAGTCTAACGTTTTGGCTCCCAATCATCACAAACCCAGAAGTGAGTGTTTTGGTTTGTGAATGTTCTTTGGAACCCGAACGTTCAATGAGGGTTCTGCGGGTTCTGATTGGTTGCAGGAGCTTCCTGCGGCCAATCAGAAGCCACGCCTTGGTTTTCTAACGTTTTGGTAGTCGAATGGACTTCCGGAACGAATTCCGTTCGACTTCTGAGGTGCAGCTGTAGTAGCCATTGTGCCATGTGAAAATAAGCCACTAAAGGGTTCATATACCTAGGAACATGAAGGTAAGTGGCTTTTCTGAGGCAGGTTCTCTTTCACTTGTGTGCTTGCTTCTGTCATATCCAGAAATACCTGTTGATACTAAGTAAAAGATCCACTTTAAAGTTTACAGCCATGTTTACAGCCATTTAAATAACTAACAGTTTGTTGCCATTTCTCAAAAGCTGTTGCCTGATGCATCCGACTCACTCTGCCTAATGATAGGGCCGGTTCTGGTCCTAACACCAGCACAGTTGGTGAGTAGTATCTCTCATTTCCTGCATTCAAGTATAATCACCTGGGGTGCTAAGTAGGATGGAAAAGACATTCTTGGCCATGAATGACCGGCACTGTGAGGCTTGCATTGTGCCATCTAGGCTCTTTAGACAGAGATTAAACTGGTCGCAGTTCCACCTGGGACATGTTCACACCAGTCCTCCTGGGCTGGAGTGTCAAATGAGGGCCAGCCCAATTCCAGTCTTCCAGTTCTGCTGTCTTTCGTCAGTCTGAGCAACTTTTGCTGATAGTTGCTAGCAGTTCCTCTTTCTACATTGCTGGGATTACCTGCCTTTGGTCTGCCTACTTGCCCACCCAGGGGCCAGCTTGATTGAGAATAGTATTCCCAAACACATTCTCTAGGATTTGATCAGGACCTCCATTTCAAAAAGTCTGCTTCTTTAGTTTTGACTGCATTAGCCAATAAAGTAAGAATAGTGACATCCGAGTGGTGTTACTATATGCCTTACTGATGATACCTCCCATTTTGATCATAATTTTTGTAATAGTGCATTAATACACTAATGCATAATTTGAAAGCATAGATAGATGGGGAGAAAATAACTTGTGCAGCATTTGATAGATTTTCTAAGTAACTAAGTAAGTAACAGGCACTTCTACATATCAAGTCTCAAAGGAGTAAAAAAAGTAGCTTCAGACAATCCCAATTAACTAAATGCATTTCAATCAAAATTCTTTATTTCCATTTCCATCCTTGTATCTCCCATGAGTGTCTATTCTTAATATTTCAGGCTTACCCTGTATCACTTACCACTATCACTTACAATGCCACAAGATTTATTTCTTGATAGAATCTATTTGCCACTGCTTCCCAAGTCATTTCTGATGGCTTCCTAATGAGATTCTGGTTCTAAATAATATACTGAGCGTTTATAAAATCTGATGACCTATCACTGCACCAACAGAATTGTTGTGATTCTCCTACCACAGATTGCTGCAAAGCTCTGAGGAATCCAGTTCTGCCATATTCCAAATGCTAAACCCTTATCTGTTTCCTCTGCCTCTGAGCTTTTGCCACCTCTCTTGTAGGTGTGACTTTCCCTGGATGATTTGAGATATTGGACTTGATGCTCATTATCACCTGCTAATTACCTGCTGTGAATTATGTGTTACCTGATAATGACACATTGTAAAGTATCGATTGCAGTTTCTTTCAGCATGTCTAGATAGCAGTGCGAAAGCTTCAGTGTTTTCATCACCTAGGAGCACTACACACCGGAAAGAAAATCTCACTGCGATAACCAGCTATGTGTTCCTAAAACCTGATTTTGGGTTGTTGTAATTTCCCTCTTATTCTGTGGCCTGGCTGGATATCTTACAATGAGTGTGGTTAAAGAAATCCCAGCTTTCCTTTTTTTAAAAAAAGAAAGACATCAAGCAGAATCCTAGGTATGCTTACTTGGAAACAAGTGCCATTGAGTTCATAGGACGAAGCATAAGATTCAACCCATCCTTTTCAGACTCCTTCAATCCTCAGGAGAGACCTTTAGAAAGCACAGGGATGAGGAATACTTATTGACATGACAAATTTACATTCAAATATTACAACCATTTAATTTTTTTTAAATCACTGACCTTAAGCTTGTAAGGTCTGTCATTAAAAAACCTGAATTTGTCACATAACTGCCATGTGTGATTAAAATATGTTTTGTACGGTAGATTTTATGCTCACTCTGCACATCCTTCATGACCCATAACTGTCAACTGGACACCTTGGAACTACAGAAGCCATCCTGATTTCTGATTGGATCCTGGGCTTTCCCGTTTTGGCCCCCACGAGAGTGCTACCCCAAAAGACGCCTGTTTTTTGGAGCATGTGCTTATGCACAAGTCACCTGGCTCCTGCAAGCACACAGCCCCCAAAGATGCATGTTTTTTTTCGGGGGGGGGGGCGGGCGTGTTCTTGTGCAAATCATCTGGCTCTCATGAGAGCACAGCCCCAAAAGACACACATCCTGATTTTCCTCTGTGGGGTGTATGATGACCTCCACTGCCATTGGCTTTGCCCCACCCTCTCCGCAGTTCACTGGGATTTGGGGGAAGGTTCCTACACAAGCCCCAGTGATTGGGAGATTGCTCCTGTCACCTCAGATCTTGAGTCCTGATGCTTGTGCTCTTATGCACAGGATTCATTGTCTTATATCCTGTCACTCTGTTTTCAGCTGCCATGTGTTTAGCTAGTTAAAGCACTGGCAATATAAAATAGCAGCTTGTTCCTGGATTGATTATGGGGTGGGAAACTTGTTTCAGGAGCAGGGCTACATTTGCTTGTGAGCTGCCTTCCAGCGTTTGCTTGCCAGAGGTAGGCGGGGCCAGAGGCAAAAGTGGGTGGAACAGCAGGTATGACTTCTACCTTTGTACAGCAGGCTACATCCTCCATCTATCCTCCATCCAGACAAGTAAGAGGCATGATCATCATTGAAGAACACATTCCCACCAGCCAATGGGAAAGGCTTTGGGTTGCTAGGAAAGGTCTTGCACCTCTGGTTTAAAATGTTTTCTGCCCAAAAATACAACAGAAGTCCACTGCTTTCCAATGAAATGGATAATTTAAACTTAGCTGCACTGGTTTCTTAGAGAGAAAATCTGCACATCTGAAGGCTATGTAGCTAGCTGTTTCTTTTGCAAGGTGACCTGGTTATGTCATGCTATTTGCAAAAATAAGTTATGAAATAATCTCTCCTTTATTTTCAACTCCTATTAGTCTCCATTCATAATTTATATGTTCCGTTTTCTTTCTTTTCATTCAGGACCCAGGAAAGCTGCAACTTATGCTTAATGTGGACAGTCTCATGAAATAAAGTCTGCCCGGAAACCTATAAAAATCATTTACTGACATGGTTAGCATTAGTTTCAATTACAGTTATCTTGAAGGTACACTGTGCAATCTGGAGTCAGTAATGAATGCTTTGGCAGTTCTATTCCTCTGAATGCTAATTTTCTTACACTGAAATTTTAAGCTGTACAGCCCCAGATATGAATTATGAATCCAGAAAGCAACAGAAAAAATCGAAGGAAATTTAAACATGCAGTTGATTGTTGTTGTTAACTGAAGGAATAAAAATACATCCTCTTTTTAAAGCATATCTGATGGTGCCAGTTATGAATGGTTTTGCTTCCTCCATTTAAACTTTAACCTTTATTTGCTTCCTCCAATAATCTTGGGGTTTATTTGTGGCTGCTATCTGGCTGGCTACCTTGATGTGCACTTCAGTCTTTCTCATCCATCACTACTGTTGGCAGTCCCTTCTGCCATCACAGTTGTCACTGGAAGAAGCAAAGGAAATGAGGACAAAAGGAAGGGGGGGGATATTTATCAATATATTTATATACCACTATTCATTTTTTAAAAAAATCAGAGCAGATCGCAGTCATATATAAAACCATATAGTAAAACCCATATAAAAAATTTAAACCAGAGCAAAGTTTCATAACCAATATCTCGGGGATGATTCGAAGATTATGGTCCCAATATGAAGTTACCAAGAATGTTTCCCTGCGGCATAATTCACTGTGGGTGCTGTGAGAGGTGAAAACAACACAGGGCATTCCTGACTGATTCTGGCACTGAGACTTTCCAGATTATCAAGACATCTGCACCACAGTGAACTATTTTCAGAGGTTACAGTACCTGCCTAGAGTGCCCACTATGCAAATGTGTTTTGGCCACCTCTTTGCAAAATGAATAATATTTGAATCCGCCATGGCTGGCACATTCAACTAAGCATTTTTGGGTCTGTGGTAATGTTTTTGGAGTAATTCCTGGGATACCATATTTATAAAGGTGTTCTGTGAAAATGGATGCTTGTTGTGTTGACCTGAACTGGCAAGTGCTTTCTACACACACACACACACACACACACACACACACACACACACAACATTCTCTCCAAGTGCATTTTGGCAGTCTACAGATGTGAAAATGTGACTGGATGGCTGATGGTGTGGTGCTGTCATATTGCCTTTGTGATACCTGACTGGCCAGGATCAACTCTGGAAAACGTTCATTCAAAATAATAACTATTATTATTATTATTATTATTATTATTATTATTATTATTTACTATTTATACCCCACCCATCTGGCTGGGTTTCCCCAGCCACTCTGGGCGACTTCCAACAGAAAAATGAAATAAAATAATCTATTAAACATTAAAAGCCTCCCTAAACAGGGCTGCCTTCAGATGTCATCTACAAATCTGGTAGCTGTCTTTCTCTTTGACATCTGATGGGAGGGCGTTCCACAGGACAGGCGCCACCACCGAGAAGGCCCTCTGCCTGGTTCCCTGCAACTTGACTTCTCGCAATGAGGGAACCGCCTGAAGGCCCTCGGTACTGGACCTCAGTGTCTGGACAGAACGATGGGGGTGGAGACGCTCCTTCAGGTATACTGGAGATATACTTCAGGTATATCTATAGATAATATAGATATAGATATAGATATAGATAGTGTGTGTATGTATACATACACACATGTACATGTATACATATACATACACACACACACACACACCCTGTAAGTAACAAAGGTAAATTAGGAAGTTTCATGAAAGTTATTTTTATCCATAGACCCTCCACACTTTGCCCAAACATTATTTGCACACAACTCTAGATCTCCCGTAAATATCCCACTCCTGTACAGCTGGATGCCAACAGGGTCTATCCAGAGACTTTTATTGACTCTATTTATATTCTTTTAAAAAGTCATACCACTAAACAGTGTGCTCACCATTGGCCCTACCTTAAATCTAGGGATTGTTTTCCCATATTGAAATTGCAATCCAATTCTAAACATGACAACTTTGAAGCAAGTCCCATTGAGTTCAACCCCATCAACATTTTCCCCACATCAGAATATTGAGTGTGACTGTTTATTTGAAAATAAGAAGTAGATAGTCAAGAAACATTGTTTCTTGCTGTGATTTGTAGGCAGGTGCCATTGTACATTTCCAAGGACTAAAAAGCACTGAAATTTTCATCGGACTTTTCCCTTAGCTCACCCTTTCCACAACTACCACCGTGGAAACCTCTGACAAAGCTTTGTGCATGGATTGTCATTCGGCGTTGTTGGTGACATTGATTAATTGTCCAATTAGTGTAATTATTAAAAAAGAAGATGTGCAGGACAACAACTGTATTAGGAGTATTTTATGTGCACCATACTTCTAACAGAAGAAGGATATTGAAAGCTAGGCAGATCAAGGAAGCAGAGAGAAGTTCTGCCCTTCACTCAAAATATACCAACAGTAATAATACAAAATTCCAGATCTCCAAGAACCTTTTACTAGTATCTTTCTAACATTGCTCAACTGTGATAAAATGTGTTGTACCATAATAAGAAAAATCTGCTGAAAATAGTCTAAAGATAAATGTTGTATTGAAGGCTGCTATTCTTCCTCCGTTTATCGGGGGGATTTTTTGCTCTGAATTTCTTTTTAAAATATATATATAAAGATGGTAATGTTCCTTAAGTTACAAACCCTGCAGGAAACAGACTATGACTGTTTTGCCTTTTTGTTAGCAATTACAAACATGAGAAAGTCGCCGCTCAGAAGCTTGTTTGCGGTTTTTGTAGCTATGCTATATTGTTTTTTTTCTTCCCTTTTTACACTTGGATAGCAAAAACAAAGCTATTATCTTTAGGAAAAAATGCCACCTAAGACAGAGCTAGAATTCTTCCAATTAACTCAAGTAATTAGACTCTGAAAAATCTCCAGTGAACTTTTCATACTCACTCTAAAATGAAATACAAACGCACTGGTGCTTAGAAAGGTGTGAGAAAAGATATTGCCCAATGAAGAGAAGTCCATACAGATGTGTTTGTGGCACTATCTGGGGGAAAACAAAATATTATGGTACAGAATACCATCTGGCACAGCAGTAACATCCATGTTAAATTACTAAATTTTCAATGTGCCATGCCTATAAGACAACTATTTTGTACCCCCTCAGACTGCAGGTTTTGGAACTTCAAAGCTATGAACATAGTAAATCCTTTAGTGGTGGTGAAGTTGGAAGCCTTAATCCAGAAATTAGTGTGAAGATTTTTATGAAATATGTTTGTGCATTATTGCATATTGTAGTCTCATTTCAGAGGCTCATTTCACATCTGGGACGCATATGGAACTCACACAGATTTGGTGCTAGGGTGGGTGCAGATTTATGCACAACACTACCACTGACAATACAGCCGTACCTTGGTTGTAGAACAGAATCCGTTCTGGAAGTCCATTTGACTTCTGAAAACATTTGACAACCAAAGCATGGCTTCCGATTGGCTGCAGGAGTTTCCTGCACTCAATCGGAAGCCACATAAGCCGTGTTGGACGTTCAGCTTCCAAAGAACATTCACAAACCGGAACACTCACTCCTGGGTTTGCTGCGTTCGGGAGCCAAAATGTTCGACTCACAAGGCATTCAAGATCCAAGGTACAACTGTACAGTGAATGAAATGTCTACCAAGGGGACCAGGTTTGCACTGGAGATGTGCAAAGGTCTCGTATTCCAGATAATTAAACCACAATAGGTACCTCTGTTGGACTGAGTCCCTATTCTGTGAAGTGTCTAGCACAACTGTTAATTCCACAAATGATAGTTCGCCCAACATTTATGTTAGCAACTGACTGACAGATTCTGCTCCTTTCTACGGATCTTGACACTGACATATCACTAATCTAGCTCCATGACTGAGTGAATTATTGCCTGTCATGCAGATGGAAAGGGCACTGGAAAATAGAAAGTCAAGACAGTCCAGAAGACACGTGATAGGGAGTGTTGTTCAAATGCTAAAATCTTTTCATCATTTATACAAATTGAGGCACTGGGCACATGGAGAGAGGTGGTGCAAGGCCTTGGAATTATGCTGAAATGGATCATAGGTAGTATAAGTATGATCCTTGGAGGCCTGGACTGTGTATTGTACATCAATCATTCTGTAAATTATTTGGGAATCAAATTATACTGCTGTGTAGAGCTAGGTAACTTTTATGACCTGCCTTGGAAGGGCTCTGGTCTAAAATAGGATATGCCAAACTTGGGTCGCCACCTGTTTTTGGACTACAATTCCCATCCTCCCTGACCACTGGTCCTGCTATCTAGGGATGATGGGAGTTTTGTCCAACAACAGCTAGAGACCCAAGTTTGGGTAAAACTGCTGTAAAACTCCAAATGGTCCTCCAAATGTTGCTGGACTACAACTCCCATCATTCCAGGCCATTTACCATGCTTACTGGGGTTGATGGGAATTGTAGTTCCAGAACATTCAGGGGGAAAGGTTCTCTAACACCTGACCTAAAATTTGGCATATAAGTACTTTCAATAAAGAAGCAAACATTCATCGCAGGACTGCAGTTTTGGTTTTTTAGCTTACACATTGTTGACTGAATGTAGTGAATAATACATCAGTTCTGATCAACTTCTGATACGAGTCTAAGGTTAAGAAATGATACCTGATTTGGGGTGGGGCATGGGGAATAAGTACAAATATTTGTTTATCTCCATTCATTTGCTAATAGTTTATTAGTCTTGGCATGTGCCAGTCTATCTTGTTTAGCGCACAAGGAAATAGGAAGCACATCGCCATGTGTTTTATTTTACAAGTGTCAACTGCACCCACAAAAGTCTGTTCCAATTCCATCAGCCAAAAACTGTTTCTGTGAAAATTTAATCCCAAACCTGAGCAAGCTATGGCACCACAGTAATTGAAAGAACTACAGGCTAACCCCATGGCACTGATAACATATTAACTGTCTTGAACCTTCACCCAAAACTCTGACTGAGCTTGAACTTAAACTATGATGTGTGAAAAAGTCAGGCTACATTTTGGATTTGTCCATTGTGTGCACCTTTTCACTGGGTGCAGGAATTTCCAGCTAAAAAGAAAAGAAAAGCACAAAATCCAATTCCAAACACCTTGTATTTATTTTATTTAGGGTGTGTGTGTGTGTGTGTGTGTGTGTGTGTGTGTGTGTGTGTGTGAAATCCAACAGATGTCACAAGACTTTGGAATGAATTTATACAAATTAATTATATTATTCAGATCTGCAGCCTCACCTATTTCCATGCCCAGGCACATGATGCACAGTGAGGGCCCATCCATAGAAATAAGACACAGGTCATTTGTATTGGGATGAAATCAGCCAAAACTTTATTGATTACAGATGTAAGTAGCTTTTATGGATGCATCAAGCAGCATGACTGCTGGTTGATAAGTAGGGTGGGGTCGACCCTGAGCAATCCCACCTGGGACACCTTTGGGGAGGGTGCCATGGCCCATTGGCCCCCGTGTGATCTCCTGGACAGAGGCACCCCTCCAGGACCCTTTGAATGGGGTACTCAATCAGCTAAGGATTCAACTCAATGCCTTATCCACCACCCAAGTCTGCCATCCCACAACGATCTCCACAGAAGGGAGGACCCATAGGTGTGGCCCATAGATGGAGCTGTTCCCAGCTGAAGCTGGGTCACCACCACAATTCCACCTTCCCAGCTGTGCCCTGAGTTCCCATTGAAACAGGCTTTTGGCACCAAGTCAGCACGGACGGTGGGAACTGGCATAATTAATTTTCCTCCAAATGGACCCAATGGGAGGAGGCAGAGGGAAAAAGAAAGCCCAATGAGGAAAGCATTAAAAAAAAGGTGGGGAACGTTCTCACCCACATCTTATGCCCTGACCAATGAGTGGTCGTTCCTCCGAATTTCTATAGGATTGCTCTTATAGGATTGCCGCAATGAGTGTAGTCCATTGGGCAATCCGCATAAGAAGAGTTGGAGAAAAGTCTGACAATTAAAAAATAAAGTATTTACTAGCACAAACTGGTCACGTCAAAACAGCATCCAGAAAAAACAAAACAAAAAACAAAACAAAATCTATTTAGTGTATACTGCATCAGAATTAAATAGAACCCATGGAAAAAATGAATCAAGGAGTGGGCATTTTTAAAAACTTAATTTTGCTAGATAGTTTTTTTAAAAAAAAGAAAATATGATTCACATGATTTTTTTTAAGCTACTTCATTTTTTAAACTCCACTAAACACATTACAGATTGCATTTGTGGGGGGGGGGGTGTGCTCCAAATATTCCTATCTGTAGGACAATGCAACACTAATTAGAAAGATTAATGAAGAACATTTGTAAATGTGAGATATATAACAAAATGCAAAATGTCGGCTATTAAAACCTTAGCTGCTCAATTACAATAAGCCTTTATTAACTAATAAAATAGGAATGAATTCAAAGAAGGGCATAAATATATAATAATCAGAGTACATGAGATTAAAGCCAAATAGATTACATGATGTAAAAGGCCTTGGCATGATAATGTACTTGATATGAAGGGTTTTGATAATTTTGTGACGTATTAAACAGCCTTTTAGTAAGTTCTCTTATCTTAATATTGGGACTATAAAACATTTAAATCAGTTGGCTGTCAGAATTACAGTATCAATAGCCATTGAACATTGTAGGTGTGATGGGGGCATTGTGTATGGAAAGCTCAAAGGATGTGACTAATGGGTGGTCTATAATTACCAAAATAAATAAAATAAGTGTATAAATTAATGGTTTTCCTGGAAGCACTCAGGAAGAGGACTCCACTCCTGCCTACTTTAATGTAGAATGCCCTCCTATCAGAGGTCAAGGAGATAAACAACTACCTGACATTTAGAAAACACCTAAATGAAGCCCTGTTTAGGGAAGTTTTTAATCTGTGATATTTTAATGAATTTTGCTATTTGTTGGAAGCCGCCCAGAGTGGTGGGGGAAACCCAGCCAGATGGGCGGGGTATAAATAAATTAATAATAATAATAATAGTAATAGTAATAATAATAATGTCCATGCTCAGAAATCGTGTGCGAAATTGAGAGGCATGTGCTCAAACCTGTTCATAAATCCCATTTATTCCTAGCTTCATTTTCCATCCCTCGGCAACAATATTTAATCACAATATTAAACTACTAATTTAAAGTATCAGGTGGTTTGGGTTGCAAATCAGCTTGTTCAATAGTCACTGGTCCTTGCTTTAAAGAAGGGCACTGAATTTTTTTCATGGATAAAAATGTGACAAAAGTCCTGTGAGGTCAATATCCTGTTTCTAAGAATGATCAGCAAGATACCTCCGTGAGTGTTTATTTGAAAATTTATAATCTGCTCTTTCATAAAAAATATAACAAGGTGGCTTAAAGCATATAAAGTAACATAAAACCAGTCTATAGGGCATGATCTAAAACATCAGTAAAACACCAGTAGATACTAGTCTTCTTAAGAAAAGTCCACATTGAGAAGGCTTGTCTAAACAGGGCAGTTGCCCGCCCCACCCCATATATTTTTATTTATTTCCATACAATTTAACAATTTCAATTCTGTTTCAATACAATATTCCATTAACATTTAGATTTCCCATCCTTATTTCCACAATGTTTCTGTTTAAATGTAATAGGTCTGGCCTCTTCCCCAAAGTCTCTAGACTGTGTGCCATATAGCCTCATACGAGCATTTGAGAACAGAGCTCACTTTATCTGTATACAGTTACCCTGCTTACTTTCTCTACATCATATTACAGACAAGACCAAGCACCTGGCTATATATCTATTTTATGCAAAATAAACATAGCTGTTTGTCATCCCTACTCATGCTTATTCCTACTGTGTTTATTTTCTCGCTGCTGGAAGTGCTTGTCGTGATTCACATGGCCTGCTGACAATCCAGGCTGGTATTATTATTGATGCATTTGTCAGCATTTTGTTACATATCTGGGCAGGGTTTGTCTCTGATGTCTGCTAAGGCATAACTAAGCCCGAGGAAAGCTGAGGAGGCATGAAAGTTGCCTCACATCAACATGCACCAATAGTTATTTAGATTTGCACAAAATTGTATTTCATGCCCACATGGTGCACGAATTAATTCGCAAAGAGACGATCTTATGGAAGAGAGTTAATGGTTCCACAGAATAGCGTACCTAGTCATTATAACCTTATATATCAGCTCAACTAGGCTACTGAAGGATATATAGAAGGTATATTCTAGCGTTGTTTAATTTTCACTCAGTGGTGAACACAGCACACAAGACATTGGGTAGAATGCATGATCACAAAAATGACTCTGAATTGCTACATTCGAAAGCTTTTGAAATATAAATTTGGAAGCAGGTTTATTGACAGTTAATAGGTGTAAAAAAAAGAGAGAGCTGAATCCAATGGAACTTTTTTGCTTCACCTTGTCTTAATAGATATGCATTCTAAATAGCAGTCATTAGAAATCATTACGAGTATTCCATTTTAAATTCTGACATTCTATTTAATGCGTTTGGAATTAACATCAGTAATTAAAATCCCAGATATAGAAAGGTCAAGCTCTTGTCAGGTTATTTGGTTACTTATGAGTGGTGTTTGAGCAACACATCAAAGATTATTAAGAAATACATGATGCCTTTCTTGAGCGGCACCTAGAAGGACACCTATTTAATTATCAAAAATTGGAAACTGCTACAAAGCATTTCAATAGTTTATTGGAAGGACAGCTCAGTCAGAAACACAGTCGCAATTATCTTTATAGCAAATAGCTGCCCCCCCAAAAAAAAATGTAAAAGAAAATGTTGAAATCTAAACTTATAAGAGTTTAGTGTTGTTGGATCTTATCCATTGACAATGCCCCATTGATCTGTACAATGCACACAAATAGCTCTCATTATTGGCTCTGGAAAACATTGGCAGCTGTGAAAAATATTTGTGTGCACTAGGTGCTCAGTTACCCATAAAAGGGAAAGTCTATATTTGTCTGTGGTATTTATTAACTCACTGGTTCATGATTATTGCCTGAAATTTCATGAACATATGCAAAGTGCAAGTAGGCTTGATCTTCTTTCCTATAGAGAGAAAGTGCACAGGGAGCATGTATGGAGCATTATCATAGATTAAAATGATTAAAATTAGCTTCAGTTTTGAAACAGGCTTACTGGAGACGAAATCCCGCTGAACTCACTGGGACTTGTAAGCAAATATATTTGAGATACAACTGCAAAAGAGTTTAGTTTATCATTGACCCAAAAACAATTACAGAATGGTTTACATCAAATAAAAAAGACCCAATTTAATGACAACACAACAATATTGCATGGCATATTTATTTTTGTTTGGAAAAGTGCCCTTGTCTTTACAAGACAGAAGTAATGGGTATTGATATATTTGAGAGCCCATCCATGTAGCATATGATGGACTTCTGCGCTATGTGCGTTCCTAATGGTTGAAAGCCTGTAGCTTATGTGTTTCTACAGATCTAACGGACTCGACAGTCCATGCAGTTGTTCCAGAGGAACTATGAAGCCAATAAGCGGAAACAATAGGTGTGAGAAACAACTATAGACAAGACAATACTTCTGTTGGCGATCCATCTTTCAAGCTTGACATAGCACTTCCTCAGGCAGAAAAGAAGAGCACCATGGAGCTTGTCTAAGAACTCCATTACTTGTTGTAGATTATGGGGATTGATTTAACTTCTCTTCAACTCCATACATTTTCTTCTTTCTGTGGAAAACCCGATCACTTCCATTCCTTTTCACTGTAGGACTCCTGGGCCTATCACATTTCTTAATGAACTATTGCTCAAGCAGTCCAAAAACATATCACGCCAAAAGACGCCGTCATTCTTAATCAAATATTTGATTAATCAAATATTTTACTGTAGACTGTATAATGCAAAAAAGGGGGATATGAGTGATATAGTAATTGTTTTCTAGTGCATCCCTGTGAGATTTCTGTGAGATTTTTCATACTCTAAGGAGAATTCATCAGTCCTGAAGGATGTGAAACTAGCTTTACGCCCTGCTGTTGAGGGGGGAAATAAAGGATATAGCATTCATCCGCAGTACTTACGTTTTACTCTCCAATTTGAGATAAAATGAAAATACCTGTTCCATGCTTCCTTTCCCCCTTCAGTGCTTTACATTAGGGAATGGTGAATCTAGCTAGTTGGATAGAGTGGGGAAAACATGAATGATAAACAAATTCCAAAGCATTGGTCATATTAGGGTTAAATGAAATGAGATGGTTATTACACAGTTCCTACCCATGTGTGGCTTGTTGTTGTTGTTGTTGTTGTTGTTGTTGTTGTTGTTAAAGATAAATGAGTTTCAGATACAGAGTGTGGTATGAGGGGAGAGGAGCTTTAACTTTTGCCCTCACTATGGTCCCAGTCAGAACCAGTCACACACACCAACATCTACGATTTGCAATGAGAGGGGAAAAGACTTGACATACCAGGAACTGTCCGAGTCAGCTCTTCAGCACTTTGCTTTTCGTTTCAGTTCTGTGTTGCAAGCATAGTTTTCTTAGTACTTCCTTTGTGTGGGCTTTTCCTCATGATAATTGTCAGGGTGGTCTGAGGGACAGCAGTTTCCCCATTTTTCTTTTTCACAAAAGCAGCCCTGCAAGACCACACTACAGACCCTCCAAGTGTCCCTATTTTCCAGGGACACCCCTGATTTAGAGAAGCTGTCCCCAGTTTCTGATTTGATCCTGGAATGTCCCACTTATCTTTAAGATGTTCCTATTTTCATTGGAGAAATGTTGGAGCGTATGGAGCTATCCGACCCCCGAACGATCTGAAGGCAATCTTGTATGGGGAAGTTTTTTTAAAAAAAAAAGTTTAATTTTTAAAATTATGTTTCTATATATGTTGAAAGCTGCCCAGTAAGATGCATGGGGTATAAATAGTAAAATTATCCTTATGGAATGGGACGTCCCTATTTTCATTGGAGAAAAGTTGGAGGGTATGAGACTATGTGACAAATGTCATACATAGTTTGGCCCTTAGCACGGTGCAAGATAAATAACAAAACAATTTTGTGGTATCTTTTAAGCCTAACAAATCAATTGCTCTATAAGCTTTTTCATGGCCCACTTCAGTGCATCTGACAAATGGGTGTCTGGCCAATACTGCAGAAATTATGTCACAGTCAATTTGTTATTCATTCAGGTGACTCATCATGACCGAACCATAGCATCTTAGGTGTTTTGTCTAATAAAACTAGCATTCAGGTTAAAAACCACAACAATTTGTAAGCATAAAAGAGATGCAAGCCCTTTATTTCTGTTTAATCAAAGGGTTATAATTAATTGCTGGGTTTTGCCCAAGTAGCTAGGCCATGAAGAGTTTAGTTGTAATTTTCCCTGATTGTATACATCTGAGGTGATTTCATCTCTACTTTCTAGAACCTGAGTCAAATAAACTCTGGTTTATTTAATCTAATTGTAATTGGCGGGTGCTATTAGTGAGAACCATTGGCAGTATGTTTCTGAGAGAAAGGAAAGAAATTAACACCACCATGAGGCTGGCAGGTAATAAGTAGAGGGGAAATTTCTGCTATATGTAGTCAGCCAGTGAGATGCTTGGAAAACCTTGAGCAGGGGGTGGATAGTGGAATGAAAGAATGGAGACTGACCTTGTAAGGTTTTGCAGCAGCAACCAAACAACCACCATACATTTGTATCTCATGTTCATCTCATAGGGACATAAGAAGCTGCCTTATACAGAGTCATCTACCTCAGTATTGTCTGTAATGACTGGCAGTGGCTCTCCAGGGTTTCAGGCACAGTCTGCCAGCCCCTACCTGGAAATGCCAGGGAATGAACCTGGGACCTTCTACACACAAGGCAGATGTTTTACCACTGTGGTACATCCCCTTCCCCTACAGCTGCTGACTGACAATATTTTCCAAATAAATCAGAATTGCAACAACATCAAAGAAACTGCAGATAAACTATTCAAGAAACAAACAGACAAACAGACAAAATCAAGGTGATAACAGCCAGACCATAGACATGTTGAAATGAAAAGGACATTAGCCAATATCAGGGCAGTGCAGGGGGGCAGTCAGGTCCCAGGCCTCGGAGGACTAAACCAGCTGGGCACATTGTCCTGGATCTTAGGCAAGTCAATTGAAAAATCATGTTTTTTGGACGTGGTTTTTTTCCGCGGGGGGGGGGGGGAGCTCAGCAATCTTGGGGTCTTCCTTAAAAAAAGAAGAAGAAGAAGAAGAAGAAGAAGAAGAAGAAGAAGAAGAAATCCTGGCCCCTGTACTTGCGTGTATTTGCTACCCACTGAGCACAGCCAATTAGGTTGCCAAACTTGCCTTATCCACTGCATTAGAACCTCATTGCCCTACACAAAAGGACACCCTTTATTTGTGTGACGATGTCCCTTGCTCCCCAGGAAATAAGACACAAAACACAGTGAAATGAATTTAAGTGGGCGAAAAGGCCACAACTTTATTGGCAGAAGTGGCTTTCTCACATCATAGATCCAATTAACTGTGATGTAGCGAACAGTGTGTTGAGCTTCGATGTGAGGAAACCAACCTCAAATCCCAGTCGATCTCTGAAGCTCCCTCAATGGACCCGGGCAAGTTACAGCTTCCCAGCCTAATCTAATTTAAAGGGTTATTGTGAGAATAAAATGCAGCTGTGAGCTCCTGAGAGGAAAGGCAACAGACACTTTTCATCTTTCAACAAAACTGCCTAGAATAGACAACCTCAGTATGCACCCTTTGGAGGTTTTTTGGTTGGTTGGTTTCATCCCTGCCCATGCCCCCCTATTTTTATATGGTAACATAAGCAAAAACTAATCTGTGTCTTTACCTTTGAAATTCAGATTTCAGAATGAAAGAGAGAAATGGCTCTGATCTGGTTTCTGAGTGGCAAGTAAGGACATCCTCCATGGCAGCCTACAAGAGACTTGTTATTGTCAGTCAGTGGCTGGATTCAGATTATCATATTTCAGTTTATTAAGCCAAAGTATGCATAAGCCTTCCATGAAGCTTATTTTCTCCTCTCATCACTGTGAACCACTACTGAAGCAGGAAGTCTCTGAATAAGTATAATATCCTGTCTCATCAAAAGCTGGAAACTAGGGTTATCAACTTTAGGACAAGCCAGGACATTAAACCCGATATGAAGTTGACTTGTTCCAGAGCTGGTGACAATAGGAAGCACAAGACAACCTGTCACTTTCTCTTCTTTTCCCAATTTCCCAGTTTTACATTAAGTTTTCCATATTTCCACATCAGTTTGTGATTTAGTTTTTTAAAAAGTCCTTATCAACCTTTTAACAAGCGGGGAGCAAACAAGCCATAGAACTTCCAGCAACGGCCTTAGGATGGGCACCTCAGTAGATTTGCATCTTGGGGAGGCCACAATCCTTGGCATGATTCTGTCAAAGTAAAAGGTTGAAATGGATATACACCCAGTACCTAAGCCAAATTCCACCTACATCTGTTATCAATAAAGTTGTGGCCAATTGTTATCACTGATTGTTGTCTAGTTTCTTCATTCACACCTGAGCTGCCCTGGGACAAGGTACACTGCAACTGGGCCTGCAATACATTTCTGTATGGCATTATCTCAAATAAGTGAATTCTTAGGGACACTGTATCCTGGTATTAAATTTTTTCTATGCATTACTTCTCTGGAGAACTGCAATTCATAATTCTGTCAAACATGAATTTGGGTGCATAGCTATGTTTTGGTTCTACCATTTTTAAAGAAAGTGTGAATTAGGTAGGTTTCCTTTTAAATGCAAACTAAATTAAATTTGCCCCGCCATCCCTAAACCACAGTTCCTTGGTTTGGATGAAGTGGGAAACTATGGTTTATTGAGTGCTTCCTGGTTTAATCACAGTCCATACAAAGGGAAGAGCTTCTATATGAGCAAAAGACTTCAGTATATCCAAACCAGCTTAGTGTAGTAAGCATGAAAATAACCTGAGGGGGGAAAAACAGACCCTACATGCAAGTTTGATTTTTATGTATTGTGGGATAAATGTTTAAAAAGAAATTGGAGAGAGACAGGCTTCTATTTTTCCTTTTAAAAATAAGATATTGATGTAGAAGTATTATAGAAAACAAAAGGCTTGTCTGCTACAGGGCTGGATGTTCAGCCTGCACTACAGAATAAATGAAGCACTAGCAATATTATTTAAGTGGGTAGCTCCAAATGCTGCTGACGCCTCCATAATTATCAAGTATTGCAAGGGTTATCATCACACACCAACCTTGTGAATCCATTATCATCTCACACTTTAAATGCTGCTGATTTGTCCATTAATAAAGCAGCAGCTCAGGCCTGCGAGGAATATGAGAAAATAATAGCATTTAAATCATTGTTCTTTTTTCAGTTTATCACACTCTGCCGATATACATCATGTGAAGGAGGCTCTGTGCCTGATGATTTGCTCTTATGCCTCACGTATTATATGAGTGTTCATGATTCTATCAATTGAATCATATCTGGACAAATTATCTGGCTAATAGTTACTTTTAAATTTACTCTTTATCTTACCTTTTGGGATTCAGGACTGATTTGGGGGGAGAGGGAAAATTGCTCAGGCATTTGTAACTTATTCAAGAGCAGATCGGAATAAAAAAAAGGAAAATATGACACAGACCTGTTAAGTTTGACTACCTTCTCTATGTCAAACTGCCTAAGGCTACAATCCCGCACACATTTGCCAGGAAGGAAGTCTCATTGAACTCAGGGGGTCTTAACCTCTCAGAAGATATGTACAGTGTGAGTGTTTTTCTGGGGGGATGCAGGGGTACCCATACCCGTAAACATTTTGTGAATCTTTGTACAGTGGTACCTCTACTTATGAATGTTTCTACTTATGAATGGAGCTCCATCCGCCATCTTGGATGAGGTTTAGATAGGATTTTTTCTACTTACGAATATTTAGATAGGGTTGCTTCGACTTACGAATTTTTTCTCCCAATGCATTCCTATGGGATTCGACTTACAATTTTTTTTGACTTACAAATGTGCATTCGGAACGCATTAAATTCGTAAGTAGAGGTACCACTGTACTTTTGTCCATTTGCTGTATTTATTTCCCCCAATTTGAACTATAAAATGGTGGTTTTCTTGTGAGAGGCCTCTAAACATAGCTAAGATCCATTACGAGATTCCTGAGACTAGTCTAACTTTCACAGTATAATCACTTCTGGAGTTATGTATCTATGTAACAAAATATTGTTTTAATCCAGGTAGCTTCACATCCCCATGAGTCTCCACAGCTTGTTTGTTTATTTGTTTGTTGGGGAGGGGGAATGGTAATCTTTGTACAATTCCTGGTTCTCCTAAATAGGTATGCTTGAAGAAGCCAGTCTCTGTGATCTGATCCACTCCTCTTAGATTAATAGGCAAGTCAGAATCTAGCAATTCCATAGACAATACGCTTTTTGGCAGAATTAAGGTCACAACCTTATTGATTACAAATCAAGTGAGTGATTGCATAGGCTCTGGTTCGGCTAGCTACCTGCAGCTCTGCAGGCTGCGCTGACTCTGGGCACCAACCATAAGTCAACCTGGGACAGAGGCAGGCAGGGGTGTCTGCCATGTCTCCACCCAGATGAGCCCTGAACTCAGGCTCAGTAACACAACCCCACATGGAGAGACCAACCATGAGTCTGCGGATTCCTTCTTAAAGGAATACCCAACACATAGGGAATGGGATGGTTAGGCATCCTGCCACCCCTATCCACCTGAACCAGAGCCTATCCGCAACCTTACAAGTTGTGACGGTTTCCTATGCGGCAGGCAAAACCCAAATGGCAACAGCCAATCAGCCAAGTGGGGAAAATTCCTGCCGTCCCCCTGTCCCAATGACAGGCGACACACGATGGCATAGCAAGGTCAAGCGCAAGCCCTAAATATAGGAAGAGGTGGGCAGGTGTTCCGATGCACTGAGCCCGAAAGAGGAAGTTCAGGGACATGTATATCAGCTTAAGTAGTGGTCCCTCAATCACTTTGACTGGCGTCCCGCTAGCCCAATTGCTCCCAAGATCGAGGGACCACCAATAGGGTGTTGTGGCCGCTTCGATGTTCCCACCCACAACACAGGGTCTGATTGCCAGGTCCCACCACAACACGTGCCTTCTTGTTAGGGAGGACCCGATTTCTGAAAGCTTCAACCCAGCTTCAGAGGTTAAAAATAGCAAACTCTGCTCTTAGTATGTATTTTGAGATAAAATACACATTTAAATAAGGTTTGGTGCCTACTGAAATAATTCTTGAGAGGAATTTCTTCCTAACTACAGATTCATTTGTATTGGGAATAGAACTGAATTATGGGTAGAAATGTGTGAAAGTGAAACAGAGTGGAAACAGGTAGCTGTAGCTGAAAGCGAGTCAGAAACAAAGTAAAAGAAACAAGCAAACAAACATAAATCCAGTGTCTCCGTGTAGGCTATCTGCTTTGGCATTCTTAAGAAAAATAAATAAATGGCAAACATTAAAATACGTCTTTGAGTGAAGCTGATGTCACTTGCCTCAGCTATGTGTGACAGCAGCTAAATTGCCTTCTTTCAGTCTAAATGGTTACAGAAATGAGTTTCTTCCTTCAATACAGGGCTGGAAGCAGGCCTGATTTCAATATTCTTCAGAGCATGCTTCCCACTCAACTTCTCAAGAAGCGCAAGTGGTCTTGAACTGATGAGAAAGAACATGACTGCTGCATTAATCATTTGAAGCTATGTGCTAATTTGTATAAGCTTCCCTCCTTTTATTTTGTGCAAAAGCTGAGGATCACATATAGAATGGACTCTGGATCCCACCACATGTAGTGTTTTCAAAGGGTGGTTCACAACATGAATTTGCATCCTGGATTTCTGTTTATCTCTGTTTTGTTTTTTAAAAAGAAAAAAGAAAACGGCCTTAGAAAGGCACCTAATGCATAATTAGCCCATGAAGATTAGCAATTCCTTCCAAGTAGTGACTTGGCAGACTCAGGTGAAGTCAGGCTGTGACACGCAGATACCCACAGATGCAAAAAAGGAGGGGGGGAATAACCTATTTTGTGGTTTAAAAGGAAGAAGAAGCTCCATGCTAAATGTTAAGGTGATGTTTTGCAGTCAAAGCATATCCAACTTTCTAGCGGAAATGAAGGATCTGTGAACAAAAGCAGGAGATCTTCCTCCTTCATTTCATCACCTTGTGCTCTGTTTGGCCTTCTGGTGCAGGCTGACATTCAACTAAAGATAACTTCCCAAAAATCTGTTTTATGGACCTCTGACAAACTGGTCTCTGGGCTCATGATCTTTGGGCATCCTCATATTCCTTCAGCTCCAAATATGATAACTTCCATAATAATAAAACCAACATCAGAAAGGTTGTAGATAGAGCTTGGAACCAATTAAACACGTTCTTGCCACTCCCAAGCAGGTAGTTTTCTATTCTTGCTCAAATTGTTTTGCCTGATTCTGTCCCTGGTTGCATCAGCATTTCTGTTTCCACAAAGCAGATCTTTATGCAATCTTTGGTCATCCGTAGCTTAGATCAGTCCAAGTGCAACACGTTGTGTGGTTGCATTTGGAGAGTGTTTAGAAAAGCGGGTTCTCCTTCATTGAGAGCCTGAGTTGCGGTGGGGGCTAACAGGACACCCTCCCTCCTGTTGGGTGGGATCGTCTAGATGACCAGGGCTGCAATTGGTGGATGCGAGTTGTTGGGAAGATTTGGATGTTGCCATTTTGGGACAACCTACTGGCTTTATATTTCCTTGCTCGTAGTATGAGCTTTCTCTTTCTGCGAGCTTCGGATCACCCACCCGCCCTCCCTTTAATTAGGCTGTTGCATTTGACCTTGCTATGCCTGTCATGGGGTCGTCTGCTTTTGGAGCAGGGGCCTGGTAGGAATTTTTCCATTTGACTGATGCCACTTGGTTTTCGCCTACTGCGTAGCAATCTGTCACAACTTGTAAGGTTGGCAGTTAGGCATTGGTTAATAAATTGGTTGGTGGAGGGATCATGATTGGCTGTGCCGGCCCCTCCAATGCTGCTGCTGCACGGGTGAATTCCGTTAAAGGAATCCGGGGGCTCGACGTGCTTCAGTCCGTACCCCAAGAAGGGGCTAGGGCCATGCAAGATCCCCTGGGAGCATTTGGCGGAGAGGCGAAGGGCCAGCCCTCCGGCTCCATTCTCTCCCCAAAATGCTTTCCCTGCATTGACTTCAGGAAGCGGGGAAGTCAGTTAGTTCTGTCTTAGAGACAGATGTATGTATGGAACCAATGCCTAAGCAACCACTCACATTTTGTATTTAAATAAAGTTGTGGCCAAAACCTTAAACTTAATTTCTGTGTGAAGTGTGATTTATTGGGGGGTGTACTGGGGACCTCTACAGGCAATGAGAGCTAGTACAAAACGCTGCTGTTAGGGTTCCTTACATGGTTTCATTAAGTATTAGTCAATCTGTATTGGTTCCTGATCTGTTTACTCTCAAATGATTCTGTCCACTTGTTCAGATCCTCCGAGTAAGCTCAGTCTCAGGGCCAGCCCAATATATTTTGCTGCCTAAGGCAAAGGACAAGATGACATCATCTCCTTGTTTCACTTCCATAAGCAACCTGGACTGGCACTTGTATCTCACTTCAGCCCTGGTGATGAAATACTGTCCTCCATGCATCCATAGCAGCAGGACCAGAACAGACAATGTAGCATACACAGCAGAGCAGAATGGCTGGGAGTCTTATGAGGCATAGTCAGCATTTTCTGTCTCATTCAGTCACCTCTCTTTGTCTAACGACAGGGCCAATTAATGAATATTAGGTGACTAAGTGAGACAGGGCCTTCTCAGTGCTGGCATCTTGGCCTTGAAACTCCCTCAGTAGGCCTGTATGTATCCCATCTCTAATCTTCAGGTGCCTTGTAATGGTTCAAGCTACATGCTATGTTTAATGTGTAGCATGCAGCCACATCTCCTGCTTTTATTTAATTAATTACAGTCACAAGGGTGATTCTTACAGGGAATGCAGTGCACAGGGAGCTGAGTTTTTTCTCTTCCTTCCACAGGTGTGACCTTCATGCTCCATGCCTCAACCTTCTCCAAGCACATCTACAAGGCTTAGGAAAGATGTTCCCATTAGAAACTTTACCCCTAAATCTCATAGTTGTGCAGGAGGAGATCATGGCCGGGACAGGAAGGCATAAACCTTCCCTTTCTACATGATGTGATCCTAATAGCAACCTCACACATAAATAATTAAAGAACAGCAAGAGGTGCATTATGGGTAAATTGTAGTTGGACCCAAGGACCCAAGAGGTGCATTATGGGTAAATTGTAGTTTGTGTTTTGACAGAGATTCACCCCACCCAAGCTCTGGTTTGTAAAGCTGGCTCCTGCTATAATGATATTTATATCTATCATGTTTTTATTGATTGCTGACTCCATGATCATTGCATTATTCATTTTAACTGTGATTTGTTTTTAATTCTCCACGAGCTTCACTGGGGATCTTCCAGGGAGGGGGAGGGGGGTAAAGCATGAAAAAGTAATAAATAAATAAAACCTCTCAAAATTGCTGACATCCTCCAGGTTCTTAAACAGCCAAAGATTCTTCACAATCAGCATTCACACCAGCTCTTCCGTAGCCCCATTAGCATTCTTCCTCCTATCCATCCATCCACTCATTCATCAGAATACAAAACAGCCGCGGCAATCCCTTTCATCGTTTATTCCCTGCGCAGACGGCTTTCTATGTACAAGTTATTTACTTACTTGCCTATCATATTTACACCAGACTTTTCTGTAAGGTGTTAAGAACGGTATATCTTTATCATTACCCTCACTAAGAACCTTTCAAGGTGGATTAGGTTGCAAGTTCATGCATTTCTTACATGGGGGGGGGCACTCTGAGTACAGAGCCACTCTGAGGCCACACTTCTTGCCCCTGACTCTGTGTTGCCAATCTAGCTCCGCCCACTGTTGTCCAAGCATCTGCAAGAAAACAGATAGATGTGCTCAGCTGCTGACCCACAGGGACTCCTCATGATTGGCAACCCTGTGCCATCAGGTGTTCTGGTTATACAGATCCCCTTTCCACAAACACGGGCTTGTTCATAGGAGTTCCCTGTTGCACTCAATAGATGGTTTTCAGATTGTGTTGATCTGCAGACCGTTTCTCCGTGTGGTGGAGTGTGGTGGAGTCTCCTTCTTTGGAGGTCTTTAAGCAGAGGCTTGACAGGCATATGTCAAGAATGCTTTGATGGTGTTTCCTGCTTGGCAGGGGGTTGGACTGGATGGCCCTTGTGGTCTCTTCTGATTCTATGATTCTATGGCTTCAAACCAAGAGAACCCTGCATGTAAGTAATGTGTAAGTAGGGCTGGTGACTTGCCCAAGACGACCATCTAGTGAACTTTGATTTGAACTAGGGATTGGAATTGAATTTTGCTTGCATAATTCACCCCATCTGGATTTCTTTCCAGATTTGGTGGTCCTGAAGTATCGGGGCGGGGGGAGAGAAGGGTTCAGGAAGGGGCACCAATGTATTAGGGAACTGCTAGTCTTTTCTGTGTTTTCCTTTAAGTCCATGCACATCATTCAGACTGCCATGCACTGGCATTATAAGTATTCCATTCACATCTCTCTCCTTTTTGGGGTTGCAGGTTACTGGTGCACACCAATGCATAAGCACTGAGTTCACTCAGCGTGCAAAAAGGAATCCAGATGCAATCACATCAACATTTTTTTTTCCTGTAGTGGTTTAACCGATGGGTTTATTTGCTAAAGAACATCAGTACCTTGTAAGATATAAAAGAAACAAACAGAAAACTGTTGGCCAGCTGGACACATGCCAGTTCCAATGATCCGTTTGGGAAATTCTCTGTTAGGCAGCGTACGGTGTGGGGATGACGGCAGGGATAGAGCAAACCCATAGAACAAGGAAGGGCTACGAGATGCTTGCTCACCCCCAATCTGAACCCATAAGTCACTTGCCTAAGTTGTTTAAAAAAGCTCTGGCTTCTATTACTGTTCCACTTGTGCACCAATGATAGCCATGTTAATTTTAACATGTTGGTTACTATCACCAGTACAAAGCACAGTTGACTCACTGTACAGGTTTATTTAAACACCCAACCTGTAATTCACTAAGTTGTATCCTTTCCCACCCATCCCTTTGAGAGAATGTAGCACAAAGCTTTGAACCCATTTAGGCTGGCTGTCTAGATTTGTGATGGGAAGGAGCCAAGGGACAAGAGGTGTTGCCTACACCACCCAAAGCCACACAGTTCATTCACCTCCCCATGGTGCAAGATTGCCAAGTTGCTTTTCAGGACTGAATAGGATTTTTTTACCTTCTAGTTTCCAATTGATTTGTGGAATAGGAGTCTTACTCTGTTCTGCTGGTGTAGTAATGGCTGGGTGAACTGATTAGGCTTGACCAGTATTGCACAAACATACGTGCTAGGTTTATCCTGCCAGTAATACACAAATTTCCACGACACACAGGGCAATTCTATATCTCTCCATCATTCCAATATACAATTCTTGATATTACACACTCAGTTGCCAGATATTGTGCTGCTATGATTGACATACGTCAGAGGATGGTATGTGCCACACAGCAGGTCTAAAACTGAAGGTTTGATTTACATGTTTGATGTGTTTTTATCTTATGCTGGTCTGCTGTAACTGAGAGTATGAGCATGTGTACCCTCAACAGTTGCCCCATTGCCTATCTAGCATGTTTTATTTGTGTACGGAGGTGCTTTTATCTTATGCTGGTCTATGACCGTAATAAAGATTTGTATCAGGCTTAAGATTCTTAGCTGTCACCTTTGCAGCAGGTACACTGATTGAAGGACGAAGCATAAACTGAAAGCAGTTCAGCGCATTGCAGATCAATTAATGTAAACTATTTCACCTACTATATTTTTGGACCTTAGGTCAATATGTACCATTGGTCTCATATCACAGAGTATGGTATAATGCAGCTACTGTAATAAAAACAACAGTAGGAATTACAATCCTTATTATTATTCCTGCCCCACACTTGGTGTACTGGTGGACATAATCCACTTTTTACCCAAACCGTATTGAACCTTAGAAGCAGAAGAGGTGTTCCCATAGTCAGTGGGTACCACAGCCCAAGCAACAGAGGTCAAGTATTTGTAATGGTATGCTCAAGGTAACATCAGATCTTTTCTTCGCTGCTCAGTGTTGCCATTCACCAGCTGCTTTCTAAGTTACAAAACAAGCAGAATCCAGGACATCCATGCCATGCCAGCCTCATTTTAGCTATGGCCAAGCCTTTGGCAGCTTCTGAAAGCCCAGAGCCAGAGAAAGCTGGACTAGTGATTAGCAAAGAAGGGAAACAATAGTAGAAACTGCTAGGAAGAGCATAGAGCATCTAAGGGCAACTGAACAAGTAAAGAGGTGGGAAGATGCTGGGGATTCTCTCTGCAATACAAAGCAGGGGCCTTTGAAAACTGAAGACAAGATAAGAGATTTGACCATTCTTAAGCAATTCAAACATGTGGAATCTCTATGGCACTTTTAACTCTCTTGCCAATAAATAATGGGTGCTTAGGAGTCAGGGCGTTCTTGCTCAGTATTGTCTACAACAGGGATGGGGAACCTTTTGCCCTCCATCTGTTGTTGGGCTCCAGCCTGGCCAATGGTCAGATCTGATGGAAGTTGTAGTCCAACAACATCTCAAGGGCCATGTGTTCTCCATCCCTGGTCTACAGTGACTAGTAGTGGCTCTTCGGCATTTCCCAGGCTTACCTGGAGATGCCAGAGATTGAACCTAGGACTTTCTGAATGAAAAATATGCTGCTATCTACCACTGAGCTACAGCCCCTATATGGATGCAAACATTCTGTGGTTCCCATAATTGCAAAAGCTCCAGATATTAGAAATCGTAATTATTGGAATGTCCGCTCCTAGAGGGCACACAGGTTTCCTAAACTAAAGGGTTGCTGAAAGAGCTCACACAGAGGCTTTTCATCTCTGTGAACGAGTCCCTAGTATAAGAAAGCCTATTTCTTGACTGTATTTTCCTGTTTCAGGCCAGGTAGGTCTTTGCTAGTTTCTTTGCTGGTGCTATGGAAGGGGGAATAAAAGTATAATGGCAAGTTAGGAGCAACTAGGAGCCCCAGCTGGCTACCAGCTGACTCCCTCTTTGCCAAGGTCAAAAGATGTTGTTGGCTATGGCTGATTGCCAGTAGCAGCCCAGTTTGGAAGATGGGATCTTCCTGCCCATGGGGTCATCTGTCTCTCTGATCTTTTGATCAAGGTATGACACTTAAAGGTTGTGATCCTACGGTGTACATACTTACCTGAAAGTAAGGCCCATTGAGATCAGTTGAATTCATCACTCAGTAAACATATACAATATTTGTATATGTTAAATAAGGTCTATATGAAGATGCTTTACTCCAGATTCAAAGAGACTTGGCTTATTCTTCTTGAATTACCATAAAAGTTAAGTCTGGGTTCATTAAGAGGAAATTATAGTCATCTGTAGCCCATGGCTCCTCACAAGCATTCATTTCTCCTAATATAGATAATTGTCTATTAATGTTCATATTTCCAAGCCGTGTCCCCTGATATAATGCATTTTTGTATGTTTCATGAATTTATGTACAATTTCCCCAAATGTACACATTTATCTGCACCTTTCTTTTCTTTTTTTGGTCGGATAACTGCATTGCAGAATTCAGAGAATGTGAATTTTGAATATTAGCATCACATATTTTTTTTCAAGAAGTTCAAAGAACGTAGATGAAATTGAGAAAGTTTTTTTATCATTGCAGCCCAAATCCATATTTGTGTTCAGAATATTGGGGGGGGGGGGAGAAGAAGGGGAAAATTCACTTCATATGTCCTAGTAGTACTTCAGCTAGGTCCCAGACACGCAGAGCAACTGCGCAAAACTAACTGCACAAAACTATTTAACATATTGCGTTAAGTAATTATGCTGCAGTTCATCCCTACAGCATTGCGAATCCCTAGAGGACTTGACTTGCAGCATGATTTCATTCGTAAGAAGTATAGTGTTGTGTGATATATGCATATTCAGAAGTATATTCTTTGTGAGATGGATGAATTAATCACATCAACAACAACATGACACTTTTTCTTTTTTAGTTCCTGAGGAGATTGTGTTTGAAAATGCAGCTGACCAACACACTGCCCACTATATACATATTGAGCAACACAACAAGGATAGTGATAAAGATGATCTCACATTATATTTTAAATTTCAATACAATTTCCCATTAAAATATCCCTTGACTGCAGCTGCTCTTTTTAAAAAAATAAAAAAATAAATAGTGATATATGGCATCAGATTTTTCTCATTTACAGTTATTTTATGGAAAGTGTTAGCAATTTCCCATAGCCTGGTGTTGTGATTATTAGGTTTAAGAGACATGATTGGTTTATTACTGCACAAAAAGCTGTCATTTCTTTGTGCAATAATAGGAACACTGAGGGATGTCAAAAGATGTATGAATACAACACTGGCATTTACTAATGTCCAACTCAAACATTCATTGTTTGTGTGATTTTTTTTTTCATCTAGCAGTTCTTGAAATTACAAGTATGAAAACCATAAAGAAAATCAAATAAGAACAAATAACTATGAAAATCAATTTGTGGAGTTAGCTAGTCCGTCTGCTGCTGATATTGGAAACTGTGAAACACCTAACACATTTATAAATGGTATGCGGGCCTGGGCTGAGGGAAGCAAGAAATTATCAAAGCCATTTTCAGAAAGAAAATGAAAAGCCTTTTAAAAAGTACAGTGGTATGGTATAGAGCTATTGGGTTGTAAGTGATGTTGACAAGCAATCCTAGTGGTACTGTATACATTGCTACCATAAAGGCAGGACTCCAGCTATGTAAAATTATAAACCATGTGGAAAGGGTTGGGAGCATATTTGTTGTTGAAAACACAGACCCAACTATAATGTGGGTAAATGCCAGTTTCAATATTTCCAGAATTGCAGTCTTTTACACACACACACACACACACCCAGGAGGCATAAAATCCTGTAGGATGATGTTTTATAATTTCTTAGTGTAAATTAAAACAATGGCTTTGAGGCATTCCATTCACTCGAGTGCAGTGAGATCATTTTCTATCAGCCCCATTTAAGTGCACCTGATGTTCACTCAGCATTCTAATTGGAAAAACAATTTGGCAAAGTCCATAGATGTTGAGATACTGTGGTGACTGGTGAAATGCAAGCTTGAGGAATAGCATCTACAGTACTAGAAACCCAGTTCTTCTTTCTTTTCAGTAGAGATGGAATCTGAAATAATGGACTCTAATTACAACCACAGACATAGGAAAAAGTGCAGTTTCTTAGAGAGTAGTGTCTTCCAAACTTACAGGAAGCACTATAGTCAGTCAGTTGTATTTGTTTCCATCCCTCTTACTAGTCATACATACCTGCAACTTCATTTAGTTAGGGAAAAATATCACTTGTACAACAAAACCTGTACACACTTGTAAACTATCCCATACTTCCTACCTGGGGTATTTACTATAATACCTTTGTGAACTAATAAGAAAGTCGTTCACATATATTAAATAAACTCGGAAAAGGCATTTGATTGATTGTCATGGTCCTTCCAAGAAAAACACTGCCACAGGAAAGTCACTTCCCAAATGGGAAGTGTTAGTTGCAGGAATCACATAGATAAATCTGCTTCTAAAATAATCTTTCGGCTTCATGTTCGGCTGTAGGACTCACATTTTTAAATGAAAATATTTTAAGCAAAATTTGATTTTGCACTAAGATTATGAAAGTTTTAACTCAAGATTTGAATGCCTGAACCCTTTTTGGCATTTCTTGATTGATCTGATGATGGAAGACTTGAAATATTAAATCTCTTAAGCCCTCAGTTGTCTGCATTGCATGTGTTAGATCACTGCATATTATCTGACAAATGAGGTAAAATAAAATACCATTATTTATCATAATATACCATTAACAGAAAGATTGAGGACACAAGGAGAAGGGGACGACAGAGGATGAGATGGTTGGACAGCGTTCTTGAAGCTACCAACATGAGTCTGACCAAACTGCAGGAGGCAGTGGAAGACAGGAGTGCCTGGCATGCTCTGGTCCATGGGGTCACGAAGAGTCAGACACGGCTAAACGACTAAACAACAACGAATGATTTTTTTATGTATTTATTTTTCCTCTTGGTTTTAATTTATCTATGTGGAAGGTTTAGTCTGTGTTGGTTGTAAGTTGTTTTGGGTTGCCCTGGACAAGATAACGTGACTAACAAATCAATCAATCAATCAATTAATTAAATATAATAATAAATGTTACCTATCAGATATTGTCTTCCCAGATGGGTTTCTAACTATTTCACAGGGTGTGCTGAGTCCATTGACCACTTGTTAGGGGTTCCTAAGAAGAGCAGCTGAAACACGGCATACCTACTAGTTCCCAATGAAAAATATTGTGGTCCAACACTGCCTCGGTCATCATTCTGTAAGGATCAGGGATTCTATGGCAGACCCGCTGAGTTTCATGTGATATATGGGCATGTTCTCTCAAGATAGAACATTTGAAAACAACTAATATATTATTGTATAGCAACTTGTGTTCCATTAAATATCAACAGCATGGCTGTGGGTGTGTGATGACACAAAAATCAAGGCTTTCAGGTTTGCCAACAACCACCAAAAAAAGGGCAAAGAATGGCTGCAATACCTTTCCCACCTTTCCTCTCATTGTTCCACTTTCCTCTTCTTTGATACACCTACCTCTCTCCTCCACCATGCTTCTGAGTGTTACTTACCACTGGGGCTAAGTGATTGACAATGATGGATCAGCTAGATGTAAGTGAAAAGGAGATGTAAGAAGGGACGGCTCTCTTTGATCAGGCTGCTGATTTCTGCCAGCACTCTCTCGGGTAATGATAAGGAGTTGTGAAGGTTCCTTTGACTTTCTGAATCCTCATTGTTACCTCCCCATTGTCTCCACATCCTCGCACACACACTGTGGGCTGCGAATGAGTGACGCTGTCACAATGGGTCTACTATCAAATACTGCAAGATATCAGCCATCAGGTGTCAAATACTGAAATCAATTATCATGGGGCATCAAACATGAAAATTAAATGGCTTCTGTATGTTACAGAAACCTAATTTTAAAAGTGAAGTAGAAGCAGGTTTCACTGAACTTGATAAAATCTAGCATGGGAAGACTGGCCAAGAGGGGTGGACAAAAAAAATCTGGATTTGGTACATGTCATGAAGTACTAGAATATAATTCACTTTTTAAAAAAATAATAATAATAATTGCTTTTTTTCTGGTTACCTAGAGAATTGGCTTCACACCATCAAAAAGAAGCACGGGTAATCTGCCCGTCACTACTTAAAAGTAAGACTTTATTGAACTTGTACGCATTTCTATTTCGATACACCTTGTAATTGCCAGTTTAAAATAAGTGATTTCTGAAATTTGGAGTAACTGCATTGCCTGATATTTAGTATTCTTCGTGCAGATATTATCAGTGGTGCACTCTGCAGTGATCGAAACATACTACTTTGGGGATCTAGGTAGATGTCATTCATTATATTGAGTTCATATCCATAAACCAATCTCCTGGAAACCATATATTTAGACTACAGCTGGGGAAGATGTGCAAATGACAAACCATTTAGAATATAAATGGAATGGATGCCCATCCAAGGGGATGTGGGAATAAGCACTACAGCAGAGATTGACAAAGAGGTGGGAAATGATTTACGTGATGAAAGTGAAGTTGTAACATAAGACAAGTAGGCAAAAACGATCCCTTATCTGGGGGTGGGGGAGCTATTGCTGAAATACTCACAAATTCTAACATTTTGGGGCTGGAACAGTATAAAAAAGAAAATGTCACCTCATTCTCAAAGGATTTTGACTCTTGCAGAAATGCTTGCAGCCATTTGAAATTTCATTATCCCAAGCAATGATTTGATGGAGTCTTTGACTTCAGTGAAGGTTTCAGCTTTTTCGAAACATAACAGAAGAACAATGGTGGGTGGGTGTGCTTGTCTGAAGCACTCAACCCCAGTGCTTTGGAGCCTATATACAGGAGTGACCGACCTTTTGGAGGCAGCTGGAACATCTGGCCTTTTGAGAAAGTACCATGGGTCCCAGTCACAAAATGATTGCTTGAGGGGGGGGGCATGGTATAGCCCCAAATGGCTGCCACATCTAACAAAGCAGAAAAAGAGACAGCACAACAAAATGCTACAGGCACCAGCCGATCACCACCACAGCACTCACTTCACAGAGAGATTCTCTGTGTATCCCTTCTCTGTTCAGAATGCAGATGAAGTCCTGGTGTCCCGTGAAATATTAGCATGTTTAAGGGAGTGGGGTGTTCAATGTATGTTTCTTCACAAAATTGTGAAGAATTGAATTATATCCTAGTCCAAAAACTAGTTGAGCTGAAATGTAAACTGACACAAATCCTGCCAGACTCTGGTGAAATCAACACACATATAAAAGCTGTTCTGAAAATGCTAAAGCATTTTAAAAATATAGTCATGCTTTGGAAGTCGCACAGAATTTGTTCCCAAAGTCCGTTCAACTTCCAAAACGTTCGGAAACACAAGTGCGGCTTTTGATTGGCTGCAGGAAGCTCCTGCAGCCAATCAGAAGCCCTGGAAGCCCCGTCGGACGTTCGGGTTCCAAAGAATGTTCGCAAACCGGAACACTCACTTCCGGGTTTGCAGCATTCGGGAGCCAAAACATCTGCGTACCAAGGCAAGCGTACCAATGATGAAAAAACCAAGGCGTTCAGGATCCAAGGTATGACTGTACATTGAATTTTCCATAAGGCTCACCATCGCCATCTATTGTCACATTATATATTGTCCTTAAAAGGTAAAGGGACCCCTGACCATTAGGTCCAGTCGTGACCGACTCTGGGGTTGCGCGCTCATCTCGCATTATTGGCCGAGGGAGCCGGCGTACAGCTTCCAGGTCATGTGGCCAGCATGCCAAAGCCGCTTCTGGCAAACCAGAGCAGCACATGGAAACGCCGTTTACCTTCCCGCTGTAGCGGTTCCTATTTATCTACTTGCATTTTGATGTGCTTTCGAACTGCTAGGTTGGCAGGAGCTGGGACCAAGCAATGGGAGCTCACCCCGTCACAGGGATTCGAACCGCCGACCTTCTGATCAGTAAGCCCTAGGCTCAGTGGTTTAACCACAGCACCACCTGGGTCCCTTAAAACACACTTAAAACCTTTTATTTGCAGCTGTATAGCTGAGTCCTCAGTAAGATTAATCTGGCCTAAATCAAAGTGGCTAAGTTTAACTAGTATTAAGAGCACTGGCATATATCTGGCTGAGACTGTAATTCACTCTATCCACTATACTTTGTGTACCTTCCTTTAATAATTTGTCTCCTGCTCTGTCTCTCTATCCCTAATAACGGCTTGTGAACAAATGACTAAATTTAATGTTATATCTGCAAATGCAAATGTTTCCACAATATAGAACCTTAATGGATTCCTCTTCCTCTTTTAGAAAAGGGAGAATTGGAAGCTGCTTAATTTTACCCCTATCCTTTGCTCCTTTCCTCCCTCTAAGCCACTTCCCTCCATGAGGAGGTGTTATTTGTGTTTGATACTCCACAGAGGGAAAAGGGAACCAGCATCTAGGGTTATTTCTTTATGGAAATCTGAGACAGCAAAGGCTAATGATCCTCAAAAGCAAGAGAAAAATGGCGCATAAGTAAAGCAATTTTTTTATATAGCCTTCTTCTATGGTCAACCTAGTAGTGGCTAGTGGGTTGTGGTCCCCCCCCCCTTGGGGGTTGGATGGGGCTGTATGTTTTTTAATCACACAATTTGGCAAAATTACTCCAAAGTAACGGACTTAACTAGCATTCTTCCAGTCTGTATATAATAGGGCTGCCATACATCTGGGATTACTGAGATTTCAAAGGCGGAATTGATGTCCGAAAGGTGGCACTTTGTCTTGGATCTTTGTTGTTGTTGTTTAGTCGTTTAGTTGTGTCCGACTCTTCGTGACCCCATGGACCATAGCACGCCAGGCACTCCTGTCTTCCACTGCCTCCCGCAGTTTGGTCAAACTCATGTTCGTAGCTTCGAGAACACTGTCCAACCATCTTGTCCTCTGTCGTCCCCTTCTCCTAGTGCCCTCAATCTTTCCCAACATCAGGGTCTTTTCTTGGATCTTAGACAAGTCAATCGAAAAATTGTGTGGATTTTTTTTAGTGTTTATGTAAAAAAACCTCAACAACACTTTGGGTGTCCTGGTTTTTACTTTTTGAAATATGGCAACCCTAATATATAAATTCTCCCTTACCCAAGAATTTTTTAATGATGAAAAAACATGGCCAAACTAAAGCTAATCTGTATTCTTTACAATCACCACTTTTACTAGTTTGAGGTGTGTACCCGCAGCAAGGATTCAGCAAGCATGTAATTATTATGACAGTCCTTGTTTGCAATTTTTTTTATTTCTCGACTTTTTATTCAAGCCGATTTTATGGCACTATAAAGATTGCTAAAATGGTATTCACTGCTTTATCTAAATATTGATCAAGTTTTTATAGGGAAATTACTGTGCCTTCTCACATCAAGGGATAAATTATGAATTAAAATAAAAACTCTGCTTGCTGAGGTTGTGGCTTTAATTTATCATCTTTAATCCTTACTTTGGTAACATTTATCTGCCTCCATGTGCCCAATTTCTTTACTCCAAAACTACATCAGTCAATTGGGTTTCCACAGTAGGTATTCTAGCAAATATAAACTAATGATAGGTATACAAATTGGAACTAATTAAAATTTTTGAGGGGAAAGTGGAAGAGGAAGAGAATAGTCTGAGTCTGAGCACTCTTCAAAGATACTTTCAATGGCAAATGCAAGTCCCCTTTGTTGCTAAGAAGGCACTTTTGGAAATGAATTATACCTTCCACCTCCCAACATATGCAATCATTTAAGTGTTGAAGAAGCTTGGAGATCATATGCCACAGGGTGCACATTCTCTTAGGCAAACAAAGGCCTGGGGGCCGGATTCGGCCCAATTGCCTTCTAAATTCGGCGTATGGATGGTCTGGGAATCGGCGTGAGTCTTTTTATTTAAAATGCATCTCTGGGTTATTTGTGGGGCCTGCCTGGTGTTTTAACATGAGTAGAATGTGTGCTTTGATTTAAAACTAGTTGGCCCTGCCATCATAGCTGCCAAGTTTTCCCTTTTCTCGCGAGGAAGCCTATTCAGCATAAGGGAAAATCCCTTAAAAATGGGATAACTTGGCAGCTATGCCTGCCATGTGTTGTGGTTTGACTTGAATTCTTCCTCCATCTCTAGAGATCAATTGAGGATGCTCAGCCAGTCAGGGCTATATTTAGGTTTGCAATATTTTGAAAGTAAAATCCAGGACGCCCCGAAAGTTGCTGAGCTTTTTTTAGGTCATCAATTCCACCTATGGCAGCCCTACCTATACTAATCAGGAGATACAGAGGATGCTTGAATGGAAAAGAAAAGAAATTGAGATAGATGAGAAACAACAAAGGCTTTCTTCATGCTCTCCTTCCTACTCAAAATTTAAATCTTAGCCTAATGACAATCCACAATGAAATCCAGGGTACTTGGTTCCAGCGCAGTCTGCGAGACTTTCAGTCAGAATCCTTAGAAGCTGGGCATTATTGACAGTGATTGATTGATTTCATATGTTTCCCTTTGGCTCTTAAATCCTGATGGGTTCCCAGAGCAACACACAAAACAAGATTAGCACAGAATAAAGCCCCCAACACAACCAGGTCTATATAGCTTTAAAACCATTTGTTAAAACAGCACCTTAAAATTCTGGGAAAGTGAGGGGGGGGGGAAGGTTTCAGCAAGCACTAAAACATTTCGTACCAAGCATAAAAGGGGCATTTCAAATATGTCAGATGCCGCTGGATTGCAAAAAGACATATTTGTTTACCAATCAGGATATCAAACCAATATCTGATCCTCGAGGTAGAAAGAAGGGGAAGATTGAGCACAATTATTTATTTACAATTTTTACAGGTTGTTTTTTAAAAACAACAACAACACATACTTCATGCACAGTTAAGACAGAATAGCATAAAAAATAAATCTGAAAAAAATACCTTAAAGCACCATCTGTGTAAATCGGCATTTAGAGGTATCTGACTATATTAGTTGAGTAGTTTATTTAATATATTTATACCCCCTGTTTTCACTTTGCGGGTCCACAAAGCAGGCAGCAGGTCCACAAAGTTGTTGAGCTTTTTTTAAGGAGACCACCAACAGCCAGAACATGTCAGGAATTTTCCTGATGGAATGAATGAATGAATGAATAAAACTTTATTTGCATCAGCCATTGGCCATAGCAACAAAAGAACATTGCAGTATACACAGAACAAAATAAAAAAATTAATTATATAAAACACAGTTTAGGGTCCTGAATGAAGACAGGAGTGCCTGGTGTGCTCTGGTCCATGGGGTCACGAAGAGTCGGACACGACTAAACGACTAAACAACAACAACAGGGTCCTGAATCAGCAGTCAAATAGTGGGCCTTCTTCTGATTGCCCCAGCTAGAAACCTTGCAACTTTTGCTGACATCTGCTCCTCTTGGTCTTCCAGGAGAAAAGACACCATAGCAGTGGTTGGGCGGCCCAGAATAGACAATAAAAGAGGGTAATAATCTCATTTCTCTATCTTTATAAAGAGTGCAAGCCAGGAGGGCATGCACCACTGATTCGGTGCTGCCATCTCTGCAGGAACATAAGCGTTTTTCATATGAAATCTGTTGGAATTGTCCCACAAGTACAGCCGAGGGCAATATATTCAATCTTGCAAGGGTAAAAGCACATCTATATTTTTGAGTTGCTAAGTTATACAGAGAGTGTGCCAGACAATCAAAATGGGAGGATGGAAAATGGTCCTACCATGGGCAAAATTTCCTTGTTGTGACCAAGTTGTTCTTACGCTCAATATCATTTAGGTGTTGACAAATTAGACTGTTTGCTTTACTATAACCCATGGTGAGTAGCTGTTGTGGGGATAAACCACAAGAGTGCAGTTTTTGGATAGACAATTTTGGACCAGGCACTCTTGTGACAGTCTTGTAGCACTAAGGATATTAGACCGGGGGGATTTGAGTTTAGGTGAAGCCAGAAGTTGAATGTCCTGCGCCAGATCCGTATTTCTACCGAGGGGAGATTGGCTTCTATGTGCAATGATGTGATTGGGATGCAAAGTGGTACAGAAAAAAAATTGCCTTAGGAACTTTGATTGGACAGCTTCCGTAGATCTAAGGTAAGTGCCAGTCCAGATCTGACCCCCATATAATAGCTGTGCTAGGGGTTTAGCTTGGAACACTTCCAGGACGGAGGGTATATGTTTGCCACCTTTTGTGTGGAAAAAGCGTGTGGGAATTTTGACGCTTTGGGCCACTTTTTCTTTTGCACATTTCTGGTGTGTTCCCCATGACCCCGTGGACTGGAAAATAAGGACAAGATATTTGAAAACTGGACCTGTTCGATTGGCTGGTTGTCCATACGCCATCTATAGGCTCTATAGTTTCTTGAGAAGACCATGACTTTGGTTTTCTTGTACTTCATGGCCAGCTGCTCTCTCTGGCAATAACCTGAAAATGCTCTGATCAGTCTTTTTAGGCCTACTTTTGCTTGGGATAAGAGAACTGCTTTATTTTATTTATTTATTGTTTTTAAAAAAACAAAAACTCAAAGCAGTTTTAAAAAAGATAAAACAAGAAAACCCACACTAAATGTCCACATTCTTGCCAATATGGAATGGGCATCATCTGCTCTCTTAGGTGCCCAGTGATAAATGCTGTCACCTTAGTTAAGATTTTGATAGTCCATTTTCATATAGTTTTACTAATATCTCGCAATAACATCACTTAGGATTATGAACATGGGAATTCCATCTAAAGCAGGGGTGTCAAACTCAAATTCATCGGGGGCCGCATCAGCAGTTTGGTCACCCTCAAAGGGCCGGTTGTATCTGTAGGACTATGTGTCCACTCTTTATTATCATAAATTATTGTCTCCATTAATCACAAACATGTATTCACTTTCCCATCTCTCCTGAAATTGCCTTCCCTCTGCATCAACTTTTCTTTTCTTGGGCATTTTTGAGTTATTTGATTGTAGTTTATGGTCCTTATACCACTGTAAAATGATACGGATATATCCAAAGTCTACCGCTCAGACTTTTAAGCAGAATAATAAGCAGCCCCCCCCCCCCCTATCATAGAATCATAGAGTTGGAAGAGACCACAAGGGCCATCCAGTCCAACTCCCTGCCAAGCAGGAAACACCATCAAAGCATTCTTGACATATGCCTGTCAAGCCTCTGCTTAAAGACCTCCAAAGAAGGAGACTCCACCACACTCCTTGGTAGTAAATTCCACTGCCAAACAGCTCTTACTGTCAGGAGTTTGATGAAATAGCAATTTGCTGAGTTTTGTTTTAATTTTAGTAGAGCACTGGTTTCCAAGGGATAAACAAAATGATGAGTTTGGTCACGTCTAAGGTTTGAACTCATAATTCAATAAAAGGAGACCGATAAATTATCACATGCGAAGCTACAACAGAAACCGTAAGCACAGATAATTCTGTGTCAGCACATAGTCAAACATACGTTGGGTTTTTTTCACTGCCAAAGCAAAGAGACACACCAGCTTTGCATGCCTATGTTAAATTCCATCCCTGCTGCTGCAAAAAAACTCAATTCCAAGACCCCCTGCCTGGATGTGTATCCTACTTTACAGTAAATAGTTCTCTGTTGGAAGGAGTCCTCTATTTGAAATGCTGTCCTGCCCATACCTAGTTTAAACATAAAGAACCATAAGAAGGGAGAGCAGAGATTCTGAAGATTAACAATCAGCACTTGACCAGGCAGACTGAGCATATATACCTGGTCACAGCTTTGCCCGCTATGGTGACATTTATTGTTTTTCTATTTAAATTAGTAATTGTTTCTGAATTAACATTTATACATACGTAAATTTTAGGCAAATCTGTGTTCTCTTTTTGTGAGTGTACCAATGGTCTCTGTGTGTATCAATGGTCTTTTTTCTCCCCTCATGGTTCCTCATTCACCTGGAACTTTAGGATCAGGTGCATATTCTGACCACCTTCCATACATTTAGGTGACCCTGCTCTTGAGGGGGAGGTGGTATTCCTTCCGAAAGAACAGTGGCTTTCAAAGTGTATTCTGAGGGATGCTGGGGCTTCTTTGAAATTTACCAGAGGTTTGTAGTGATGGACAAGATTCCCCGAAAGACAAGGGGGGGAAGGAGGGGGGAATATTTGGATGCAGCCTTATTATCTGTTACACTACTTGCGTGACCTCATCGATTTTGTCATTCACATGTGTTGCTTAGGGGAGTTTGGATTTTAAATCGCATGATGGAGTCACAAGCAAAAATCATCCTTGTGACCTTATTCAAAATGACATTTGAGCATGGAATTAAGTTGCTATAAAGTTGGCAAAGAGATTGGTGCTGTTTCAGAATAAATTGCATGTACTTAGCAAAATAAAAAAATTCCTTCAGTAGCACCTTAAAGACCAACTAAGTTTATATTTTGGTATGAGCTTTCGTGTGCATGCACACGAAAGCTCATACCAAAATATAAACTTAGATGGTCTTTAAGGTGCTACTGAAGGAATTTTTTTATTTTGCTTCGACTCAGACCAACACGGCTACCTACCTGCATGTACTTAGTTGGCGTCTAGGGTTATTAGCAGAATGGCTGCATGCCCTGAATTTGGCTGAGGAATTTGCCATCATTACAACCCTTTTTCAAGACATGTTTATTTTGCTGTAATTAGGAGACTGGCTGCACAGATGCACCTGCTTTTCAACAGCACATTTATATAGGATTCTTCCTTATGCCTGATGGGACCTCAACAGCACAAGTACAGGCTAAGAAATATGCACAGGGAGCATATTGCTTTGCATTTAGCACTGGGAAGGGGGTGGATTCTGCCTGCAGTGCAGAAGAATGGGAACCTGTCAGGTGAACACGCTTAAACTATAGGGATTTTTGAAAGTAAATTTCATATTTACAGCAGCTAAAACAAACAAAAATCCCGGCCTCCGGCCCGCCCGCTGCTGTGAGGCGCTTGGGAGAAGTGTGAATTCTGAAATACAATTAATTTTTGGTTTGTGTATTGCTTCCAGAAGCACAAATTAGGTAGGTTCACATTGCACAGTTCACATTGAACAGTTCACATTGAACAGTATTTCTCCTCCACCTCTACCGGGTATTTCCACTACTTTCCCTCTTACTCCCTATCCTAGGGTGACCTTGGGCTAGTTCTCAGCCTAACCTACCTCACAGGGTTGTTGTGGGAATAAAATGGGGAGGAAGAATACAACACCTTCAGCAACTTGGAGAGAAAGTGGGATATAAAGGCAATAAAGAAAATTGAAGGGGGCATGTCTAGAGACTGCTCCCCTGAATGACCTGCCCCTGCAAGGAAGAAATACACACACAGGACTCCTTCACTTCACAAGATACTGTACACTTCAGACTGATGCCAACTGTGCCAAGGGGTGTGGACAATGCACAAGATAAGAATGCAAACAAAAAGGAGCCCCAGCCAATTGCAACTGACTGCACAATGCATGTTCTTGTTACACTCCTCCTTCGAGTGCACCCAAGATGTATAAAACATGGACCTCCAGCACACGGCTGTTTTCAAACAAACAAAGAAACACACACACACACATCCCGACATGCTTCGCTGGCAACTGGGGCGCCTGTCCAAAAAACACACACCCTGAGGCTCCGCTGCCCACGTAGGCAGAAACACGAGCAGCCAACGTCAACGTGCATTTCCTTCTCTCTCTCTCTCTCTCTCTCTCTCTCTCTCTCTCTCTCTCTCTCTCTCTCTCTCACACACACACACACACACACACACACACACACACAACCCATTCACATTATACGTGTCGCGCACGGGCGGTCGCCGAACCTCGCTCTGCCTGGGTGGGCGGTGGCGGGGGAGGAGGCGGAGGCGGCGTCTCCCCTTCCGAGGGGGTCCGAACCGGCTGCGAGGAGAAGCTGCCGAGGCAGCTGCGGCAAAACGGGCGGCCAGGGCCCTGAGGCGGGCAGTGCCGCGGCCCGCAGGCGCACCGGGGCCCTCCGCCCTCCGCCGCCTCTTTCTCCTTAGGCCCGCCCTGGCGCCGCCTCCTCCGGCCCCGTCGCAGGAGCGAAGGCGGCGGCGGAGACCCCGCGGCCCGGACGCCGAGCGCCGCCGCCGATGCTGTTGCTGCCGCCGCCGCCACCATTTTCTCACGGCGTGAGGGGAGGAAAACGAGCCCCCGCGTCGGCCACGCCCACCTCCTCCATATTCATGAGCCCATCCACCGCCAGCCTCCTCCTCCTCCGCTGCTGCTGCTGCTTGTTGTGACGGTCCATTAATGCGTGCGCCGCGGACGACAGTTAGGAAAAGGCCCGCGCCGCCGCTGGAGCCCCGCCCACTTCCCCCCCACATCCAATAGCCAAGCGAGGGTGGGTCGGCCACACCCAGTCAGAGGAGCGGGCCGTGAAGGAGGCTCCTGCTGTTGCTGCTGCTGCTGCTGCTGCTGCTGCTGTATATAAGTGACGCCGCAGCCGCTGCCCTTTCCCCCCACCCCCACCCCAGCTTTCACAAGCGACGTTCACTTTTTGCGCTGGGTTTTCCCGTTTCCCTCATGTTACACGGCTGCTGCTGTTGGGGGCACAGGCTCGCCTAAGTGAACGCGCCGGGCCTGGGCGAGCGGCCGGTGGGCAGGCGGGCAGGCCACATCGCGAGGTCTGGCGGCGGGCGGGCGGCGGGCCACATCACAAGGTCTGGCGGGCCGGATTTGGCCCGCGGGCCTTGTGTCTGACACCCGTGATCTAAAGGCTAAAAAGCCCTACCCTAGCCTGAAATTAGACAAAATGCTGTCCATGTTTCAAAAGAAAGAAAGAAAAACAGTTGCATTCAACTAACTCCTAGTTTCGCCTTATGATCAAACTATGCCTCCTTGATTAAAAATTTCAGCTCCTGTTATTTTCAGCTTCTGTTATTTTAGTCATCAACTGCTTCTGCTAATTGCTAATTGCTGTGTTTATCTACAGTATCTTAAATATATTTCCATACACATTCATTTTAGAGTCTATTATATTTACTTCCCCTTCTTTCAGCCTTGTAGCAGATTCTTATCATTCTTTGTTTTTTGCTCCAATCTCCTAATTCCAGATTTTAAAAAAAATATTTATTTGAAGCCATCTAATGTTAATGAATGCAGATCCTCCTCTCTATTGTTCAGAGCTGTGAAATCAGGATTCTGCAGTGCTTCACAAAGGAAAAGTGGTCTTGTTCTATCTCATGTCCAAACTATGATTTCATAAATTCTACATACACAGCCCAAATCCTTTTCAAGGACCTATATGTTGGGTTTTTTGAATAGTCGAGTTACTTTAGAGCCGGTCTGATGTAAATACTGTCTGTTTAAGAGAAACAGGTGTCGGTGATTTCTGTTAATTGCTCACAGGCATGGGCTCTGCTCCTTGTATATAAGGCTCTGCCAGAAAGCCTTCTGTATCTCTTAGTTAGATCTTTCAGTTTGATTCATCTCTTAGTAGATCACTCTCTCAGTTGAATGTATCTCTTAGGAGAACTGTATCTCTCAGTGAGATCAGTACCTTAGTTGGAGAATACCTAGTTGATTCTCAGTTGTTCTCAGTTTAAGAGATTCCAAGTTGAATCTTAGTAAGAGAGACTCTCAGTTTAACAGATTCCTTAGTTGTATCTTAGTATGAGAGTTGTTTAATTATAAAGCTAATTTGCTGTTAATTTTTGGGTAGTTTAATGGGAGTTATGTGGGAGTTTGTGGGAGGTTTGGAATGGATTGATGGTTGGAATGTGGGTAGATAAAGTTGCTAAGAGAGAAAGCATTTATCTTTAGTTTAAAGTCTCTTTAGAGTCAGTTTGTTTTTCAGTTAAAGAAACCCAACTGTTTGTATTTTCATCTGTATACTTTTACAAGTGTACAGCTAGTAAGGGGTTTCATATAAGGGAGATAATTGCCTACGCTCTTGGTGGTGTGGTCTTAGCCAGGTCGACTTCTGACTGCGTATACTCTGTGTGAAGCGTACTTCAAAGGGCCGCTGGAAACTGGGATATATGATTTAGGTTAAGCAAGTTTCAATACCCAGTTTTTCCTCCAATATTATTCTTATCATATATATATATTTCCAAAACTATATTCATATTCCCAAGGGAAAATAGAGCAAAATTACATAATCCAGTTTAGTTGCATCCCTCTAATTATTTAACAAATATAATTAGTTCAAAACTAATTTCACACAAACATAACCTTTCATACAAATAATCTGAAGTTGATGAAAAGTTGGGAATTAATGCTTCAATCCTGTTCACACTTATGCAAGTACCATTTAACTTTGTAGGAGTTACTTCTGAGCAGATATACATAGGCTTGTTCTGCATATATATTATTAGTGCTGGATATAAACAGGATTGTGTATAGGGCAGGTTTGCAATTGCCTTCAAAGTGGATGTGACAAAATTAAAGCTTTGGAAATATTTTCATTCCAGGCAAAAAAAAAAAACGAACAACAACAACCCAAACAATCATGATATTAGGATTGGCAATCCCCAATAATGTGCGGTGTTACACTTAGGAAATTTCTTCTAGGAGTTTTCCTTCATTTTTAGAAAGCAATATACCCACTAATTTGCACAGTGTAAAACTTTGGTTCTTCTACTAATAGTGGCCATAGATTATTCAGAGCACCACTAAATTATTGGTTGATTGTATATGTTTTGCCCTCAGAGAATATTTATGCTATTTTTCTTACCTTAGTCTTTTCTTATTACAAACTTAACTGCAATATTATGCAACCCACGTTCCAATCACATACCCGAAAGGAAATGGAAGCAGCAATTTTATAGATCAAGAAATACAACTGTGGTCTGCTACTGATTACAGTGGTTTCAGCAGGTCATTAAAGAAGTATGGCTGCTGCAATAATGGATTAGTATTAATCATGATGACATGTTTTGAGTTTCACAGTTTACTGAATATCTTACAACTGACTCCATTTGCTTCTGACACTCTTCCATCAGTAGCTTTCTCCCAAAGCAGATAAGACCTTTGGAGCAGGCTTTTTTTTTTTTTTTAAAAAAAAGTTATTTATGAACTGCCCTAGTAGGGCAGTAATTGTTCCTTGATAACTTGCCACCCCCCTCCATGGCACCTAGTGCGGTACGCCCCCCCTTTCCTATGCCCCTGCATCCGATGCAACCCAAAATATTTTGTAACTAACAAATGTGTAATGGCCTACAACCATGAGGGAGGTTGAGCTGAATCGTCATTTTCATATAATTGGCATTCTGTCTCCCAGATTTTTTTATTAATTTCTTTCTTTAAAAACATAGATGTACAACATACATACATTTAATATACAAAAAACAAGAAAAAAACACCATTACATTTCTCTATACAGTGGTACCTCGACTTACGAAGACGATCCGTTCCGTGGCGCTCTTTGTAAGTTGAAGTCTTTGGTTGCGAAGCGCCTGTTCTGCACAGGTGCGAAGTGCGATTTTGCATTTCTGCGCATGCATGGACCGTGCACGCCGCTCCTGCGCAGGCGCAGAATGCGTGCGTGGCGACAAGGCTTCCGGGTTTGCCACTTCAGAAGTAGAAACCTTTGGAAGTCGAGTCATTCGGATATCGAGGTACCACTGTATGTACAATCTACACCTTCTTTGTGGTGACTTCCAATTATTCTCTCTGTAATCTATATATTAACCTTATTTTTATCGCACAGTTCTGGATTTCTGTTTACATTTATTTATTTTTCGGTTCAAGTTAGGTTTAGCTTTAGTCGCAGCATGCTAATTCTGATAGCCACCTACACCATTGGACGCATCCACACAACTGCAGGTTAAAACAGACACTCTGTAAGATTAAACTTTGTGTGGGGTGGGCAGCTCTCAGGATAGGTCTGTAGCACATGAAGTACACCTGAAGCTCCTCTTCATTGCCACTTGTTTATGGTCTGGTTGTTTTTCCAGGCAGGAAGATTTCACTAAAAGAGAAAGCAAGTGATTTTTATGGGGTAGGTGGGTTTAGATTTCACACCGATTGGCTTGGTTTCAGACATTCAACAGAGTCCACCAGAGCTCTCAGGGGGTGTCTTGTTCGTCAACCAACATCAAGCCAGAGTCCCCCAATTTGGATCTTGAGGCAAGCCGGTATCTTTGCTCCCGAGTTAGCACACAACTGTAGGGGCAAAAGGATTGGTAAGAGAGGAGCACTTTGTCTTGATGCTCAATGCCAGCTTCATAAGCCATGGCTTACAAAGCCTTGAACTAGGCCAATAAGACCAGAGATCAGCAAGGCTGGGCTTGAGTGCATGTTGACAATTGGTTTAATTTGATATAGGGTCCTAAAGAGTGACCTGATGGGCATAAATCAGTTGAAAGGGAACATTGTTGCCTCTTTACTTGGCTTCAAGGCTATTTATTTATTTATTATATTAAATTGGATATTTGACACGCAAATTGCTGTTACGAATGGCATACAACCTTCCTTGAGCCACCCCACTTATATGCACGGAACAATTTATGCTTCTAATCTATCCTGCTGTGCCTCAAGAGGCTTTGTGCCTGCCTTGCGATGTTTATGTTGAACACGGCACGGCCTAATGATTTTGTTATTTGGTGTTAACAGCTGTGGAGAACTCCTTGACCCAATCCTCTGTTTAATAAAGTTGTGGCTTCTTTAAGCCCAGTTCTTTGCTGTCTCCCCCTTTCTTCCACCTCCGCCTGCAGTGGGCTCTTAAACTGTAATCTATTGCAGACATATCCTGAGGCTCATAAGAAGTGGATAATGCCAGATGTTATGTACATTGTATTTATTCTCCTTTGTAGCTAGTAGATTTTCAATAAAACATGACACACTCCGGGTCATATTTAAGACAGGTCAGTAGGATATTGATTTCAGTGTGAAATAGTGGGTGATGGATTTCAGCAGGCAATGGAACCTGTCAAAATATCTGCTTCCACTGTCCACAAATGCACCTTCCTATCAACTGTAAAGTGATGAAACAGAAAAGCAGCTGTGCAATACGATCAGGAAAATACAATTCCTAATAAATCAAGCAGCTTTCAATTATTCTTGCTAGCTCTGTTGCTGGGTATGAAAATATATTTTAAATTTTATTTTCATTTCTACCTTAATGTAGGAAATGAATTTATTGATGAATAGCAAACAGAATCAATACAATCCCAAACTAGTGTCAGATTTTAAAGCAAGCATTGAAATGTGCTATCTGTGTGTATAACACTCTGTTATTAATGTTCCTGATATCTTTAAGCCATTTCTTTTAATTAACCTTTCTGAGCATTTCTTTAGAATGTAAAAACGGGGTGGATCAGCCTATTGGTTAAGTAAAAGAATGGGGGCAATAGAGGTAGGTGGGGCATTTCAAACATTACTACTCTGATTTGAATTATCCTTTTCTCTTTTGATTACGCATTAAATAAGCATATTGGCACTAAAAATCCATTGGCTTCAAGTATATCCAGAAATAGCTCTGAAGCACATGCTCCAACGCAGACCCATTTCTGGTTTGTATAACAAAGTAATTTCACTCATTGCCTTGTTTATTCAGCATATTTTGCCTTTTGTTCATGTACAGTGCCAGCAAAGGTAGGGGAGTGCCTTCCATATCATTCAATGAAGCATCATGTTAAACACAATGGCAGTGGTAGTCTGCAGCTTCTATTTTCAACGGATTGCAGCTTCATCCCTCAGTAGCAATCAGCAGAAGTTGCTCACTTTGCATTGAAACAGAAATTGGTCATTTCATGTATTTTTAAAGAAACATCTGTTGCTTTGCTTGGCGTGCAGTTTGTGCATGAGGGATAGCATCCCTGACATTTCCCAGATTCCATGTTCTGACTATGATGAGCCCTGCTCTTTGGTGGGTCTTCTGTTGCATGGCCCCCACACTGCCACATTTCACAACCTGCCTCTGAGAGAGAGAGAGAGAGAGAGAGAGAGAGAGAGAGAGAGAGAGAGAGAGAGAGAGAGAGGAGCCACACAACTTTGTGAATGATAAGTCTTTATGCCTGTACAAAAAAATAAGAAGCTGCATGACTGAACCTGAAGCTGAATGGGCAGAAACAGAAAGCAATCAAACTGAAATAATATGATGAAGTGTCACCGCTTAATGGTTCCTTGTCTTGTGCCTCTCCCACAGCCACGTTTCCCTTCATTATGCATTAACCATCAAGCAGTCAAAAGAATGATGAACAATGGTGACTTAAAACAATTGGAATAGGTAATATCTCTTTCCTAGAAATGAAGATGATGTTGTGCTGGAATTTAAGCGCTGTCATTCATTTTAAAAATGGTTGCATTTATTCATCCTGCCTCCTGTTTATAATAATGGCGTTGTCCTAAGCATAACATAATTCCAGGTCCAATTACTGGCTGATTCTCTGGCTGCATACCAAGCCTTGGGCGATTCCTCTGGCTTTTTTTCAGGTGGCACTTGCCGGAACTCAGTTCTGGCACCTCTCAGGTGGGCGCCATTGCCGTGATAAGAGAATAAGGTGAGTTCTAGTACCTCTTTTTCTAGTAAAATAGCTCACCGCTCAAACCTATTCCTTGATGAGTGCTTGCATAAGATGTTCCTGTGTATTTAAAAACTACAACTTTGCCTTTTTAAAAGCTCATCTCCTTAGTATCTGTAAGTTGCCTTCTCTCTCTTTCTCTGTGTGGCAAGATAAAGATGAGAACCCTTTATTTATGTGAAAATAAAGTTGACCCACCCACAATACAACTTTGCCACCCAGAGGACTTGCCTGAACATCTGGCTCTCAATCTCACTGTCAGCAAAACACCTACTGTCTTCAAAGAGAAATTGCTGATTAAGGAGTAAAGGTCCAACCCAATGATCCATTTAATAATTTTGAGCTTTCCTGCTGTGCCCCTTAATCCATCATTTTTGAAATGACAAGGCTGCTCACTATTTAATCCGTTATATGTAGTACAAAAGAAAGATTCTCACAAATCAATCTGTATGGAACCATTCGGATTCTGATGAAAAACAAAAATACAGAAAAATACCCTCAAATTAGGGGTGGGATACAACCAGTCACTTAGGCCAGCTTAGACTTTTAGTATTAATGTGGATTCACCACATTTCCCTTTTCTGGGCATGGGGGAAGATAAGGGTGAGGAGATTGTCTGAGAAAGGCAGAAACAGATCCATATTCTTTTGTTTTGCTTTTCTATATATGTAAAAAATCAAATCTAATTCAGGACAAATAAAAAACGTGCTTTTTCATGCAGTATGTAGTTGAACTTTGGAACTTGCTCCCACAGGAGGCAGTGAAAGCCATCATAGAATCATAGAGTTGGAAGAGACCACAAGGGCCATCCAGTCCAACCCCCTGCCAAGCAGGAAACACCACCAAAGCATTCTTGACATATGGCTGTCAAGCCTCTGCTTAAAGACCTCCAAAGAAGGAGACTCCACCACACTTCTTGGCAGCAAATTCCACTGTCGAACAGCTCTTACTGTCAGGAAGTTCTTCCTAATGTTTAGGTGGAATCTTCTTTCTTGTAGTTTGAATCTATTGCTCCGTGTCCGCTTCTCTGGAGCAGCAGAAAACAACCTTTCTCCCTCCTTTATATGACATCCTTTTATATATTTGAACATGGCTATCATATCACCCCTTAACCTTCTCTTCTCCAGGCTAAACATACCCAGCTCCCTAAGCCGTTCCTCATAAGGCATTGTTTCCAGGCCTTTGACCATTTTGGTTGCCCTCCTCTGGACACGTTCTGTGGTGCCCAGAACTGGACACAGTACTCCAGGTGAGGTCTGACCAGAGCAGAATACAGTGGAACTATTACTTCCCTTGATCTAGACGCTATCAACTTGGGTAACTTTGAAAGAGGATGGCAAATTGATGGAAGAGAGGCTATCAATGGCTTCTAGGCATGTTGGCTATGCTCTGTGTCCATGGTCCAAGGCAGTAATGCTTATGAATATCAGCTGCTGGAAGCCATTCTTATGCTCAGGTCTCTCTTGCAAGTGGCCTACGGGCATCTGGGTGGTCCTTGAAGAACAGAATGTTGGACTAGATGGCCCACCGACCTGATCCAGCAGGCTCTCCTTATGTTTTTATGTCCTATGCATGCTTATCTAAAGTAAACTCCCCTGAGTTCAATAGTGCTTACAAGGTGGTATGTCTCCTCCATTCTATGTACAGAAGCCGACTGGAATGGCCATTGAATCTTACTTCAATAGGTAATGGTAAAGGTAAAGGACCCCTGGATGGTTAAGTCCAGTCAAAGGCGACTATGGGGTTGTGGTGCTCATTTCACTTTCAGGTCGAAGGAGCCAGCATTTGTCCACAGACAGCTTTCTGGGTCACGTTGCCAGCATAACTAAACTGTTTCTGGTGCAACGGAACACTGTGACGGAAGCCAGAGCGCATGGAAACGCCGTTTACCTTCCTGCCTCAGCAGTACCTATTTATCTACTTACACTGGAGTGCTTTCGAACGGCTAGGTTGGCAGGTGCTGGGACAGAGCAATGGGAGCTCACCCCATTGCGCGGATTCAAACCGCTGACCTTCTGATCGGCAAGCCCAAGAACCTCAGTGGTTTAGACCACAGCGCCACCTGCTCCCCTGCTTACTTTAATACCGGTGATGGGCAACATTTCCCACCTAGTTTAGGGGACATATGTAACTCCATTCTCCAGCAGAGGGGAAAACCTGGGAGTTTGGTGGGAATGGCCAGAGGGGAAGCTTCTACCACTGCCCTCTTCAGATCCATCACCTGAGTCAGGTGGTTCATTCCGCCCAACGGTAGGGCAGAATCCATTTCAAGGAAACGGATTTAGGCTTGCAGCTGTGAAACTTGGTTAGTATGAGAATATTTGAATTGAAGTCGAATATAATGCTGCCATTTCTGTAAGCTGACTAATTTCTCAAATATGGGGGAGTTACGCTTTTAAAGTTTCTCCATTGTTATCCCCCGAGTTGTTGAGAAATGCTTTAAGCAAGTTCTAATGGCTGTCAGTATGATTTAAAGCCTTCTGCAGAATCTCTCACATAGAGTATGGTTGCCTAAATTACTTTGGACCTAATTTTAGATAAACTGCTTTAGCAAGTGTTGAATAAATGCATGAGTAAGCAAAGAAAGGGAAAACAGATATTTAACATTTGTGACTGGTGTTATCTTTCCAGACTGTTTGAATAGAAGTAGCTTAGGTTTGTTAATTAGGTTCCACACACACACACAAAATGCATGTTCATACACATTACATTACATTCATCATCTCTCCAAAAAGCTTGTCATTGTGTTACCACTGGCTAAATAACAACTTAAGGCACTGATCGGTTCTTACATGCATTTCTCTGTAAAAACACCACCATATCCATAGGAACATTAAAGCCAAAGCATGATAATCCCAATGCATTAAAATGCATTTAGTCAAACTCTACCGTGGAGGTGAAAAATTAAGCTACATGTCCCAAAATATGTTGACTGGGTGGAATTAAACGCCTTTGCAATTACAACCGTGCAAATTGTACACATCAGTTGTTCCCATAAATCAGATTTTTGTTTTTGTTTTTTACAGCAAAGCTTTTGTGTTATTTTTTATCTTAACATGGGTCCATCGTGCTGTTTTGGAACATAGGAAGCTGCCTTATATAAAGTCATCTACCTCAGTATTGTTTATAATAATTTTTATTACTTGTATCCCACCCCTCTGACTGGGTTGCCCCAACCATTCTGGCAGAGGTTCAATACCATAACCACTTAGGGCACAGTCCATTGGAAATTTCTTCTGCATGATCCTATGAGAGCCACACAAAGGTGCAGTAGTTCTCCATTTCAGCAAGTTAGGGGAAATGTTCCAAACCTCCGCAGATCCTTCCCTCTCAAAAAGTGGGACGGGGGAGGATTTCAAATTATTTTGCACTTGGTGTCTGCAGGTGATATCTAACTCTGCTTGATCTTCTCAGCTTGCCTGGAAAATAGCTAGAATTTAAGTATACTTTAATCAACAGCAGCATCCTCATCAGAGCTAATTCAGATGACCACATGAATGTGCAATAGCTGATGGAAATCCTTGCACACGTTGGCTCCATGTCTGTGGCAGGCCAGTTGTGCACAGCTGCTATTATATGCAAGATGAAGTTTTTGGCATCCATCATCTGCTTTATTGCTCATTTGTAATGCTTAATTGTGCACATAACAATGGTACCAATTAGCTGGCAGTCTGCAGAGATCCAACATACTGACAGAAATTTCAAGTGGCTCTCCCACGCTTCTGTGGCATAAAAAGACACAGACATATATGATACATGTTTCATATGTTTTCAAGGTTTGCTGCAAAACTAATTTGCTGCAAAAGAGAATCATTGGTACTAAATACTATTTCAGTACAGACCTTAGAAACCTCCTTAAGTACATACTTTGATCCTCGTTAGCACACAAAGCTCTAAGGGTTAGGCCTCTGAAGTTGGTGAATACTTGTGTTGCCTCTTTCAATTAGATTCAACCAGTCTGGCATATATACAATTCATGTCTACAAAACATGCGAGCCCATAAAATGCGAACAATGAGATTACTCTATGCTCCATTCCAGTCCGGTTTGATTCAGGAAGACACAGCATATGGCAACATTATGCAACGACTACTGCAGACTGAGAGGGCTGGGAAAACTAGCTTCAGCATCTGATGTTGTTGTGACACAGTTTAAGGTTCCAATAGCTGCTGCTGGGTTCAATTGACAAATCATGCTGTATTAGTATAGGAGCTGTTTGTTGTGTGGTTATTTAAATGGTAGCAAAAGAGAGAGAGAGAGAGAGACTATTCATGTTTATATAGATGAAAGCTTATGAGTTTGTGATTGCTAGGAAATAGTTCATACAATGATGTTTATAGCTCTTCTCCCTTGTGCCCACTTTGTCTGGAACATTTCCAGCTTCATCAAACAATGGTTTATGAATCCAGAAACAAGTGTTAGGACCATGTGCTCACCCCTCTCCCCTACTGTCCTCCTGGCTTCAGCTCTGAGGCCCTTATTGATTAAAAACAATATCCCCCACTCTACCAAAATGGGGAACACTAGTTTAATGTACACCAGGATATTAAAACTGAGGTCAATCCTGACCCAGCTTTTTTGACTGTTTTTTTTTGAGCTGCAGATTAATGTGTATTCCCCCACCCACCCCAAAAACCTGGCTTATTCCATTTTTTCTTGGTCTTGTCTGTCTTGTGTTTTGCATTCTTCTCAGTTCTTTGGATGTCTACTTTACTCTTTCTAAAACCATCAAATGTGTGTCCAACATGTGTGTCCAACAGAAGAACAGCCAAACTTTCGAGCTCATTATGTTGGAAGAAGCACTCACTTCTAACAGAAAATACACCACCTCAATCCCTTCGATGAGCTGAGAGTAATTCTTTTCAACCTCGCCATCTGTGTACCAATTTAGGTCTGTCAAGGTTAAATGGACAGGCTCAGGTGGTTTCCTTGAGAGAGATTCACAGCAAAAGCCTGAGCATCTGGCAAGACCTTTCTATTTCAGCTGACATTATGGTGAAGTTGTTGTGGTGTGGATCTTAAAAGCCTTGTGATGATTATGGGTGCATACACACCATAGATTTAAAGCACACCCTCCAAAGAATCATGGGAACTATAGTTTACCCCCCACAGAGCTACAATTCACAGCAGCCTAAACAAACTGCAGTTCACAGGATTTGCAGGTGTGGGGGGGTAGTTTAAATATACTTTCTTCCTATATACATTAAAATGTAAGGCTGTCATCATGTTGCGGTTCAGTGGGCACCTACAGGCAGCAGGCAGGCAAGTGAGCAAGCAACAAAGGTGGCAGGCAGCCCTTGTGAGCTGCTTAAAATACCTTGTTGAAATTGGTCCATTGAGAATCTAAACATGTAATTATCAGAATACTTTGAATCAATACATTTGGGTTAGCTTATTTGTGGTCACCAATGATCCTTCCTCTGTGGCACAGAACTTAGAAAAAAACAGAAGGGTATTTTCTCTTCCTCTGGGCTGGACTTCAGCCACAGTGCCATGTGCCATTTGCAAAAGTCCAGTAGGGCAGGAGATAAACCATTCCTCTCCTAGTTCTGTGAATTGCAGAAAACTCAAAAGAAGGAGGAGGGTGGGTTTTTTGCTTTCATTTTTTGACTCTTACTCAAGCAGCTCAGATCCTTAAGAGTCCAAGTATGAAACAAGGTTTGATTTCTACCTTGATGTATCTTCAAAGGAGCAATATTTCTCCCATCTTCCATGAAGGGCAGTAAAAGAATACACAGAAAAAGTTAAGGCACCATTGCACAGGAACCTTGCACTACTGACACCTCTCCATGTGTTTCAATTTGCCAGTCAATACAACAAGCAGACTTTTTCCCTGCCAGGCCTTAGCGCCCAAATCTTAGGTCATGAAGACTACTTGTGAATTTGCCAAGAGTCTTTCTTACAAATATAGCAATTCTGTAGACAAAATACTTCACTCCATACAAAAGCCTTTCTGGGGAGGCACAGATTTTCCTCTGAGATGTAATCAGTCAATACTTGCAGTTATTTGCAGATGAAACTAACTTTGCTGAGTCTCTACCAATTGGATTAGGTATAGATGAGGCATGAAATCAGTTGTATGATTTGCAAAATAAAACAGCACATTCCTACAGCATGTGCATTGAAAACTCCCTTAGGGGTGTTCAGGTGATTGCAGGGGGCTGATCCCCAGATAAAGAAGGGACAGTCACTGTTATGTGTTCAGTGGTCTGTGTTTGCCTGAGCTTGAGTCTGGACCAAGGTATCGGAGTTCCTGCGTTCTGATTTGATACATGTTGTCCAATCACACAGAACATTTCAGGATTTGGGCCTCTGCCATTGGCCCTTGAACTCTGAGTAGTGATTCGCAGCTTGGAAGTTTAGTCAGCCAATCACATTTAGTCGGTGGGTGTGGCCCAGGCTGTGCCTGAGATATGTATCTGAGGCTGCCTTGCTGTATATTTTTCAACTGAAACATAATAAAAGGAAGGTTTAAAAACCTATTCCTTGTGCTTCACTAAATCTGCCTAATGATTGGATTTAAACTCTGCTACTGGGACTCTTTATATGTGCAAGACCTGCATTTTAAAAACAGGCACATGCAGTTTTTCAATGTGTTAACCAACAAACCTGGGTCTATAGAGGATTACCATATTGCACGTCCCCCCTCTGCATTTACTTTCCGTGTATAAGACGACACACAATTTTTGCCTATTTTTTTAAGCAAAAAGCATCATCTTATACACGGAAAAATATGGTAAATATAATTAATATACCCTCTTCCTAATACCTATCACCAAGCACTTCAAAAACATTACAGTGGTGCCTCGCAAGACAAAATTAATTTGTTCCGTGAGTCGCTTCGTTTAGCGATAATTTCATCTTGCGAAGCGCAGGTTGCCGCAAAAAAAAAAAAAAAAATCTTGCGAAGCGCGGCCATAGAAAACTTCATCTTGCGAGTCACCAAAAACATCGCAAGACACTTTCGTCTAGCGAGTTTTTCATTGCGTGAGGCATTCGTCTTGCAAGGTACTACTGTATATTTGCAATTGTCTGTAATATTTGATGCTATGCCCACTGTAATACTTCCTGGTCAAAATTGCTATAAATACGAACCAGCTGCAACTTCTGAACTCATCAATGAAACACAGCCTGGCATCCTGCAAATTTCATGCAAGTTTTCTTAGGAGTGTGCAGTGGATCTATGTCAATGCACTCAAACATCTAGAGGTGGTTTAGTGTCATCCGAGGATCCAGGCACTTGCAATTCTTCCAGGCACCAGACAAGAGCATGCTGCCTGTGACCCTGCAGTGATAAGGCCGCCCTCACCAAAGAATGATGCATCTACCATCTAGCTAGCCCACTAGACCATGTTGCCATATTTGGGTTTTATTGCAGAGTCTTGACTTCAGAACAAGAGTTAAGACATTCAAGTCAGAAACTGGCCTGATCAGAGAAAGAGAGAAGATAGAAGTGGGAAAATCAATCAATAAAGTGAAATAAAAATGTAAGCCACCTTCTTTGTTCTGGAGTCTGTGGAAGCAGACGTAGCTATTAGAAGTTAATCCCCAATTGTTCTCCTCTTTGACAGTCTGATATGTGTGAGGATTTGGACCGCAGAGAATGAAAATGTCACACTTATACCTTTAGGCTTGTTCTCATCTGGCTGAGTTTGATGTGATTTGATGGTTCAGAAGGCTGGTTTAGAATTATCGTAGTCATGTTCAATACCTGACCTTCCAAGGACTTGCTCGTGGCCTGAAAAGCACAAAGCACTCTCTGTATAACGTTCTCCCCTTCCCTCTGCTGTTATTTGTCACCTTGGCACACACTATTTGGGGGGGAAATGAAAGAAAAAGAATGAATGCAGAGAACTTTAATAAAGCAGTGCTTTAAACACTATATGAAGAATTGTGTTTATGGATAGCAGCATTTATGTCCAATAAAACAGAGCTTTCTGAAGTGTTCACTAGCTTACTGGTCATTTGTGGTAAGAATGGCTTTTAGATTACCAAAAAGGAAGGAGATGAAACATGAGTGCCTGCCATTCCAGCAACACACCCACCCACCCACCCCAGAGTTCACAACCAGCCTATCTCTATTTTCTTATCAAGGAAATTATATTAAGTTTCTATTTGCCATATTAGATACAGAAGCTTTGGACAGACCTAGCCCAGCCTGTCACCATAGTTAGCTAATCAGGAGTGCCTGGCAGCCTCATACAATATCTACCCCTGCCTTTCTCACAGTGGCAACACCTTGTGCCAAACCACATGGTTGCAAATGATTGCTGAGTAAATTGTCATTTGACTCTTCTACGATAGCACACTAACCATAGTTGTATGTGCAAATGAACGGGAGGAGGTTGCCTGTGACAGAGGAGAGGAGGGAGAGGAGGGAGGAGAAGAACACGCAAACCCATACGGTTTTCTGACTGTTGTACTCTTTTTCTGACTGTTGTACTCTTCTGACAAAGAATGAGACTTTGTCAGGTTCTTGCACAAAGATTTAAACGCCATTACATTGAAAACCTCGTTCTCAGGACCTGCAGGAGAAAGAGTAAAATCTCAGCATAAGGGCAGAATCAAGAAAGCAGGCAATTTTTTCTAATGCTTGATCTGAAAGGTTTTTCCAAATAATTTCATATCCATCCTGCAGCCTCATTCGCTGAATGAGCAGTCACCATCGCCTCCAGACAACACTTACTAGGCTCTACCCCATATTCTGCCAGACACTATGTTGAGTTTCCCTCCTTCCTGGCAGCTCCATTCTCTTTGTCTGCCTGTTCTCATCCCCACCCTCGATGGGGAACTCAAGTCTAATGCTGCCGGTTCATTGGTCTTGGTGGTCACAGCCAATCTAGCACCACTAATCCGAAACAATTCTGCCACTTTCCCTCCTGTTCTTCAGTGATTCCCTCCTCCCCAAGTCAGACACAGAGGAATCATCATATGTCCTTGACAATAAAACCGTAAAACTATTTGGGTTGGATCCAGGCTGTTAGTTGTGCTTGGTTCTTAATGGAATCAGTCAGACATGTTAGGCATGACTTGTCCTACCTCTACAGCTTAGAGATTTCTGTTTATATGAAGCATTATATACATTTTGTAAATAAAATGAAATTATTCTATGTCAATGGGAACAAGTGCACCTCACTTTGTCTGTGCACAACCTACTTTTTTTCTCCTCCCCTCTCCCTTTACTTTAAAGGGCATATTTACGAATGTCATGTTTGTTCAGCAAAGTATGAAATTGTAAACCCAGGCTAACCTTAAATTCAGAAACTGGGAATCAAATAAACAGTGATCCCAGAAGTATAAAACAATAAAGTATATAAAAAAGTATAAAGTATTAAAAAAAAAGAGCAGCCATTCCATGGGACTCTTAAATGCAATGATAGCGCCAAGTGGATTTATGCTCCGTCATTTTAAACTAATGTAGTGTCAAGGCCAAATGGGCCTTAGACCTATAGACCGTCAAGATCACCTAATTTTGTTTCTCATCACAAATGCTCTGATGAGCCAAGATCAGCCTCTTGCGTCTTCCCTCTAGGCATGAAGTGCAAAACATTGCAACGGTGATCTGTAGCAAGAAAGGCTCTTGGCTCTAGACCATAGACCCACTGGATGTGTGCCAGAGTCTGAGCCAAAGCATTATCAGTGCTCTAAAAAGATTCACTTCTTCTCTCTCTCTCTCTCTCTCTCTCTCTCTCTCTCTCTCTCTCTCTGCACACACACACACACATACACACACACACACATTTTGGATAAATGATAAGTGTATCCTAGATGCATATATAGATAATTTTAACTGTATGACCAATGTCAGCCCTCATCAGGAACAGACAGCTAAGCTGAGATCAGAGCTGATTAGAGAGCAAATTAATTCAAACTTGGACCAATGCCTCCTGAACCCTTTTCATAGCATTCCAGGCACTAAGAAGAAGAGGAAAGGTGTTGAAGGATCATAGAAATGACACAAGCAGAGCATTTTGGCTGGGGGAGTCTTTCACTTCCTAGACACAATATTTCATTCCATCATGGGGGGTGGGGGTGCAATAATATGCGATTTGCTTCCCATTCTGCTGTGATTCACAATCCAGGAGTGATTTATATTTATGTTTTAGAGGAGAGGACCACAAAGGCTGATAAATGATTAGCCCAAGGCCAGCCATGGCAGATACCGTATGTGCTTTCTTTTACTTTCCATTGTTAAACGATTGAATCCCAAACCCTTGTTGATCTGCTCCAAATCTACTACAAGCACTTGGAAGACTTGTAGGGAATTACAACATTTCTGTAACACACCTTAATTAAAAGTTCACAAACAAAAGGTTCACAAATCAAAAGGCTTACAAATGTGAGCAGCCTTTTCATTCCCCCCCCCCCGAAACATTCAAATCTTCCTAACTTGGCAGGGAGGATTAAAACCTTTTCTCCAGGAACCCACAAAAACTTGGAGCATCTCAGATTAATTGCTCGGAGTCAAACATGGGTCAGAACTCTTGATGGGTCAGTCTGTTTGTTTCCAGTTTTGCATGTTCACCCATAAGTCCATTCTATCTTGCTTCTCCATGAATTGTGGGTTAATTTGTTAGTTTCAAAATGCACGGGCATCTCTATTAAAACACTCGTTTTGTAACATACATTCTTGCAACATGTTCATCTAAAAATGTATTGCAATATATTTTTTTGAGCTGCGAATCACACCAATCTACTAAATGTGAAAGCTGGTGGGGAAACTGTGTTCTGGGACGTACATTAGCTTGGGAGCTGAGGATCAGGTCAGTGCCTTTTGGACGTTGCAAATATCAAATTCCTCAGGTGTCTCTAACTTTTAGAAAGAGGTAGGTATTGTACTCCCAGGTGGCTGGTGGACTGGGCGGGGTTGTCTTCATTTGAGGATGCTCATCAATTACACTTTGATTCATCCTTGTTGATTCTTTCTGAGAGTTATTATATATCTTACTTACAGATTTATGTTGAAATAACCGTAATACAAACAGGGAAGCATTTAACTTCTTGACGGTTTTTCAAACAACTCATGAAAACTGGCATTGAATTTAACAGATGATTACAACAAATTCTGACTTAATAATAACCTGTCTGGCTAGCGGAGGCATAACAGCATCTGTACAAGTTGTTGGGTGTTTCTGTCTGCCATTTGTTTACAGTGACAGGTCTCTCCCCCCTCCCCCTATATATTTACACAGAGAAATAAAAATGAAACTTGACTAGCTGCGATGTTCTATGTCAATAAGGAAGACAGCAATCATTATGAAATAAGAGGAAGCCTTTAATAGGCTTGCAAGGCAAGTGTGAATGTTCGTATCTGCTATTTTCTCCGTCGCCTTCATCTTTTATTTTACTCTGTCTCATTAACCTATAGCTTGATCCACAAAAAAAGTTGCTGTACTAGCACATCAAAGGTTTGCTTGAAGAAAAGCATAAGGAGCTCGTGGAGAGGCAAGGGAACACTGTACTAGTGGTCTGCAATATGGCTTTTTATTTCTTTTATTCACGTATCCTCAAAAATTACACCCTACCTTTCCATCAGGATGTGCAATGTAGAAAACAATAGCATCATGTAACATAACGAAGTAAAACATGGAAAACAAGTAAACAGCATTAAAATTAAATCTGAAACAAGTTACTAATCCCTAATCTGATTTTTTTAATTGAAAAAACCCCAGCAGCAGTCAGAGTACATTTTTAGAAGACAGCGCCCAAAGAAACACATTATAAAAATGAAAAGTTCAATCCTATATGTGTCTGCTCAAAAGTTCAATATGACTTTACTCCCTGCTAAGGTAGGGTGTGTTTAGAAGTACCCATATTAGTGAAAAGATCATACAAATTGCATTATATTAGGCTATTATTATTATTATTATTATTTATACCCTGCCCATCTGGCTGGGTTTCCCCAGCCACTCTGGGCAGCTTCCAACCGAATATTAAAAACAATACAGCATCAAACATTAAAAACTTCCCTAAACAGGGCCACCTTCAGTTGTCTTTTAAAAGTAAAATAGTTGCTTATTGCCTTGACATCTGCTTGGAGGGCATTCCACAGGGCGGGTGCCACTACCAAGAAGGCCCTCTGTCTGGCAAGACTGCATACAAAAAAAGTGTAAATGAAGAGAAATTCACAGTGAAATGCTGATGAATTTTCATAACGACTTTGAAAAATCCAAACTGATGTGAAGCTGTGGAGTACTGAATTTAAGACTGAAACAATTTCCTTGTTCAATGTGTATACAGGATTGTACTGTTAGCTACTTACTGAGAAATGAGCAGCATGGGAGGGCATTCCAAATTCTGGGCTGCACAACAGACAAAGGTCTGATACCTTTCTACAATATGTCTGAAAAACAAGCTAGGTATAGAGCAGGACCTGATGGGCATATCTCAATGTTCAGGCAAGTTCAAATGGGTGAATGTGGTAGTTGAGGTGCTCTGGTTCCAGCTAATCGAGGCTTTAAAAATAAAAACTATGCATGGAATTTTATGAAAATTCTGATGTTGAGCCTTTATAGATTCCCCCCTCCCCATTCATGTCTCACTCCTTGACCCCAGGGAGAAGCAAAGCTGTTGTTATTGTTTACTGTTTCTGCAAAAAAATACAATTTCCACATGCCATATGCATTATTATTCACATTATTATATCTACAATATTACATGCATATGCACTTCAGGCTTCCTAAAGTAACCAGCATGTACAGATGTACAGAACAATACACATAACTGTACATAGGTGCAAGTACTTATGCATTAACACTTTTAAAAACCATGCTGCATTATAGTACCTCACAAGGCTTAACCACTATCAGTGCTTTTTTTCTGGGGTATGCAGGGGTACGCATACCCCTAAACATTTCATGAATCTAATGGGAGAAGAAATGGGGTCCTCCTAAACTGAGGGTCCTGGTTGCGCTCGGGCTCCTTAAGCCACCCCCACGGGGTGAGTTGTTACTAGGCATGGCCCAAGTCTTGTCAGTTGGGCCCTGGGATTGCACTTGGCTATTTGGGCCAATTGGGGCAGGCGGCATGATCTCGGGGTCCTATAAATGTGGCAGCAAGATGTGGGTGGGCACTTGCTTCGTGCTGCCTAAACATTTTGTGAATCTAATGGGAGAAGAAACTAAAAAAAATGAAAAATTTTAGTTTCTTCTCTAGCACGGTGAATAGTCAGTTCCATTGCTACCCCTGATTTCCTGTCACGGTGTTTCCTGAATCTCAGATGGAAGCGAGAGTTTAATGTGTGAAGTAGGAGTTGCAATCTAGCACGGTGATTGGTCAGTTTCACTGTTACCACCTCCAACGGTGGCTACATTTCCTTTCCTGGTGATTTTCTTGAGTCAAAACATTTTTTAAGAAAAAAAGCACTGACTACTATTATAAATATTGTGCATATAATATACCTTGGGCAAACGTATGTACTCTGGATCACTGCCTTGTCATGGCGAAGGGGCTTGAATAACTCAGAGAAGCTATGCGTCTTTTCCCAGTAGTGATGTATGGAAGTGAGATCTGGACCATAAAGAAGGCTGATCGTTGAAGAATTGATGCTTTTGAATTATGGTGCTGGAGGAGACTCTTGAGAGTCCCATGGACTGCAAGAAGATCAAACCTATCCATCCTGAAGGAAATCAGCCCTGAGTGCTCACTGGAAGGACAGATCCTGAAGCTGGTGCTCCAATACTTTGTCCACCTCATGAGAAGAGAAGACTCCCTGGAAAAGACCCTGATGTTGGGAAAGATGGAAGGCGCAAGGAGAAGGGGACGACAGAGGACGAGATGGTTGGATAGTGTTCTCGAAGCCACCAACATGAGTCTGACCAAACTGCGGGAGGCAGTGGAAGACAGGAGTGCCTGGCGTGCTATGGTCCATGGGGTCATGAAGAGTCGGACACGACTGAACGACTAAACAACAACAAACGTATGTAATTTTGGATATAACAAGTTAAGCAGAAGCGTCTTGGACATATGTAGGTTCTCTCTCTCTTTGTAACATAATTTTATTAATCTAGATTTTCAAGATAGCTGCTGCAGCCCTTTTAGGTGCCCATCAACACATAAGGTTTGATGCATGGAAGTCTGGATTAGCTTGCCTAGTTTTGCACTACTTTTTACGGATGTATAAAAAGTACACTCTGACACTTGAGCGTTTACATTATTTCATCACAGTGAAAACTCTCCCCTAAATCAAGATAACTTTTCCTGCTAAGTGTACAGTACAGATGTCTACACAGATGTCTTCACCTACTTTGGCCATTTTGCTTCTTGTCATCTTCTCATTTCTCTGCCTAAGAATCACATTCTCCTGTCCTACCTAGACTTTGCATCCCCTCCTCATGTCCATATTTCTCGCAGTTGGCAGGGTTGTTGCTGTTTATTTCGATTTGATAGATTAGTTGGGTGAATCAGTTCTCCCGCTGCTGTGTCAGTGAGAAATGACATATCTACTGAGGGAAGAGGGGACCCGAGGCTTCTGTCCATGCTACGAGTTCATGCAAGCTCCAAATTACCTCTCTTGATGCTGCAAGCCATAAACAGCTAGTGATAGAACGCATTCACCCATGGGCCATTATGCACCCCACCAGATGCCTGACAGGACAAAGCCCAAAACAAAACACATTGTCAAATTATTATGCAACCAACAGGCTCAATCTATTAAGGGGAGAGGAAAAGGTTAAGAAAGCAGCAGAATCTAAATATGGAAAGGGTTTTAAAGAGAAGATTAGCTGTCTTCCCTTCAAGTGACTTCTGTGCCAGGCTATATTTGCCAAGAAAAAGAGAGAGAGAGATTTTCAAAGGCTGAAGAGCAGACGAAGTTTGGCTTTAGTTTTAAGAAGTTTAGGTGCATGGAGATTCCCTCTAGGCTATCTGCAGGGAAGAAGCACTGGTGTGTTCACTAAACAGCATCCATGAAGGATCTGTGAGTTTTTATTGCTCTTGTGTGGAAGGAAATGTTAAGTGTCATCCTCTAGAGACTGGAGCGAGGTGGGATGGGGTTACTGTTGCTGGCACCGTGGCGTCCAAGGCCAAAACGTGGCAGATACAGGGTCAAGAATATTAAGAAGGAAGCAGGCGGGGAGCAAGTAACAGAAACAGACTGCAATGGCCAGAGAGAAATATTAATAATAATGGCAAAAATGCAATATTGAACATTCTTCAAGCTACCTAGCCGTTTTTCCAAAATCAAACCAAATGTAAAAAAATCCTTCCTTAGCTGGTGCCCTAGTGTGCCATAAAAAGGCTTGCCAAAATTGTTACGCCAGAGAAAAGGCACAATTTAAAAAAGCAGGAGCAAAGAAAGCTGCCTTCTACTGAGCCAAAACACTGGCCCATCTCACAGGCAGCAGCTCTCCAGGATTTCAGAAGATGGAGATTCAGAACCTTGGACCTTCTGACTGCAAAGCAGGTGCTCTTCTACTGAGCTACGTATGTCCCTCCCCCTAAAGTATAGCGAAATTAAGTGCCTGCTCAAATTCACCTAGAGAATTTTTTTTCCATGTTCTGCTCATTCAGCACTCCAAAGAAGAGCTCTCCTGGGTCAGATCCAAAGCCTGCTCCCCTCAATGGCTAACCAGATGATTCTAGGAAGCCTGCAAGAAGGGTATGAGGTCAGTAGTCCTCTTCTGCTAACCTCCCCCCAGAATTCAGAGGCACTCTCTGCCTTTGATCCTGGAAGGTAGCATTCAGCATGCTCTAGTACTGTGGGAAAGAGAACTCCCCTTTCTATTCGTTTCCTTAACCCCATGCATAATTTTTTACACATCTGTCATTTCCCAGTGTGGTGTAGTGGTTAAGAGCGGTAGACTCGAAATCTGGGGAACCCGGGTTCGCTTCCCCGCTCCTCCACATGCTGGCCCTAGGGCAAGGCTGGGTGGCGCAGGGCTCCAGGGCGCTGGGCCGCCAGGGGGGCGCCACACTGCTGTGCCTGCGGAAGCCACACTGCGCGTAGCTCCCGCCAGCCAGCCACGTTGGGAAACGGGGTGGGGGGCGCCGGAGGGATCATCACACCACAGCGCCCAGGTGCCCGATATGCCTAAGACGGCCCTGCACATGCAGCTGCTGGGTGACCTTGGGCTAGTCACACTTCTCTGAAGTCTCTCAGCCCCACTCACCTCACAGAGTGTTTGTTGTGGGAGAGGAAGAGAAAGGAGAATGTTAGCCGCTTTGAGACTCCTTAGGGAAGCGATAAAGCGAGATATCCAATCCAAACTCTACTTCTTGCCACTTTACTCACTTTTTTCTAAGCCTAAAAAGACCAGAAGTTTGTAACCTTTCCTTGTAGGGGAGTTGTTCCAGCTTTCTGATCATCTGGCTGTTCTTTTCTGTAACTTTTCCAGTTTAAAAAATAATAATTCAAGGCAGTGGGAGTCTTGGGTACTGTGGCATCCTGTGTGAGGCCAAAATTTGGCATGCCCCCCCTATTTACCTGCAGGTAAAGAGGTGCCCAGCTTTGGGAAAGAGCTGCAATGGCTCTGGTAGGGTCCTAGAGCCCTCCCATCTCCTCCTCAAAGCTGAGAAAGTGCTAACTAGGTTTTGAGAAGGAGGTAGGAGGACTCTAGGATCCTGTCAGATCCTTACAGCTCCTTAGGAGTGTTGGAAGGTGCCACAAAGGCCACCCAATTCTCTGCAATGCAGGAATCGTTTGTCCAAGGTGAGGCTTGAACCCACAACCCTGAGATTAAGAATCTCATGCTCTACCAACTGAGCTATCCCAGAAGGATGAGCCCAGCACTTTGCGTACTGGAATTTGAGACTGCTCCCCCTCGGCTCAGCTCCCACTGCTCCCACAGCCCTAAATCTGCCCCTGTTCAAAGTGTGAAATACTAGACACAGTATTTCAACTACAGTAGCACCTGGACCATGCAATGTCCTGTGGAGTTGTCACATCTGAATGTGGTGAATCTGTTATTCTCCAGGCTCATTTATTCTTCATGTACATTGCATGTATTGGGATTGCATTGAAGCATGGGACTTGCAGTGATTAAGAATGCTGGAACATTTACTCATTATTATATAGGGATATTTCTTCTGCATATATATATATATATATATATATATATATATATATATATATTATCAATTTTCTACTACAGCATGGGATTTCTAGTACAGTATTCATCATACAGTACTGCTGCATCACCGTGGCATTTCTGCAAATGCAATTTATTCCAAATCTGCAGATAGTCGGTTACACTGCCAAGTATACCATACATACATACATACATACATCCAGTTTTAATCTCTATTTGCTTTCAGTTCATTTGCATCTGCTCCTTTCACTGTGAGAGAATTAAAGTGACTTGTGGGATAAACATTACAAATGTATATTTATCTTTACTGGAAAGGTTGTGTTGATAATATTGGATATAATTGGGTACAAATGGATTAAAGATCCAGTAAAAAAAAAAAAGTGGAGTACTTCTAGATTGAAAGCATGTGTGTGCACAGCAGAAAAATTCCTGGTTGAATGTTCATGTTGTTCCCCAAAGTGTGGAAGAACCTGAATACCATCTCAGAAGGATGAACTAATTAGAGTAGGTTTCTATGGTCAATAAGAACCTAGACAGATCAGGGTTTGTTTTTCTTGTGATACAAGTGCTCTCTGGACTTTAAAAACAAACAAACAAAACCTTGCTCAATCTGAAGGATCCTACCTGGAGATAAAATAGATAGAAAAAATAAGATCATAAAGGTGGTAGCTGTCAATCACAGCTCCTTGTAAGCCACAATAAAAAACCAACTATGAGAAACCAGAGCATGTCAAAAACTATAATAAGGGAGAAAGTTAGATTCATTTCCACTGCATTGTGCCTGGCTGGAATTTCAGGACTTTGTGGGCGAGTTTTCTTATTACCTGTTCTACTTTGGGGGCAAAACTTTGACTCATAACCTCTAGCTTCTATCATCAGGAAGTCTGTAATCACAAGCTCTTTCTCCCCCCAAAAGCACTGATCTCTCTTCAAATACGCCTGTCCTCCTGCCCTTTCCTCTTGCTTTTCTATTTGAGAAAGGGTTTAGTTTAAAGCCCAGTGTGAGCCAAAGGTGGCACACTAGGGGTCAGATGCTCTTGTCTCCTGTGATCTGCATTTGGAAGAAAATGTCTGCTGTTCTAAGAGAAACAGAACTTGGGCAAAAACCAAGAAGAGAAACAGCAGCTGTGCCATATGTTGCCCAGCAATGTAGCTCCTGGCATCTTTAATGCTCACGCAATGGCATTGATTAAAATAGTGCATGTTGTACGCAAAGAGTACCCAGCCAAACGAGGGAGGGAGCTAATGGGCATCTGCAGGACACAGCAACCAACTTTGACCTCTGTTTCCAGCTTGGAGATACACACACACACACACACACACACACACACACACACACACACACATTATTATTTTTCTGCTGGAGTAATTTGTGTCTTTCATGTTATTGATGAAAATAAGGTACTTGAGAGTTAGACAACAAAAGATGGGATCATGTCAAAATTGCTGATGTAGGGACAAGCTACATTCAAATGAAGGAAAGCTACTGCATATCAACCTAAGCAAGTTGTGCTTCCTTTTTCTGGTTATTTGGCTATAGCTTTTGAAAGAATATAGATAATCAAACAAACTTTGTTGCATTACATTCTTCATTAAATTATATTTCCATTGATATATAATTTTATGGCATTACTCCAAAAATGTGGTGTTATGAGCCATCAAACCAGAAGGTTTCCACAGTTTTGGCCACTAGTGATATATGCCACCCTGTGGCAGGTGTGGGGAACTTTTGGCCCTCCAGATGTTGCGGAACTTTAACTCCCATCATCCATGGCCCCTGATGAGCCATAGTTCCCTAACCCTGGTCAGACTGCCAAAAGAATAACTTCAGAGAGGACTTTGTAAACATGATATGCGCAGTTATGAATATTTGTAAGTATATTTGTATCATAGAAATCAACATTTCTCTGCTGTGATCAGAGGCATATCTATGCTCCCTTGTGCCCCTCCCCCAATACCTTGCTTCCCATTTGCATGTGATTTACTTGCCTGCAACCTCGCACATGCACAGTGCTGGAAACCTGGAAGTGAAACTCGGAAAAGGGGAGCACCCTGGAGAGTCCTTGTGGCTTGCGAAGACACCCTCCCCGGAGCCCAAGAGGACATCCAGCGCTCCCACGCACCTGGGAGGGGGCTCCACAGGGCTGCCTCGATGCCCCACTTCAGTGTGCAGATCCCTCCACTAAGAGACGCACCATTTTTGCACACAAACCCCATCCTATATCCTTGGCAGGGGCCAGCCTAACCAACCCCTAGGTTGTGATGACTAGGTTGCACTAGGAAACTGCCTCTGGCATTTCAGCTTCCTTAGTTTTGCACTTTCCACTTCAGAGTTCTTGGCCCCATCTGCACTATATATTTCAAGCAACACCATGTCACTTGACACCATCATGGCTTCCCCAAAAGAATCCTATAGTTTGTCAAGGGTGCTGAGAGTTGCTAGAAGACCCCCCCTTTTCCCCCAGAGAAGTACAATTCCCAGAGTTCCTTGGGAAGAAGGATTGATTGATTGTTGTTGTTGTTGTTGTTGTTGTTTTGATAACATTTTAATTTTCCAAAAATAACCAAAATAAAAACAATACAAAATCAATTTGTCCCGAGTCCCTTCCTTGGTAAAATTATGGGATGCCACTTGCGCGGCAGCCCGTACGGTCGCCGTGCAATCGGCAGCCCGTACAGAGTGTGCACAAGCAGCAGCCCATATGGAGTGTGCATGCGCAACAGCCTGTACGTCACCGTGCATGCGTACTCTGTATGGGATGCTGTACAGGCACACTCCGTATGGGATGCCGCACATGGGCACTCCGTATATGATGCCGCACATGTGCAGTCTGTACAGGATGCCGCTTGTGCGGCAGCCTGTACAGTCACCGCGCATGAGCGGCAGCCCATATGGCTGCCGCGCACAAGCAGCAGCCCATATATAAGACGCCGCACATGCACACTCCGTACGGACATTGTGCATGCGTCACCGAGCGGTTCCTCCGCCACTCTATAGGGCGGTAATTTTAGCAACAACAACAACAACTGGAGTCCAAAACAACAGAACGGCACCAGTGCTGAAGTAGAGCAGTGCAGAGCATTTCTATTCTCATTTGCAGAGAACTATTTCTCGAGCCTCTTCCAAACGGCATCCATTGCAGAGTGTGTTGCTCCAGGCCTTTCTGTTGTTGCGCCTTCACTGTGATTTGGCTTGTTTCTGCCTTGTTCTTTATGTGCTGTGTGCATGTTGAAGAAATTCTGAACAGGTTTCATCTTTGTAATGCTAAAGCAATTGCGGTTTGCACTGCTTCTCTTCTTAGCACATCTAATTACGTTATGTCTGTTGGAAAGGAAGATGCAGGCTCTTAAGGGAGTGTTAATAGCACTAGATATGATTTCGCTTTTTAAAAAAGAGATTCACCAGTGTATCTTCTAAATCTGATTGTACGCCTCTTATTGGATATTCTTGATACACTCTGTTCTGCAACAGCATATTGCTCATCTTGTGTCCCTTGGTGTTCTTGAAGCTTGATGTAAAATATTAATAAAGTCGGACTAAAATTTTAATGGCATAGTTGTCTCCATATACCAAGTGTAATGTCTGATCAATTGCATTTTTTTAAAAAAAAATCTATTTACAGCTTTAAATTAATTTAATTTCAATCTTGTTTAAAAGTGTAGCAGAAAACGAGTTGGGAGGTGTGTGGCCGTTTCTTTGGTTTAATAGATATGAATTACCCAAGCCTGAGAGTAATAATAATCACAACATCATATCAGTGAAATGAATTCTCAGCTCATGAAGCATTATCATTGTAGGCATCTGGCAAATTGGTTGTTAACTTCTAACACAACTGATATGCCTTTTTATTATTGCAATATTATATTTCAACAAAAGATTGCCCATTTCCCAGCAATGGACCATTTTAATGATTTTTTTTTTAATGTAGAAATCTGGCTAATGGCAAATAATGACTGGGGATTCCTGAATTTTATCCCTTATCTCTTTTTTTGGAGCGGGATTCATTATATATTTCCCCAAAAAGCACCATCAAAGACAAGACAGGGGAAGAAATATTATGCAAGTAGTTTCCAGTCTCACAATAAAACTCTTATTGTAACAGCAGAGATGAAAAATTGTCCTAATATGATAAGACTACCCTACAAAAGTAGGATTGTCCAATGAACAGTAGTTACAATAATTTATTATTTCTATTAAATCTTACAAAAGCCTTAACTACACATTCATCTTCCTTAGCTCTTATTCGCTGCTTTAACATCTTAATGAGAAAATGAGAAGCCTCAGAAAAGCCAACCTGTTAAAAAAAGTGCTGTCAGTGGCTAGGAAGAATGAAATAATATAACACACTGTAATTTTTACCCAAATATTAACTATATATTTTGAGAAGCCCGCTATGCTTTTGGAGACTTCTTAAAAATATCACAACCAAAGTTTGGATGGCGGTTCCTGAAATCAAGGAGTGGGGTTTTGTCCATGTTTGGATACAACTTAATGCCATTTTGAATCCCAATTGAAAACTGAATCTTTCAAAACTGCACTGCTTTTTGTTTGTTTTTGGTTGGTTTCTCAGAATTTCTGAACAACATCAAGTAGGAGCCTGCTAGTTGATTAGGTTGCTAATCCCTACTACTCTCTTTAAAACAGGGGTGAGAAACCTTTTTGTAGGTCTCATCACACTATTATAAAGCTATCACATGATCATGCACAGAGAGATATTACCTATGAAAACAGAGAGATATTTCATTCACAGTAATTCTATTCAGGTGTCATCTTCCATTTCCTTCATAGACTTTTGCAAAGTTTGTAAGCAAACTAAAAAGAAAGCTCTGTAAGGCTGCATATACACTATACATTTAAAGCACACACACACACACACACACACACACACACACACACACACAAATAATAATATTGGGAACTGTAGTTTGTCAGGGGTGCTGGGAATTGTAGCTCCGCAAGTGGTAGAGTGCAATTCCGGCAGAATAATGCAATTAAGGTCAACACACAGCTGAACCATAAGCTCTGCCTCCCAGCTATTTAAAGCTTCAAGCTTCAAACAGCTTTTGCATTCTGAAAAATGTATGCAGGCACTTCCAAAATGCATCGACAATATTTTGACTATTTGCAGGGAACAAAAGTCTGTGGAGATGATTTTCCTTTTGCTCTTCTTGCAGTAGTTTCCTTTTTGCAGAAGAATGAGCTGCAATTAAACACTTTGCACAACATCAACACTTTTCCCTCCTTGCTAAACAGCTGGTGGTTGGAAGGGGGGCCCTGAGGACTAGTTGAAATCTGGATGAGAGCCATGTCTGGCCTTCAAACTGGGGGTTCCTAGCCCCTGCTGTAGAATAACCAAAAACTGTACTAGATAATCCTAGAAGTTTTCCATCCAAAAGCTGAGGAGACCAGGTATCAGGTCTTCTATCAGCTTAGCTTCAACAATGATCTAGAATCCATCAAGTCCTCCATTCTGAGGAGGAGTGTGCCTCTGCTTTGCTTGAGATCCATATCCTAAACTGAAATGGGCCACTTTAGAGTGATTTGGACATCTTTTAAAATGAAGTGGGTCTTCTCTGAAGTGATCCAGAGTGAAATGGACTGCTCTCAAAGCTCTGTACTCACTCCAGAACCTTAGAGGGTTCCTAACCCCTGCACCTATTATTCTGAATTTTTGCAAGGAACGTAGCTAGGGTCCATGTTGTGTGTCAAGTTTTTACTTCCCACAATACAACAATGGGGGGAGTGAATCAATTAAAACTATTCTAAAGCTCATTTTGCACAACATCTCTCTGAAATTTGGAAAGTTCCATCCCCTGAGTGGGGCTACTATTCCTGAAAACACTATCCAATTCCAACAAAAGATTAGAAAGTTCAAGTCATTTGTTGATTTCCCCATTATGAGCTGTGGGAAGACATACAAAGCTTCAGATTTTGCAAAGCAAGGCGTCGCTTGGGATCTGAACCAAAGCAACAGGGCAGTCCAAAGAGCTAAACCAAAGCAAACTGCTTCCCAAATCACCTAAGTGGGCTCCAAAGCAATTTTGTTCCACTGCACAAGCTTAATTCAAAGGACATAAGAACATAAAAGAGCCCTGCGGGAGCAGGCCAAGGGCCCATCTAATTCAGCATCCTGATTCCACAGTGGTCAACCAGCTGCCTATGGGAAGCTCAAAAGCAGGACATGAGAGCAACAGAACCTGTGCTCCCTAGAAACAGATGTTCAGAAGCAGACCACCTCCAGTTCTCAATATAGTACTCCTGGTTAGCAGCCACTGATTCTACATGAATTCTAAGGCCATTTCCCACAGTGCCCAATCTGGATGCCACCAGAATAGCCACAGTAGTGGCATGATGGCAATAACCCTGATCTGCTTTTGTCAACCACTAACCGGTATTTAGTGGCATGTTGTCCTCTGATATGGAGACTTCTTATAGCCACCATGAACTTTCATAGCCCATCCTTGACCCTATCTGTCCTATGTGAATTTTTAACTTTAAGGGCCATAGCTCAGTGGTAGAACATCAGTTTCCCATGCAAAAAGTCCTACCTCCAGGTAAGGCTGGGACATCCTTTCTGAAACCCTTGAAAGCTGTGACCAGTCATTGAAGACAACATAGGTGGACCAAAGGTCTGACTCAGTGGAAGGCAGCTTCCTATGACCCTAACTTCCACCCCACAAAGGCAATAATGTAGCGAAGACTTGTGCTGAACTTGTCTCGCTAAGCCTTGAGATCATGTCAAACTCTGATTTACCCATTGATCATATAAGCAAACCACATGTTGATGTGATACTCAATTCAGCGATAGTTGTGTGAGCAGTGGCTGGGTAGATGAACTGCTTTTCATTTCTTCCATTGTTATGCGAAGTGTTTCCCTTTTATTTTGATGGGGTTGTGTTGTTTCTCCATAAAGCACCATAAAACTGCATGTAAATGGTGGATTCAGCAGCTGTTGTTTTAAACAAACATATTTCTCTTTGCGTTGTCTGTCCAAAGACAGGCACAGATTGACTCTTTTCGGTTCGGCACAGTTTCACAGAACTTAGCACATCTTTGTTAAATTCCCTTTTAATAACTGCACTGTGTCTTCTTACTGCAGCGTCCGTGGCAAGAACTTTGTGTATAAAAATATTAATAAGCCAATTATTTCCCTCCCTCTGCCAGGATTAATTGACACAGGAATTCTGCTTTGAATAACACAGCAATTAAAATTCACTTCACACATTATTCTACAGATACGGCATGACTTAGCATTAAGAAAATTTACATGTTTTCCATGCTTACCTTGACAAGAGTACTCTAACCATATGAATAGTTAGAAGACCCGTCTTCCATTTTTCTCTCTTAAGACCATTGTACTATTCTGCTGACAAACAACTTTACTACCACTAGATCTTAAATCATATGTACACTGAACAAAATACCTTGAAGGGTGACCTGTGGCCCCTACATGCACTAAACTCTATTAACCTCTACCATGTTTCCTTTATGACAAATACGGCTGTACTATCAATCTTTTGCTAAACTGACATTTTAAACGTTGCAAAGGAAGACTTTGCTGCCTGCTTCCACACCAACTGAGCGAGTGTTAGATCTTGTGATACAATCCATTACTCACTAAATGGCGGAAACTTTCCATGGGGCTAATTTGAGAGCCACACTGTGTGAAAACAAAAAGGCAACACTTTGAAAATATGGTTTCCCATATTAGCAGAGCTTACACATATATTTCATCATACAGTTGGAAGAGAGGGACTAGGATGGTCATAGTGTTTACTAAATACAGCAGAAATAGGGTGGATTTTTTTCTAGAGCTGTCACTGATTAAATAATGTCTGCAGCGTAACAATATCTGCTGTGGAGATTATTCCAATGGTGGCAAGGGGAACAAAACATCGGGAGGAGAAACATACAGAACCACCACCTTCCTGGCTAGTGAAAGTCTAGCAGGGCATTGGATGATATGATTTATGTTCCTTCAACCCTACCCCAGCACTGATGCCTTTTGTTCTGCTCTGCCTGTGGTTTCGTCCTATTAGCTATCATTTATGAATTGACTGATTAAACTTGCATGTATTTGTGTGTGACAGTAGCTTTGAAGATACTGTCTTCTTTAGTTATATGCACGTTGCAAGAGAAACTGCCTCAGAAGAGGGATTTCGTACTTCATACAAAGGATTGCCACCTTAGCCCCACTGAAAGCAACAGGATATGTAAATTGCTGTTAACTGAACCTCAGTTCATTCAATGGGATGCCAAACTTAATTAACTTGGGCTTTATACTCTTGGACGGCAGTTTCTGATCAGAAAGCAATGTTAAAGAGTTGTGGTGGAACCTCTATCATGTTTTAATAACGCCTCCCTGGTTTCTGGAGGAGCAGATATTGGCGCAGACAGCTGGCTGCATTATACATTAACGTAGAGACTGTGTTAACAAATGATACGGCAATTTGGCCGGTTTTCGACCAAGTTAGGCTAGACCGAGTTAGGCTAGGTTCCCTTCCAAACAGAAGTATGATTCCATGATAGCCCTTTCACAGCTGTAGTGTTATATAATATTATGGAATATTATTGTGCTATGCCATCGAAGTGTTGGCTCATTTTACAGAAATGCTGCTTGTTAACGACACTAGAATTCTCTTGACCCTGGTGGTACGATTCCTGATCTGTGATATACTCTCCACTTGAGCTTCAAATATTGTGCTTTGAAACAACTTCCAAGTATTTTGGAGAGATTTTAGCCAGCATGGCATGTGGGCTGCTGATCTTGGCACATGTTCTGGGCATAGCTGCCAAGTTTTCCCTTTTCTCTCGAGGAAGCCTATTCAGCATAAGGGAAAATCCCTTAAAAAAAGGGATAACTTGGCAGCTATGGTTCTGGGTGACAGTCATTTGGGGTATCTGGCAATTTTACCACTTGGTTGGTACTAAGAACACCTTTTTAACAAGTCTATTTGAGGGTAGTTAAAGGCCCTGATCCCTACATTTCCTCTTTTGGATACTTCCCTGATTTCATTCTCAAGATCCCCCTCAGCTTTTTGATCAGCACGATAGCATGTCCCCAGTACTGAATTACTCTTGGGGCTCAGTACCTGTACCCACAATTCTGTAACCGAGTCTACTCCTTGGGGGATTTCTAGCTAGATGAACTCAATGTGTTCTCTGAAATGCAGTGCTGCACCTTCTTCCTGCCTGATACAGTTTACATCCAGAGATAATCATGTTCCACTGGTTCTCTGCTTTGTAAATGCAGTCTCCTCTACAATAGCATCACAGTTAGTAATAATCACAATAATAATAATTTTTTATTTATACCCCGCCCTTCCTCAGGGCAGCTAACAGCAAATATAAAACATTGATTAAAATGTGACTTAAAACAGCATAGAATACAACATAAAATGCAGCATCAATATCAACTGTTGTTGTTGTTGTTTTGTCATTTAATTGTGTCCGACTCTTCATGACCCCATGGACCAGAGCACGCCAGGCACTCCTGTCTTCCACTGCCTCCCGCAGTTTGGTCAGACTCATGTTCATAGCTTCGAGAACACTGTCCAACCATCTCGTCCTCTGTCATCCCCTTCTCCTTGTGTGCTCAATCTTTCCCAACATCGGGGTCTTTTCCAGGGAGTCTACTCTTCTCATGAGGTATCAATAAAATTCAAAAATTCAGGGGTCATTTTTGGAAGAAAGAAAAAACCCAGTCAGTAGACATCAAATGATCACCAGGGCTAACTGGCCAAGTTGGTCCTACTAGGGCCAGCAAGGAGGTGTGTGAATAAGAATTTAAATGTGGGGTCCCAGAAAGGGTTTCTCCATAGAAGAGGAAAGGGAAAAGGGAATAGAGGATCAGGCTAATTCAAATTGAAGGCCAGGTGGAATAGCTCTGTCTTGCACGCCCTGCGGAAGGAGATCAAGTCCTGCAGTAGGCTTAACAGAATCAAAAACCTCAATTTTTATCCCAAGTTCTTAGTGCGAGACCAGTTCTTCCTATGCAACTCTATTAAGAACTGTGGGAGCCTGTACTTTCGAGCTTTGAATGTGCTCAGTTTTAATACTACTGTGTTGTATATGTGTAGCTGTGAGTAGAAACCAGCATTTATTGCTTTTATTGATGGTGATGAGGTATGAAATACATGGATGGGATTGGAGAGCTTGATGTTCAGAATCCACCTTGAGGGTTACAGGATTGACAGTTCAGAAAATGCATCTTTCTACTGAGTAAGTGGAGCACATTTGATCTGTAAGTTATCAAGAGGCAATAAACATGGAACATCAACATTGCTATTTTATATGGAGTGACTTTTCATTGAAGAAGTCAGATTTGACAAATCATGTCAAGGATGCAATGAAGCAACAACAGTGCCAGCAGAGTATCCAGGAAATCCATAGACCTGCCATTAAACAACAACAGAGGTCACAGTCTCTCTCTCTCTCTCTCTCTCTCTCTCTCTCTCTCTCTCTCTCTCTCTCTCTCTCATTTACTATGTGAAGGCAGATCTCTGTACTCAGCTTCTGCTCTTCAGATCTAAGAAGCCACCAGCTGATTGGTGGAATTGGTTTAGCCCTTGCTTTTGATTATCAGAACTCGTGGTGCCTTAACTGACCCAAGATGGAGCAGGAAAATGGGATGGAAATTGTACAGTAATTTTACTAATAGAAAGGACTGTTTCTTTAAAACTAATCAATACTGTGACGGCATAGCACAAAAGGGAAAATTCCATAATTACACACACACACACACACACACACACACACAAACACACACCAGCTGTGAAAGGGCTATCATACTCCTCTTTAGAAGGGAATGAAAAAATATCTAGTCTAACTCCCTTCTACAGACCTGCCAACCATTCCCTCCTACACTGGTGTCCATCTCTTGAATGAGCTGTGAGAGGAGGGGACCATCTTCCCATCCTTTGGACCCCCTGGGTGGACTCTACACCCCTGCTGCACCTGGACCAGGGTGTGGAGAGTGCAGATCCTCCAAGTGTCTCTATTTTCCAGGGACGTCCCTGATTTAGGGAAGCCGTCCCGGTTTCTGATATTATCCCACTTTTCCTTAGGATGTGCCCATTTTCATTGGAGAAATGTTGGAGGGTATGGAGTTATTCAACCCCCAAGATATCTGAAGGCAAGCCTGTATAGGGAAGGTTTTTTTAATGTTTAATGTTCTTATTATGTTTTCATATATGTTGGGAGCTGCCCAGAGTGGCTGGGGCGACCTAGTAAGATGTGTAGGGTATAAATAGAAAAATTATCATTATGGAATGGGAGGTCCTTATTTTCATTGGAGAAATGTTGGAGGGTATGAGAGTGGGGCTGAATGGGACACAGCAGCCTGAGGAAGTACGATTAACCTTGGGCCTGCCCATAGAATGAGAGGAGATTTTCAATCTTTTTGAGTCCATGGCTCCCTTGACCAACTACATTCTTTCTGCGGCCCCCCTGGGATGCAGAGATGCGAGAGGGCATCAGACGTGGGAGGGAAGGAAAGAGGGATAGAGGCCAGTGTTGCCTGCAGCACCCCTGACCATCATTCAAGGCACCCCAGGGTGCCACTGCAAACTGGTTGAAAACCACTGGACTAGGGTAATCTCTGCTGTTTCCAGGAACTTTTTTCCCTGAGTGACTTTTGTAGATGAGCTGAGAGTTTGTTTAGAATCTGGAGGCTGAGAAGGTGGGAGCAAAATGAATTGATATTGATTTACCGGTATATACTAGTAACTTTGTATGTATGTGTATTTGCATTAATGTAACGTTTTTATATATAATTGTGTATTTTTAAAATATTTTTGTTTAAGTTGTCTCTTGTTGCTTCCATTTTCTGTATACCTCTTAGAGATATTTTTAATATATTAAGCAGTATAGTAATTAAATCATCAAGATTTACCTGGCTCCAAACCACATTTCCTTTTTGTGCCAGGCATAGCTGCCAAGTTATCCCTTTTTTAAAGGGATTTTCCCTTATGCTGAATAGGCTTCCTCGCGAGAAAAGGGAAAACTTGGCAGCTATGGTGCCAGGTCATGATATTTTTTTACCTCTGCAGCCCTTTTAGAACTTTGAAGCTTAATGTTGCTAAAATTGTGCTAGCATTGGTTTGTATTGTTTTTTAAGTTGCTTTAATAGTTGTAATCTATGACATTTAGGCTGTAATCTTATGCACATTTATCTGGGAATAAATCCATTGAACATAGTGGGTTTACTTCTGAGTAGCCACACACAGACTTGCAATCTTATTCAGTTAATCAAAATAGATTTTTGATTGTTGTAATAGTGTTTTCCACTAATAAACCACATCTGAAAAATCACGGCAGATATACTTTTCCATTACTACTTCTGTTGAAATGAATGAAAATGGCAGATGAAAAGGTCCTGGTTAAATGTCACACACACACACACACACACACACACACACACACATGCATGTAAATTAAAAAAAAACCAACCAGTTGCAGTACTATTCTGTTAAAAGAATTCAAATTAAATCCTTACCCATTAAAGTTCATAAACTTTGCCCTAGTGGCATGAAAGCTTTCATTTTTTCCCCTTTTTACAGTTGAAATGTTATGCTTTGCTCGACTATGGTTCTTCAAATAACAAATGGTGCACATTAACCACTTGGAAACTTCTAAGCTGAACATATTCTCCCTTTGTTTCCCTTTTTCGCATCGCCGACAATAGGCTTTTGTGTCCAGCTGCGATAATGTCCTCTGCTCTGAACATATACGTCCCAATATGAATCTAACAACAGGCAATTGACATCTTGATGGTTTCCTTGTCCCCCATAAGGAGCTGAAACAAACACATACATATGTAGCTTATGCTTAACTGGAGAGAGAAAAAACTTGTTCCGACTAGCAGCACTTTAATACACCTGTTTAGCTTAATACATATGTCAGGCACCATCTGTTGAAAAGTTCCCCCCCCACCCCCACCCTCACCCCCTACCCTCCTTCATGTGCTTCCAAGTAAAGAACACAAATACAACATTCAGATTTTTGGGGGATTTTTTAAAAAATTTAACATTCTAATGGCTGTTTCTCAAAAAGTGGAGTTTTAACATAAAAACCACATAAGAGCTGAATGGAGATTTAAATCAATGGATTGTTCTCCTGAATAGGTGCTCACGTTATTCACACAATACCCCAATGAATCATGTTAAATTATTTGTAGAGACCTACAAGCAATGTGACAAAACATTAATTGCTTTTTTTAAAAAAAAAATGTGCAGACAAAATTACTAAAACGTATTTTAAGAGTTTCTGCTAAAATGTCTTTGTCCTTGCCTCTCTTTCATAGCATGATTGGCACCTATACATTGCTTAGCAGCCTGATTTTTTTTTAAAAAAAATTACTTCCAATGTTTAATACAGTCTCATTAAATTTAACTACCTTGCCATTTGATATTGCCAAAACAGATTACCATTTTGATGCTGTGCATTGATGGAATTTCATACAAAAGGACAACTTCTTCCATAAAATATGTATTGTGCACCCTAATTCATCACTGTATTTAAACTTCCTTTTTTAATATGCGAGTTAATTGAGTTGCCTGTTGTCTGAAGACTATGGGCATTTTGAGCAGTGCTCCTCTGAAAGCTCTTCTCATGTGACGTTGGAGTATATTTTTCCAGTTCTTAGGTCTGTGACAGAACCAAATGTACCATAAAGAGCCTGGCTACATGTTACACTCATCAGCTAACAAATGTAAGTCAGACTCTGTGAACTGAAGAACCACTAGCCACCTTTCCCCATCATTGTTCATTTATGAGTTTTTAAAATCTCTCTTTTGCTTGCAAAAGGAGTGGGGACAATTAGTCTGCAATCTTGTCTTACCAGAGGAGTAAGTCCCATTGAACTCAATGGAACTTAATTCTGACTAGACACCTACGGGACTGTCCTGTCAGCTTGGCAAGGATAGACAGGCTGTCAACAGTGCTCTGAAACTTTCACCTTTCTCTGCTTGTTTTCACAGAAGCCTTCAGAATGGTCAGATCCTGGCTTGCATGTGGCTCCTTTGTATGTGCAACGTGCCCTTGATATCGTAGATATTTTTTTCCAAGATGTGTGATCCTCTTGAATTATAGGCTCTGGTGGAGACAGATTATTCTTTCCATCATATATATCTATATGTTGGAGCTCTGGCACAACTTGCGCCAGAGTGAGCGTCGGACCCCAAAATGGGACATTCTGGGATGCAAACATAAACCGGGATTGGCTTCTGTGATTCTGGGATGTCCCACTTAAAAACAGGACAGTTGTGGGGTAGGGCTCAGCTCATGCTACTTGGAAGGAGCTGGAGGAGATCCTTTTGGCACCTTCGTCCAAAGCAGTCCCAATTGGGCCAATCTCCACAAAACTTCATTGTCTACACAGAGGCATCTCCATTCAGGGTTGGAGAATGCTCCATGCATGTACTGTCTATTACACCAGGGGATCCTTCAAAGAACAGGGGAGTCCTTGTGCATGCACAGCAGCTCTGAAGAACCTTTGGCTCACCCACAAGTAGAATGGCCAATGTCTGAGAATGATGGGAGTTGTAGTTCAACAACATCTGAAAGGCCAAAGGTCCTCCACCCCCGATGTAGAGTTTCAGCTTCTGCTGGATCAAGATCCACAGGATACATTTAAGCAGCAGCCTATGGAATCGCCATTCCTCCATTCAGATAAGCCACTATCTCTTTTTTCATTCCAAAAGAAGAGAACAAGATGAGGCCACTTGCATTTGCTGTGTATGATCAGAAGTTACACAAGCACTAGGTTTCATAGACAATGTGCATGTGCAAAACTGCCCATAGCCCAAAGCTGCCCGCTGGAAGTTGAGGTGGGGGGGAAGCCCCACATGGAGTTCTTTCCTGCATCTACACGGGCTCCTTAGGTTGCAAGACAAGCAGGGAAGCGGTGGAGGCAGAAAGAGGATAAAGAAACCTGGTCCTTCCAGCTGCGGAAGGGAACAGAAAGATAAGTAGGAAGAGAGGCAAACAGAGGCTGTGGCTCCATTCCAGCTTTTTCCTTTTGTCTGTGGCTCTCTCGGCCTCACTCCTCCCTTCCATGGCCAGAAGCTGGTTTTTCTTCTTCCTCCGTCTACCTCCACCACTTCCCTGCTGGTTTCAGAGCCTCCCTCTCTACTGCAACCATCTCTGCGAAGGCCACTGCTGGAGCCAAGTGCATATAATTGTATTTGAGCAGGCATCCCCAAACTTTGGCCCTCCAGATGTTTTAGACTACAATTCCCATCATCCCTGGCCACTGGTCCTCTTAGCTAAGGATCATGGGAGTTGTAGGCCAAAACATCTGGAGGGCTGCAGTTTGGGGATGCCTGTATTTGAGCAACTAAAATGTATGTGTGTTGCAACTGCACTGTATAACCTTTAGTTTGACCCTCATCCTCCCTCACACTTCTAGGTTAACAAAATGTTCAAAATCATGAATATGCAACTGAAAATGGAATTGCTTCGGTGGATTTCACACATTGCTAATTATGTTATTGAAATCTTATTTTCTTTATTTCAGGCACTGCTGTAGCTAGAGCAACCCAGTCAGATGGGTGGGGTACAAATAGTAAAGTTGTAGCTGTTGTTGTTGTTGTTGTTGTTTGTTGTTGTTTGTTTGTTGTTGTTGTTCTCTCTCTGAACAACATAATTAATTAAATTTGCCCATAATTAAATATGCCATCTGTTTTCCTTCCTGAATCTAAAAGCTCCCAAATGTTGACATTAAATCTTCTTTTAGCTTTAGTCTTTATACCTGTAAAAAATAGTGCAATGAGAATGTCAAGCATTCATGAATAACATGCTTTGTGAATTTCAATGAAAGGCAGATGTTTTATCCTATCTGGAAAAAGGCAAGATTTCATCATGGGCCAATTTTACAATCAACAAGCTGTTGATTAAAAAAAAAGTAGGAATTAAAGTAATAATGGCTTTTATTGTTTGGAGATTTAAGTTGACCCCAGCATAATTTATGATTAGCTCCAACAGTTATTAAACCCAGACTAATTCCATTTCTTGCACTTGTGTTCTGTTTGGATTTTGTTAAGAGTGAGAATGCACCGATACTTAATCCTAAACATAGTACATATTTGCTTAATCATTTTAAATGGTAAGCTGATTAAACTATTAAAACTGTTTTATAGAAATCATTAAGCTGAATATATTCTTATTCCTGAAAAATCAAGATATAATAAAGAAATCAGTTAGGGAATGGAAACTATCACAAATTAAAAGGATTGTTAAAAAGGTTTTATGAGTTTATACAGTCATAGATGAAGAGGGAAATCCAGACAATGAATGCAAATATTCTATATACAAGAACCATAATGATACCAAATAATGAATCACAGCAGTAACCATGAAAAACAATATCCAGTCAGCTACATTTAGTGGTGAAATTGAATTTCAGCTGGATGGCAGGTATTTCTCAAGGTTAACATTTCATTACGGACTGTTCATATGCAGAGATTCACTTGGCAAATATATTCAATCAGTTATATTTGATTTGGTCAACCCATCCATTATGATACAGGATTATGCAGTACAAAAGATTCCGGGTAACTCCTTGCACTGAATCGTAAGCTATTTATACCTCACAAATCTGGAAATAATTTTGTATTCAGGATTCCCAAAGTTTCATTGCCCTAGTAGAGAAGCAGTGATAGTTAACATTTAACATAATAGCTGTGTCAAGCTCAAGGTTCTGTGATGCTGTTTATAACTGTATGTATCCGGAAGTCCAAGGTACAAATTGCCCACCCTAACACTAATGAGATGCTCCAGGTGAACGGTTTGCAGCACTATCCTAACCATGCTCGCTCAGAAGTAAGTCCTATTGAATTCAATGGGAGTTACTCATAAGTAAATGGGGTTAGGATTGCAGGCCTAATGTTATTTGCATAGGATTCAGGCTAACAAATCTAAAATCACTTACCAACTAGATGGCTTGGCTGAGGTGACCCAAAAAGACATGTATTAACCAGTGCCTATAACTTAGATCAAGGTTTCTCATACTAGAGTCTCCAGCTGTTTTGCGTCTACAATTCCCATCATCCCTAGCTAGCAGGACCAGTGGTCAGAGATGCTGGGAATTGTAGTCCAAAAACAGCTGGAGACTCAAGTTTGGGAAACTCTGACCTAGGTTGTTTTTGTTTTGTTTTTTGCCTTTGACCGACACAACATGATTCCCCTTCGGTACACATGGGGAAATGGCTCAAATTGTTCTGACACACAACTTATCTTTCCACAACAGCAATTCTCCAGTATTTTAGTAGTTCTTCGCAGATAGTTTAGCATAAAAACAGCATGCCGAGTCCACGCTTAGAAACGTTCATAAGATGATGAGCTAGCAGTAGCCCATTAATTTCAAAGCAAACTCTTGCTGTGAAAAGCTTAGACAAAATATTAATCTGTTCAAGATGAACTGCCATAAAACTTCTCCTGTGACTTCACAGATGTGCTTAAAACCTAGACCTGGCCACAAAGGCGCCAGCTTGCGATTGAGGGGCACATGACATTGCACACGTGCAACCTCAAGGCACCGGGAGGAGTTGGGGACAGAGCCGAATACAGCAGCAGCATGGCTACAATGGCCAGAGGCTCCTCCTCTTCCTGTTGCTGCCATCACTGGTGAGGGGGGTTGCTATGAGCCTCCTCCTACCACCCCCAGTGGCAGGAGGAGAAGGAGACAGAGCCAGTCACTGAAGCCACGTCATGCTCAGCTCCACGCTCGGCCTCCTCCACCCCTTGATTTTGGGGACACTGGGGGACTGCCCCCCTCCCAAAAAATATTAGGGACCCCATAAAGGCTCATCCCCCATGAGTTGGCGCTCCTGCCTAGCCATCAAACTGAAAATAACCCCTACATACAAACACACACCTCAACCTCTTCATCCCTCCCCAGTCAAGCAAAGGGTGTTTTCCTAGCCACACCTTGGTTCCATTTTTCAAAAAATAAAATACCTGGGCCATGTAAAAATGCAGTGCTTTTCAGGGTGCCTGGGCCAATATTGCACATCAAAACTTTAGGATGTTCCTTTATGCAACTTGAATTGCCTCATTAATGCTGTAATCTGATTTTGGAATGCAAATGCCTCAGCCAAATCACCCCTATTTACCTCATAATTCAAAAAGTACCGTATATTTCCATGTAGAAGATGGTGGTTTTTTTGTTATTAGAAAATGCTATGAATTGTGGCTCGTCTTATACATGGAAAGTGCATTGGGGGGGGGGTCGGGCAATTGTTGGCAGCCACAAGCAGAAGATTGTGAGTGGCATTTGGGTGGGTGATTGGTGGCTGCGGCAGTGCCTGCTGACGATTGGCTGTTGCTGCGTCAATTGGGCGGGCATTTGGCGGCTGCTTGCGGTGAGCAGGCAGATGATTGGTGGTTTTTGCGAGGCGTGCGATTGTCATCGGCGCTTAGGCGGGTAAGTGATTGTCGGCAATCCCCCCCCCCCAAAAAAGCTCAACAATTCTGGGCAATCCCCCACATTTACTTAATTTGGGGTCCCAAAAAATAGGGTCGTTTTATACACAGGTGCGTGTTATACACAGAAAAATACGGTGTATAGAGCCAATAGAGACCACTAGTAACTATTATGGCCATATAGCATGTCATTTTTCACATTAACTCAGTATAGCTACATGTGGAAACCTGCTGTAGAAAACTTTCTGCCCTCAGAGGAACTTTCATCTTATGATAGGTATTCACCAAAATCAAAGAGGTGCTCAGTCTGTAAAGCATGGCCCACAGCAAACTCCAAAAATGCCACTGATAATTATGCAAATGTGCATATGTAGAGATCAAACTCAGGAGTAACATCAAGTGGGGCATATTGGGAATTCAGTCATTGGTTTCTTTTATACTGTGCAATTAGCTCTCTTTTGATTAAAGCAGCTATACATCCAAGTACATTGTCAGGTTTGTCTGAAACACATCACAGGCCCAGATGCTGTTAAAAGTGAGATCAGTCATTTTAGCCTACAATCGTAACAAGCAACTGTGAAGCTTTCATAGATGCTACCGATGCCTTAAATGGAAATTTCTTGGATCACCATAATTTTGACTTAATACCAAATACTTATGGTAGAAAATGTTACAAGGACGTTTTGAAACCACCCAAACCACCCCATAATTCAGGAAGTCCAGAGCACCAATGCCCACCCTAGAGCCAAAGAACGCACAGTGTCTCACATTAACCCATTTTCAGGCCCAGTCCATTCATAAGGCCGCTGCCTGAGAGAACACCTACATGGGTGCCTCACCTGCCCTGCTACTGGCGTCGGTGTCGATTTCTGGCGAGATCTCTTTGGAACTCAGCAAGATCTTGCCAAAACTTGTTATTAATGTCAGCGGCATGACAGGCAGCAGCTGCTAAAGGAGGAGCATATTGTGGATGTTGGGAGGTATTGCTCATGAATATATCTGTCCTACGTGTGGCCATGGGCATGTAGGGTAGTGTCACGCCCGGGGGATGGGCCAGGAGGGAGTGGCTAGGTCCACTGTGTGTACACAATTACATTTCTCTCTCTATTTGTGCAGCTCTTCTTCCTTGGAGGTTATAGATTATCAGAGGCAGCCTTGTGGCTGAGGTGCTTCACATATATGCCTGGTGCCATGAGTCACTCACTGCCATGTCAGGCTTCAGGGAATCTGATCCCTCCCACGATGGCAGCCAAGAAGCAGGTAAACAAGAAGAGTTCTTACCAAGTCTTTATTCAATATTCACAGAGAGAGAACGTCAGAATGCCGCCTCCCTTAGATAATGGCATTGCTCCGAGTAAAGTCCCACCCCCTCCGTCTCTCTTATCCCTTCGTCGGCTGATCTGTGCTTTCTGCCTCTGAGCCTTCTGTTCTACTACTCTCAATGCACTGTTAGTATTTCACGCCTCCGATGCTGCAGATGAGATTGGTGTAAATCACATGCCTGCATGGGAAGAGTGTGGGAACGGAAGACAGAACTTGTCCCTGTTCTTCTCTCGGAGCTGGAGAGAGCGAGCGCCATGACTTCTTTGTCTGTATATAGTGTGTAGATAAATACGTAGATTAGCTCATCGATGTCTCACACTTCTTGCTGTAAAATAAAAAAAATTCCTTCAGTAGCACCTTAAAGACCAACTAAGTTTATATTTTGGTATGAGCTTTCGTGTGCATGCACACTTCTTCAGATACAGTGCATCTGAAGAAGTGTGCATGCACACGAAAGCTCATACCAAAATATAAACTTAGTTGGTCTTTAAGGTGCTACTGAAGGAATTTTTTTATTTTGCTTCGACTCAGACCAACACGGCTACCTACCTGTAACTTCTTGCTGTGTTGTGCTAGAAGATTAGTGTGCATATATCATTTGATATATGTCACTGAAGCGCGCTGGAGAAGAAGGGAAATGCCTTTTCCAGAGCTGCGCATACCAGAGGACACTCGGAGTTTGGGGACTGCAGAGGCACCTCAGGGTGTTTTCCAACATGTATGCCAGGTCCGGGGGGGGGGGCGGTCAGGAATGCTTTCTAAAGACACTGAGTCTGTCAGCTGTCTCTCCCCCGGTGGTGCTTCTTCTTCCTGCTGCTCCTCTCCCAATATTTCCCAGCTGCTTGGCTCTGCAGACTCTGAACTATGACCTTCTGCAAACCACTGCTGTAAATCTATACTGTCCTCTTCTTGGAAGAGGGGTGAGCGGTCCCCACCATTCCTCCTCAGTCCAGTCCCCGACAGCTGTTTGGCACAGTCCTGGAAGGGCAGGTGAAAAGACAGATTAGGAAAGATGGCTGAGACAGCAGTACTTTGTCCTCCCTGTGTGGGAGGCAGCACTGTCAGCCGCTGAGGAGAACACAGCCTGTTTGATGAAAGGTGCGCTCTTTATATTAAAACTCTGGTGCAGAGTGTCACTCTGTTTCTCGCCTGACTACTCAAGGGTTTGCTGCCCCTAGGTAGGGAGATGTCTGTTGTTTCATGGGGGCTGGCGGAGGGAGAAAGGAGCCAAGCAAAGATGCTGCCTTTTGTGGCAAGTGGACTATAGTGGTTTGGGAAAAGAGCCAGTAATAGCTGGGACAGAGGTAATAACACCAGGAAGCAGATAGGAGACATTAGCACAGCTAGGAGAGCTGTTGTTGTTTTAGGGTTGTAAGAGAGGAATTAGCTGAATGGCAGTGGGTGACAGCTATATGGCTGCTGGCACCCCCCTTTGAACAAAAAGGCAGGCTTCCTTGATCAGGGGCACATCAGTTCTGACCCTGTCACCAATATTAGTCCGTGGGGCAGTCATGCCCCAGGCGCACCTCTGCCTTTCCTTTCAGCCTTTGGCTTTCCTAGATGGTTGGATTGCAAGTTTTGCATGTTTATGGCTTTTCCAATATAGTTGTGGCCGATTTTACTCTGATGAATGTGTGCATCTCTTCATTGCTCTTGTAAACTACATTTCACACAAAATGCATTCCTATGACTAATTCTGCTTTTGGCCAAGGGAGTCTAGTTTCACATTTATCAACAGTCCTTTCCTTCCTCGTTATTTCGGTCAGGTGGAATTCTTCTCAAAAGAAATGTGGAACAGTATTAATGGGTTTTCAACTAATACAATGGTGCTCCACTCTCCACTCAGACACAGTCTGCCACTGAAAACCGAGAATCATGAGTGGGCAGAATGATCTCGCACTCAGGACCCGCTTCTCTGGTCAGCCTCTGTGATAACAGGATACTGGACTAGATGGGGATTTGGCCTGATCCTGCATGGCTTCTCTTATGTTCTTAACTATAGATCTAGATTCTGATATATACAGAAGTGCTTCTACTTTTATTCTGTTCCACTGGGATAATGAAATATGATTTGCATTTATTTGAGGTTGAAGAAACTAAGGGCAGCAGTACTGGTTGAAAGAAAGAAAACAAACTCCCAATTCATTGAAATACAGCCTCCGTCACCATTTGAGTTGTTCCTGTACTAGACAAGATGCAAAAGCTCAGCTCTTGTTTCATGTGTATGTACTAACACTGTGAGTTGAATCAGTGAGCCAAGGAAGTTTCCCCTGATGTTTTACGCTATTCTGTATGCCAAAAGGGCAACTGTTTCACAAAAGAAAGGTCCTGAAAAGGAAAGGAAACAGAAAACAACAGGTACATCCATTGAAACCTGTTGTGTGACTGGTTTTGAAAAGCAGTGCAATAATCTGGTAGCAAATGTATAATGGTTGGTGCTGCCACCCGAAGGAAAATGTGCTGAAATCCAGATAACGTCCATAACAAACCCATTTGACAAGGGCACAGAGCCACGCTAAATGAGATGCCATTGATGCAATTAGCAATTGTGTAACATGGCTTTTGTAAAAAGTATATTGGAGAGATGGGGGTGCCAATCCAGATTAGAACCCCTTTGCCCGCCACTATGGTCCTGATACATACCAACCTCCTTGCATTCACTCTTTGTATTGAAAGAAAAACTTCAGTTGGCATGGATGTGAGTTTTTTTAATTCAGTGCTCATAAACATGAGGACTGAGAACTGGATTGGAACACAGCATGGGCAATGTGTTAAAGCCCACCCCTACCCCACAACTTGATCCAATGTGGATCAAGGGGACTGTCCTGGCTGTTTACTGTTTAAGACATTCATGCAAATCTTAGTTGTATAAATGACATCTAGTTTGGTCTTCCATCTCTATGGACAGAGGAAAGAGCAACAGCAGATTTCCCTGGTGCATTTTTTCCTCCCTTGTGGAGTGTCTTTTTAAAAGTCTTTTTCAACTACTATTGCATAACAAGTTAAACAGATAACAGAAGCAAGAGTGAAGGCCAGGGCCAAACTCTCCTCATATTATCTCAAAAATTCCACAGTGACTGAAATAAGTCAAGTCCCAACCTGAATACCATATTTACCAGCAACATCTTACCACATCCAGAATCAAGCCCAGTTGCACAACAACTTCTCATTTGTACAGTCAAACTGTAGGTGGGCACATATTGGCTGCTCTTATAAAAGCCCATACTGCTGCTGTAGAAGAGAGAAGGCCCAAGAAACCGAGAAGAAAGGGGTGGGATAGGTATGGCTGAATCTGTCCATTCTGGTTTCTCCATTTTTACAGTCAAATAAATTTTTATTCATTTTATAATAACATGATAATAAATTCCATCTCGAATATCATTCTTATATACACAATTTGGATTTTAAGCCTGACTTCCATCAACCCTTCCTTATTATTTTCTTACCATCATTTCTCAATTCTATATTTTCTCTAATTAACCACTGCTTTAAATATGATATATTTCTTTTCACTAAATATCTTCTTTACAATGACTTTTATAAATTACCTTACAGAGCTTCTTGCATTCAACGTATTTGTATAATTGTCCTTCAGATAAACTACAAATTTAGTCCAGTCTTTGATGAATCTCTGGTCCCGCCGTTCTTGGATTCTTCCCATCATTTTGTCCATCTCCGCGTACTCCATCAGTTTCATTTGCCACTCTTCTTTTGTTGGTAATTCTTCTTGTTTCCATTTTTGTGTTAATAAGATTCTTGCAGCTGTAACAGCATATTGAAATAATTTCTCATCCTGTTTTTTAATGCCATTACTTATAATTCCCAATAGAAAAGCTTCTGGTTTTTAAATAAATGTATACTTCAACATTTTCTTAATTTCATTATACAGTGGTACCCCGCAAGATGAATGCCTCGTGCAATGAAAAACTCACAAGCCGAAAGCGTTTTGCATTGCGCGAGGCATCTCACAAGACAAAGTTTCCTATGGCCGCACTTCGCGAGACAAATAGGAACACATTAATTAAATAGGTAGACCGGGTAAACCAGGTAAATGGTAAACCATGCTTCACAAGATGAAATTTTTGCTATACGAAGCGACTCGCAGAACGAATTAATTTCGTCTTGCGAGGTACCACTGTGGATCATCTCCCAGAAGCCCATTTTTACAGTCTTCAATTCAGTTTTCCACATTTCCACATCAGTCTTGGAGTTTAGTACTCCCAAGAACTCATTAGCATTTTAGGATGTATGTATGGAGTTTTATTTAATATGCAGATTTTTGCAAGACCTTTCTAATATTACAATTTTCACTATTCTATGTATTTTCACACACACTTTCTTATTATCATTATTCATTAAATTTGTCTACTACATATTAATATATGGATTTTTCTATATGTATGATTTGAGAACTGCATAGCAAAATTCAAAGAAGTGCCAGTTTTAAAGGACATGTTTGTTTTTGTCCACACACTTCTTTTGGAAACTGTCAATTGGGTACATTCATGTTAAAATGCAAACCAAGCTGAATTTCTTCTCCAACCTTAGTTGGGGAGCAGAGACAAGCAAAGACAGGTTTGATTTACAATCATGGGAATAACCAGAAGGGAAGAAAGGTCTTGCAGATTAGAATATATCTGTGGCTTGTATGGTAATCCTTCCTAGTCTCAAAACTGGTTAGCTGGGATTTGATTGAATTCTGGATTGTCATCAAATTATACATGATAATGGTAATAATGAACTAATGGTAACAACAGGAAACAGACAACCACAAGCGCTGGAAAAGCATATGGTCTTTATGTTAATCACCCAGGCAGCTGTCCAAAGTGCTGAGGGATCTGATCAGGTGAAGCAACTGTTTTTGTAAGGCCAGTCAGATTCCCCACAACCATGTACAAAATTGAGATTTTCCTGTGGCAAGTATAGACTGCTTGCTCTTCTTTCTGTCTAGAAACCCTGAAAACAAAGAATACAATCCAGAGAACCAGTGGGGATTTTGGACGTCTGTGTTCTTGAACAGTCTACTTCCACACCGCACAGCAATTCGGTGTTCTTGTGGAAGTTTTAATACGTATCAAAACTATTTACATTCAGCACTTGTTAGGGATGCCTATCCTAATCCCACCAACCATAATGTTATGGTTTTACAGTCAAATTTTAGGTAATTAATTAGAATAGATAGTCCGTCCGTTCCCCCCCCCAAAAAAAACAATACTGCATAGAGAACTGTAGTCACAAGGGAAAAAAATGATACAATCTCTTCTGGGTGTACACAAGTCATTGGGAATATCTTCTGTGTATCTCTAGTGGCCAGTCTGTACAAATGGCAGATGTGTTTTTTTCAGAAGTACAATTATGTACCATAGCAATTATGAACGTATCATTTTGTTTGTTGCAGAAGGCAAGCCACTTTTAGTCCTCTGTAAGGGAAACAAGAAGGGGTTACTATCTGAGGGTTAGATCCATTTAAATAAACACATCTGCACAGCACAAGCATTGATGGATAAGACACTGTTTCATTAGATGATCTAAAGCAGGCACCCCCAAACTTCGGCCCTCCAGATGTTTTGGCCTACAACTCCCATGATCCCTAGCTAACAAGACCAGTGGTCGGGGAAGATGGGAATTGTAGTCCAAAACGTCTGGAGGGCCGAAGTTTGGGGATGTCTGAACTAAAGGCTACAATTTCCCTCAATGCGAACAGGATCCTTGTTAGTTTTGAAAGATATTTCCGTTTTTAAACTTTTTTTAAAAGCATCTTTTTTAATAAAAAAAATCCTTCAGTTGTTGCTAAACTCCAGTGAATCATTCTGGTGCAGGTTAAAAGCATCCTTGTTTACCTGTAAAAAGATAATAACCCTATTTATTAATAATAATGAAAGCCAACATGTAAAGAATCCAATGCAGACAAAATCCCCATGTCAACAAAATGTAATGAAAAGCAATAAGAAAGGTGCATTAGGCTTACTGCTTAGATTACGTTTGAAAACCATTATACAGCATAGCTGGAGTTCAGCTTGCTCATCACCATTGAATAGGCAGCTTATTTTGAGATAATTACCTCTCCAAACTATAACAATGGATTATTCTTAAATTCCCATACAGAATGTATATGATACGGAAAGCAGGAAATAAATACCAGGTTATCGGTATTTTTCTACTTTTCTTCTGTGTGCTTGTGTGCATTACCCTAAAATTGTAGGTTTTAATGAGTTTCAGGACAAAACAGATAAATGGCAAGATGCGTTTAAGTTTGCTTGCATAGCAGCTCCAGATATGTGGTGAGGTATTTATGCACCACATGCATAAATATGCAACCGGCATGCAAACCATTCTGTTCAGAATTTTTTTCTTACACACACATGCACAAGTGGTTTGACACAACAGGGACTCACCATGTATGTAAATCCAAAAATGCACACCCCAGACATTTTGGAGCACCTTGTTAGGAGAGGTCTTCTCCAGTGAGGAATGTTGCATATCTACTGCTGTTGCATATCTACTGCCACACGGGTGGCGCTGTGGTCTAAACCACTGAGCCTCTTGGGCTTGCCGATCGGAAGGTTGGCGGCTCGAATTCCTGCAATTGAATGAGCTGCCATTGCTCTGTCCCAGCTCCTGCCAACCTAGCAGTTCGAAAGCACGCCAGTATAAGTAGATAAGTAGGTACCACTGAGGCGGGAAGGTAAATGGTGTTTCTGTATGCTCTGCCTTCCGTCGCGGTATTCCGTTGTGCCAGTAGCAGTTTAGTCATGCTGGCCACATGACCCGGAAAGCTGTCTGTGGACAAACATCACCTCCCTCAGCCTAAAAGCGGAGATGATTGCTGCACCCCATAGTTGACTTTGACTGGACTTAACCATCCAGGGGTCCTTTACCTTTTTCACCTAGTATTGTGGGAAACTGCAGGTGTCTCAAGACTGCGATCTTAAGGGGAAAGAGAAAATTATGAAGGCAGTTTTACTGCTTATCCAACATCCTGCTGGGCAGTTGCCTGCATGCAGAACCAGGGGCCAAACAAGGGCTGATTCTGACTCTCTCTCTCTCTCTCTTTTAAATGTTCTTTCCTCTCCTATTGGGAAGGGAGGCATTTAGACATACCGGTACTCAAAAGCATGTCTATATTTTCTCTTTGTTTGGGGTACAGCCAGGGGACTAGGATAATTTTGGATCTTTGGTTCCTAGCTGTTTCCCAGGATAATGGAGGGTTGGGGGATAGGATTGCAGCCTTTTTTATTTCATATGTCGTAATCATATACAAATGTCTACTATGAAAATATTTTTAATAAAAAAGGCACCCCAGAATGTATAAGGCAGTGTCATCCAAGACATCTTTTCTGTTTTAGCATCTCTCTCTGACAACAGAAATCACCAGGTGTGTCATTTTAACTGTGAAAAGCATTTGAAAACCAGATATTGCTAATTTCCGGCATCTTATTTTCAAAGACTCTCTCTAAGCAGTGTTAAACCTCAGCAGAGAGAACTTAATTAAGGAAAATCAATATAAATTATTCTAGGTAGACACATGTTCTTTTTTAATTCTCTGCACCTTCCTAAGTACTCATTCCTGTCAAAACACTACTTTATATAATAGCAATTCTACTAAAACAATTCTGATCATGTTTTAAATAATATCTGCTCTAATTCCCCTAGTTTCACATAAATTTTATTTTCTTTGTTTTTCTTCCTAGGAAAAAACAGGTTCTATAGCCCCCCAAAATGTAATTTAAGACAATTAACATTGACTTATTTGATCCGTATATAATTTTCCTTGACAAGATACAATATTTCTTCCACAAGATCACACACTGCTTTTTGTTAGAGACAAGCTTCCTCTGAGTTAAATGGCAGGCTTAGGTCTGAGGAGACGAGCAATAGCCAGAGAGGGTACAGCAATGCGGGGAGGGGTACTGTCTAGTTATATGGATTTTTTCCAGTTCATAATGCTTAGCTGTGTTACCTTCCCCAGCTTGGCCTCTGAAACAAGATTATATGACCACATTCACACCATACATTTAAAGCACTTTAATGCCACTTTAAACACCCATGGCTTTCCTTCCAATTCTGGGAGCTGTAGTTTGTTTAGGGTCCTGAGAGTTGTGAGGAGACCCCTGTTCCCCTCATAGAGCTACAATTCTATGTGCAGTATGGATGCTTTCAGATGTCACAATAATTTGCTCTGGGTAGGTAGGTAGGTAGATACAATACATACATCTCACTCACTGGATCATCACCTTGTTGTGGTGAGTGGGCTTGCATGTTCCTATGACCCTTGTGAGTGAAGCCGTCAGGAGTCTTGTACTCCCAGCAGGGTCATCCAAGGCGGTAAGGTCAAAGGGGAGGAGCTAGACAAAGAATGATCCAAGAAGTTCTCAGCAGCAGAACAGGCAGAAGATAACAAGTGGCATGTTACAACAGCTGTGAAGGCCGATGAAGGTTGCAGCAGATAAGAATCTACTGGTCGTTATGATACTCATAGAGCCTTACTGCAAAGACTGTGTGTTGGTCAGCGTGCACTGATCTACACACACAAAACAACTTCACGCACAGGCGTCTTCAAAAACCCATCCCAAACCCTAACCCAAAAAAGTCCCACGACCATCGGCAAATGGTAATGGGGGCAGGACTGTGAAATCTGGAAGCCCCTAGTCAAGAACTGGCACATGGAAGGTGGATACAGATTCAATCACCCTAACTCAAGCAATGACTCAGTTGAGCAACTTGGCAGCTGTATCCATGACTGAGCAGCCCTATTTCGGATCCCCTCTGCTTACCCCGAAAAGGGTGAGGGGCTAGAAAAGATGCCCTAAATACAGTCTACCTCCCTTTCCCCCTGACTAGATTACTGTACCCAGTGGGGTCACCACCCAGTGGTTGTAAAAGACTATTGAACTTTAGAGCATGGATTTTGTTGGATAACATAAATAATTAGCATCCCAAACGCAGAACTGCTATCATTCCAAGAGGGTTATGACATTTTAACATCAATATTGCAGCGCTTCAAGACAGGGGTGGAGCAAAGGGGGTGGGGGCACCATATTTGAGGGGGTGACAAGAAGGCACCCTGTGGGGAGGTCGCCCCACCACCATCCTGCCACCCCAGCTGTGTGCGGAGGATCCTCTGCTCACAGCTGCACCCTCTGCTGCCATCTGCACGACACTCAAGCAGTGCCGTCGGCAAACCGCCTGGGGATGGCGCACATGTGGCGACGCTCAAGCTCCACACAGAGGCCACAGGATCCCGCCGCCACCGCTGCAGCCAGGAGCAGAGAATCCCTCCGCCGCTGCTGCAAGAGACTCGAAGAGCAGGAGAGGGACAACTGAAGGAAGAAAAAGGAGGCTACACATTCTTCTGGAAAGGTCTACCTAAACAGGAACATCATATACAGTGGTACTTCGACTTACAAAGACAATCCGTTCCACGGCCATCTTCATAAGTCAAAATCTTCGATTGTCGAAGCGCCGCTTCTGCGCATGCACGAAGCGCGCGGGGCGAAAAGGCTTCCAGGGTTGTCGACTTCGGAAGTCGAAACCTTCGGAAGTTGAATCGTTCAGTTGTCGAGGTACCACTGTACATGGAGTAGGACTTGCTATCAAAAACAATCTTGAGAAGCTCTTGTCAGAAGTCCTTTCGAATAAAACTCGCCAAAATCCAACAGACTACTTCTTTAAGTGCTTATGCACCAACACTGAATGCCGATGAAGACATTAAAGAACTTTTGTACTCTCAGCTGTGTCTATTTGATACATAGATATCAAAATGCTCAGAAGTTGCGTAACCTCAATAATGTAATAAAACCAATGATAAATGATTTTAGGTACTGATGCATCACCTTCACAAAACAGTTTATTGCAATAATAAGCACCAATAAAAAACGCACACGTTACAACAAAAATGAAATGACAGCTGTTCACTTATTTCTTCTTCTCTGCTCCTCTCAAGGCAAAACAGCTCTTCAAATGCTCCTGGGGTTGTAGTTGGGTCAGAGAGGGGGCACCTGCTGCAGGCAAGATTTACACATTTATATATGACCACAATAATCTTAAAACTGCACGATGCAGTGAGGAGTGCCACAAATAACCAAATCGAGACAGGAGAAATAAAAAGAGACCAGGGACTTCCTGGCAGAAGAGCATTCCTCAAGTTTGGAATCACCACAGGTGGAGGCACCAAGAATTGGACCACGAAACACCAGGTATAGAGGTGAGGCTCTCTCCTCATCTGAACTGAGTGAAACTTACTCATGAAGAGATTGTGCTGCTAATTTTTCCTCACACAATAGCTTCTCATTTATTAAAGTGGAATTGCAGGCTTATAATGTGATTGGATGGTGCATTGTGCAAACGGTCACATTTTACTGAGATAGCACAGAAGGAAATGAATTTGGTTTTAAAATGGCTGTGCTGCATTCAAAGAGTCTTCCATTTCAAAACCCAAATTCAGAAATTCAGCTGCTGGAGTGAATGGAAAGAAGTCCCCAGCATTGGTATGACTAATCCCTCCCCACCCCCCTTCCGGGGCCTCTAGATGCTTTCAGGAAGAGCCACAATAAATTGCATTTAAGACTCACACTCAGTATCAGTCTTTGAGCTGCCTTCTACCCACAGTAGCATGAGAGCTTCTTCCAAATATTATCTGGAATTAAATGTATCACAGCAGTGCGCCAGCTGTCCCATAATCTCAGAGGGAGATATTTTCTAGCATATACAGACTTCACACATATTCCTATTAATACCATGGGAATTGCAAAACTGCAGAACTCCAGTGGTGCAATTTGCTTTCCTTAAACTACCAAAAGAAAATGAAAGTGGCTTTTAAAGGAGGGGGAGACTTCCTCTTTTTTTTTAAAAAAGCAATTCTTTCTACAGTTCAGAACACTAGCAATGAATTTCTTTTTAGGGGAAAAGACATATATCCAACCGCAAAATTCTGTTTTTATCATTGTACTGTGTGTATGTGTGTGTGTTTTGTATTTGGCATAGTCCAGAAATGTATAGGGTATTTTATAGCAACTGAATTAAAGCTGTGATTTCTTAGTTTAGGCAATATTATAAAAACAATTAATTCAAAAGAAGCATAAGGAACTAATTTTAAAATGACTTTAAAAGAGATTACAATACAGTACATTTTGGAATTGCTGTTAATGGTGGTTTTGATAATCTATAAACATAATTAATTCCCAATTTTTGTTGATATGTCTATATTTTATTATCACGTGCACTAACAAATTGGACAGCACTTTCTTATTTGTGCCCTTGACCTGATTTTGCATTGATGCAATTGACTTTGAAATGCATCAATAAAATGTTTTCTAGAGTTGTAACAGTTTTTTCTCAAACTATTTATTGAATATGCAGCCTTGATCTTTCTTTGACTGCCAAAGTTCACTTGGGAAGAAAAGGAGCTCAGGAAGTGGATATTCTTTTCCACTGACATTTTCTTCTCTCTGGTTTGACACAAAACACTCTACAGCTGTGGGAGACTTCCGGTAAATGCCATATACTGGCCATGTGATACTCGTCTAACTCATGGGTAGGCAAACTAAGGCCCGGGGGCCAGATCCGGCCCAATCGCCTTCTCAGTCTGGCCCACGGACTGTCCAGGAATCAGTGTGTTTTTACATGAGTAGAATGTGTCCTTTTATTTACAATGAATCTCTGGGTTATTTGTGGGGCCTGCCTGGTGTTTTTACATGAGTAGAATGTGGGCGTTTATTTAAAATGCATTATTGGGTTATTTGTGGGGCATAGGAATTTGTTCATTTCCCCCCCAAAAAATATAGTCCGGCCCCTCAAAAGGTCTGAGGGACAGTGAACCAGCCCCCTGCTGGAAAAGTTTGCTGACCCCTGCTCTGACTCATTTTGCCAAAGAAACAAAAGTTGCTACAAGTTATTGGTGGTGGTGATAATCAGTAGAAGTAATATTCCGAACTTTGGTGCTGCCACAGAAATGTCCTTCTCCCCGTGCAGAAATGAAATGAACCTCTACTAAAGAGGGTATTTGGAGCAACACCTATGCAGAAGACCATAAGACATGGGCAAGCCAATATCAGCTTCAGATGTTTCATTAAATGCATTTTATGCAGAGGGCTAGCTGAAGTTTTAATTATTTTAATTGCTGCTTTCCATGCTGCTGTTTTAAATTCTGTGGTTTTTAATATTGTGTGTTTTATCCTCTAACTTATTATCCTTTTTTATAAGCCTCTCTGGGTACTCCGGCAAAAAATATGAGATTATAATTATAATTATTATAGCAAAAATATTATTATTAGCACCAGCACCACCAATGGCTTGGAACTTACCTTTTCACTCCAAGAATAAAAGGACTTTTATGATATGGATGTTGCAGCAATACAGTTGCACAACATCCCTAGTTGTTGTTTTTTTTTAAAAAAAAAAAACTTTCAGTGAAAAGGTGTTTTTTTAAGCCATTGCTGCTGCTGTTGCTAATAAAAAGATAATTATAGCAATAATTATAATTATATCACCACCACATTATTTTACCAGGGGGAAAGAAACTCAAACAGGGATGCTATTCCACAAAAAAAGTGTAGGGTTGTGCTTAGTGTCAGACTAGGACGTAGGAGACCAGGGTTCAAATGCCCACTGGGTGACCTTGGACACATCACTTCCACACAGCCTAACCGCACAGCACACAGGGCTGTTGTGGCGATGAAATATGACAGAGGAAAACCATGAATGCCACCTTCAGCTCCTTGGAGAAAAAAGGTGGCATATAAATGCAGCAAACAAATAAGTTTTTCACAACATCCACCCAACACCATAATGAAAATTACAGCCCACGCTTTCTTTTTTGTTTAATTTGGATCTCCTTTTACCACAGAAAAGGCAATAAATAAAAAAATTTCCAAAGTAAAGCTCTGGGGTGTCCAAGTAAAATCTGTGAATGGCCCACTTAAAAAAACCACCAAGGTTTTTTGGTGTAGTTAATCTGAACACACTACCATCTGGTTTGTTCTCAAGGCCACTGGCATATTTAAACAAACAAACAAACAAACAAACAAACAAACAAACAGACTCCCCTTTTTATATTCATAAAAGAATAGAAGTACAGACATTAGAGCCATTTTGGTTTCACCAAAAATGACAACCTATTTAGCAAGTTCATATCAGAGCACATCAGTCCAGCTGCCCTGAGGTAAAAGTGTTCTTCTATCTGAAGTCGGGGTTTCCCACCACCACTGTGGACTTAGGTGAATATTTGTCCTAGCTCCCACCTCATTTAATTTATCCTTGGCTGATATTCCCATAAATCTGGGCTCGATATCTTCCCATCCTCCTAAACTAAACACCGCTCAGGTTTAATATATGCACATTTGTTGTTGTTTAGTCTCATCTGTGTCCTGAGAAATCTCTATGTGGGACAAGAAGCTACAGTTAGAACTGGATATGGAACAACTGAGGTCTGAGGTCCTGCTTCATTTTCCGGAGCCCCTCGTTGAACCAAGGGGCCTTGTTTCGGCGGGGTTGCAGAGGGCGCTTAGGGGCGATCTCATCGATGGCCGCCAAGAACCAGTTGTTGCAGTCCTCGGGCAAGGTCATCTAATGAGTCGCCAGGGGGAGCAAGGTCCCGCAAGACCTGACAGAATCTATCAGGATCCATCAGCCTTTGCGGGCAAGCCCAAATAGGCGTGCCACCCGAGCAGGGGAGGATCGGCGAGTCAATCTTGGCTTTCAGAGTGTAGTGATCAGACCATGGCACTTCCACAGAGGGGAGCATGATCACATCTATGCCAGCACCAAAGATCAAAACCAACATGTGGCCTGCTTGATGAGTGGGGCCCAAAACAAACTTAGAGAGCCCTAGTTTTGCCATGGAAGTCACTAGGTCCAGAGCCTGTGAGGAGGGGACGGCATCGGCATGGACGTTGAAATCTCCCAAAACGAATAGGTTTGGGAACACCAAGGCCCAGCCTACTGCCACCTCCAGCAGGTCTGACAGGGTGGCTGCTGGTGTGCTGGGTGGTCAGTACACCAGCTAGACAGCCAAGCTCTCCTTAGTGCCCCACGCGAGACCAACACATTCAATGCCAGAGATCGTTGGTTCTGGCAGAGCTCTGAAAGAGCAACCCTCACGGATTAACAAAACTCCTCCCCCCCCCGACCCATAGTCCATGATTGGTGGAGGACAGAGAAACCTGGGGGTGCTATCTCATGTAGGGAGACTACTATGCCTTCCCATACCCAGGTCTCCGTCACGCAAGCCAGGTCAATCCCCTGCGAGACAAAAAAAGTCACACCTGGTGGCGGTTTTATTGCCTATGGACCTGGCATTGCACAACACCAGTGACGGAGGTGGATAATCCCTGCTCGCCCTACCCTCATCCCTCGGGATGGATGGAGCATAGATTGGAAGGGGTTCAAGCATTACTGCAGCTCAAAACCCTTCACCGATAATAATAATAATAATAATAATAATAATAATAATAATAATAATAATAATAATAATTTATTATTTATACCCCGCCCATCTGGCCGGGTTCCCCCAGCCACTCTGGGCGGCTTCCAAAAAAACAGAAATTCTAAAATACAGAAATCCATCAAACATTAAAAGCTTCCCTAAACAGGGCTGCCTTGAGATGCCTTCTAAAGGTCTGGTAATTGTTCTCTTTGACCTCTAGTGGGAGGGCATTCCACAGGGTGGGTGCCACTACCGAGAAGGCCCTCTGCCTGGTTCCCTGTAACTTGGCTTCTCGTAATGAGGGAACCGCCAGAAGGCCCTCGGAGCTGGACCTCAGTGTCCAGGCAGAACGATATCTAACCCCACCGCCATTCCTCCCTAGCCCTTCAACAGTGGGAATCCCCGACCCCATACTAGCCTCTCCAATAGGGGAGTGATATCCCTTCACTAACAAGTCATCCCTGGGCCAGGACTCTCATGTGTTTTTCTTCAGTATATTTTATAAAGGAGTCAGGGAACGCATAATCTTTCTTCTTATGAGGAGATTTCCTGGTCAATCCTTAGAGACCCTTTTGAACTCCTTCCTTGATGGGACTAATAAATCTATTACCAAACACATGGCAAAATATTGAAGTGTGCCATATCTCTTAGACATGCTATGACTTTTAGTTCTTGAACTGTGTCATCCTTAATACGGTAATTTGATCGGCTGAGGCTGCAATTTTGTATTTTTATGTTTTGTGCTTTGTTTATTCATCAGTCAACCATAATAAACATTTGATCACAAGGAAAAAAACCTGGGCACACTGCTCAGAGCACATGGCGATTAGGCCCAGCGCATCTGTGCTACAAGAAGTGGCGCAGCCCACCGTGTGTCCAGATGGTTGTGATAATAGGCCCTAAGAGCTGGTTCACATTTTTATGTGAACCATGATGAAATCCAACACAAATTGATTTGGTGGTATGACATTAAATAACTGGTCTGGTAAACATCTTGCAAGAGCTGAAACTGTAGGATTGTGATAGGAAAGTCCCTAATATTTAGAAAATATGGACATTTCTTCATCCTTGGAAAGAAGAGGGTGAACCCACTGCAAGCCCAGTGGATTTAAGGACCAGAGAAAAGGAGAGGACATAGATGTATTCATTGTTTTTAAGGTGCAGTGTCTAGGATTTCAGGTGGGTGTGCTTATTTGCTCTTACTACATCATACATATTGAAGAAAAGTGATGAACATTATTTATTCCTAGAATGAGGTGGTGAACATATTTATCTATGCGTTACACTATGTTACCAGGTGACCTCCCGTGGGCTCTTAGGTCAGTATGTTCAAGATTAATGAGCCATTGGTTCTCCATTAAAGATATATTTAAGAATGTGCATTTAATTAACATGAGTTATTGTACATGAATTAATGCCATTTTCAACTTATTTAATTTAAAGGAGATAATTTTTTCATTTTCATTCCTAGGAATGGTCTCAGCATTAGTAATCCTAGCGTGGCTGTGCTCAGATATCTGAAGATGTCTGTATCTTCTGAATTTTGTTCTTCTACTGAACGCAAGTTACGAATACATGATAATGGTGATAACTTGGATTAACATTTGCACCAGATCTCTACACCTGTACTGTGCCTAGATCATGGGCAGGCAGAAAGTAGATTTACTGATAGATTTTAAAACAACAACAACATATTTTCATTAGTGTGTGTGTGTGTGTGTGTGTGTGTGTCCAGTGGCACCTTAGAGACCAACTAAGTTTGTTCTTGGTATAAGCTTTCGTGTGCATGCACACTTCTTCAGATACACTGAAATAAGTGTCTGGTGACTTCTGTTTCAGTGTCTGAAGAAGTGTGCATGCACACGAAAGCTTATACCAAGAACAAACTTAGTTGGTCTCTAAGGTGCCACTGGACAATTTTTTAATTCTTTTATATATTTCGACTGTGTCAGACCAACATGGCTACCTACCTGAATATTTTCATTAAAGATTTCTTGGTTTACAAAAGTATGTGCAATGTCTCTTTCTTCAAGTTACTTTTTCTATAGATTTCTGAATTATTGGAAGGATTTCCGGCTCCCAACTGTTTAACTATAGGAGCAACCTTCCCTCTACCTCCTCCAAATTAGGCTACTGAAATGAAAAATGCTTGGAGGGAAAATGAAGCATGGGTTTTTCTGTGAAGGGATTGTGAGTTGAGATTTGCTACTTTAAACAAATTCTTGAGCTGAAGTGCATTCAGAGTATATCTGCCCTTCTAGGTCACTATTTATTTTTCACTTGTCCATTGATAGCCAGCATCAGGGCTCAGGGTCATGTACATTGGAATAAAATCAGTCAAGGCCCTACAGACATCCCGATCTAAGTCTGCATGCTTTTGCTTTGCCTCTTCTATTTCCTGAAAACTCTACTCTGCAGTATATTACCACTTCTCACCTGCACTGGAGCCTAGACTAAAGGGTTGCTCAAATTAGTTGCATACCATTTAGCCAACCAGCATGCTAAGAAACTTATTGTTGTTTAGTCATTTAGTTGTGTCCGACTCTTTGTGACCCCATGGACCAGAGCACGCCAGGCACTCCTGTCTTCCACTGCCTCCCGCAGCTTGGTCAAACTTATGTTTGTAGCTTCAAGAATACTGTCCAACCACCTCGTCCTCTGTCGTCCCCTTCTCCTAGTGCCCTCAATCTTTTCCAACATCAGGGTCTTTTCCAAGGATTCTTCTCTTCTCATGAGGTGGCCAAAGTATTGGAGCCTCAGCTTCAGGATCTGTCTTTCCAGTGAGCACTCAGGGCTGATTTCCTTAAGAATGGATAGGTTTGATCTTCTTGCAGTCCATGGGACTCTCAATTCAAAAGCATCAATTCTTCAGTGATCAGCCTTCTTTATGGTCCAGCTCTCACTTCCATACATCACTACTGGGAAAACCATAGCTTTAACTATATGGACCTTTGTCGGCAAGGTGATGTCTCTGCTTTTTAAGATGCTGTCTAGGTTTGTCATTGCTTTTCTCCCAATAAGCAGGCATCTTTTAATTTCATGACTGCTGTCACCATCTGCCATGATCAAGGAACCCAAGAAAGTAAAATCTCTCACTGCCTCCATTTGCCAGGAGGTGATGAAATCTACAGATCTGAAAAACATACCCAACTCTGATCTTGTCCCTCCTTGTTGAAAATCCATCCCTCCAGCTTTAGCATTCTTCCAGCTGTTGCAGCTAAAGTGTGGGGCCAGCAGAAAGCATTAGTAACCAGCACACAGCTGCTTCTGGGTGCTATCAAAAGACACCACTTATAATAATAATAATTGTAGTATTTGAGGTTCTCCCATAACAAGACAAGAAGAAGAAAGGGGAGGACACCTTAGACTTCTCTGCCTCCTTAGTGCTCTTTGCATTGCTCTTTCTCATTCCTGGAAAGCCTCTTCTCTTCCCGGAGGGGAGGTGTTGTGAGCGGGAATCACTTCCCACATCTGCAGGGAATTGGAGTCCTGGGCCTGCATCACACACTCCAGCCAGCCAATCTGGTGGGCTGGTGGGCGTGGTTTAGCCATTTAAAACAGCTGCGGGCCCTACAAGCTCCTCCTTCTTGTTCCCACCTTCCTCGGATCACCCGCCTGCTCTCCCTTTAGGCTTTGCCTCAGCACCTGACCTTGCTATGGACCTCAGTTGGTCGCCTTGGTTGCCCAAGGGGCCTGGTAGGAATTTTTTCCACTTGGCAGATTGGCTCTAGCCACTTGGTTTTTCGCCTACCTTGTAGCAAATAGTCACAACTTTGTAAAGTTTGGTGGTTAGGCACTGGAAATGTGTGTTGGAGGGGAGGTTGTGGCCATCACCTACCCCTCCCCTTTAAGGGTATTCCATTAAAGGAATCCCTCGGTAGCGGTTCCTGTCCAATGCCCAGGTGGTGGCTAGCCCCATGGCACTACCCCCAGTGACTCTAGGGCAGGCATGTCAAACCTGCGGCCCTCCAGATGTTTTGGACTACAGTTCCCATCTTCCCCAACCACTGGTCCTGCTAGCTAGGGATCGTGGGAGTTGTAGGCCAAAACATCTGGAGGGTCGCAGGTTTGACATGCCTGCTCTAGGGGAAAGCTTCCAGTTGATTTGCATCAGCAAGCTCCCCCTACAGGTTGTTAAGCCTTGTGTGACTCCCTGCAGAGCGAGCTGGAGTCAAGGATAGTCTGATCAGATCCAATGCCTAAGCCAATACCACTCACATTCTGTAATCAATAAAGTTGTGTCCTTTTTTAGCCCATTATCCTAAAATACTTGTGTCCATGTGTCTTATTTCATCACAAAGCGGGGAGCGGGGCCTTGACTCACAACCTATTTTTGCTCTTATTCTATCCACCCCCTGCATTATCCTCAGACTTGTGATGGTGGCACAGTTCCACAAGTTTTGTTGTATCCCCAGGCTCCTCTTGCAAACCATTTTAGCTACCTGCTACATTGCACTGCACCTCTTTTGTGGATGTATTTACCACCTTAACATAAACGTAATAGAACAGTCATAATATCCAGATTCTCATTTTCATTTATTAAAAAAGAATAAGTGTCTAGTATATGTAGTGTCTACTATATGTAGAGCTATGAGGGAAGCAGTACGAAACAGTCTCATTTGTTTTACGAGAAGCTACTCTGCTCCCACCTGTGTGTTTAGCCAATGACTGACATTTAGGAAAGCAGATCTAGCCAATTAGACAATGGGAAAGCAGTAATGAAAACCCATTGTCTCTAGAGAAGAAGTTTCTTGGTTTGTTTTAAAGCCCCCCCTTTCCCTGTTGATCCCGTGCGAGGAGTAATTGTTGTTCATAGAAAGCAATTCAGGTATCCAGGATTTTAGTCTAAAAACAAAAGATAGCAGCAGAGACAGGAGTTTGGGAGCTTTTGAAACTGTATTTTGTTTCCTAGAAAACAAAGTGCTTTTGTTTCTGCATTTGTAAACATTTTAAAAATTACTCTGCTGGGCATGCATGCATACTGTTATGAGTTGGGGGGCGGGGCGCGAGGAAGTAGGCTGTATGCGAGATCCTTTTAACACCTTCTGACCCTTCTAACACTGAAGTCTGGAGGAGGTGCTAGAAAAAGAAATGGAAGTTTCAGCAATGATTAAGGACATCTGGGTGCCAGGTCTACCCATAGGTTGCCAGCAAGTTTATCCTTTGAAAAACAATGGATTGATAGTCCTGGAATTCAAGGTTCTCAGAGACAAAGTCTACCCAGGCCTTGCCGCTGCTCAGTTACTCGATTTGCCAACAATGGTAGACCTGTTCTCTGAGAACCCTGCATTCCAGGACTATCAAGCCATTGCTCTTCAATAGGTAGACTTGCTGGCAACCTATGGGTAGACCTGGCATAAATATGCATTTTTATTTATTTATTCTGAATATGTACTGTGGGCTTTCTGTGGACAACCGTACTCCCTACTTCTATTTCCCAGAAATAAGCATGAACAGGAAAATCAAAGCAACTTGATGATCTAGATATAGTAGGGAACTTATCCACCATATAATAGGAAGGAAATGGCATATATTATTTGCTTCGAAACCAGTTCTGTTATTGCTCCCTTGTAGAGCTAACTGCAGACTATGCAACACCCTGCCAGCCAGCTCGCCTGCCAGCCAAGAATTACAATAATCCAATATGAGGAGGTCATGAGAACATGAATCTAATGAATCTAGACTAATAATTACAGCTCATTTAATTACCTCTGAGATAATAGCAGGAGTTGTAATTTTTTTGTAATTGATGTTGCTGACACCCTTGCACCTTTTAAGTTGCATTAGTTATAAAATCTGCCATGTTAATGTTTAAGTTGATAAAAAATGTCACAAATTAATGGAACAGAAGAGTCTCTAAATGCCAAGGAGGTCTTTGAGGAGTTGATAGGAGGATATTTTAAAACATTTGTACTGCTCAAATTGACGCGCCACATGATGGATGAGCAAATCAAGATGCTGTTCCTCCAAGGTGTTTATTATGAGAATACTCGCTATAACTTTCCATTAAGTTTCTTAACAGAAATTATACTTTTTTTAATTTTTATATCATTGATAGTTAATGAAAATGGATGCATTAGACTCGGCCACAGACATCCACTCCTCTGATAAACACGGCTGCAATAGGGCCTTGTACTGACTGAAAACCTGCTCTCCTCACTTCACATGCCCACTAAGTTTCTGAATCACTCTGAATGTTACATGTTTGCATGTAGGAGTTGGCATATTCATATGCTTAAACGCTTTTGTGTGAGCAGAGCTGTATCATCAGATTTTGTATGGCCACATAGCAGTATGGGCTTGTGCTATTTCACCAGAGTAGCCTCAGGTCCTTCCAGAGATATTACTCTTTTAACTGCTACGGTAGTTACACTTTTTGAAAGGGCTTTTTAAAGATTATTGCATGCTTTTAATTATGGCTGTTTTAGCGGCATTTTTTAATTGTGTATTTTAATCATGTGGCAGGTGTTTTTATTTTATACTTCTAAACCACTTAGAAGCTATTTTGGTATGTAAAGCGATATATAAATTAATAAATCACCACCACCACCACCGCCACAGCGCAGAGTGGCTGGGGTAACCCAGTCAGATGGGTGGCATATATATATATTTAGGAATTTTAGCTGCTGACATTCCAAAGGAACAGAAAAGACTTTTAATGTACATGACAACAGCCACACAGATGTTACTAGCCCAGAGATGGAAAGTAGCCAAAGTCCCTACCAAGGAAGAATGGCAAATTAAACTGTTGGATTGTGCCGAAATGGCAAAACTGACCAGAAAGCTCAGGGACCAAGAAGACAAAAACTTCAACAAAGAGTGGGGAATTCATCTTGGAGACCACCGTAAGCAGATGAGAACATTAGTAGGATTGCAATAATACTTGTAATGTAGCAAATACTATGGAGATAATGGAGTGATATAAAATATGGACTAGTGAATATGCAGTTGAAAAGGTTGACAATAGGACCCATGGAGGGGAAGGTGGGAAGTCAAGAGATTCAGAGGAATCTTTAAATACGGACGTCTAGGGATGTACTGTATTGTTATAATTTTATACTTGTAAAATCAAATAAAAATATTTCAATAATAATAATAAGCAGGTTTAGTAGTCATTTCCTCTGACCAGCGAAGCCATATGGAGCCTGAGAACTGAAGTTTGGGAAAGGGGCGGGGCAGAATGGACAGGATGAGAGCTTAGTAACAGAATTCTTGAGCACATTTGCCATGGAAACTCCAGTTCTCAGAAAGGGGAAAGGTAAAGTTGTCAATTGTATATCTAATATGGGAGCCAAACGAGATCTAACATTTAATGCTGGGGGGGGGTGTAGAGGTGGTATCTGGGGCTGTATCACAAGGGGAAAAGTTTTATCTAGTTTGTACTTAGTTTGTATCCAATTTGTATCCAGACCAAGGATGGGGGAAACTGTGACCCTACTGATTTTCCTCGATTCCCACTCCCATCAGTCTCGTGCCCAATGGTCAGGAATAATCGGAGTTGTAGCCCACCAACACCTAGAGGGCCAAATCTTCCCCACCCCTGATCTAGACTTTGTCGGAGTAGACCTATCAATTTCAATAGGTCTACTCTCAGTATGACAGAAGCTGAATCCAGTCCTCTTTCTGCTGCAGTGCTGATCCGATGCGCTGCCCAGATGTTCATTTAAAAGTAAAAATGCTTTCACACATTCTAATTAAATGTACAAAGGGGGAAAACTGCAACAAAATGTTGTAGCATAGAACGTTTATTTCACAGTCCCTGCCAGCCACACTCTCTTCTGCAATACTCCATTCCTTCCCCACAGCAACTGACACTCAATGTCACTGGACTGTTTTGAATGGGGCTCAAAATGACATGGTCATCATGGCTTCACCGTCAAGACATTGAAGCAATAATTGTATTTTGGTGTTTCATACTTACTAGAATGCTTTCATTTTTAGAGCAATTGCAGACCATGGCCACCTACCTCCCGTTTTCTCCTCTTCCTTTTTCGAAGACTAAAAATGCTCGTTATTTTTACCAACACCAACTGTTCCGTGGCAGGTCTTTCCATGGTGGCACCTCACCCCACCCTGCATTCCATGACAGGATAACCACCTTTTCTGTGGCCACAGAAAGGAAGAGCTGAAGGAAATGAAGGAAGTCAGGAGACCTGTGCAATAAGAAATGCCCTGTGAAGCTTGGGAAAGTTTGTGAGCAGGTTCTCTGAGCATGCAGAAGGTATTTAGTAGGTGCGGAACTCTGTGCTCAGATTCCCCTTCTGTTTCAGCAGCCTATTCAGGATGCAGAATTATCTGAGTATGTCAGTCTCGGGATTTTGCAAAATCTCATTGAAACAAGATAGAAGAGATGAGGATGAAGGAGAATCCTGATATTGTAACGATGGTCTTTAACCTTTAAATCTAGGCTCTTTCTCAAGAGGGTAAAAAAAAAAAGCTCTTGATTGTTGCCTTTGGGATCAATCCTGCCTCAGCGCTCAAAAGACCTTTTTTGTTATTCAGTGGGAACATGACCAGGTCTATGTTTCTAATGGAGCTTGAAATTAACCCAACTTTATATTCTTGCTTTTTGCACTAGTATTATCAGCATCATCACAAATTTAGGAGTACGGTTTTGCTAGCTAGCTCATTTTCTATCTGCTGACTTCATAACAACAAAAGCAAGTATTGCAGTTTAAGGTAATGGTGGGGTTGAGAGCCTCCTGATTTGCCTTACAATTAGCTGGCTTTTTGTGAGCTTGTGCAGTCTTCCCAAGAGTCCTCTGAGGAAGCTTGGGAAGCCTTCATTAAGCCCATGAAAGTCCCCTACTTATCAGGCCCCAGCAAATTACCGGTACTGATGGAAGGCAAGAACCAGTGGATGCAGAGGGCTGGGTGGTTAGAGTGGGAAACCTACAGCCCTCTAGATGTTGCTGAATTAAAGCTTCCATTAATCCCCACCAGGATAGCCAATAGTCAGGGATAATGGGAGCTGGAGTCCAGCAATATCTGGAAGACCACATGTCCCGTCCCCCTGCCATATGGACCTCATTCTTAACACCGGGATGCTCTTAAATATGCTCAGGAATGGGTACAGATACCAGACTGATTTTGATTCCAGTGCCTTCCAGTTCAGGAGCGTATAGACTAGGGTGAGACCTACAACTCATCTGCCATCACCATCCAGCATTACCTAAATAGAAGGGTAAATCTGCTTGGAAAAGGGGATACTGACAAGGAGGTGGGGATGGTGGCAGGGCTATTCAGAACCAAGCCTAAATTTCAGAAGCATTTTGGACTCAGGTCATCATTGGCATTAGACTTCTGAACACGCCACAGTGTCACATTGACCACCATTACTAGTTTCAGATAATGGCAGTTGTAGCAGTCATATGCTTTTTGGAAAACATACTGAAAGGTACTGAAAGAGCATTGAGAAGTCAAATACATGGATAGAAGCAGCCCAGAGAAGAATGTTGCAATCCCAACCTCGATTTTTCCACTTTCTATAAAAAATAAGGTATATTCCGCTAGTCTGAATTTTTCTTGGAAGTCTAGAGATTTCAATCTCTATTCATATTGTTATACGACTGTTCTACAGTTGAATATTTGCTTTATTGGATAATATGGTATCCTACCAACATATTTTTATCACATGGCAAAGAAGAGTTGTGATATAAGAACTGCCCTGTAGTATGGCAAAGTAGTCATGAGTGGAGGGCTAGGGACCCTACCTGGAAGCCAAGATGGAGCAATGCACCAGTTGCTGCCAGAAGGCTGCCCATTTGCAGCCCATGCCAGAACAGGGTTAGGCAGAAGGTAGACGGAGATCTGCTGGGAGATCTTTGGATAATTTACAGTAGATCAGCCAAGGGTTTCTTACTCAGAGATGCCTAAGAACAGCAACAATTAATGTTCTCCACCCCTCCAAATTGGATGGTTGAAAAGAATGCTAGAAGTAGATCTTTGTGTGGAAGGACTTGTGAGCATGATTCCAGTACTGTTCAAAGATTCCAGGGCAGAGCAGGAGCTTAATGGTGGCTGACCCGGGTCACTATTTTGTACTTGACTCAAAAATTGGGGGGAGGAGGAGGGGGGGAGGAAGTCCTGTGAACCTGATGTCTGCTCATCCCTGTGCTAGAAAATGTAAATACCTTTCTCTGAGTATTTCCAGGGTTCCTAGATAGCTGCAGTTGATGCATCTGGCCTGCCATAGCTAATGCACTTTGCACAACTACGGTTGTCCAGGATGCAACAGTGAGCATTGAAAGTCAACTTTCAGGGGTGGTTAGCAGTGCTTTTCACTGTGCCCAAGAAATGAAAAGGCTTGCAAGCATTTGTTTTAGATTTAGATGAAGGGATGGCAGCTGGCTCCTTTTAAACGAAGTTCAAGTCCTGCAAATATGTCCTTATAGAGTGGCCTCTGATATCTGATGAGGCAAGAGGCTTCAAGTTCTGCAGCCTTTCACCTTGCCTTCTGGCAGGGATGGACCAGCTGCTCTAGGTTCTCTTTAGTCTCTCTATAGCCTTTTGGGAACAATTCAAGGATCTGGTTTGGCATATAACAGGTACAAATTAGAGACAAAGGGCACATCCCAGTGCACTTTTAAGTGCACTTACAGTATATAGATGTCAGTGAATTGCACCCACGCACCATGCTTAAAGCAGGCAAATAGGCCTGATATTAGTCATTATTTCACAGCCAAGAAACAAACGAGCCCGTTAGACTAGACAAAAGAGAAACTGAGAAATTCTGTCTTGCCTCAGAATTATTCAGAACAAGTGATGTGCGGTTTCTGTCTCGCACAATCTAATAAGCTGATATTTGCAAGGTGATTTCTAAGCCTCAAACATCAGTACTGGGAGGGAACAAACAACACTTCAGCTTACTATAACACCAATAATTGGTTTTCTAGAAAGTAGTATTTTAAGAATCATGTGTCTGGCACCAGAATACAGGTCCCAACAGAACACTTGTTTGGGAAAGGGCAGTATGTCAGTGATAAGAGTATCTGACTTGCACACAAAAGGTTCTGGGTTCGATCCCTGACATTTCCAGGTAGGGCTAGGAGAGATTGGTGCCTGAAACTTTGGAGATCTGCTATCAATCGGTTTAGACCAGTGTTTCTCAAACTTGAGTCTACAGCTGTTTTTGGACTACAATTTCCATCATCCCTGACCACTGGTCCTACTGGCTAGGGATGATGGGAGTTGTAGTCCAACAATTTGGGAAACACTGGTTTAGACAGTCCTGAGTTAGATGGATCAAGATCTGACAAAGTATAAAGCATCTTCCTAAATTCCCCAATTTTACTGTATGTTGTTTTTATTGTTATTTATTTATGCTGTGTAGGTGGAATTAACATTTTGGGCGACAAAATGTTAAAGTGGTGAAATCGTCACAATTCCCAAGAACTTGTTTCACATCATTATCCTAAGCAGTCCACAGCTTCTGTTTTCAGATCTAAATTAAAAGGTGGCGTTGATTCAACAAAACGAAACAGAGAGAGAAGCCACATGAAACCCACAGAACTGGAAAACTGCCACACTGCGCAGTTATATCTGGGATGAGAAACACCACAGGAATTGCACTGAGATCTCAATCATTCATATTTCCTTCATTCTGCAATTCTCTGTTCCTACCATCTCTTCAGTTTCCAAACTGGGAAACATCTTGGGAAGATGTGAGGGGAGATAGCATATGGAAGAGAATTATCCTCCGCATGCAATACTTTCTCTGAGCTCTTGCAAATCCAGTATGATGATTTGTGGCACAGGGGGTCAGGAATGGGCAGTCCAGTCACCAGCTGCCAACTTTCACTTTACTATCAAACACATTAAATTAGATATGATCCCAGAAAATAAGAGGACAGTACAGTATCTGAACATAGTAATGGAACAAGCAGCAAGATTATATAGTGTAAAATATTTGAGCAATCCAATTCCCCTTTAGATCTCTTTGTGATTTTCTGTAGACTGTTTTCTTTATTTTCTAAAGAGTTTTATCCCACTTTCTTCTGCTATGGAACCAAAGACAGGGCCCACCCCTCCACTTGTGAAAGAAGACACAAATTTGCATACACCACAAAGCATATTCAGATGTTATGCTAATCTGGATCACTCTTTTGCATAAACTACACTGGGCCCAGAAAATCCCGTTGGCACCCCAGGATTATTTCTGTGCCACCACCTCAACCGCTCTGTTGGTGACGTTCCAAATTCTCTTAGAATCACCCTCACATAAATAATATGTTTGTCAGTAACCTGAAGCACAAAGACCGCATCAGCATGGAAGACTTTCAAGAGTATAAATCTGACAGGCGCAGGGCTACAATTAAAACAGAAGGTTAGATTTATTCCTCAGAAATCAGAGATCGCACAACATTGAAACATAAAAGGGAGAAAATATTCCTGAATGGAATAAAATCTCTCTCTCTTTCTCTTTTGCAGAGTAAAGACTGCTTAGTGTTTTCAGTGGCAGCAGCAGTTGTGGACCAGCCCAGCTCCGGAAAAGCCAAAACACCCTCCTGCATGACTGGCTGACTGGGGGGAGTTGGGACTTTGTAGCAATTTTAAATTTGAAGTGGCTAATCATGGCCAACCAAGAAGGTAGGCAGACCTGGGCAAGCCTGGGTTCATTCAGGCCTGCCTACAGTCTGTTGAAACCAACTGTGCTCAGAGGCATAAGTGCAGTCAGTCATCGGACATCCCGCCCGCCCTGCATATTTTGGCCCTGCCCAAAGGAAAGCAGACAGCGCATGTGCATGGCCTTGCTATGGAACTAATGGGTTGCCGTATTCAGGGCCAGGGAGGAATTTGCCAGTAGACCAATTTGGCCAGTCTGGGGTTTTTCCCTACCTCATAGCAACTGTCCAACTTGCTGGTGGAAGCTTGGATGCTTAGTCTAAACAGGAGTGGGTGGGGTTGAGCTTTACCCCCTGCCCTCCATTGTAACAGTATCAGTGTACCCCAGTAAAGAGGTCCGGGAGGGAGGTTTCTGTCCGCATGGACAGATGGGGGATAACTCCCCAAATAACATCCTGTGGAGGGATCACTCTATTCAATGTGGGGAAATCCTTATCCCAGGTTTCACCCTGTTGTGGCAATCAGCCAGCGACCAGGCTGATTGATTCAGCCTACATGACCAATGTCTAAGACAAAACTATTTGCATTTGTCATCAAAGAAGTTGTGGCTATTTCAATCCTGAGTTCCCACCTCCAGCGGCCCCAGGCTTACTGTGCATGGGCCTGCAAAGTGTTACAGGAATCAAGTTGCCATACAGTGGGGTTACAGGGAACCAGGCAGAGGGCCTTCTTGGTTGTGGCGCCCGCCCTGTGGAACGCCCTCCCATCAGATGTCAAAGAAATAAAGAACTATCTGACTTTTAGAAGACATCTGAAAGCAGCCCTATTTAGGGAAGTTTTTCATGTTTGATGTTTTATCATTTTTTAATATTCTGTTGGAAGCCGTCCAGAGTGGCTGGGGGAAACCTAGCCAGATGGGCTGGGTAGAAATAAATTATTATTATTATTATTATTATTATTATTATTATTATTATTATTTCTGAGATAGAAAGCTGAGACCAGCCCCTGGGCAAATGTTGGGAGAGCAAAGAAGCAATAAGGAAAAGACACTTCCTCCCTGGTGAGGAAATGTAACTGGATGCCAAGAGGATATCTGAATTCCCAGGCAACCAATCACACTCACCGTCCTGGGTTGTAGGATGTGTGGTTTTGGTAAGAGTCAGTTCAGGACTAGTTGGAGAAGAATTGTGGAATGTCTAGACTAGGGATGGGGCATAGACCTGATTCAGTTCGCATCGAGAAGCAAACCCACCTAATTTGAATATTCTGAAACGATGTAGGAACTGAAGCACAGCCATCCTTCAAAATGTACCCTTCTACAAATTTTGCAATGCAGTTCTGCAGTCAACTGATATGTGCAAAAATGCACATACCACGATAAAGTATGCATAAAAATGTATGTATTGGTGAGAAATGCATTTTGGGAAATGGCTTTTAAAATACATTATATTAAGGAAGCACTTATACAAATCTGTATATTAGGATTAATTTGCAGTAAAATCCTAATTCTTTTTCGCAATGATTTTTTTAAAAAATTAAATTGCAAATTGATGTGGAAATGTGGAGAACTGAACTTAAGACTGGAAAAATGATAAAGTTGAGAGAAGCCAAAACAGTGACGGATTTGCCTATCCCTAGTCTAAAGAAAATATCTGCATAGCAAGAGACAGCAGAACCTGCAACACTTCTTGAGAAGGACTTACGGGGATAACAAAGTATAAGAAGCTCTCTGCTGTCATGTATTTAACTTTGTAAGCACATGTATTTAACTTTGTAAGCTTCCTGGAGCCCACTGGGTGCCAGTGCCAAAAACAAAGAAATACACAAGGGCAGACATGTTTTCTATGGGAGAATGGGGCCATAGAGAAAGTGGTCAGATTAAAGTTGACCAAGCTGCAGAGTCATGTCAGCCTGAATTGCATTTATCACAGGCTCCTTTGAAACTTTCTGTGTGCATTGCTAGTTGACCTCCTTTCCTTAATTTTGCTGTTGACACAATAGCAATTCCCCCGACCAGCTGTTCAGGACACTGTCCTCCCCTCCCTTCATTTCCTCTCTTGGTTTTTTTATTTTATTTTTAGGGGGCGAGGGAGAAAGAGCCCCCTGAATGAAAGCATGTGCTCATTTTTGTACCAAATTAAAAAAAAAAACATTACAAGAAGATAAGCAGCTGCATGGTCGCTAGTGATTTTCGATTTCTTCTGTCAATTTTGTGAACAATTCTCTCTTGCGCGTATTTTCCAACACCTGCATAGCTTCCTGTTCTCCGTGGGTAGTGGTGATGCTGTGAGCAGTGAATCATCTCATTAGCGCAATAAAGGCCATGCTGCAAGGGCTGTGCTGACTTTCTTCTCCTCTGCTTCCGATGCTTAAGCAAAACTACCCAGAATCAAAATGCTTAGGCAACAAATGCTTGGTAAGGGATTGTGGCTGCTTTGAGAAATACTGAAGACGAGCTCTCTGGGTGGAATTCCAGAAAGTGCAAAAGATTCTGCACTTGCCTGACAGAATTATCTTCCCTCTCCTCCCTCCACACACTGATCTGAGGGTTCTGCCTACACTGTAGAGCGGATTTGGGGAAGGAGCCCCATCGTGCTAGCAGGGGTCCTTGAGCTGTCTTATGTTAAAAAAACAGGGCAGCTGACTCCGGTCCTCTAAATTCTATAATAGGATTGTGTGTGTGAATCATTCCCTCCATCCAAAATTCAAACTGTGCCATTGCATATGTAGCCAAAACATTCTCAGTCTCACGCAACAGGGAGCTACCAGTAAGCGTGGAGGATTCCCAAAGTTTGCACAAGTTCAAAAAAATATTGTGGGTTTTTTTTTACGGTGTGGGGACTAAGAAGGGGTAAAACCAAAATAAAACAGCAGGGCAATGAGTATGGGATATGCTCTGTGGCTACAGAATGCTGATGGACATTTGGGGGAGAAAAATGGAAAATGGTGGCAGAGGGACTACAATGGAATGGCTAGAAATATGAACAGAACCCTCGACTCTGCTGCACATTTGTTTGCTGTTGTATATATCATTGTAAAAATACAACAGCAATATATTTTTAGGAACACTCCCAGTTTTCCAACCCAGGAGAATTTCCATGGAAGCAGTGCTTATCCAAGTTTGGTTTCCTTTGGAAGAAGTTCACTGAAGAATTTTTGGTGTTTTGTAATATTTGTGTATATATTACAAATATACAAGTTTGGCATAGGAAGGTACATAGGTTAACCACTCCAAAAGGTAGATTAAGTCCACTGCTCCCACATCAGATCTTCTGTTGTTGTTGTTGTTGTTGTTGTCGTCGTTGTTCTCATTCTCATTCTCATCATCATATCCCACAGGGACTCAAGGCAGCTTACAGATAAAATAAGCTAAAGATGTAGGGGGGAATCATTTAAAAAAGCCATTAAACATTAATAGAATTAAAGATGGAAAATGTTTATTAAAAACATACAGATAATTACAATAAGAACAGCACGGCACCAGCCCTTTCATTAAAGGCTGTCAGCCTAGGGAGATAGTCAGTACTCTAAGATACTTACATAGCAACAACTATATGCAAACCCTCAGTCCTTTGTATCTTTCATAATCTTATCATTTTGTTTTATTTTACACAGGCACCCTGTCCTTCCTCCTAGCTAAGGAGGGAAAAGGCATGCCCTTTTAATAAAATGGCTCTCAACCAACAATTAGTTTCCATGGCAACATATCATAGGATATATTATTAGTTTACCTAACATTGGAGGTGTCCAGCCATACCTGTCCAATTTCACAAATTATTTGTTGTTTTTAGTAAATTGCACAGACTTATCTGCACACATACAAAGCAGGGAATATCTTGTCCTTATTTTAAATTGAGCAGTGCTTCCAAATACATGAGAGTTTGCATGTTCCATGCTGTAAGAACTTGGGCTGGCCAGAAGGGAGGTGGCAGAAAACAGATGTCTCCTAATCCAATCCCATCAACCCACATCCAGTGGCAGACCTTGGGGCTCAAAAAATTTGTGCCCCCCCCCCAAATCTCTTGCCTTCCACTCTACATCATAGTTGCAGTGCCTCCTATGGCACTTCCAAGATCGCACACCCAATCTTCATGAGACTGGTGGCAGAGGGCCTTCTTGGTAGTGGCACCCACCCTGTGGAACGCCCTCCCATCAGATGTCAAAGAAATTAACAACTATTTGATGTTTAGAAGACATCTGAAGGCAGCCCTGTTTAGGGAAGTTTTTAATGACTGGTGTTTTAATGTAATTTTAAATCTTTTGTTGGTAGTCACCCAGAGTGGCTGGGGAAACCCAGCCAGATGGGCTGGGTATAAATAATAAATTATTATTATTATTATTATTATTATTATTATTATTATTATTATTATTCCCCTAAATTTGCCTCTGCCACACCTCCTCCATAGAGAAATCAGGATGATGTTTGCACACATGCCACACAAATGGAAATATTGGGGATCCATTCTGGGATCAATCTTTCAAAAGAGCCAACTTTTTTTGCTAAAGAATAAAAAGTGGTTCTTTGAGTATGTTATTCTGCAATACTAGCTAAATAATGACGACATCATGTGGCGACATTCCAAAAGTTAAGAAAACAAACTCAACAACTATACCACCAAGAAGGCCTGCAGATTCAGTTATAGTACTGAAAACAGTTGCCCCGTGTCTCATTCTCCCTTCTCTACCTCCTAATGCCAAGGGTTCATGAATGTAGGATGTGAAGCAGCAGCCCGTTAAACAGAGCTGGATAGAGAGAGGAGAAAGAGCTCTTGCCTTCACCAATTTCAGATGCCATAGCATCTATTTCCATCCTGCAGCCTCCAAAACAGTAAGTGTAATTCAATGAAATTCAAAGTGAGAGAAGCCCTCTATACATATAGCTATGGTGGCTTCATAATTAAGCATTTGCTTAGGTGGAATATAATTCAGACGATCACCGAATCAGGATAAGCAATACATAGAAATTGAACCGGCGTGGCAAGAGAGAGGGAGGAAGGCCCTGCAGGCTGGGGATTTATCCTTGTCCCAGGCACGGAGCCAAGCAGCGCTATTGGTTGGTTGTTCCCGTGCCCTGGGCGCTGCCCCCAAATTGCTGCCGCCATTGGTTGATTTGGCAGCAATAAGCTGGTTCGTAGTGGAGGCCCAGGGTCCGCCTGCAGAGCCACCTGCCTGAGAAGGGGCAGACAGACATATAGAAATTGAAGGAAGTAATTTAGTGGAAAACTGACTTGTCCCAGGGTCACAACAACAAGACTGCCCCATGTGACAACGTGGAATGCCAGTTCCTAATTCTTGTCCTATTCCACTGAGCAACAGAGGAACAGTGTGCTAAGCTGCTCTAAGAGAATATTATGTGTTTTTACTGGGAACAATAGTAGAAAAGCAATTTAGAATGTTTAAGTGACACGGTGATGTTTAATGTACATTATGGCCTTCTCCTTTCCTCTCTCTGATTCCATATCAAAAGTTTTATTTCTCTCTTAACTATCCACTCCGTGCACAAGTCCCTTCTATCATTATCCTTACAGAGCTGTTTTCACCAATATTCAGATGAATGCAAAATGCTTTCTCTATCCCATGGTTTGAATTTCAGCTCAAACTAAAGTAATTCATGGAATTCACCTGCTGCCTAGTTCCAAGGACTTTTTCAAGTCCATTCTCTGAGGTGGTCATGCTATTGCATAGTGTATGTGAACAGTGCAATTACATTATTATTGAGGAGGTCCCATGACACAACCAAGCTGAACAATATTGGAGTTCAAGATCCATTTTTAGGAACTGCCCAGTTAACCGCAGTACAATCTTTGGTGCTTTTTCTTAATCCACTCATCACTATAATCCACCACTGTCCTGTACACATGTAAGCTGTCAGAATATCTGCAACTGTTATTAAAAATAACAGCAGAAAAGACGTTAGAGTTCTAGCAAAAACTAATTTACCTCCTGCCAGGTAAATAATAATGGTTTTCATGGAACAAAGAATAGCCAATCATGATGCAGCTTATTTGCAAGTATAATGTAGTTGCCTGACTTCAGGCTTCATTATTCACTACTCAGAACATAAAACAGGGAAATCTTACAAACGCCACATGAACATTTTCAGTCTATCATAAATCAGGATTGCTTTCCTAGATACTTTTTGTCAACTAACAAAAGGATCATGTTTTCTTTAATGGGGCTCTTATTCAGAGCTGCAATTGGCAACGAAAGCATCCAGATCATTTTTTGAAAATTTCATGTTATTTGGTTGGGGGGGGGGCTTGTAACTTGCTATAACAGATGGGTCAACTTGCACTGTTTTCTTCTTGGCAGAAAGGCATGAAAGTCTCTATTTTATATAAGAAAGTGTTCCTGATAAGGTAAACAAACAAACGACACCCCCCACACACATAAGTACATAAGACATAGTACTGTATCTGTTGATTCCCCCCCTCCGTTTGAGAACTAGGAAAAATGCCTTTGAACGTAGTCAAGCTCCTCAAACAGAAATGAAAAGCAGACCTAGAAGGCAGAGCAAGTTGAATCGGCCCCCACCTGTGCTTACAAATGCATGAAAACAGTTGGGTCACTTCAGACATTTATGGGTCTTTAACACATGAGATATATATCATAGTGCTTCACGCAACTGGAAAGTAACAAATCCTCAGGCAAAAATTGAGTCAAGGCTCTGACTGAGAACAAGTTTCAGTTGCAAGGCACAGGTTTAAGATGAGTGAATTAATACAGCTGGATATTAATAACTGGCCCCCACATATCCAGACATAATAATAATAATAATAATAATAATAATAATAATAATAATAATAATAATTCATCCATCTATCCATCCATCCATTTATTAATTGTGCAGAATAATATTGTGTCTGCTTTGGTTCCATGGAATCAGCTCTTAGTTCCTGTCTGGTATATATTTTATGTCTAGAGTTCTACAAGCAAACCAGTTGAACCTGAATTCAGATAAGACTGAATTAATAATAGTCTGGAAATCTTGTGACCTAGAGACTCTGACACATGTCACTGAAACGTGTGTCTCCTGTAGCTTCTCCTTTTTACCAGCTTCGTACAAATCAGAAGGCTGGGCCTACCATCTCTTCAGATTCAGACTGAGACATGGTTATTCGTGCCCTTGTAACTGCAGAGTTTAACTGCGTTAATGTGCTGTCTATAGGGCTTTCCTTTGTGACTGTTTGACATTAATGGCTGTTTGGAGGCTGCCGATGGTGCAGAATGAAATGACCCAACTATTGTAAATGTCCCTTTAAAAACTTTATTGAGGAAAGCATTTACAACAGGCAGCTCAAGTTCAGTTTCACTTTCCCCTTTCTTTCCTGCCTTATTTTTGCTGTTACTTGTATTTCTCTTGGAACCTAATACCTGTATGGAGTGCTATGACCCAATCCTGAAATTTATGATGGAACGGTCAACTCAGCAAGTGTTTAAATTATAGTTTAGGGATAGCACTTTGGGAAGCTGATTCTGTTGTGACATCCTGATACAGAACAACCACAGACAGAACCAATGGCATCCAAAGTTGTACAAGAAGATGACATCCGAGGAAAATAGCAATACGATATATCACAGCAATTAAAGTACAAGGGGAATGGAATTGTATGGCAACATATAACAACAACGGTAGATTAAAAACACCCACACACCCCAAACACAAAATTCTTAATCTCGGGCCTGTGGGTTCGAGCCCCACGTTGGGTGAAAGATTCCTGCATTGCAGGGCATTAGACTAGATGATCCTTGGGGTTCTTTCCAACACTATGATTCTACGAAGCTGAATCAGTAATAAATGCAGAATTGTTGGCTAGTTCTATGGATGATTTCTCATGTCATTACTTTGTCAAAACCATTTTAGCAATTAGGGACTTCCCACAGTTTGCAGCTAAAGATAACCTGCTAGCCTCTTATGTGTTTCTTCCAAAAAATGTATTATCTTACAACCAATTAAGTTGAACAATATACCAAATCTGGCAATATAAAATTGCCCAGATGAATGACAAACCTGGTGTGAATTATCCCAAATAACCAGCAGAGCTTGTCGAACATCCCCTTCCCCATTGTGACCAACCAAGTATCTATGGAAAGGTCATCAGCAGGACGTAAGAGTGGCCTTCCTCTCCCACTGTGCTTTGCCCTCTCTCATATTCTGATATATATGCTGCCAACCCTCCATGCTTCTTAGCTTGAAACCACAGTGGTGTTTAGATCTGTTTGAGTTGTGGGAAATAACTAATTGTTTTATTGCAATCGCATCCAACATCTGGAAAGCTATTTGCTGAAATTTGTTACAGAAAGTAGTACACAGTGGTACCTCAACTTACGAACGACTCGACAACTGAATTTTTCGACTTACGAATGAGGGTAATGAGGCACGCTTACGAATGTCTCAACATCCGGGGGAAAACGCGGTGGTTTTAGATAGGGATTCTTCGACTTACGAATTTTTAGATAGGGTTGCTTCAACTTACGATTTTTTTCCGTCTTCAATGCATTCCTATGAGAAATTGCGTTTCCAATGGCTTTTTTTGACTTACGAATTTTTCGACTTATGAAGATGCCTTCGGAACGGATTAAATTCGTAAGTCGAGGCACCACTGTACGTGTCTCTAGGACCACATGGCTCTTAATCTGAAATTTTGTTACGTAAACAAAATGGGCAGATTAGTCACGAAAAATTCCAAAATTAACATTTACCTGTACCATTATGAGTTAATAATTCTGGAAGGCCACATATCCCTCATTTATTTTTGACCAGTGTGCTTTAAGCATGTATCATTTAACATCCGGATTTGGGGGGAGGGGGGTCTGCCACTTCAAAACATCTAAGAAGAAACATAAAAGCATCCGGGAAGAACATTTTCTTTGTAATGCTCTCCAGTGCTTTCATTTCTCTGCTTAATTGATCTGTATAAATCTTCTAAAGAAAAAGGTATCCATCCATGCCAAATATATAAATAAATGTGCTAAAGATACTGTATTAAGGGGACAAGTAAATGATATGCTCCCCAGAAGACCTAGACTGTTAAGCTTCTTCAGTATTTAAGTATTAGAAATGTACGCAAATACATATATAAAAAGCCTAGGAAAAATTACTCTCATTTCACTTATAATCCCCAAGTGAAACAGACACATGCATTTACACTCTCTCTACAGGTATTGCTGCTTATGTTATTTTAGCATTTATTGAACTGCACACTGTGTCATTTACACACTGTGTGATTTGGCAGAGTAAACATAAAGCAACTATCATTTAATACAGGTTTTCCAGTCGAAAATTACAATTTCATTTACTTTTTGTTTGAGTACTATAAAACATGGTATTGTTTCCCCAGAAATTTAAATTTCTTATTTTAAAGGACATGGCTTCTCATCCTCCTTATTCTCCTCCTCTTCCTTCTATAAACATATTTGGAGCATGGATCCTGATTGTTATCTGAAGATACTTAGGTGCTCCTTGAGCATGATTCAGACAACTGTGCCAGAACTACACAATGGCCCTTTAATTTCTCAACAGCAAAGACATCTTGCGCCACAGAAACTGTGCTGTAAACTTTCCCGACTTCCAAAATCTGGTCATCAGGTGACTTGACTGGCAATGCCGATTAGTTTGGCAGAAGATTAAAGGCTATCTGAAAACATACTGGGGTACAAATTACACCAGGTGACATTAAATGCCTATTTGCATCTAATGCACAGTTTTTTTAAATTCAAATTGGCAGAATGCTTCTCCTCCAAAGCAAAAAACTAGATCTCGAAAAAAGATTTTTCTGGCCACAGGTGCAACCTGTGGATTCAGGTGCAGGTACACCATCCTTTTTAGCTGTTCCTTCAAGGGGAGTGTGCTTCCATGATACTCCATTCGGAACAGAGAAATCACATACTCCCAGATCTTGATGTTCACCAACCATCACTGTTGCAGTCTCATCTAGATTCATTGTAAGTTTATTCACTCTCATGTAGCTTGTCAGGGTTTCCAGACTCCTATGGTGTCATGGCAGGCCACTGGAGATTAAAAATAGAGCTGAGTACCACCTCTGTGCCTCTTAGGAAGCTTTCTTGCTTTCTTGCTTTCTTGCTTTCTTTCTTTCTTTTCTTATGGCTGGGTGCAAGATAGTTTGTCCATTCAAGGCTGACACCTTTCTGGCCACTGCCAGATCCAAGAACTTCCTTGATGCACGCCATCATATGACTCCAGCCCGCTGTGCTGGCAGTCTGTGAAGGGTTAACCACTGTTGGGTGAGTCCTGCGATGCACATCAACTAGGACTCACCCTGGGGCCTCTCAGAATCTTATGGCTGGGTGCAAGATAGTTTGTCCATTCAAGGCTGAAACCTTCCTGGCCACTGCCAGAACCAAGAACTTCCTTGATTTATCAATAGCAGCGGGGGGGGGGTGAAAGAAGGACCCTGCCTAAAGGGAGGGTGGGCGGGAAAAATGAAGTGGCCGGGGGGTCAGGAAAGAGAGACTGAATCCCAGCCACGTGCTCGCTTAAATTAGTGAGCCACGCCCCCTTGGAGCGTCCTGATTGGTCACACCAAGGGAGCGCCGCGTCTGGGAGCCAGCCAACGGGCTGGGAGAATGGCAGCCATTCTCCCAGCACGTGCTTGGGCTCATGGCCCGCCCACAATCTCACCTCCTTCTATGTTGAAAGTGACTTTGTGTGGCGATACCCCAATCCCTCCCAGAGTAAATAAAGACACTGGACAAATTGCATAAGGTTAATGGGCGTTAAAGGGCCACAACTTTATTGATTACGGATGTAGAGAGGTATTGGCTTAGGCATTTGATCTAACCGTCTATATCCGACTCCAGCCCGTTCTGCTGGCAGTCTGTGAAGGGTTAACCACCATTGGGTGAGTCCTGCGATGCATATCAACTAGGACTCACCCTGGGGCCACCGCTAGGGGGCGTGGCTTTTGGCCCTCACCTACCACGGCTTCGGACTTGGCCACGCCCCAGACTCCTTAAGGGAGTACCCTTCAGCATTTTGGGGGGAGGTGATGGCAGCAACCCCCCCACCTGTAACATTTCAGAGATAATCCAATGCCTACCGCCAATCGAGCCCAAAGGGCTCTCTGCCAATGGCGTCCCTGTACCGTGTTGATGGCGTACACCTCTCGAATGAGGGAAATGGTGTTTGGCTTGCTGACATTACTTTTGCTATTAGGTATTGGTTACGATTGTAGGGGTCGTGATTCGGCACTTCTGCGCATGCACAAAGCACGATTTAGCGTTTCTGTACATGCACATGTGTGTGCGTCCAAACCTAGAAGTGACCCATTCCAGTACTTCCAGGTTCGGCACAGAGCGCAACCCGAAAAGATGCGACCTGAAGCGGCTGTAACCTGAGGTATGACTGTACAGTTTTAACTAATACACATTTTTGCAAATAATTTCCCCAACATAAAGCATTTTTATGCTACTCTCACTAATATTTTATGTACACTTTCTCCTAATATATGCAATTTTTCACATTCCTTTGTTGGAAAGCTGCATTGCACAATTCAGAGAAGTGAATATTTCAAAGGATGACTGTGGTTCAATTACTGAATTGAAACATGAAGTGAAAATTAGGTAGGTTCTCATTAAAATAATTGTTTAATTAAAATTTCCTCCCATCTCTATACTCGAGCTACTGTTGACATCAATATACTGATGCTCTCCAAACTCCAAAACCTTGGATGATCTCTCCCAAGGGCTTCCTATCAACATTAGCCAGCAAAGGAAGGAAAATGGAACTTTAGCGTGTCCCATGAGATAAACCCCAAAGGACAGAAGACAATTCCAGCACCACTTTCCAAACCTGTCATGTGAGATTACTGCAGAACCATTTCAAAAGAGTGTCCCCAACCTAACCTCCATCTTCTTTAGGTGGTCCAGCAATATCTGGTAAGCTATGATTTTTTAAAAAGTCACTGAGGGGTTTAGAAGAATCAGAACAGTTACTCTTGCCCTATCCTTCAGATATCAGGACCACCAATTTGGCTTCTATCTCTAAACATGATTGGAAGCCAGACTGAGGCAGTATTCGTATGAACAAGCTGAGGTAATAGCTTAGCTGTGACAACTTCTGCAATTGGCTAAACTCAAAATATCTGTCACAAAGAATTCAGGAGTTCCAAGGCTTATATCTGAGAGCTATGTTGGCTGTTTATATACAGTAGCTGTGGGGACATGATCACAGAGCTTTTGCATAATTGGCTTGGAACTGGCCATGTTTGGTTCAGTTTTGAATAGTTCTGTGCCGCTCAAAGACTTGTCTATAGTAATCACTCCAAAGAAAAATATTAATGGGCAAAGTAATCCTAAACATAGGAAACTGGTAGAACTTCCATTGGCTTAACTGAAACCAGCATAAGTTACCACTATTCCAAAATCCATTCAAGATTAGGGCTACTCTAATCTTGGTGATTTGGGTGGCATCTACACACATATTGTTTTTAAAAAAACACTGTGAAAATGTTTTAAGAAACGCTTTGAAAAATACATTAAATTTTGCATAGCTCACTGTCACCATCTAGTGTCACATTTGTATATTGCACTTTACAACACATTTAAAATGTTTTATTTGTAGCTGTGTAGATGAGTCCTTGGCCTGAGCATGACAGAGGAAAAACAAGCCTTTCAAATTGAGTTTGACTTATAGCATCCTTTTTGTCAGTGCATATTCTCCTGGGCTACCAGATCACACGAATGAAATGAAAGAGGTTTGGAATAAGTCTCTCCTTTCATTTCCTGCCCCTGAGATGCCCCTCCTGGGGGACTTGTGCTGGCATATGTTCCACCAGCTGAGCCCTGGCTAAACAGCATAGCACTGGTTCAGCCAGACTGAGAGATTTATGTTGTCATATTCCCTTTTGAGCCAGGCTGAGAGAGTTATGCTAGCATAGCCCTAATTGAGGCCTGACTCAGTTGGAACATCCCAAGATCCACCTATTCCACACTCACACATTTTGATGAATCTTGGATTTGGATCAGATGTAACTCACCTTCTCATTATTTAGGTAAGATTATGTGTATGGTCTACAAAAAAAAAACCCTGCAGTCCAACTCTGATGTGCAGCTTTATTTATCTGGAAGGCGGAAAGTAATAACAGTTTCTCAAATGCACTTGGCTTGCAAGAGTATATAAAACCTTCTCAGTTGATAAAGTTAACTGATCATAAAAGAATATTAGTTCTACAGGATTTTTTTAAGGAGTAAATGAGGTAATGAGAGGTGGGATTTGACAGAAAGAAAGTGTGAAGGAATCTAATAAGCAGCCCCCATTTTTCCTTATTACATTACCAGTAAAAATGCAAAGAGGATAATTTTAATAACGGAGATGTTGGCTGCAGTCAACCTTCCTTCGTCTCAGAGGTGAAATCTCGAAAAGGCAAACGAGCACAAGAATGATGCAGCCCCCGTTAAAGTGATTTCAAATTTAAGCATAAATTTTGTTAATACCATGGAGCAATGGGAATAATTAGAAAGGTTTCAATAATGCTGGAGATTTGAATAATTAAAGACACAAGATTAATTTCAGAAGAGGCATCATTACCCTAAATCAAATATTAGATTTCTTCAAAAAAGGAAGGAGGCCTAGGCAATAACCATGTTTTTTCCAGTTAGGGAGGCTCATTAAATACTATGGTTTTCATTTCCTTCTGTACCCTCAGGATTCACTTGCATGAATATTAAATGAATATGTATCGGATATAAGCCCTTAAATCCCATGGCAAGGCCCAACATTTTTGTAGTGTGTAAAAGTATTAATTGAATAAGCTTGACATTACTCAAAATGGAAAACACTTCTAGAAAGGTCACTTTCATTTTTAATGGGGAAAATATACATATAGGTATCCAAAGCGATTCTTTTCCAGCTGTCACAGTGATACATTCCTCACCCAAACGTTTTTGTCCATGTACCAGTGTCGTATCTGGCTTTCTTTAGGGAAAATGGCAATGCTTTCTGAAGCCAGAGCAACAATATAAACATATCACTCAGCATTGTAGATTGCAGATGTCTCCATCTGTGCTGGATAAAAGGATGGTGTGCAAACCTCTTCTTTAAATGCCTAAACAACAACTAAAGCTGCATTCCTGAAAATTAAATTCAATAAACCGCATCCATGATAGGTTTAATATTTTTGTAGCAACAGGAAAACACAACACTTCATAAATATTGATTCATTTCCCCCAAGATGCGTGTCCTCCTATAAATATCAGAATTTGGTAATGAATACTTGAAGTACTCATTATTTCTCATCTTCCAAATTTTAATGAATAGAAGGACATTTATTATATGGAAATCTATCTACCTCTCTTGTGCCTTTGATGAAGACAGTCCCTGATTTGAAATTTTAGCCACGATTAATAATATGCACATCATTAATGATCTGCTTTGGGAATTTATTAATGCATTCATTAGACCCTAATTTTCTCCTGTCTGCATTGTTTAGGCGTCTGCTCATTTTTAATTCCCCCCTTTACCTTGTATCCCCCCCCTCCTTCTCAATGAGAGCCCGATATTAAGGAAAATATTTTGAAACTTAAAAAAATATTGCATTTATGGCATGTCACCTGTGAACAGCTAATTGTACATCTCATATTGATAATTTTTCAAGGTTTGGAAGATAATTGTTTAATGTATTGGTTTTCCTTTAGCTCCTAAAAGCTAAATTATGTTCTACATAATTTTCTGCATGTTACAACACCTTCTGTCAGAGCAATGTTATGGCTCTGGTGGTGAGGGTCTGTTGCACTTTCTAAGCCCTGCTGCCTTGTTACTACCAGCAGGAGACATCTTTTTCCTCACCTATTTCTGCCGTTATTTCCCCTCTCCCAAGAAAAGGAGGGTGAATGAGAGGGGTTGGGGATTCTGTAGATTCCTGGCAAGGGCGGACACCCCCCCCCCATGCTCTGTTCCTACCTTTTTCAACTAGCAATGCATCATCAGTGTGGTACCTTCCCTGGGAACTTTCATTAACATAAGAACCATCTCATCAGTGGGATTCCGTCTCCATCAGCTGAGCTGACATTCCATGACATCCAGCAAGCTGGACTTAAATGCACCCTAAATTAAGTTTCCTATCAAAAGTTTTCTTTAATATGTTGCTGTGGCGTTTGCCCGTTCTTTTGGAAATTTCTGTACAGGGGGAGAGGAAGGGTTAGTAGGTAGACCAATAGAAAAGCCCAGAGGTGGAGCCTACCTGCTTTTTAAAAAGCTTAGCCAGAGGTTTAGACAGTTGGAAATAGAGAGACAGTTAGTTCGGTTGGTTTCTTGTGGGTGGGAGTTAGAGTGGGTTAGAAACAGAGGGGAGACAGAGAGAGTGGATCAGATTATAGTGTTTCAAAGTATTTAAAACTTGTTTGCGTTCACAATAAACTGGAATCTTTTTTAATACGTTACAACCTGACTGAGTCTGAATATATTACCAGCCGAAAAAACGGATTTTTTTTGTTTTTCCCCGGTTTATTCTGGTGCGGCGGCCATTTTGGAACCAGGCGGAGCATGCTCAGAAGCGACTTTTGATGCTGCTCTGCCCAGTTCCAAAATGGCTGCAGCGCGACTTCTGGTGTGGCAGCCATTTTGGAACTGGGCACAGCAGCATCAAAAGTCACTTCTGAGCATGCTCCGCCCAGTTCCAAAATGGCCACCGCGCTACTTCCGGTATGCTACTTTCGGTCCGGTCCCTTATTTTTCAGAGAGGAACTTGGCAGGTATGGTCAATAGTCCATGGAATGACTGGGGGCTCTGTGTAAGCACCACAGTTGCTCAATCCCTTAATAGTTAATGATGCCACGAGTGCTTAATTCAGAGGTCAGCAACCTAAGGCCCATGGGCGGAAGCAGCCCATGAGGGCCAACTTAACCAGCCCATGAGCTGCCCCCGAACCGAGCCACCTGCTCGACGAGTCCCTGCACGCTGCGCTAAACCAGCGTGCTGCAGCGTGGAAACTTTCTTCCGCGGCTCTGGAAATCGCTTCTGCGCATGCCCAGACACCATAAATCACATCTGTGCATGTCTGTGGTGCCGGAAACAGCTTCTGCGCATGCCCAGACACTGAAAATTGCTCCTGCACAGGTGCGATTTTCGACATCTGGGAATGCGCAGAAGCAATTTCCGGCGCCGCAACATGTACAGACGCGATTTTCAACATCACGCTGTTCCGGTCTGGCCCACGGAGGATCTCCACAGGAGTGATCTGGCCCATGCCTGGTAAGCCTTGCCGACTGTTCATGAGTGTCATGGCATAAATGCCAGACTTAGTAGTGTGTGGGGGTGTGTGCATGCGCCCATAGTCTTCAGAGTAAACCTTTGGGATTTTTTAATTTTGCAATTTCAGTAAGAGACAAAAAAGACAGAGACAAACCAGACTTCAACATCCAACAGTATTTCTAACATATTTCCTCAGGGAACATAAATGAAATTATAAATAGAAAAACAGCAGGATTAAAAAGAAAACTGAAATAAATGCAATGCAAATAGATATGGCACGCTAGATTGGATAAAAAGATGTTCCAGAAGCAACTCTCAGAATTTCTATGGTTTGAGTTAAAAATTCAGTCTTGCAGCAAAGGTGATATGCTATTAAGGGAGATGCTGTAACAGTAACCCATATTTTCAGCAAGCCAGGTACTTCCTCTGGTCAAAAGCCAAGTCTGAGGTCCACAGAATCTGCAGTCACAAATGGGCCACCGCTGCGTTAATGCAATATATGACATGCTGATCGCCGATCTGGGACTATCTAGAGGTGAAAGTACAAACGTCTCCCCTGCCTGAGCATAAGCGTCAGCTTTGCAGCGATTCTGTAATGTTCTTATCCCCTCGGTGAATGTTGATGGCAATACACACTTAGATAACCTTTTGGGACACTGCCAACATAATGATTGCCTCTGTGGAATTATTAGCGGGGCGGTAAAATCTGGGGAGGATCGTTTGTTAAGGGAAGAAGATGTATGAGCAGGATACTAGATACTGGCCGTGAATCTTTTATGAGAAAGCCATGAAGACAGTCAGCTTTCATCTGGCCTTTTTTATGTATGCCTCAAAAGGCGGCCAGCTGGTACAGTGGCTGGAGCAACTGATTCAGATTTAGGAAAATCCCTGTGTAACTACCGGTATCCAGCTTGCTGGGTTCTTTGGTAAAGCCATTGTTTTTAAGGCTGATCATAGCAAACAGGATTGTTGAGGATAAAATGGGACAATCTTGTATACACTATGCCCCAAATTCCTTGGAGAGTGGGATACCAATTTGATAATTAAGTGGTCATAGTCACTTGTCTGTTTCTACTGAGGCCTAGCTTCCCCTCCCTTCATTCCTCTCCAGTCTTTGCATCCACACATCTCCCACTTTCATTCTTAAAAACTGCCACATTCCCATCCAGCGTGTCCAGATCTATATTTTAATGAACAACACAGCACTAAAAAGGTCCGTGTGCTCTAATTAGTGTCTGGTCAGCACCTCTGCCTCTCCCTGTGAGTCAGTTTCAGCATAAGCTTAAAGATCAATAGCTGCTGATGTTAGCCTCCTGTCATCCAGCTACTTTACCAGACTGGCTGGCACACTGCAAGAGCTCCGCTTGTTCTCCCTCGGGCATTTGTATTTTTAGCCCCTCCTCAGTCACCTTCACTGTCATCATTAAGCTCAGACATAGCGATTGCCCACACGTCTCCACGGCAGCAGCAGAGCCTGAAATAAACAGCTGAATCAAACCCATGCCTTTGTCCCAGTTACTGAACAAATGTAAGGACTACTCATTGTCCCTGCAGTTGGCAGACATGCAATTCTGCCAGTAGTGGAGGGGAGCTACATTATTGGATGGATGTCCGCCTAGTTTTCAAAGTCTGGCCCTTGTTGCACAGGTGAGCTACTTAAGCCCGCACAGTTTTATACTTCCAAGCTGATAGAAATTCCAGAACAATGTTATCAGATTTACTTTCTTTCAGGCCGGGAGATTTATAGTAATGGTATTAAAATAAGTAAATAAGCAGGCAAGCAGAAGACAGAGGAAGCAAACAGCACTTCTACAGCAGGCAGCAGATCCCAAGAAGACACTTACGTAGCTCCCCCACCCCCAGCCTATGTTGTTTTGTTTTAGTTTGACAAATAGCCCATTCTCCAAGCTCCCAGCTCTTCTAAAAACTGCAAAGTTGCGCTGGCCCAAGACATTTTGCCGCCTGAAGTGCCCCATTCCGCAACCAATTCCACCAGCATACTGCTGCCTAAAGCAGATTGCCCCACCCAGATGGAGATTCCCATTTATCAAAAGACAACCTCCTCGCAGTTGGTGATCCTTGATTGTAATGGCCAGCAGTTGTAACTGAGGCTGTGTCTAATCTTCATATGATATTTTATTTAGATTGTTCAAGATGGGCTAGGGGCCAAACAAAGATGTTCCCCAAATGGCAGTGGGGCGGTTGCCCCAGGTGCAAAATTGTTAAGGGTGGAAAATTTAAACACCTGGTGCTCTTTCAATACAGCTGTGTGCTTCTGTCACTGGGTTCTGTTGAAAACAGCTTTTCCATGCAAACCAGGAAGTGACTTCTCCAGACTAAGGAATGACTCTTCTCTTCTTTTCTTTGCAGCTGCAATCTCCTGGGTGACGCAGGCACCATTAGGCAGTTGAATGCGCATGAGCACTCTGTCCACTTCCCTCCCACCCACCCCTCCACTGGCCACCCATGCTACACCACTGGTATGTGTAGAACTTTTATCTCACACCCCAAAATTATATAGGACCTGGCAGGGAAGGGGGTCATACAACATCACACGGTCATTTAGGAAAGGCCTGCTTAACCCCAACAAGCCCTGCACCATTGCAAGGGCAAACCTGGTTTTTCGGGGGGTGGGGGGGTGGTAAGCAGATTCTTTGGCCAAGTTAATATGGTAAGCGCAGTCTCCATTTGGTCCCATAAAAAAAGAGTCTTTTCTGCTCTAAAAACTTTAGAAAAGCCCCCTTTTCACTCCTAGCAGCAAGGAGCTCTTAAAATGCAAAAAAGAAACCCCACGAATGTGAATGCCCTGACTTGCTGTGGAGAAGAAAATCAATCACTGACAAGAGCAATCCTCGCTTGACTCAGCTATATGATGATAATGGAATGGCACAGACAGACATCAGATCAGAAGGATTCTTCTAGTTCAGCAGCAGTTCTGAAACCAATGCAGGCCTTCTTTGCATGTTAGTTGTATGAAGAGGCAGCCACACAATCAAGGGGCAACGGGGCTGTATGGGTGACCCTCCCTCTAGATCAGGGGTAGGCAACCTAAGGCCCATGGGCCACAAGCGGCTCACGGGGGTCGTTTAACTGGCCCACGAGCCGCCCCCAAACCGAGCCGCCCACTCGGCGAGTCCCTGAGTGCTGTGCTAAACCAGCACGGCGCGGGGACTCACTTCTGCGGTGCCTGTAATCGTGTCTGCGCATGCTCAGACGACGAAAATTGCGTCTCCACAGATGCAGACCCCAGAAGTCGCGGCTTGCGAGCTCACGTGTGTACGCGATCCAGCCCACGGAGGGATCTCCGCTGGAGTGAACCAGCCCAGGCAAGGGAAACCTCGCCGACCCCGGGAACAGCAGCAGGAGGGGCTTGTTGCAGGCTTCCCATGAACATGAGATTGGCTAATCCGGGGAAGAGGATGCTAGATTAGATAGGCCTTTTGTTCCCCTGTACCCAGGCCCAACACCTACACATTGGGAGTGGATTTTTGTACGTGAAGCGTATATGTTTCAATGTGAGAGAGGCTATACTCTTACTAATTTCAAAGGGACTAAATCAGGTTTCACATCAAGTGAACTGATGAGTAAATGAGACTAAAGACAGCAGCCAGTGAGGTGGTGGACCAGTCAGAATCCATAGCAACCGTTTTGAGGAAGTGGAAGGGGAAATGGCTTTTTCACCAAGTCTGTAAGGACTACAAACACTGCAGGATCAGCTCATTCCAAGTAGCTTACTATTTTCCTAAATTAAGTGGGTTATCATGTTTGCAGAGGCTTGTTTTCAGCTAAACATTGTTGCAGACATGCTGTCCAATGCGTAATAGATCTCCTTGGGACATTGCATAGCCTGATCATTCTCAGCAATCATTCACAGCAGTTAATCTGGTCTGCCTTATGAAATCATGAGAGGTACTGGGTATAGTGGTTAGAGGGTGATTCCCTGTTTAATATAGCCTCAGTGCTGCTCGTGGATTGAGGTTGTGTTTGTTTGCTTGGGTTTTGTTTTGCAGAGTCCATATCAAAATGTCACCCCCTATGTATTTTTTCACCTTCTATTTAATCAAGATTTGCCATTTCCGTGGCTTTTTCAGATTTTCTGTTGAAATTGTAAATCTGGGTTAAACGGAGAAATATTATGGGATGGCGTTTTGATGAAGGCACGCTGATGCTATGCAAAACTTGGCAGTACCAAGTCCACACTAAACTGCCATGTGGAAGTGCTCAGAGTGTCAGACTGGGAAGATCCAGGTTCGAATGTCTGCTCTACTGTGAAGCCTCTAGGGCCAGTCACTATCTCTTAGCTGGACTGATCTCAAAGGATTCTTTGGAGGGGGGGAGGGTGAAGAGTGGTGAATCCATGCATGCTGTCTTGAGCTCCTCAGAGGAAAGGGAGGATATAAATAAAGAGGTAATCAGCTTGGCGTTGTTGGAGATTGCAACGGAATCTGTCCTGGGGCCCTGGTGATGGTAGAGGTAACACAGCTCAGGGTTAGAGGGAGCTTGGACTAATGCATGGCTGCCCACGTACTGTCTGTTCAATGCCTGTATTTGTATTACATTGATACTGGGAGACTGTGCTGCAATCTCCTCAAAAGCAAACGAAGTCAATCAAGCCTTTCCTTAGGGGAAGGCAGAGGGGTGAAAACAACATATTTAGCAACTGCCTCCTGAAATCTTGCACACTGGAGGATGACACCGTTCCTATACACAACAGAATTGCCATCGATCTTGTGTTTACTAGCAGCATTTGTGGGGGGGGGATCCCAAACCTGCCCAGAATGAGGAACTAGTTTCTATGAGGATACAGAAAGCAAAGGCTTTCTCTTTCCTAAATGCCTTGTAATTGAATGAAGGTTAACTCTGACAAAGAGAAACATAAAGAAATATCAAGGGATATGAAAAGTGCTCCTGTCTGTGTGACCACTTGGACAATTTTTGTGACCACCTAAGGCAGGTTTCAGAAAAGAAGGGATGGAAGCAATCAGTAGCACTTAGCGAAAAGTGCGGGGGAAATGGGTAAGATGTACAATAACCTCTATGATTCAATTTCTCCACAAATTAGAGGGGGGAAGCAAAACAAAAAGGGTTGAACCACCCCATTTTGGGCATTTTTCCTTTTGCATTTGCAGTTGCCTATAGTTGCACTGGATAGCTCAGTCGGTAGAGCATGGGACTCTTAATCCCAGGGTCATGAGTTCAAGCCCCACATTGGGCAAAAGATTCCTGGATTGCAGGGGGTTGGACTAGATAATGCTTGTGACCCCTTCCAACTCTACAATTCTATAAAAAGGCAGCAATGTTTTTGTAGCCACCTCTTGCTGGTAGGAACTAGATCCCAGCAGGGCATTCAGACCTTGATTTACGGGAAAAACTAGATTGAAAACACTTTTATCAATCACACTGAGCATTAAAAGTTTGCTTAGCAACGCAGCTGATGATCAATAATGTTAGTGGGAATGCTGACACGGAATAATTATTCCCACAAGATAAAATTCTGAGATTTATTTTATTGTTATATTTTTCCTGTGATTGATATATAACCATATAACAACAATAAACAATCTATTTTTCTTTTATTGTCTATCAAAGTATTTCTATACCACCCTTTAAATAAAGGGTCAAATCAACAAGTTTTTGAACTTGAATTTTCTGAAATCCAAGAGAAGTCGGAAAAGGATGGGTAGAAGTTACCATTCTATTAGTTAATTGCACCTCTTCATTTAGTGAATATTCAAAGTGCAGGTTCTTGGCTTGATGGAATAACAGTTTTTGCCATGTCAGTGCATATGTATGTTTCCTCTCGTGTACTTATTATTGATCCTCTAAACCCTAATGGATCTGGAATACTTAAGGACTCATTCAAGTCTGCACTATTGACATAAGAGATTGTGTCTTGTGTTCAGAGGTCTTCCCACACACCCTCTAAAACATGGTTATTGAGAGCAAGATACATTGTAACAGGCCCTCTGGAGACCTACCAGTCTTTTGTGTCAAAGCTACTTCCACCCGGAAACATTTGAAGCTTCTTCAGATATACTTAACAGTCCATTTTCAGCTTAAGTAAAAGTTATTTAATCTCAAAGCAGAATGTTGCTGTTCTCATTATTTATAAATGTACTATTAAAAGACATTGCTGCTACCCACCCACATGCTAAAAATAAGTGCAGTAGTGGTCATCAGAGCCTTGAACCAAAGATACACAAATTATAGTCTTCTACACTACACATACATAAGGTACATGGGATTTAAAAACCCTAATCATAATGATAATATTTATCCCCCACCCATCTTGGCCAACCTTGACAGGCACCAGTTCAGTTTATGTATCCCTTTCTCTAATGATTAGTCCATCTCCTCCTTTAATACTGTCCTTTCAAACCAGGTAATAATAATAATGATAATAATAATAATCTTATTTGTACTCCACCCATCTGTCTGGGTTGTCCCAGCCACTCTGTGTGGCTTCCAACACATATAAAAACATAATAAAACACCAAAGATGAAAAACTCAATACAGGGTTGTCTTGAGATGTCTTCTAAAAGTTGTAAACTTATTTATCTCCTTGACTTTTGATGAGAAGGCGTTCCCCAGGATGGGTGCCACTACCAAGAAGGCCCTCTGCCTGGTTCCCTTTAACTTCACTTTTCGCAGTGAGGGAGCCACCAGAAGGCCCTTGGAGCTGGACCTTAGTGTCTGGGCCGAACAATGAGGGTGGAAACACTCCTTCAGGTATACAGGATCAAAGCCATTTAAGGTTTTAAAGGACAGCACCAACACTTTGAATTGTGCTTGGAAACGTACTATGAGCCAGTGTAGATCCTTTAAGGTCCTCTGCTTGGTTCCCTGTAAACTCACTTCTTGCAGTGAGGGAGCCACCAGAAAGCCCTTAGAACTCAGCCTTAGGTGTCCAGACTGAACGATAGGGTTGGAGACACTGGACCACTTTAATATAGGTCAAAGGTACTCCATCACCTCTGAATCAATTAGTGGTTTCGTAAAGTTCAAGAAATGCATATCTCAGACCCTCATTTTTATCCATATAAGCAATGCATTTTTTAATTTTTTAAAAAACAGCCTCTAATATCAGAAAAGCCATACTTCAGGTGCTTCACATCCCATATCTATATTTGGATAAAATTCTGATGTGCTGATTCAGTTCTGGGAGATCTAGCAAATGATGTTCTAGACGTTGCTTTTTGAAGCAGCAGTCTGGCACATATTACTTTTATTCACACCTCCATTTTAGAGATGAACAGCATAAATAGATAAGTCAATACTCACTGATTTCAACATGAATGCAAGCCATAACCTAATTAGATGCATTCTCATGAGCCTAGCAAATCCTGCAGTATATGCAAATAATTTATTCAATTTATGTCTGGAGACGTTAAAATATACATGACTGAACAAAAGTTTAACCTTTTTTATATTGCTTATTAAACAGAAAGCTAGAAATTTAAGCTTCCCAGAATATCACAGTTTCTTTATGTTTAATACAAATAACATTTCTAGTATTCAGCGCATGGATCTAACGGATTATTTGAGCTTGCTGCTTTACTGAAACATGAAAGCATTATGCCTTCCCCCTTTTTATTTAGGCACCTGCACACCATAATGGCATTAGTACATATCATTATGCAGAAGCATAAAAGGACCCGGAACTAGAAAGGGGGACATTGTAGCTCTTTGACGTCTCACCTTGTTATTCTGTAAGTCTTTTCTATAAGCTACTCCCCCTTTCCTTTCCAATAGGAGAGGAGATGTGATCCACAGGTAGTAAGAGAAAGTCTCTGTTAAAGCAATTAGAAAGATGAGGAATGGTTAAGGAGAAAACACATGTCCAGGCTTGTGTCGGGAGATAGGGAGCAGCCAGGTACACTTGCCCCGAGCCTCAGAGGGCTAAGCCAACCAGCTCCAATTCCCCCCCCCCAACCAAGGACTGACTGCTTTTCTGTTTCAGTTCACAACTTTATTCTAACAAGATTAGCACCCCGGGCCTCAGACAAGCTCTGCATGGGCCTGCATATATTTGTATCGACCATGATGCCATTGTCCTCATGCCAAGCTTTCTTTCTAGTGATGCTGATTACTATGGTGTGGGACACGACACAGGTGGCGCTGTGGTCTAAACCACTGAGCCTCTTGGCCTTGCCAATCGGAAGGTCGGCAGTTCGGATCCCCACGATGGGATGAGCTCCCATTGCTCTGTCCCAGCACCTAGCAGTTCGAAAGCACGCCAGTGCAAGTAGATAAATAGGTACCGCTGCGGCGGGAAGGTGAACGGCGTTTCCTTGCACTCTAGTTTCTGTCTGTTGTGCCAGAAGCAGTTTACTCATGCTGGCCACATGACCCGGAAAGCTCTCTGTGGACAAACGCTGGCTCCCTCAGCATGAAAGCGAGATGAGCGCCACAACCCCATAGTCACCTTTGACTGGACTTAACCGTCCAGGGGTCCTTTACCTTTTACCTTACTATGGAAACTGGGAGAAAAGTCTCCCAGGCACAGGAAGCAGGGATCATTACAAATCCCATGCCCCCCAATGGGGGATAGAGAAGCCTGCTCCATCTGTGGCAGACCCTTCTCATTCTCAACAGCCCCCCGCCCTCTGCCCACTCAAAGGAGAGGGAGTTGCCTGAGAAGAGGATGAAAGGAACAAAACCAGGAAGAGGGACATACTTCACTCATTTGTGTGTTTTCATCCAAGGTTTTTCTTAAGAATACCAAAGAAGGATTCCCAAAAGGCCAGGGTGATTAGTTCTAGTGCTTTATCAGAAGAAAGTGTAAACTTACAAAAGCCTGCAAAGCCTTGCTGCCTTTACTCAGGCCAAGCGTTTGTCATGACTGTTTGCAAGAGTATGTTAAGCGTTACTTATATAAAAGGCAGGCTGCCTAAGCTGGCATCAGTAGCCCAATTAACTCACCCCTTCCTATCTTTAATCCATCTCTCAGATAAGGGAGAAGCTGACAGGCAGGCAATGTCGGAAGCCTCCCCTCTCCCAAGGAGCTGAACCAAAACTAAGGCTTCACAACTTCAAAGCAAGCAGATAGGCATCTGTGATCTCATTCTTGCAGCAAACAACAATTAGTCCAGGGATAATCTTGACTGCCAACATGGCGTCTACAGGCCTCCAGGAACATTTTCACTGTTTGGATTTTACACACTATAATATTGGAGTCCCAACTGCTGTGGAGCTGCATCTGCATACCCTGCAACATTTCTCTGATGGAAGTAAGGACCTCCTATTTAAACAACAACAACAACAACAATAATACCCTGTCTGTCGAACTGGGTTGTCCCAGCCACTCTGGGCTGCTTCCAATATAAAAACAGAATAAAATATTAAACACAGAAAAACTTTCCTATACTGGGTTGCCCTCAGATGTTTTATAAAATTGTATAGCTACTTTCCGTACTTTTCCATGTACAGTGGTACCTCGGTTTATGAACACAATTGGTTCCGGAAGTCTGTTCATAAACTGAAGCGTTCATAAACTGAAGCGAACTTTCCCATTGAAAGTAATGGAAAGTGGATTAATCTGTTCCAGACGGTCCGCGGAGTACTTAAACTGAAGCATTCATAAACTGAAGCGAACTTTCCCATTGAAAGTAATGGAAAGTGGATTAATCCGTTCCAGATGGGTCCGCGGAGTACTCAACCTGAAGTGTACTTAACCCAAAGCATGGGTGTAATTGGTTCCGGAAGTCTGTTCATAAACTGAAGCGTTCATAAACTGAAGCGAACTTTCCCATTGAAAGTAATGGAAAGTGAATTAATCTGTTCCAGATGGGTACGTGGCATTCGTAAACCGAAAATTCGTAAACCGAGGTGTTTGTAAACCGAGGTTCCACTGTATTAGATGCCTTTTTTTTTTTTTACTAAAAAATAATGTTAAAAAGGAGGGGCTCATCTTATGCACAGACAGTGCCTAGGGGGAATGTGTGATTGGTTGCTGCGGTGATTATCAGTGGTGAAGGGACAGAGGATAGATTGATAACGTGACGTGTGCTAGCAGCAGTGTAGGTCTGGAGGTTGAGCGACTTTTAGGCCATTTCCCCTAAAAAAAAAGCTCAACAACCTTGGGCAATCTCTTCCCATTTTCTTAATTAAAGGTAAAGGTAAAGGGACCCCTGACTGTTAGGTTCAGTCGCAGCCGACCCTGGGGTTGCGGCGCACAACTTGCTCTATAGGCCGAAGGAGCCAGAGTACAGCTTCCAGGTCATGTGGCCAGCATGACTAAGCTGCTTCTGGCGAACCAGGGCAGCACACGGAAACGCCGTTTACCTTCCCGCTATTTATCCACTTGTACTTTGATGTGCTTTCAAACTGCTAGGTGGGCAGGAGCAGGGACCAAACAACTGGAGCTCACCCCATCGCAGGGATTCAAACCGCCAACCTTCTGATCTGCAAGCCCTAGGCTCTGTGGTTTAACCCACAGCACCACCCGTGTCCCTATTTTCTTAATTAGGAGTCCCCATAAATAGGGGGCGTGTTAAACACAAAAAAATATGGTATCTCCTTGGCTCAGGGGTTGCATCACTCCATATTCTCCAACGTTTTGAGATGAAAATAGGGACGTCCTAAGGAAAAGCGGGACATTCTGGGATCAAATCAGAAACTGGGACAGCTTCTGTACATCCGGGACTTTCCCTGGAAAAAGGGACACTTGGAGGTCTGCATCTATGCTATGCCTTTCCCAGGGACACTCACCTTTCTGGCTCCAGTCCACAAGAAGGCCTTTTTATTTGCCCAGCCGTTCCAGTACATTATCTGTTTTACTGGACTCCTGGCTTCATTTAATTTAATCTCCTTATTCATTTGCCACCTCGGGAGCTCTGAAAACTAATGGGTGGCATAGACATTATTACATGAATAAACATTTCAAGGGCATTGATAATAAGAGATACATCTGGGCATAAAAGGCCTGCCATGTTTTTAACTAGTATGTGCACTCAACACCTACAGGATTCCCACCTTGCTATTATTTTTCAGCAGGCAGTAGTATATTGTAAATCTCTAATTGTCCATTTAAGTAATAATGATCAACCTTCGGGGCATTTCCTGGAGAATTAATGACCATAGGGGAAGGTTTTAACAGCCTGAGGCACAACCAGAAGCCATTAGCCAGAGTCCGCCATTTAACCACTTAAGCACTGGTGAACATTCCAGATGCAGAAGTCAGGAAAATTATTAGGTATGCTCTCCTATGAAGATAGATAAATCACTTTTAGGCACCCCAAATCAGTGCAGCATTGATTAGAGCAGAACAGAACTGCTGCATATAATGCCTCTGAATCGAAAGATACCTTTAAATATATCAGAACTAAAAAGGGGCATGGAAACATTTATATTCTCTCATCGAAGATCTCTGGCCAATCCTCACCTACCTGTATTGCCAAACATTATCTTCCACTTTGCAGACATTAACACTGCAATAGCTTTTTGCTCTGCTGACCGAAGCTGTAATCCTCTACCTGCTTACCTTCTCATTTTCATGCCACTGGGCACTGCCCACTGTGCGGTTTTTGTATGCTAGTGTAACTGGGAACTTCAGGAGGCATCCCTGGATTTTGGCAGATCTGTTTTTGAAAGTGCAAATGGTCTCACACGACATAGCCAGATCCTTGCTAATTGTTCATGTGAGAATTCTTGCACATCGTGGATATATTTAAGGATTGGGGGGGGGGGGGAATCCCGGATGGAGGCTCCAGCTAACTATGCAATCAGTTGGATGGCAACAGAAAAATCATCTGCTCAGTTGATACCTGGCTAGCAGTCTAACCTGCTTTCTAAATTCTTAAAATCTCCACTTAAATAATGCCTATTAATTTTCCTTTAATTAACCTATTCTTTTCCTTTTGCTCACAGTATTTTACATATTTTACATCATTAAATTCTCCATTTGAGCATTTTTCTTCCTATACGTTTTAAACCCCACCCAGTTGTTTCAACATTCCTTGTCTCCCAGGCCTTTTGTTATCTTCATCTGCCTATTCTTTCCATTCTCGCTCTCCAGCGTCCCTCTTGAACTATGGTGCCCAGAACCCAGCACATTTCTCCAGATGACCTCTTTCCAAGACTGAAGCAGTATCATTTCTTCAGGGAATCTTTGATACAATCTCCCTGTAATACAGCCTCAGATGAAATATCGTTTTGTGTTTCACAAAAACCACATTACTGAATCATCCCACGGCTACTAAATCTTTCTCAGCACCACTGTTGCTTCCTCTGGAGCAGTCAGTTAACCCTTTCTTAAATTTGGCCAGTTCTCTTATATTGATAACAAGGGCAATGATAGACATGTGAAGCACTACAAAAATGGAACAATGTTGGCTTTACAGCTCAATCTCTGTAATACGAAAGCAAAGGGAATACTGTGAGAGATTTGCTAGACCCAATAAAGTTGGTATAGAGAACCAGGACTGGATTAAATGCAGGGACCTTATATGTAACTGTACCTTCCAAAAAGAGCTGGTGCCTTGCCTTGTGCCTGTCTTTCTCACTTCGAAACATGTAATGGTGCCTGTACCATGATCTAGGGCAGGCATCCCCAAACTTTGGCCCTCCAGATGTTTTGGACTACAATTCCCATCATCCCTGACCACTGGTCCTCTTAGCTAGGGATCATGGGAGTTGTAGGCCAAAACATCTGGAGGGCTGCAGTTTGGGGATGCCTGATCTAGGGCAAGGTTTCCCAAACTTGGGTCTGCAGCTGTTGTTGGAGGGACCAGAGGTCAGGGATGATGGGAACTGTAGTTCAAAAACTGTAGTCCAAGTTTGGGAAACCCTGATATAGGAGATGTTCACATGTATCACTCAACAAGAGTAGAATCTGTGTACCTCTGTACACAAGCAGCTGAGATGTACAGCCATACCGTTCTTCATCTGTAATGTTCAATGTGTGTAAATCTGTGTAACTGTGTATACTAGTGTACCCCAAACCTTGAAAATTGCTGAGGGTCTTGATGGACCACTTAATGATTTTTCTGCCTGATGTAGCAATTGTGGCAGATGCTGCATGGCTTTTTACCTTTTACAGATACGCCATGTAACCACTTGAATGAAGCATGGTTTGGGAATAGTCAAGCTGTACAAATCAACAAGCATACACTCTTTTTTTACTCTTCTTCTTTACTTTGATTTATTTATTTGTTCAGTTTTTTTCCACACAGCCCTTCTTTCCAAAGGAAAGCACTTTCAAACAAGCACTTGTACACTTGTAGAGAACTTGCATCTGTGTTCAGTGTAACGCAAAAACAGGTATCTACTGTCTGAGTAACAAGCAAGCTTGTCACATTTTTAAAAAAATAAAATAAACAAAGCAGACCAGACTACCACCCCACTGACCACTTTCCAAGCAGCATACTTGGAATACTAGGCTGGTATTGAAATACTGAGGCTGTTTGGTATGATAGGTAAAAGGTAAAGGGACCCCTGACCATTAGGTCCAGTCGTGACCAACTCTGGGGATGCAGCGCTCATCTCGCATTAGTGGCTGAGGGAGTCGGCATACAGCTTCCAGGTCATGTGGCCAGCATGACAAAGCCGCTTCTGGCGAACCAGAACAGCACAAGGAAATGCCGTTTACCTTCCTGCTGTAGCGGTACCTATTTATCTACTTGCACTTTGACATGCTTTTGAACTGCTAGGTTGGCAGGAGCTGGGACCGAGCAACAGGAACTCACCCCGGCACGGGGATTCGAACCGCCGACCTTCTGATCAGCAAGCCCTAGGCTCAGTGGTTTAACCAACAGCGCCACCCACATCCCCTTGGTATGATAGAGTACACCCTAAATGAAGGCCGCAACACTAGTTCCTCTTTTTGCTACTTCCAACAGGTGAACAAAAGGGTGCAGGTGCAGATGTGATGTGCCAAGGGCTCCTGACAAGTGAGCCCAAACTTCAGAAAAGTGCAGCATTTCCAAATTAGGAAGTTCGTGCTATGAATATGCCAATTCTGAACTTCAGCTGCAGTAGCACTCTTAACATAATAATTAATTGATGGATAGACACATTTGCACCTCCAAGTTTTCATAAACAGCAAACCGCGGCCACGTTTTTGCAGGAAACAAGCGAAGACAAAAGGCTCCCCTGTGCCAGAGAACTCAAAACAAGAGTTTCAGCTGGTATTTGCTGAACATTCCTAGATAAATAACTATGCTGTATATTAACCTGTCACGTTGCTTGAATTACTTTTCAACATCCCACCCACCTCATCACCACGATTGCCTTAACTTTGCATCAAAGAACTATGAAGGGTTTCATTTGTTTAAGGTTTTTTATTAAAGAAAAAGAAATTGCATACAGAAAATTGCGCACTCCTCTGTTGCTTAGCTTAAGAATGGGACAGAGCACTAGGAAAATACCAGAGGTACACAAAAGGAGAAAGATTTACCTTTTTAATTTCTCTGGCTTTGAACTGAAACAGGTTCATATAATTACAATTTTACTGTTGCTATGGGAACATTTGTCTGTGGAGATAAACAGAAAAAGATACCTGGTTGAAAGTAATGGAGTTAGTCAGAATTTACACACTAAACCTTCAAAAGTGAGGTCAAAATCTAGTTCTGTACCCCTGGCTCTTCTTTACATTAATAACGCAACACTGCGCATTTTTGTGCTGAAGTTAGTGTTTCACTGCCTCCTCCCCACCCTCACTGTGTTCAGTGAGACTTACTCATAGGAAACTGTATAAGATTGCAGCCTTAGAAAAACGGTGATAGTATTTCCATATATAGGTGAAAGTGCTCAGGGGAAGGTTTAGCTCTCTCAGCACAGACCAAATTGTTTCTGTTAGAAACTCTTCTTTGACATGTATTCAGGCCTGGAAGAAATATTTTTGTACTATGGAAATCTGAAATGGAGACAGTCAGTTTGATGGGAGAAGTTAAATACCTCTTGACATGCTGTGGGAAGGAAAAAGACATTGGCACTCAGGATAATGGTTTTTTCTCAATGAAGTCACTTTACTATTACTTTAATATATATTTTAACTCCACTGAACCTATGTTTATTATTGCTTTTTTTACAATTACAGTGGGTTTTTACGGTATTTTAAAGTGAAAATATGACTGAAATAAATTATTTCCTGTATTCATGAACCAAGTCTTTTTTTTTTCCTGGTGGTACTCGACAGTACGTAGTACTGGCACCGGTTTTTCTAGGAAAAACCGCACTGAAACTAACCTTTATTATTACTCTGTTGAAGTTATATTAAATGTGTTGAGTCGATGCACCAGTAAACTTACGTTCAGTGTAGTTGAGGACCTGACCTGTAAATACTAACAATTTATTTCTGCCAAAGAAAAAACCCGAACCCAGAGTGTACCAGGATATAGGAATTACCAAGATGCAATGGTACGAAGACTTCCGTCAGCAACCACCAAGTGTTTTGAGACCCGCTCCTTGCTGCCTTCTTCATCTCGAGGTGACGAGGGTGGTAACCTTTCCCTTCTTGAAATTGGTTCCCACTTCCTCTTTCGGCACGGCGTGCTTTTGAAGGCTTGGATTGGCACTTGAGCAGCTGAACAGAAAGTGGAGTAAACCAGGAGAGGGAAAGGAAGGAGGGCAAGAATGTAAGAAGAGGCAGCTGGATCACCTGTAAAGGTGTTCATGTTAAACAAGAAGGAAGGGAAAAAGTAGTCCTCGTAGCGTCTCTTAAATAGTACATACATTTCTTTCTAAAATAGATAGATACGTTTTTCTGTTCGTAATATTTGGCAGTGCATTTTTTCGGGGGCGGGGGCGGGGGGACGCGTACCCCGAAACATTTTGTGAACCTAACGGGAGAAGAAACTAATTTTTTTAAAAAAAAGTTTCTTCTCTAGCACGATGAATTGTCAGTTCTGTTGCTACCCCTATGGCAGCCTCATTCCCTGTCACAGTGTTTCCTGAGTCTCAGATGGAAGCGAGCGTTTAATGTGTGAAGCAGTGTGGAATGTGTATGTGTTGTGTTTTACTGATGAAAGTTTGGCTCCATTGAGGGGCAGTGTTTCAATATGGGTAGGAAAATTACTATTTTTCATCATCACAGCCCGCAAAGAAGTGTCAAGTTAATGATCCCAATGTGGAAGTTACTGTGAGCTGTCAGCTGTGTAATATGTGGTAATGCATGTTCTTTTTACATTTGTCCACTTGTTGCAGACATAGGCAAACTCTGACCCTCCAGATGTTTGGGACTACAATTCCCATCATCCCTAGCTAACAGGACCAGTGGCCAGGGATGGTGGGAATTGTAGTCCCAAAATCTGGAGGGTCAGAGTTTGCCTATGCCTGACTTACTGTATTTATTTTTCCCAATTTGAACTATGAAATGGTGGTTTTCTTGAGTCAAAATGATAGTACCCCTAAACATTTTTATACAGAAAAAAGCACTGAGGGACCCAGGTGGCGCTGTGGTTAAACCACTGAGCCTAGGGCTTGCTGATCAGAAGGTCGGCGGTTCGAATCCCTGTGACGGGGTGAGCTCCCGTTGCTCGGTCCCAGCTCCTGCCAACCTAGCAGTTCGAAAGCACGTCAAAATGCAAGTAGATAAATAGGAACCGCTACAGCGGGAAGGTAAACGGCGTTTCCATGTGCTGCTCTGGTTTGCCAGAAGCGGCTTTGTCATGCTGGCCACATGACCTGGAAGCTGTACGCCGGCTCCCTCGGCCAATAATGCGAGATGAGCGCGCAACCCCAGAGTCGGTCACGACTGGACCTAATGGTCAGGGGTCCCTTTACCTTTACCTTTAAAACATCTTCACAGATCCAGAACAGGGTGGGCTTGCTTGGGCCTCTTACAGGCATGGGATGTGTATGGATCTAGACTATTCTATCTCTCGTTCAGAGTGGATAATTAAAAAGAAAAAAGAAAGAAAACGAAATGTAATATAAAATATAAGGAAATAATAGAGGAAAGTTAATTGCTACCATTTCCCCTCTTGGTTCACTTTCAAAAAGCTTAAAATAATCATGATTTTATTGAAGGCTTGTGTCTATTATGCTCTGGCTCACTGAACTGTACTTTTATTAGACTTACTGGAGAGGGCTTCGAAAATTTGCAGCCGAAATCTCTCAAGTGACCTTATTTTGTATAATTTGGGGAGGGGGGGAATTGCTTTTCCCTACAAAATTGTAGTTATTCATGCAGTGACAAGGAAATGGAGGGCAGTTACTTCACCCAAAAATATCTGCTAGGAGGGTTGGGGTTTTGGGGGGGTAATTGCCTGTCTGCTTTTGTTAATTTTCCTAATGAACCTCCAGCCAGCTGTGTGTATACTACTGGGATTTTCAAGAAAATTGCAGCTTGCTTCACTGCAACCAAATTGATACTAAAGTTTAAATACAGCCCTTTAGCCAATAAGAGCTGAAATATTTTTATTATTAAGCTTGCCATACAACAATTTTAAGTGTACAAAGCAATGCATAATCTTGATGCATTGCATTGCATTGCGTGCTTACTCACAAGTATTCACTGTATTTTAAACTTGGTGCCAAATGCACCCCCTGTGGGGTTGGGTCCACTGCAGGAGGTCCTCATCTGAGCTCCCAAAAGCATGGCTTGCAGTCAGCAGTAATTGCCAGTAGCTGCAAGTCCCTCTGGGACGGGCTGCACTTCGAAGTTTCCAGTTATGAACTCCTGAGGCCGATCCCTGATGTTAGCGGGGCCTGCGGTTGCCACCGATCAGCTAAATGGTCCTGACTGCAAGCCCCTTTGGGATCAATTGCACTTGGGAAGTCCCAAAAGAATGCTCCCCAATGTATCAGTGTAAAAAGGTAAAAAAGGTAAAGGACCCCTGGACGGTTTGTTAGGTTTTCTTAATATTGATGTGGTCAATGGTGCTACTCAGAGGTGTGTGTTTGTAATTATAAAGTCTCTTCCCCACCTCGGGGGGAGGAGATGTTCTGGATTCAACAACTGCGTTTCTCCCACCCACCTCCCCCACGTAGGCAGGGTTTCTTCGTGACAGTGCTATGGACTACGGTTGGTCGCCTATTGGGGCCTGGTAGGAGTTTTTCCCACTTGGCAAATTGGCTCAGGCCTTGTGGTTTTCGCCTACCTCGTAGCTACTCGTCACAACTTGGGTTTTGGCGGTAGGCATTGGATTATCTCGTGAAGGTACAGGTGTGGGGGGGAGGTTGCGGCCATCACCTCCCCCAAAATGCGGAAAGGTACTCCCTTAAGGAGTCCGGGGGCGTTGCCAAGTCCGAAGCCGTGGTAGGTGAGGGCCAGAGGGCACGCCCCTAGCGGTGGCCCCAGGATGAGCTCCTAGTTGATGTGCATCGCAGGACTCATCCAACGGTGGTTAACCTTTCACAGACTGCCAGCAGAGCGGGCTGGAGTCAGATATAGTCGGTTAGATCCAATGCCTAGGCCAATACCCCTCTACATCCGTAATCAATAAAGTTGTGGCCTTCTATGCCCATTAACCTTATGCAATGTGTCTAGTGTTTTTATTTCTCGGGGAGGCATCGGGGTATCGCCACACAACCTGCATGGCAGCACACTTGTGAGCCTTTGACAATTCATCACACCTGAGGTATCTTAACAATTTAACTAACTAGCAGGGGGAGTTTACCTGCTACACTGAATGTAGCAATGTGATAGGGTATCTGAAAACTGTATTTAAGCTGATCGAGTGGTGTAGTATGTACTGTTAAGGAATGCTGTTGAGGAAAGGTGGTGAGAAGGGGTGTTTTGCAGCTGTTTGATTATTATTTAAAAATAAGCAAAGATATTGTGGGCAAGTTTTTATTCCATCGCCCCCGTCACTGCGCAAACTCGGTTGGCGAAGAAGGTCCAACACGGTTATGTCCAGGCAAAGGTGACTATAGGGTTGCAACGCTCATCTTACTTTTCAGGCCGAGAGAGCAGGCGTTTGTCTACAGACAGCTTTCCGGGTCATGCGGCTAGCATGACTAAACCACTTCTGGTGCAACGGAACACCGTGACGGGAACCAGTGAGCATGGAAATGCTGTTTACCTTCCCACCACAGCGGTACCTATTTATCTACCTGCACTGGTGTGCTTTCAAACTGCTAGGTTGGCAGGAGCTGGGACAGAGCAACAGGAGCTCACCCCATCACGGGGATTCGAACCACCGACCTTCTGATCACCAAGCACAAGAGGCTCAGTGGTTTAGACACGCCACCCGCGTCCCATGTATCAATGTACGTGGAACTAAGTAAGAGGGTTAGGGAGAGACACTTGGTGACACAGAAGGAGGAACCACTAACAGGAATTGACTGGGCACAAACAGAATAGAGACAGATCAGGCAGGACAGAAAAGGTTAGCAGTTTGATGGATGCTTGTTTAAAGAAAGTTCTTTGTTTTATATTACCCCTGTTTGATTATTAATATAACTAACACCACCTGAAACACCCAGTGTGGCTGGTTTCTGCCAGAAGCACACCCCCATTTTCACTAGGCTTTTTGCAACCTGGCTCTTTGCAAATAATTCCCACCCCCCAAGTGTGGTTTGAAGCAATGTATGCAAAGGAAGAAGGGAAGGGAAGGTTGGTTTCCTGTGAAGTTGGGTCATAAGATATCATAGTGGTGCCAGGTGATTGATAGGTAGCATATTTGAAAGTAGCCCACAGGGGTGGAGTGGATTCAGCCTGCCTGCTGGATTCTTCCCTTCACCCCTGTCATAGATTGATGTGCACTCAGTGGAAGCACAGGTCAATTATTTGCTCTGTATGCAAAAATGTCCTTATTATAGTATTATGTGAAGAAGCCGCATTGCTGATTATCAAGAGCGATTACATTACCAATGTTTAAGTAAAGATGGGGGGGAAAACACCCTCCAGTGCAGACACAAAGACTGGATTAGTTAATCGCATTGATGGTCTGCATGAATTAATCCTTGTGCCCAGCTTTTATTTAGAAATATGAGGCTTCATTTCCATATCAATGCTTAACTTTTCTAGCCATGACAATTATTCATGACATTTGGACTCTTACTTCTCCCCCCCCCCTTTACGCATATTGGCATATGAAAAAGAAAGACGTTTATTTGCCTTTCCAAAGATAAACTTTGTGTGTGTGTGTGTGTGTGTGTGTGTGTGTGTGTATTTCAGAACTCAAAGAGGTCAATGCTACTGAAAGTTTGAAACAAGTTTTTTTTAAAAAAAAATGAGAGTTAGTTTGTACTCTGGAGCAGTATTGAATTCAATAAGACTGGGCTAGAATAAGTGATTTGAGGATGGCAACTTGAAATCAGTTATGCATAAAACTAAACAAATTGTCGCTTGTGGCAGCTGACAGTTTCCCACAGATATTTGCTATAATCCTTTAAAAAATGCTTTTAAAGTTGGGGGGGGGGGGGCTATCTAGGAAACATGATTATGGCATTTAGTTTGCACAGTATTTTCTATGTAAGGAGAAGAAAGGTAGTAACATACCCAAAAGTACACAAAAGAACTATGATGAGAGTGAAAGGTGTGGGGAGGACCAAATAGATTCAAGGTAGAGATGGGATCAGTGTTTTGACATCTTTGTTACTTAATGTGAAAAGTTATGACTGCACACAGGTTCCCATACCCCCATTTCCCATCTTTTGACTGGTTCCCATGTCTGGCTGTTCATTTTTATTCATTTATCTTGCAACACAAAATGATGCTCAGCCTGTGGAATTTGTGGCCTGGTCTGGCTGATCTTTCTTTATAGTAAGAATAGCCTTCATGGGAAAAGGAAGAGAAGAAATTGAAGGCTGCAGAGATTCAGAAACATTTCAGTGAACTTTTGATTCCAGAATGGTGAAAATGGCAGGGAAATGAACTTTGGGAGACTCTTAAGGTAATCTCTAGAATCAGTGCTTTGAATGTTTCATGGCACAGTGGAAAGTGACACAAAGGCGAGGTTTATTGTTACAGTGGTCACCATCCACACTGTACGCTTAAAGCATTCTTACACTATTTTTAAAGTACTGTAATGGCTTCCCCCAAATAATCCTGGGAACTGTAGTTAAGGATGCTGCCTTACTCATGCTTAGCACTGAAATCATTGGGGCTTAGTAATTAGTTTAAGTGGACTACTCTAAGCATATCTGAATCAAACCCTTGAGTACAAGGGGGCCTGGGAGCAAGTCGAAAGAAGATGAATGCTTATGAGACACATGGGCAATTCTTCATAGCAACTAAACTGAGCCTTCATGTTCTGCTGATTAGCAGACACCAGGGACTACCAGTCCCTCCTTGTGAGCTCTCTGTTGGACTAAGCTGCTTTCAGCTCGACCTAGCAAGGCACCTTTTCTGAGTGCAATTGAGTCCCTAATGCATCCATGCAGGTGGACCTTAGCAACATGGATATGTATCTGAATTAATTAGCATGATAAACAAAGAGAGGGCGCTATTCATAGAAGGATCCAATGAAAGTGGAGAGTGTTTAGCCTGCATTCGGCTGGCACAGAGGCAGACCTTCTGTTAATTCCCTCCATCCTGCACCTGAGATGGTTTGTTATGCTACTACTGCCTTGGCTCCTTTCACTGTCCTCAGACAACAGGTCTTCTGAGGTTGGACAACAGAGAGCAGGGGAGAGAGCTATTAAAGAGCGTGAAGGAAAGAACTCATAAACAGCAGGAAAGCTGGTGGTGAGTCACTCTAGCATGAGTGCATTAAGAGAAATCCCCTTAGGGGTTGTTTCAGAAGCATCATCTACAGGGAAAGAACCATATCAGACAAACCTATTTTGCTAAGATGCAGACAAAGCCACTATTACAGTGCTTTATTATGCCTGCCTGTTGTATGCCAAGACCTTACCTCATTAGGATACACATGCTGAGTATCCACAAGAGAAGACAAACAAAAGGAGCAAAACTCTAGGCAAATATCTTTATGGCTGAAATTCATTCATTCAGTTCTGCCGGGCTATATTCCCAGGACTCCTTTCGTCTGTACATTAGGATCTGCATATTGCATCCACTTAAAGGCCTTTTTTATGTACCGTTGTTCTTTTTATGACTTTCTTTCTGGAGCGCTGTGGGGGAAAGCATTTGTTCTCATTGCTTCCACACCTATGAATTAAGCGTTAAATAATGACAGAAGAGTTCCCTGGGAAGAAATGTGCACACACCATTCCATACATTGGCAGTTTAGGCATTTATCGGGATTTAATTCAGTCACTGTTAGCAATCCGTTATTATTATTTATTAAATTTCTATACAATATAAAACCACAAAAATACATAGCATAGTAACAAACACACCCACACACTAGTTTAAAAGGCCATAGATGGTTTAATTGGCCAAAGACCTGGGAGAAGAGGAATATTTTTGCCTGGCACCTAAAAATATGTTCTATGCATGACCACTGAATGATTTGGCCAGTTTCAGAAGAAGCTCCTGCTTACTGAGTAAACAGGACTGCCACGGACTGTAAATTAAATTAAGTTTCTATGTAGCTCAGGCAATTAATTTTCAGAAAACGGAATCCGTGGTTCTTTAAAATAAATAATTTTGCCCTTGCTGTTTTACTGTTGACACCTGCCATCATAGTTATTTGAGATTATCAATACTGAAGTAGTTAAGCTAAAGATTTATCTCATGGTGAATTAACATTCTTAATGTGGGAATAATATTCCGCCTAGCTGCAAAATGCCTGAATTAAAGCATGTCCTATGGGAGGCTATGCTTTATTATAAATGCATTAGTACCTGTTGCTTAGAAATCAATAAACATCTCTGCAAAGTCTGGGATACCAGTAAGATGGAAATCATTGCATCATTTTAACTAATTGTGGTAAGTATGATATATGGTCACTCTAGACATCATAGGAGACTGGCGTTAAGCGCACACACAGCAAGTGAGGAAGAGGAATGAGAGTGTTTGGGTATTAATGTAATACTGTATCAAGTCAAAAGATTAAGAAGTGCTTATTTAAGCAGTGGCTACTGTAGCCAAGAAGTATTCATTATATGAGTTGATGGTGTCAGATTTGAGAGCCAACCTAGTTCTCACTAAACCAGCTTGCTAGCCTAAAATTCCATCAAAATGCTATCATGACAAATCAACAAAACTAGAAAGTATCCAAACAGCAGGCAGACCTAACTTGAGTTGCTGCAGCGTACTGGTGCTTAGGCTGGCATGTTGCTCTGTGCATCATAGACTTGCCACATTGCTGCTGCAGCCAAGTCCTAAATATTCCACTGATAGAAGTTCCATTCCTTCCTAGAGAGCCTTTTGCAGTTTCCACCATAATTAATGGGACCCAGGTGGCGCTGTGGGTTAAACCACAGAGCCTAGGGCTTGTTGATCAGAAGGTTGGTGGTTTGAATCCCCGCGACGGGGTGAGCTCCTGTTGATCAGTCCCAGCTCCTGCCAACCTAGCAGTTCGAAAGCACGTCAAAGTGCAAGTAAATAGGGACCGCTCCGGCGGGAAGGTAAACAGCGTTTCCGTGTGCTGCTCTGGTTCACCAGAAGCAGCTTTGTCATGCTGGCCACATGACCCGGAAGCTGTCTGCGGACAAACGCTGGCTCCCTCGGCCTATAGAGCGAGATGAGCGCCACAACCCCAGAGTCGGACACGACTGGACCTGATGGTCAGGGGGCCCTTTACCCTTTACCTTTACCATAATTAATATTTCCCAGCATTATAACCTGAACCCAGTGCTATTTTTCTTGAAAAGGGTGCCGGAACTCACCATGAAGACCTCCCTTTTTCTCTTATAATGGCAATGGCGCCTACCTGAGAGGTGCCAGAACCAAGTTCCGGCTGAAAAAAAGCCCTACACGAACCGATAGTCATTCTACAATTCTACATTGTACATTCTACAATGTCTGCTGCTATATCAGTGTTGCAGCCTATATCAGTGTTACAACCTAGGACAGCATTAATTCCACTGGGGAGCGTGTAGGATATAAATTTATATAAGGGCTAGATTTCCATTGCTGATCCAACAGCTGTACCATGTAGCTTTCTATGTTTCTTTGGCTTTTCTGGCTATATCAGACATAACTTTGCTTGTGATTAAGCATTCCTGACATTTCTTCAGAAATCATGGCCTTTGTTTTGTTTCGGACCTATCCTGACAGTTTGTTTTCTCACCAGTCTGATTTTATTCCACCCATTGTCTTGTGAGCTCCCTCTAAGTTAGTGGGACTCACAAACGGAAGCTAAATTGCACTACTGCAACCATTGTTTATTATTATTCATTTCATTTCCATACCGCTTTATATTTTTAAGAAAAATCTCAAAGCGGTTTACAACACATTAAGACATGAAATTAAACAATCCAGAATAAAACATTCCTGAAGGAAGTCGTATATAAAGTATACATTCAAAGCAACTTCATTAAGAGCAAACAAAAATATCAGCCTAAGGGTTTCAAAATAAAACATTACGAAGGAGGTCAACTACAGAATGCACATTAAAAGCAGCAAATGTAACCAAAAATTCATCCTAAACATTTCAAAAGAAAACATTACTAAAGGAAGTGAAATATAAAATACACATTTAAAGCAGCATAATTAAACAAGAAAATTAAATGTGATCATTAGCTAGAATATATCTGCTACTGTTGCTGCCAATCCTGCCGATGGTGGATGGTGGCTGTGGAAGCTCACGCTCAATGACTTGGGTCTGTACTAATTGACGTCCACCATTTTAAATCTTAATATGTTGCCCCTTAAGCAGTTATACAAGGATTTTGTACCATGTTGTGACCCCTATTTTGAAAGGGAACAAAATGAATTAGAAACTAGGAGCCGCTAAGCAAAATCAGTGGACTTGAATTCCTTAGTGTTACTATTTACTTGAATTCCTTCGTGTTACTATTTACTTAGAACCAATGAGGCCTCCAAACAGATGGTTGCTGTCATTCTCTACTGATCCCCCTCCTCCCATACTTCTCCTGGAGGATTCTTGATAAAAGTAGAAAGATGCCAATTGGTGCGAGTTTGATTCTCACTGGTTGAAATCACTGTGGTTACTGAAGGAAGAAATCGGCTCGAGCTATCTACTCTCTGTTCATCTCAGTGAACAGTTACCATTCAGTCTTGGGGGAAGAAAACTGTTTATATTGGGGAACAAAATAGCTTATATTGGGGGTATTTATTGTGACCTGCCCTCCTACCTTTCCACTGGGCAACGCTTGAGGCGCAGATGACTCATATGCAGAGGCCCCAGGAATGCTCCGCACGACATCTTTTGCAATAGCTAAGCTCACCCCTTTTACATGTTCCTGCCTTTTATAGTGACAGGCATTTTGCTAGTCTTGAATATTGCCATCTTGACAGCCAAAGAGGTTCCTGCTTTAGAACTTATGCCATCCCCCCCCCCCATAATAGCCTGTACTATCGGATCATGACAGATGTAAATTTTCAGCAAAAACTGTTGCTTTTCAATTTTTAAGCAACTTGTCCTAACCCCTATAGATATCATCTCTTCCTTCTCTTTTAAGAAGCTGGAGGCCAAATGAAAGATCGGCAGCACTTTTGACTGGAGAGCTTAACAATAGTAGTTTATATTCTGGGTTATATAAGAGCCTTGTGAATCCTGTTAGGAGTATAAAAGAGCCCAAGACCCAGAAGCAGCTTTCATTTGCTTTACTTTCTCAGACAGCTACTCTTTACTTAATGCTTCTTGTACTGAGTGCTTGAACTTTGGGAGTCTGTTGACGCAGGAATGCAAGAGTATACTTACAGAGAACCAGACAGAGGGCCTTCTCGGTAGTGGCACCCGTCCTGTGGAACGCCCTTCCAACAGCTGTCAAGGAAATAAGCAACTATCCAATTTTTAAAAGAATCTGAATGCAGCCCTGTTTAGGAAAGTTTTTAATATTTAATGCTGTATTGTTTTAATATTTGATTGGGAGCCGCCCAGAGTGGCTGGCGAGACTCAGCCAGATGGGTGGGGTACAAATAATAAACAAACAAACAAACAAACAAATAATAATAATTTCAACTAAGAAACTGTAGATTCAATACAGGCAATGGCCATTTCGTGTGGGAGTTTCATTCCCAGCCTCCGTGTGGGTCGGTGGAGTGTGTGTATCAGTGTACCCCAACCCTATTCTGCCTTCTTCTGGGTCCAAAAAGACATGTGCATCGACGACTGAGCACCAGTTACATGTGCCTAAAATGTCCACCCCCATATTGTCATTTTCTGGAGAACAGAACTGCTCAACTTAGCCATTTTCTCTCTGGTGTTATGTTGTATACATTTGAGCCCTGCATAGAAATGTCACATCCCTTTGGCCCTTTGTATTTTAGTTGGGCCCTGTGGCAGAGGAAGGGGGGGCGGGGGCAGTCCGCCTTGGCTTCAATCTTTGAGGGGGTGACAAGAAGGCATCCCACGGGAGGCTCGCTCCGCCACCCCCAGGCACGGCAGCATAAGCCGCCTCCATCACACCGCCGCAGCCGCGTGTGGAGGATCCCACCGCTGCCACCACAAGCAGAGGATCTTGCCACCATCCATACAGTGCTTGAGTGGCGCCGTCGGCAACCCCCCCAGCGGCCCATGCACGATGCTGCTACATATGGCACGTGCGCCATACATAGTGCCGCTGTGGGTGCGCCAGACGTACCACGCACACACATGCGCCACTGGGCGGTTTACTCCGCCCCGACACCGAGGGCCGGTTAGCCTTCCTTCGCCCCTGGTTGGGCCTCTACTATATATAAAGGAAAAATATCTCTGTGCCTTGGATATAGATAGATAAACTCTAGATAAATGCACTCACCGCTTGTGACCCGTTGTGCATCTGGCAAAGTAAGCTGTAGCCCAAGGACAAGAAACATGCGGCCCTCCATTGTCAGTGTTGTTGGAATACAATTCCCATCTCCCTGATCCATTGGCCACACTTGCTGCAGCAGAGAGAAGCTGGAGTCAAATAACATCTGGATCCCAGCTCTAATCCAAGAAATCTCATCCCGCAATAAATCTGAATGCTTGAGGACTACGGGAATTAAGGGCATCAAAGTGGTTGCGCTGGTGTGATGTAGTCAGTGATTTCACTGAGACTTGAAGACCCAAATTCAGTTCTCAACTGTGAAGCTCACTGGGTGATTTTGGGCCAATCACTATCTCTTAGTAACCTACCTCACAGAGTTGTTGTGAATAAAAAATGAAGCTAGTAGAGCCATGTATGATGCCTTAATCTCCTCAGAGGAAAGTTGGATGTAGATGCAATAAAAAATAAATATCACTTCACTTGCTCACTTGAAAATGTAAAATTTAAAAATCTCTCAGCGGGTAGGGGGCTGTTTGAGATTAATTCTAGCCTTCTTAAAATTTAAAGCAATGTAATATAGTGCAACCAACATTATGATGTGGGTGGGGGCAGGAGGACAGAGAGAGACTTCCCATCCCAAGTGTTATGCAAAAAAAATATTTGCAGATTGGTGACCGATTTCTGGCTTAAACTGCAAGTAGTGTTCATGTCACCAGTAGTATGATTTCACATACATGGAATAAACATCTGTCATTAGATTTTAATGTCATTGTAACAGTAAATTCTGCATTTCAATGTGCAGAGAAAAGATTTTGAGTTGAACTTTTAGACCCTATAACTTGTACATCATCTCCCAAACTGGCCTGCATTCTTCAAAACACGGATGGGCTTCTTTGCCCTTCCTTCCAAATTAAATTAAGGGTAAAGTAGGGGTGAGCACAATTTCCTCATTTAAATAATTAGTTGGAAACCAATAAAATATATATGAGAAGAGGGCAGAAGGGAATAGAAAGTTCTCTTTGCTCTGAGTGGTTCCCATTCCGATCCTGCTTTTATATCAAAATAATAGCAGGCATTTCAGTCTCTTAGGGAAACAAGCAAGAGCTTGGGCAGGTCAGAGGACATAATTTTGCAATGGAATATAAATATGGGAAACTAATGGTTGAGACCATCTCTCAAATTTCTTATTTCTCCTGCCAAAATGCCTACAGACTCAATACCTTTTCCACATATTTGTAAGGCTGAGTGGGCTTTTCCCAGTAAGTTTTAAGTTGGTTCTAGTTTTCCTTTGTTTCTACCTTGATGACTGATGTTAGGTTCCTTTAGTTAATCAGCTGAAGCAGAAAGTACTAATCAAGATATTGGGAGATGGTGTTAATCACTCAGGACTGTGATGCATATACTGTAGAACCCACTCTCTCCTTGTGCTCCAGCCCAGATCTGCCAAGGGCTTAGGTCAAGGTGTGGGACTATGGATTTGTATAGTGTAATCACTGCAGTAGTTGTGTCAGACTGTGGTTGTGTCAGACTGTAGTTATCTGAACATCCAGTGTGTTCCCCTCTGTGTTGAGGGGTTTCATAGTGATTCTCTCTAACCTTCAAATTATCTGGGTCAGTTCCCTCCTCTCTCAGGTACTTAAGCAGGAAGGTGGTTGGTGAGGAATCTAATGAGCTACAGGATTGTTTCTGGAACATCACCCTACTCAGCTTAAAGTGTAAAGCTTACAGTTTTCCCCCCTGGATTTGTACCACTTAATTCTGCTAAATGTACAAACTGGCTGTTAGAAAGAACTTTTGTTCATCTGCAGAACATAATTTCAGAACCCACTTGCTGCTGATGATTTTGTTATGAAGCACCCCTTAAAACTCCAGCTTTTGCTATGGTAGCCTGCACTTAAAAAGGAAGCTCTGTTTTGTCCTGAAGCGGCAAAGAGAGGGAGATTTGAAGCCGAGTTGGAACACCTAAATCAATTGGGTGCTGTCTCCTTCACTGTAAATCTCTGCCCACCTCCTGCATTATGTGTAAATTAAATAAAATATCACTCTTACCTCCCTCGCTCCCAATTACTAGAAAATAGTCTGAGGTTCCTGGCTGTAGAACCCAAAAGATATGTTAATCTCTTTTCTCCTACTTATTAGGAAAGCAGATTAAGGTGCATTTTTAGAGGCAGTTTCCCAAACATCCTAGACAAACTTTTCCTAACTGGCATCATTTTAAAACTTTTAACACCCGTTCACTGCCAGGAAGACATGATTTAAACTATGTAAATAGGGGGAGAAGCAGCAATACTCTGTTCTGGGGCAGATGCAGTTGATCTTTTGGGAGGAAACTGAGCAGCTTAAAGGCAGTCCTGAAGGCAAGATAGATGCCATGGATCAGTCTTGAGCAGCAAAACAAGCAGCTTAAAAACAGCCTGAAAGACCAAATGGAGGCCTCCAACATGCAGCTGATGAAGAGTGTGGCGTTCCCACATAAGGAGAGTAGAGCTATGCCTGATCAGCCATGACAGGGGGTTCAAACTGACCCAGCATCTCAGCTGCAAGAGGGCCCAGAAAGATGCTTACTTAGAAAGAGATGGGTTGTGCCCCCTTGAGTGCAGAGTGGAGTAAAGCAGGAGGCCAAGACATTCTCTGAGGGAACCAGTTTGAACATATCTACATAATCCCCATTGAGGGCAAGTTCAGAACCTGGGAAGTCATCGGTGGCAGCACTAGTGGACTTCTTTGTACCTTTCACTAATGCCCCACTTCAAAAACTGAAGCGAACTTTCCCATTGAAAGTAATAGAAAGTTGATTAATCTGTTCCAGACGGTCCGTAGAGTACTTAAACTGAAGTGTTCATAAACTGAAGCGAACTTTCCCATTGAAAGTAATGGAAAGGGGATTACTCCATTCCAGATGGGTCTGCGGCGTTCGTAAACCGAAAATTCGTAAACCGAGGTGTTCATAAACCGAGGTTCCACTGTAGCTGAAATGTTGAAATGTAAAAATGGGGTTGCAGAGAATGGTTATTTTTGACATTTTGTGGTTTCTGCATTGCAGAGGGTTGGATTAGAGGACTCTTTACACTATTAGACATACCTGAAGTGAACAAGTGGAGATGACTACAGGGGCACTGTGTTTGAAGGAGGGAATATTTTCTGTGCTGCAGTCACAGTCTGTGGTTAGATCTGTTGGAGGTTGGGGGAATCATTGCACAAATGGCTGTAAAAATGGTTCAGGGTTCAATATACACCAATATGCAAATAAACATTTTAAAAATAATAATCTTGCAAAGTAAGTCAGGTAGATACACCATACACCATGACTTGACCAGGCTAACCACTGAGCTTCATGGCAGAGAAGACTTGGAACTGGCATCTGCATCATTTGAACACAACATTCTATTTGTTTGCACTTGCTCACAAGGCACATGCTTTTATATGTTTAGGGGAAAGAGCATGTTCTTGTCTAAGCTTTGAGCAGCATTTTATAAAATAAAAATTCCATCAAATCATAATAATTAGCGCACCACAATTTGTGCACAAAATCCCTCCAAATACCCGTCAGGGATACTCTCATGCCTGACCCAATGAAAAAGAATTACTCTGAGATTTCACATTAAATCTTACAGGCTACAAACTTAATCCTCATAATATTCAGGAAATTGCAAAGGCACAGGCATTAGAAGTTACAACCTTTGTTTTGGCTCTGACTTGAAAAGAAGTGCTGCAAGATTTCATTCCACGATCTTTTGAAAGAAGTCTGGCTTTTGAATATGAATTTCTCAAAGGAAGCCATGATTAAGGCAACACCAAAGGCTTCACATGCTAAAGAGTACTTACTACAAACCATTTTATAAACTCAACCTTACCACCATATACACAAAGTATTCCCAGAGATGGCAGCTATCCATCCTGGCAGCCACAACAAAGCAAATAATATGTTCAAAGAATGCAACTGCCTGAAATGCCAAATGGTTGTAACTACACAGAGCACATGTCAGTCTTTAAAATTTGCCAGTGTGCAGCCTGCACATTCCAAACGAACCAACTTCACATAAGGGAAATAGGAAGTGAATAAGATTTATTTACAAATGTAGGATTTATACAAGGATTAGTTTCTAAGCTCCACACAAATTTTAGATATTGCAAGGGATTCGGCACATGCTTGTTTGGAGGAAGTGTAGTGCTTCTTTGCAATGCCTAAGGCCTACTCTTTTGGCTCAAATTAGGGTAAATTTGAAGGGGCCCAATCTCTCATTTCACTGCTTGAAATGTGAGCAGCAAAATGGGGGCGGGTATCTCAGCTCGGTGCTAATGAAGACACAAGCAGAGGCTGTGCAATGAGCCATTATACAATGTCCTCTCATCAGGGACATGTTTCCATGTCTGTATTCATATGCCAGGTGGAAGGAGATATGAGAGGAGAATAAAGGTTTTGTTGAGCTCTGTTTCCATGAGAAGAGAAGCAGCTTATGCACCTATTGGGAAGGACCTGTAGATGCCAGAGGCAAAGAGTCTAATTTGTGTGTTCAGACCTTTAAACCTCCCCCTTAAATAAATTCACACAAGACTCAAAATTTTTGGTTTGTTTTTTGGCAGAATTTAGGCCACAACTTTATTGATTACAGCAAGTGAGTGTTTGCATAGGCTCTGGGTTGCCTAGTTCCATGCACCGTTGCAGGTAGCGCTGACCCAGAGCTCTATCGTACGTCAGCCAGGGGTGAACACCTGGAATGGCGGAAAGCCGGGGACTTGCTATGTCCACCACCCAGATGTCCCCCTGGACTCAGGCACGGGCACAACCCCTCACAGGGTTGACCAAACCATTGAGTCCCTGGATTCCTTTAACGGAATACCCCTTCACATAGGGATGGCGAGAGCATTCCCCCATCTCTATCACCTGAACCAGAGCCTATCCACAACCTTACATGTTGTGACAATTTGCTATGCGGCAGGCAAAACCCAAATGGCATCAGCCAAGTGTGGGAAATTCCTGCCGTGCCCCTGTCCCAATGACAGATGACACATGACGGCATAGCAAGGTAAAGTGCACAAACCCTAAATATAGGGAGTGGTGGGCGGGTGCTCCGATGCACTGACCAAGAGAGAAAGCTCAGGGTCATATGCATTGGCATATATAGGTCCCTTGATCCATTTGGCTAGCGTCCCATTCGTCAGATTAAACCCAGCAACAAGGGACTTACCAATCAGGTGTTGTGGCTATCCAATCATACCCACCCCACAACACAGGGGTTTGGTTGCCAGGTCTCACTGCAACACGTGCCCTCTTTGAGGGAGGACACTGTAGCTTGCTAGTTTACTCTGTATAAGGATTTTTGTTTGGATTTGGGAGAGGAGAGGTACAGAGGCGCATTGGATCATCACTTCATCTGCAGTCTGAAGGGATTCAGTACAGAAGACATTTACCCACCTCACCTGTTGCCTGCGAAAAACAGGCCTATAAAACACCAGCTCCCATATAAAATGAAATGACTGCCTCATCATAGCATGAAAATGAGGAGAAGTGAAATGAGGAAGGGTATAAATGGGAACAATTTCTTCTTCAGAGAGTAACAGTGGGCTGTGCAGAAGGTTGCAAGGGTGTTTATGTGCAACTCTTCAACTTCACAGTTAGGTCCCACAACTCAAATTTCGCTGAGCAACTCCACCAATTATGTACTTGCACATAAGTTAATCATGGAACAGTATTAGTGTATTTCACATTACATGGTTCTTTGTTCTAAAACTTTTATCTGAAATAGACTACTGGTGATAAACAATTTTTTTAAAAAAAATAATACAAAAACAAAATCAATTTTTCCTCAGTGCAGCCAGTCTCCCTTGTAATTGGTATTTACAAGGTAGTAATTATTCTCTTGCAATCTATAAAAAACCATGGTAAATGGTACACATTAGATTTTTCATCATTTGCATGCTATGCCTTCATATCTATGCACTTTACCCAAACCACAATAGGTGGACAGTGATTTCTAGATTATTTTCCATTGAGTTTTCTCACAGCCTTTTGTGCTCTAGTCATATGTTTTTTCCTGAGGTTTTCAGCTTAAATAGGTACCTGTCAGCTCCATCTTTAACAGGACAGCTTTAAGTGAATTAGTAAGGCATCCCCCCCCCGAAAGTTGAGCATTCCAAAAATATTGTACATTTCAAGAGCAACCAATTGTTCCAAATGAGCAGCAGACAGAATGGACAGTGCAGGCAAGTGGGCAACTCAGGGCAGCTCGGGGGGGGGGGGAGGGGGCCTGGCAAGTTCTAAGGGGAGGGGGTGGTTTGGCAGAGTTTTATGGCAGGGGTTGCTGAGGTGTCAAAGGGGGAGGGATGTCCATTGGTGAGGTTGGCTGCTGGGAGAGTGGAGCTGGCGAACAAAGTGAACAGGGGTTCAGCATCCAACAATGAAATATTACTGATACGGTAAGGCTGTCATCAAATGAGCATCGTTAACAAAACAAAATGAGACTAGGTGCAGCCTTGTTCTCTATTATGGATAAGTTAAATCTGCTAGAATCAATGGACCTTATGAATGAGTAAGAGCAGGCATTGTCTTCTATGATTCAGTGACAATTAGTTTCCTGCAGCCAAGAGCTAAACTAAATGGTAAATTCTTTTGACAGAAGGCAATTTCATCTCTTTTAGCATAATGAAATCGTAATGAGTACCAAAGGTTTCTTTGAGTTGTGCAGTAATAACCTCAAATGTTTGTGATTGAAAATAACTTGTTCTGAAAATGAGAAAGGAAAGGAAGGGGGTATTCACATAATTCACAGTCAGACTCCGGACAAATCTTCACCAGTATAGTCAGATGTGTTCAAATAATCCATGGCACACGTTCACTCCACCACTCATGCCCACCTAGGGTTGCCAGACTTAATAGAGGACAGGACTTCTGTGCCTTTAATTGCCCTGCTCTCTTTTGAGTCTGGAAACCTTCAAGAGAAACCAGCAGACCCTTTGCTTGGAAATGAAACAAAGGGTCTGCTAGTTTCTCTTTAAGGTTTCCAGACTGAAAAGAGAGCAGGGCAATTAAAGGCACAGAAGTCACGTCCGCTATTGAGTCTGGCAACCCTAGCTGTGAGGTACCTTTCTGAGTGCCCATCCTGTGACTGTTCAACTATTGGATTAGAACATTTGTGCACTTGGGGTATCTTTGCCTTTGTAGTGTAAAGGATTTCAGGGGAGCAAAAAAGCAGGATTGCAGAACAAGCCATCCAAGGAAAGAAAGGCCCTGGAGTAAATTGCGCTTTGCAGTTTCACAATTTTGCACAGCAGGTTCCTATTGAAAATTTGCATTGTAATTTGAATTTTGTTGTGAATCTATGACTCTGTAAATTTAGTATTATCAATTGTTCACGTTAAATAAAAAACTGTTATTATTCATGTTTAGTTTTGCTCAGAGCTGATCAGCATCACAAGTTTTGTAGTTTTAAAGATGTACAAATGCGTAGTTGTCCTAACGCCCTGGTGTCCAGTTAAAACACCTGTGAAGATATATGATGTTATACTAAATGGTTAGAAAATTACCAGAATACATAAAAGAAAGATCATTTGCTGTGAGTGGATTCTTCAAATGCACCACAGATTTTGGAATCTCCACAGAATGATCAGATCAGGGTTTAAAGGGCAAAAACCATCATATTCAGTGGTAACACTGTTTTAGTAATGCTTTTGACTTGCACCCCTATCTCTCAGAACCCTTGAGGACCTCAAGAAAAAAAGCACTGGTGCTGAACATTGTTAGGAGACCCCTATTGTCCTTACAGAGCTACAACTCCTAGAGGGGTTTAAAAGGCAATTCCTCTTCGCAAAAAAACTCTGGGAATTGTAGTCCTGTGAGGAGAATAGAGGTTTTCTTTTTGGTTCAGGAGAAAAATATGTATAAAGAGAATTCCTGGATGCCAATATCCAAGTTTGGAGCAAGTACTCCTTGGTGAGAGAACCTCAACAGAGAGTACCCCAACTCTTCAAAGGTGTGGTTCGTGTGTTTTTTCATACAGCATTCAGAAAAAGTTCTACAGGCCTGAAGAGTAGCTTGTGAGAGCCATGTGGTCTGAACTGGAGCAACCAGCTCAAACATCTTTATACACTGAGCTTCTCGGGTAGACTGAAGGAACAAAGGCTTGATTACCTAGTTCCTCCCTAAAGGAGCTAAACCTGGCAGGACAGCTTACTCGTAAGGTCTTAACCCCTTCATGCATTAATTAGACTTAAGCACAGGGCCGTCATAAGCCGATCTGGCACCCTGGTGCGACTGATCCCTCCGGCGCCCCCGCCCCATTTCCCAGCACGGCAGGTGGGCGCAGCGCAGTTGCTGCATGCACAGCTGCGTTGCGCCCCCTGGCGGGCGGGCGCCCTGGCGCCCCGCGCCACCCAGCCTGGCTGTAGGGCCGGCCCTGCTTCAGCATGTTGCTTATATGAGGCTTGTTAACCTACACTTCTAACTACTCCCAGCACCCCATATGAGAGCTGCAGGCTCACTGCACACTTCAAAATTGGAACAGAACAACAACAGATGCAGAGCTAAAGGTGCAATATGATGGCCCCATTCCACTCATATTGCTCCTTTATGGCAGTAATGCCCTATGAGGGCTCCTTGTGTGACAGGAGTACAGGGTCACTCTGTACATTGGCTGAGCTGCTTGTGATATCATGGAAAGTTCACAACAGCTTTGACTGTCGAGCGTCAACACAGTGATAACAAGCAGTGTAGCTGCTTTAAGATAAATTTTAAAACTTGGCTGAGATGAGAGGGAAGAATTGTGTACTGCTGCTCTCTATTTTAGTAATATTTCACAGATTTTAGGATTCACAATTTTAGCACAGAGACTGGAGGTTTAATCTTGATGTGCAATAAAAAATGTTCGCAGAACAAGATGCACCACATTAGCTATCTGATGTCATCATGTTTATTTACAGACTCGAAACATGGACAAGCCATATGCAGTGCTCCCCCTTTTTGTGAGTCACGCTAGCCTGAACTTTTGCTCATTTCATTTCAATATGTTCCTCTCAAAGGGTGCATATTAGGCATCTGTCTTTATTAATATACTTTAATTAGGAGCTTGAGAAGTGAGTAATAATCTGGCTAAGGTTTTTTTTTGGGGGGGGTGCCTCAGAGACTACAATCAAAGGACAAGTTAAGTGTTGGTAGAGAGGCATGCAGCAAAAATGATAAGCCTTTGATGAACTGTAATTAGTAATTAAATTATTTCACTCACTGTGCATGACACTGGGCTTCCAAATCCCACATTGCTTGTTTATATATTGACACATGTACTTTCTGCTAGATGATATAATGTGGGCCATTAGCGCCCCCTTTTACAGCCTTAGACTCTTTGGATCAAGACTGCTGAATACACCCAGTCATCCACCACCAACTCTGGCAGTGCCCTATTCCAGCAGCCACAAGATGTGTAGCCTCGCACTCTGTTACTGCCTGAGTGCATTTGAGCATGGTGTTGTATATAAGAACTATAAGGAGCCTGTTGGATCAGGCCAATAGCCCATCTGCGCCAGAATGCTGTTCTGTCTTCACTTTGGCCAAGCCGATGTCAATAAAATCTGGTTCAATTCCTAACTCTCTCTGTCCCTCCTGCTCTGTCTCTGCCCTGTTTGTGCCAAGTCACTTCCTGGTATCTGTTCCATTAATCTGTACCTTCCCTTCAGTTTCACTAAATTTCTCTCCCTGTGTACTGCCCTAACCCTCTTACTTAGTTCCACATACAGTGGTACCTCTGGTTATGGACTTAATTCGTTCTGGAGGTCCGTTCTTAACCTGTTCTTACCACTTTAGCTAATGGGCATAGCTGCCAAGTTTTCCCTTTTCTCACGAGGAAGCCTATTCAGCATAAGGGAAAATCCCTTAAAAAAAGGGATAACTTGGCAGCTATGCTAATGGGTCTCCCACTGCCGCTGCACCGCCGGTGCACGATTTCTGTTCTCATCCTAAGGTAAAGTTCTCAACCCGAGGTACTACTTCCGGGTTAGCGGAATCTGTAACCTGAGGTGTTTGTAACCCGGTACCATTGTTACAATTAATAGTATTTTTTCTTGCAGCTGGAAGGAGCTAAACCATTTAATAGGTTTAAAGAAATGGTCACATTGGAGTTTTACACAACAGCCTGTGAGGATACCATAGCACTTTGGATTCCTGATTAATAGGTTAAAAATCACTAACTAATCAAAGGACAACCCAATCCCTGCTGAGCCATGCACAGGATTCCAGGAGTCTTGGCCATCAACCAGGGGCTGTGCTCTTTTGGAGAACTGAAGACGTGGCCACAGCTGCTATAACTTTCAGAAATACAATTTATGCACATATTTACACCTGAATCTAGATGGAGGGAGTCCAGATCTTACAGCATGGTCAACAAGAGGAGCTTGTTCCCCACAGCAGTGCAGCATTGGAGTCCAAGGCAACTCTCCCACCCTGCCTTCAGCCAGGCTGTCAAAGATGAATCTCTGTCTTGGTTCTCCCTTCTCCTTCCCATAAAAAAGGTAAAGGGACTCCTGACCATTAGGTCCAGTTGTGACCGACTCTCGGGTTGCGCGCTCATCTCGCATTATTGGCCGAGGGAGCCGGCGTATAGCTTCCAGGTCATGTGGCCAGCATGACAAAGCCGCTTCTGGCAAACCAGAGCAGCACATGGAAACGCTGTTTACCTTCCCGCTGTAGTGGTACCTATTTATCTACTTGCATTTTGACGTGCTTTCGAACTGCTAGGTTGGCAGGAGCTGGGACCAAGCAACGGGAGCTCACCCCGTCACAGGGATTCGAACCACCGACCTTCTGATCAGCAAGCCCTAGGCTCAGTGGTTTAACCACAGCGCCACCTGGGTCCCCTTCTCCTTCCCATAACACCTTGCTAAAGACACTCTTTTCCTGTCACCTCTCTCACACACCCCATCACCTTGGTACCATTGATCTGCCCAGGTCCCTCTTAGATGGGGCCATGGACACCTTTTGTAATGTCAGCACCTTGGTTTATCCCTGGGGCTAGTCCTGTGAAGCTGCCTGGGCTTGGGATCCTAAATGGAAAGCAACAGTGCTTGGCTTAGTTTTAATTGACCCAACTTTGCTTACTTCATGAATTTATGAGTTTGCTCAAATTTTAGCTCTTTGCTGACTCTAGAGACTATGGTGAGTCCCCTTCCACAAATACATAACAGATGGTTACAGTTGTATATGTCAATGACAAAATGTGTAATTTCTTTAAATTTGTTTTTATATTGTCTCCTTACAGCACCTTCCCTAGACTCCTAGTCTGTCCACAAGGTAAACTGAGTGGCAGTCTTGATATACCTGCTTTTGATTATCATCCTAAAACACTGCCATGCTTAAATCCCACAGATTTCACAGAGATTCATGCTAAGGTTATCAGACGTTCCTGGGGACAGTCCCCGGATTTACAAATCAGTCCCCTGACAAAATTGATCTATTTACAGTGGTACGTCAGGTTACAGACGCTTCAGGTTACAGACTCCGCTAACCCAGAAATAGTACCTCGGGTTAAGAACTTTGCTTCAGGATGAAAACAGAAATCATGCTCCGGCAGCGCAGCAGCAGCAGGAGGCCCCATTAGCTAAAGTCAAGGTTAAGAACGGACCTCCAGAACAAATTAAGTTCTTAACCCGAGGTACCACTGTAATAGGAAGTTGAAAAGTGTCCCCGGATTCACTGAAAAAAATCTGGTAACCTTAATCTAAGCAAGCACCCTCCCATTGAGATCAATTGTTATTCACTTTGGCTAGATCGAGCCCCTTTGCTTGACAGATGCTTTATTCATGCTGATACTTTCTCATTTGTTTGTCATTCTACACACCATTTGAAAAAGTTTAAATAAATCCTAGCATAATGTGCTTGATATAGGGAACATATGGGGATAAGAGGCACAACTGAGGTATAATTAGAATGGACGGTTTTAGCTCCTCTCACCGATCACTCACAATTTGTGACAGTTGCATCTAAGAGCAGCTCAACGGTATAGACCATGGGAAAGGTGATTAGAGGGGGACGCTCTACTCTCTTTGCTCGAATAATGAAATGATTAGAAACTGAGCCTGAGCAAACAGCTCAGAGAGTGCAGCTCTTTTATTTAGACTAGTGAGGTTAGTTCACACCAAACCTTTCAAACAAGACAAATTCTCATTCTTGTCAAAAATGTGAGAGAGTGAACAAAAGAACAGTACAATATGAAAATCATGTTACAGAGGGAAATCGCATAAAAGGAACCTCTTTGCGCTCTCATGACCACTGAAACAGAGACGTCTCTTACCCAGTAATTACCTGAATAGAACTGATGGATTGAATGTGTGCTCTGAATAAAAAAAAAATGAGAGCATGCATAAGACTAGTAAAGAATACTAAAGGGGGGAAAGCTGGAGCCATCTTATAATATGTAATGCATCTTATTAAGGAACTCTGTTTTCTTTCTTTTTAAAATAAATTTTATTAAGGTTTATAGAGAAAAATACCAAATGTAATATCTTTTACATTTTTTTTTTTAAAAAAACCAAACCAAGACTTTAATCTAGATACAATAAAAACACCAAGGGGCGGGGGGAGGGGGAGAGAAAGATTTTTTTTTATAAAAAAAGTAGCAAAGAGGTTAAAAGAGAAAGATATAAAAATAAAATTCAGAAAATAAAGAACTTTCAATTCTTCATCTGTCCGCTATACAAAAGCAACATTCACCTCGTCCAATACATATAACATCCAACAAAGCCACTTTTTATAAACAGACATTATCTTCAATCCTCAAATCCAGATATCATTCTTTCTTCTTCATGCAAAAAGTCTGTGATAGGTTTTCAACCTTTAACATTAACAATGACTTTTCCCTGATTAAACACGTCGATTTTGCCATATCAGCTAAGCGTGTTTCTGATATTGTATTAAGATGTGTCAGAACTGAAAACTGCCATTTCCACTATGCAATGGTCTACTAACATGTGAGGTGCCATTGTCTCATAAGAACAGAAGAACTGACTTGAAGAACTGACTTAATATCCATCTAGCCCATAACTTCTTTCCAACATAAGAGGAGTCCTGCTAAATCAAACCAAAGGCCAGTATTCTGTTCTCACAGATTCAGAAGCAAGATGCAAGGTTATTTATCAGTAGTGATGAGTAGAAGCCATTGTCCACAGTAAATTTGTCTCTAATCTTTCGAAAGCCCTTTTTAGAAAGTTCACAAGCGGGACACACAAGGGGGCAGGGTTCCTTGTTCATGTTCAGCATCTGATTGTCAAATATGTTTAGCTTTTGAACGTGGAAGTTCAGTAGCTATCATGGAATTTCTCTTATATTATCATGGCTAGCTATCAGGCATCATTGACAGCAGTATTCTCCAGGAGTACGCTCAATCATTTTAAGAGCTATCTAAGCTAATGACCATTCTGTGCCAGTGGATTTAATAAGTTCTATGTGTTGCTTGAAGATAATTGCCATTTTGTTTGTCCTGGGCCTGCTAGAAATCAATATTTATCATCCTTCCTCTTGCATGTTCTTCTTTTAAACTGAATTCCCCAAGCTTTTATTTGAATTGCACATACCACTGCTGCCCTGACCAAATTCATTTGTCCTATTGTATTTGTCCTGCAACAAATATTTGTCCTGGCTTAAAGAGCAATACAAGATACTTCAGCATGGTGTGGACAGTAGTTGAACTTTAATCTATCATTGAACATTGCTCATTTTTGCTGGATACTTGCTGGTTGCTAGAATTTTTGCTGGCCAAGGCAGGCCTAGTTCTAATTGAAAAAAGCACTTCTTCTGTTCTTAAGCTTTAATGCACAGGCAAGGTGCGTTATGACGTGACTCTTTAAGAGGTCCTGGGCATATACTTTTGCTTGGTACATTTAAAATACATCAATAGATCATAAAGATTCCAGTAAGAAAAAAGAAAAGGAAGATAACACCCTGCAAGACTGAAGTCAGTCCACCTCTCCCTTAGCATACTGAAAATCAAGGGCCTCCATTAAATTAAAGCTGTAAAGAATAGCAAGGGGAGGAAATCCTTCTGAAGCATATTGATTCAAAGTTGTTAGTGTCTCATCTAATTTAAAATCTATTCTAAACTCAATAACAGACAAGTGTACATAAGATAACTGCTAATGAATGCCATCTAAGCTTGAAAAGGAAAAGGAGGCTAATATTATCTGAGATCATGAATTCTGGGTAAAGAGAGAAGTGCTTGGTTTCTTCAAGGATGCAAGCTTGGAAACTGAAACTGCATGCACCAAGAATTATATATCAGGTCATGGACCAAGCCTCTGTTGTGTTAACATAAACAAACAGAGCAAGGCAAATCCTCCCCAAACACCAGAATTTTCTACAGTCTTAAAATAACTTTTACACAAGTACCACTTAGTCCTTGATGTTGTTGAACTATGAATTGAACAGATGAACCAAGCAATGTGATGTTTTGGCAACACTGAGGTGGGCTTTCTCACTTGTAGCCCCAGGGTTGTAGAATGCTCGTCCTGCTGAAATATGAGAGGCCCCATCAGTATTGGCATTCTGCCAGCTTTGAAGATATATGTGTTTACACAAGACTTCAACCTCCTGTTTTAATTGTTGTTTTAACTTGAAATCATTGTCCTAGTTTATTTGGCTTGTTTTATTGCACCTTTTAATTGTGCATGCTTATTTTAACATTTTGATGAAATTGTTTTATTCTGTATTTTAATTACGTGTTTCTTGTAATTGGTTTCACATTTGTAAACTGCTTAGAAGCCACCTTGGCAATTAAGTGGTATATAAATTAATAAATCATTTTCTGACTATGCTACATCACAACAGATTGGAATACTGGGAACAGTTCATACTGCCTTTACTTCATAATTGTCAGCCAGGGGGGTTATGGATACTTGGGTGCTGTTCTCTTGATCTGGGTTTACTCCCTATGATGCTCAGCTCCACAATAATTAATTTTAAATTATTTTTTTAAAAAAAAACACCAGTAAAACATCAAAATGGTATAAAAATAGCACATAGTTCACTTCCTGCTTTTCAATATTGGCCTAGAAGATGACTCTTCTTCTCCATCAAAAACTTGGAGAAAGAGGCGAGCACAGAAACTACACAGTATCAGGACCAGCTGAATCACAAGAAAGTCATTCCACAACTTGGGGTGCCACCACTGAGAAGACCCTCTACCACATAATTGAACTGTGAATGCCACTTAGAGATGGGGCAAGGAAAATGGCCCCACTGGCAGATCTTAAAGCCTAAGCAGGACTATACAGGGATAAATGCTCTGTCAGCTAGCTAGGCACGATGTCATTCAGGTCATCACTAAAACCTTGAGTTGGGCTTGGAAGCATCAGGCAACCAGTTGAGAAGTAATACGGTTCCAGGTGGCGGAACCAATACAAACCTTTGCAGCTGCATTTTGAACCAGTTGCATCTTCTAAACCATTTTCATGGCAGAAAGTGAGGAGGAATTAAAGAACCTTTTAATGAGGGTGAAAGAGGAGAGCACAAAATATGGTCTGAAGCTCAACATCAAAAAAACTAAGATTATGACCACTGGTCCCATCACCTCCTGGCAAATAGAAGAGGATGAAATGGAGGCAGTGAGAGATTTTACTTTCTTGGGTTCGCTGATCGCTGCAGATGGTGACAGCAGTCACAAAATTAAAAGACGCCTGCTTCTTGGGAGAAAAGCAATGACAAACCTAGACAGCATCTTAAAAAGCAGAGACACCACCTTGCCGACAAAGGTCCATATAGTTAAAGCTATGGTTTTCCCAGTAGTGATGTATGGAAGTGAGAGCTGGACCATAAGAAGGCCGGTCACCGAAGAATTGATGCTTTTGAATTATGGTGCTGGAGGAGACTCTTGAGAGTCCCATGGACTACAAGAATATCAATCCTGAGTGCTCACTGGAAGGACAGATCCTGAAGCTGAGCCTCCAATACTTTGGCCACCACATGAGAAGAGAAGACTGCCTGGAAAAGACCCTGATGTTGGGAAAGATGGAGGGCACAAGGAGAACGCGGCGACAGAGGACAAGATGGTTGAACACTGTTCTCGAAGCTACCAACGTTAGTCTGACCAAACTGCGGGAGGCAGTGGAAGACAGAAGTGCCTGGCGTGCTATGGTCCATGGGGTCACGAAGAGTCAGACATGACTAAACGACTAAACAACAACAAACCATTTTCAAGTGCAGCCCTACATAGAGTAGATTGCAGCACTCTAAACTGAAGGTTACTAGATCATGGATCACTGTGCTTTCCTGTTTAACAGCTCTTGACATGATCTAGACCACACTTCAGTTGTAATAATCATATATTATACAGTCCCATACCTCTCTGGAAACTGACTTTCAGGACAAACTTAGCAATTGGCAGTCTGTCTTCTCCTGTCATTAACACCACAATCTGTTTAGTAACGAGAAAGATGAAACATTTCAAGGCCTATATGATTCATTCTGCTACTTGATCTCTGGATACTTCTCATTTCAAACTCAACTCCTAAACAGTTCCAATTTTTGCTTGCCTTTATTTGATTGCAGGGGGGGGGGGGCTAACATTTGCAAGACTCTAGGCCTGTCTGCAGAAACATGCTACGTACGACACTTCACTTCCTTTATGCCATAAGTAATTTAACAATTCCCAGGAGAGAGAAAAGTTAACAATTGTTTTGAAATATATTTTTCTCTGCTCTCTTGTTCAGACAAATAGAAGGACCTTAAAGCATACAGCAGGAAGGGAAGGTGTACTCTTAAACCCAGACTTAAACAGGCCATAAACAAATATAAAGGACTTGGTTTAGCAAGGTGAGCTTTGGATCTTAATAATTGTGCCCGTGTGACACATTCTGAAGCATGCAGTATTTCTAGAACCCTAAAGTGCTGTTATGAAAAGAACAACATATGACAGAATTCTGCAGAGATTGGAGCCTTTGGTTCTCTGTGGTCACATAATGAGCCTGCACTGAGCCATTCTACCTGTAAAAAGCAGATTTGTTGCATTTTATTTAATGTAATGGAAAGTCTGAGGTCTTTCTTTTTCTCCAGGTTAGAGGGAATGGCACATTCCATTTTAATAATTCATTCCTTCAGTTTCTTTTAAAAATAATCATATTTTTTTAATTTCCAAAGAGAGAAAAAGAAAGCTCTTGTATACACTCTACTCTACAGTGATTTCTTAAACAAGCAGGCTTTGCGTCTGCCATTTGACAAAGGCTGCATGCAGAAATCAGTTGTAGTCTTTTTTCTTTTTAACAAGTCTTGTTACCACTGAGATTGTATACAAACAGAAAGCGTGAAAAACTGGGAAAGCAAGGATACTTTTGTAGGGGACTGGAGAGCATGACTGGTGCAAATAACCTTTAAGAAGAATATTTGTGTATTCCTATGGAAAGTGATTGAAGAAAACCTCTCCCTGTTGCCTCCTAGTTGAAATGGAAGATTTGGAAGATGGACAATATCTTAAAGAATTTTAATTAACCCAGCAGCATAATTCAGTTAAAATATTAAGCACTTTTAAGACCCACTGAAGAAAGTTAGACAGTTAAACAGCTGTTTTCATTTACCCACCTCCTAATGGAAATATATGAGACTTGAAAGTTCTGGCTGGGTCATCATGCTCCATCTCAGAGCAATTGCCAAAGTCTTTGATTACATGGTGTATTTGCATTAAAACAACCACGGCGCTCTGAAGTGGCAACTGAAACAAGGATAGACAGCATGCCTCTGCAAACCAAGAGCTGGACAATTCCCCCAACACACACTTTTTTGGTGAGGAAATACTTTCAATGACCTGTTGCTTACAGAAGAAAAAGAATCCAGACTTCTGGAAAGATTACAAAATATATCTACGTGGTTCTGCCTTGGGCATTCAATATTGTAGTGTGCCATTAAGCTATTCTAAAGTAAAGAAACTCTGAGGAAAAAAAATATTATGAACCAAGCTAATCACTTTAGCTGAAGGAATGAATAATAACAAGACTCCTCAAGATTTATACAGAAGCCAGCAAAAAGCATATGAGCATTAAGCAACATAATCTGAAAATCTTCCACACATGAAAGTGTTTACTGTGGCAATCATCAATGAGAACACTGTGACAGGCATCGAGATCATTTATTTTATTTTATTTCTAAAAGTATTTATATACCACCAATTCATAAAATATTAGGGTGATGTACAGCAACATGTAAACAGTAAAAGATGAAAAACCATGAAAACGGTAGAGAAAAACCAAACCGTGATTCATGTGAATCAAGATTCACAGTTGCAGAATCTATGCTTTGTGATCTATTAACCTTTGAAATAAGCCACTTAAGGCTGCAGAGTAGAGAAAGAATGTGTAGTATTGATCTATCTGATCCTGGAATAGTTCCACCACCACACTACTTTCCAGGCAGCTCGTTGGCTCCTCACGGCCTGGCGAAGTTATAAATACTTCCAAGGAAGGGCAACCATAAGGCCCTGGCCTTGCTGGTTTGCCTCCCTACCAACTCCAGGTGTGGCTTTTCCTTTTCCCTGATCCTCACTTCCCTTTCATCTGTCACATTTTGTGTTGCTTGTCTGCCCTTCTGCCTGTAGTCTGCATAATTCCTTGCTCCAACCCCTTCTCTGGTTATGTTGCAATCCAAAAAAAAGGGCTTATCTTCTGAGTTAGGCCAATAAAACTCAGAGACAAGAGGAGTTAGGAGTCCATTTTGCTTATTGCAAAGCAATAGGCTACAGTCGAATCATTTCACAAAACTGCAACCCCGCCCAATGTGGGGCAGAGGAATTTATAACATTTCAGACAAAGGATTTTGATTTAACCAATCACATAAACCATTACATCATTGCATATTTAATATTCATCATTACCTCATTTCATATTTAATACGCATGTGCAATAAGCATTGCTAACTAAACTTTGATTCTCACTGCGATCTGTTACATATTGTTAGTTTACATGGATGGGAACCTGTGTTACGTGTGGATGTAACAACTTATGTTCTAGTTTATGAATTGCTTCTTTGTGATTGACGTATTAGCTGACCTTCTATCCCAGTAGGGACGGCTTCTTGCTGAATCATCAGTTTTTTTAAAAGCATCAGGTTACCATAACTCTTCTAATATAAGCATATTCCAAGATTTATTGGGATTTTTGTTATCATCTTAATTGTGGCCCTTTGGGCCCCTGCTACAGTTAGATTTCTTCTAGTTCAAAATTTGACTTGCAATTGGTTCTTGCTTTCTATTGGCCCTCCTCTTGATTCTTGATTCATTGGTTTTAAAAATAAAATTTTCAACAGTTTGATGAACCTATCCTAGTTGCATGCTTTGGGAAAGCTAGCTTTGAAAGAGTGGACCGAATACCTAACATGACCAGTAAGTAAAAAATGTTTTTTAATGTAGATTGCATATCATATCCAATGTCTCCAACTTCCACTGTGCTCATGTGTTGGTAATATCGTGTCCTCCCTAAAAGAGGGCACATGTTGCGGTGAGACCTGGAGTCTGACCTCCTTTGTTGCGGGTGGGTAAGATTGGTCAGCCACAACACCCGATTGGTAGGTCCCTTGATGTTGGGTTCAATCTGGCCAATGGGATGCAGTCCAAACGGATCGAGGGACCTATATATACCCATGCACGTGTCCCAGAGCTTCCTCTTTTGGCTCGTGCATTAGGAACAACCGCCCACCTCTCACTACTTTTAGGGCATTTTGTGATTGACCTTGCTATGCCGTTGTGTGTCGTCTGTCATTGGGACAGGGGCACGGCAGGAATTTCCCCCACTTGGCTGATTGTCTGTTGCCATTTGGGTTTCGCCTGTCACACAGCAAATCGTCACAACTTGTAAGGTTGCGGATAGGCACTGGTTCAGGTGATAGGGATGGGAGAACGGTCTCACCATCTCTATGTGAAGGGTATTCCATTAAAGGAATCCACGGACTCAAACGGTTTGGTCAACCCCCCAGAGGAGGTTGTGCCCGTGCCTGAGTCCAGGGGGACATCTGGGTGGTGAACATAGTCTGTTCCCAGCTTTTCGCCTATCCAGGTGTTCACCCTTGGCTGACCTATGCTGGTGCCCTGCGTCAGCGCTACCTGCAAGGGTGCAGGAAGCTAGTCGAACCAGAGCCTATGCAACCACTCACTTTCTGACACTCAAGTCTTCAGTGCACTCTCGGCTAAAAAAAAAGAGAGCAAAACTCTGTAGTGCTGCTGCTGAAACTTATCAACATTTGGAAATAAGGAGTGCATTACCATATTTTTTTCTTCCCTAGTTCTATTTTCCTAGTCTGCTCTCTCACTCGGTTCCTTTTTTCTTCTTTTTAATTAAACTAATAGCCAGGCCCTTTGTCTTTCTTATGTGAGTCCATAGCCAGTAATGCTAGCTAAAAGCAAATCTGAAAACAGTCTGGCGTTGATACAAAGAGCTGGGTCTTGGAGGGCCTGGTAAAAAGCATGCACCGCGAGCATAATTTCCAGCAGTCGTACTGCAGAAGGAAAACAAACCAGAAATTGCATCTTCTGTTTATTTCATTTCTGCTTTTGAATTTGTGTATCATTTGTGTACATTTTGGTTGAGCGCAAGGAATCCAGACTTCTGCAGAAACAAATTCCAACACCAATAACAGCTTTGAACTTCTCCCCCCAAGAGGGCAATTAATATTTTCAAAGGCAGTCAAGAGAGGAACTTCCTAGCTAGCCCAGGATGAAAACTGAAGAATAGTTAGAAAATGCAAAGACTGTCACTTGAAGGTGGTTTTTTTTAATGAATAATACTAATATTTTGCAATAAATTAATCTGTGTACGTTTCACTACAATTGAAGTTTCAAACACAGCATATATGTCAAGTCAACATGAGGTCCGGTCTTCCAATGATTTTACAAAGTTTTGTACAGGAAGCATTATATTGCTAGGAGGCCGAAAATGTTCTGAAATAAATAACCATAGGGTGGTTTGCTTCCATAGATGTTTACCAGAAGCCTGATGCTAGACGTCAAAAGGAAGTCTTCTGTTGACTTCAGGGAGTTTTGAACAAGCCCGACCAGGATGATCTAAAGAACAAGATATAATACAAGTAGTTATAACAACTGCATCCACCTTCATAGAAAAGCTGAAACCCAAATGCATGGGTTTTTTTTTAAAAAAAAAAATCTTGACTGGGAGAATTCTGTTGTTTGCTTCTTGGTAGACTATTGATTTCCCAGGAACAGGAGTTCCATTAATATCTCCCTTTTATACAGAGATGGCCAGAGCCCCAAATGAAAATGAAATCAAAGAACAAAACAGAAAAAGGCAACATGTCTCTCCATGTCAAAGTTTTTCTTGGATTGTGGTAACGCTGTACGTTCTGATTTGAACAGCTTCTTCATGTAAACTTAAGCAGTTGTGAAAGAAACATAGGCTTGTCTAGCCAGGCATGCACTCAGGGCAGCCTAAGCAGTCGTGTGAGAAATGACATTCTGCAAATGCAAATATCCGTTATGTGAAATGGGTAGGATTGCTTGAATAGAATAATGCAGAGAGCTTGGCAAATGTCACAGGCAGCTTTACATTTGGAAACCTTTCCAATAGAATACGTGTGGAGCCTTCCTGGTGTCAGAGACTGGTAGGGCTTCAAAGAGTGTGTGGCGGAGGCAGGAGACCAAAGCAAGGATCCGGGAGAAGGGACCAGCGATTTATGGGGTTTGGCACTGCCTGCAAGGCAAGAGCCAGGGCAGGGGGAGGAGGAGAAGACTGAATCGGTTCCCAAAGTAGCTGTGTTAGTCTGCTTTAGAAAAATCAACATGGAATGCTGCATCCCTTTAAACAGCAACATAATGTATAGTACCGTAAAACTTTTGTAAGTCTGAGGCTCTTCATTAGAAAAGTATATTTTGTCACCATCTTGCAGACACTTCATAGTGCATCAAGAACATGCTTTGGTATCAAGGCTCAGAAAGACGATATAAGCAAGAAGAGAAATATAGTGCACTGTGTCATATATTCTTACATGTTGCAGAGTATGCAAGTTCTCAAAAAGGCAAGCATTAGTTGGACCCAGGTGGTGCTGTGGGTTAAACCACTGAGCCTAGGGCTTGCTGATCAGAAGGTCAGCGGTTCGAATCCCTGTGATGGGGTGAGCTCCCGTTGCTCGGTCCCAGCTCCTGCCAACCTAGCAGTTCGAAAGCACGTCAAAAATGCAAGTAGATAAATAGGAACCGGTACAGCGGAAAGGTAAACGGCTTTTCCGTGTGCTGCTCTGGTACGCCAGAAGTGGCTTTGTCATGCTGGCCACATGACCTGGAAGCTATACACCGGCTCCCTCGGCCAATAATGCGAGATGAGCGTGCAACCCCAGAGTCGGTCACGACTGGACCTAATGGTCAGAGGTCCCTTTACCTTTACCTTTAGTTAGATTATATGGAATCCCAAAATCAACGATGGTCCTTTTAATGGGATAGGACTAGGTGTTTTTGTTTGAAAACAGAATGTAAGTAATCATGACCGTTCCCCACATAAAAGGGGAGGCGCATTTTGCGCGGTTGTGCGCAGCCCTCTGCGATCCCTGAGGCAGCCCTGGAAGTTCGGGCTGGATACTGGTGGTCTCTGCCCATGCAGTTACCTGTCCAATCCAGCTCGGGGAGGCGTTGCCGGGGGGATTGGCCAGGTAGGAGGAGGTAACCTTACCTTGCACACGGTTGAAGCAGAGTAATTCCTGGGAAGCAGTCGACGGCTCCAGAGCTTTCCCACCTTCCACTCCCAAAAAATTAATGATTGCATTACAGGTTATTTTCTTCCACAGGCGTACACGCACGCAGGCGCTGCTACGACAAGGTTGCTGTTGAAGGGCCGGAAAGGAATTTCCCTGCATTGGCAGGTTTCGCCTTTCCCGTAGCAATTTGTCACGAATTGGTGGATGCAGGCCTTGGGCGGAATCCTTTAGTCATCTACATCAGGCATCCCCAAACTGTGGCCCTCCAGATGTTTTGGCCTACAACTCCCATGATCCCTAGCTAACAGGACCAGTGGTCAGGGAAGATGGGAATTGTAGTCCAAAACACCTGGAGAGCCAAAGTTTGAGGATGCCTGATCTACATAAATGGGGGAGTGTGGGGCAGTGACCCCCCCGCCCCCATTGCGGCGGCGATAACAGGGTTCCTGTAAATGGGGCAAAGGGGGAGGCATTGACCATACGCAATAGGCTGTTAATTCCCTCTCCCTCCAGCGACTGCGATCGAGGGGGGGCAGGCTATCTGCTTGAACATATGTTTTCCAGAGCTAGCCCAACCCCAACACATGCTGGATAACCCTGAAATTACCCAGATCCCCGGCTGGGGGCTGGGAAGGATATACCCCCAATGCCTGAGCCAAGGTCTCCCTACACCTGAATTATTAATAAAGTTGTGGCCAATTTTAATCCCATAGAACGTGGTCTTGTGTCATCATTCCGCTCGGGGGCTGCCTGGGGATTTGGGGGACTCCGCCTGACTGCGCAAATGGAATTGCTCTCATAGTTTTCACACTCTTCTAGACAGAGACTACTGTCCAGGGAGTAATGTGGCGAAATTATCTCGGAGGTGTTGAGTGTTAGAATCGGGGGGGGGGGGTTTAACAGAGGTTTTTTAATGTTTTAGTATGTTTTTATAGGTGCTGTACGCCACCCAGATGGGTGGGGTATAAATAATAGAATGATGATGATGATGATTTAAATAATTTATAATAGGTGTTGAAGATGGCTGAAAACAAGCAGGGTTTTAAACCACAGCACAGGTTTGAATAAAGCAGGAATGGAAAGACAGAGAAAAAATAGTGATTTTAAATAAGAGCAAAAAAAATGAGTTGAGTGAATGGGGTGACCCTGAGTGGGGAGTGGCAGTTTAAAACAAGGTTTTAGTATGTTGAGAAAGACTCTGTTGTGTCAGCTTTTTTTGGAGTCAGCTTCTGTGTTGTGCTCATCTCTGCTATTTCTCCTTATTAAAACTGGTCTTCTTAATAATAATAATAAACACCCTACCCTTCAGTGTCTCTACATCCCTGCTTTTTCCAAACCTCTGGCATTGTCTGAAACCTAAGTTTCATCTCGCCGTTCCTCTGCTTTACTTAAACTCTGTGTGTGTGTGTGTGTGTGTGTCTGTCTGTCTTTCTGTCTGTCTGTCTGTCTGTCTTTGTGTGTGTCTGTTTTGAACTTCTCTCTCTTCTGTTCCTCAGCGAGAGGATAAAAGGATGTGAAGTTCTCAAATATTCCATAGTACACCCGCCCCATCATGTATCTCACTCCTGGTATCATGTGTTACTTTCAACATGATATTCCAGGTTCTTTTATACTTTAATGCTAATGACATAAAAATGCTGGCTAAGGCAGAGTGTGCTTACATGTATTACAATATAGCCATAAGTGAATGGAGGTATTTATCAAATGTTCAAGTAAATACATTTCTAGTGCTTCTCATAGATTGGTAGATAGGAAATTAATGTTTTACTTTTACAACAGACTTACGGTAGCTTTCCTTATTACTGCCACTCGCAAAATTAACAAGAACTAAACTTTTTGTTTTCTTTCAATTAATTTCTGCACAGAAACATGTATGCATGTAAGTGTGTGAGTAAAATATACTTTACATTGTATATCTATTTTGACTCCAGAACATTGTCTAAAGGAGAGATGTCCTGTTGGTCAGATGAAGCCGCATCTACTTTATTCTCAAGATGTATAACTATATTATTAATAGCTGTTGTTTGGTACCTGACCTTATAAAAACACAGTTGATTATGTGCTCAAAATAAGAATAAATAATTCAAGATATTTCCCCCACAGGCAAGTTATTACCTATAAAGATGTAGCTTTTAAGACAGCCTTTTATATAAAATATGTATAGCTGCCACATATATTATTAACAGGCACCAAAAAATTGTTAGTGTCCTGGAATATTGTTGAGGCAACAAATTAGAATTCACATGCAAAATCTTAGCTCAAACAAGAGGCTTGTAGGTATATTGCCATCCCTTAAATCAAGTTACTTCCTTCCTGATGAAATGTAACTTAGTTAGCCCTGCTGGGTTTATTTGAAAGGGCAACTTAGCCTCATTATTGTTGCATACCTTTTGCATTCAGAAGAAGTACAGTGCAAGAGACAGAAGAAAGCAATCTCACTTACTGCAGAAATGGCCATATTTGCCGTCAAAAAGGACAATCTGTTATTTCATTCCACTGTTGCAGTTTCGTATTATGATGGTCACAGTGTCAGGATTAATTAGACCAGAGGGTGGTGTAAATGCCAAAAGAAAAAGTTATCCTGCATCTGTTCTAATTTATCGAGTGTATGTTCTTCCGTAAGGAAGTGAAGAATGTGGCTGGGGCCATCTGTGACCCAAATAAAAAGAACAGGATGGTATGTTGCCCTGCGGATGCCAGGACAGAAGTTGTGACAAGAAGGTCAAAGGATGCTCTGAACAGACCTGGGGAATTTCTGCTCATATCCAGATCTAAGCTTCAGCCTTTATGTTACACAGAGAGATACAGGGGTATGGGGTGTGCAATGGAGAGAAATTGGAGATTTTGAACGAGAAGTCAAATATATACGTTGTACAGCAATAAAGTAAGGGTAAATTCATGGGTCTGCTATTCATATGATGACTGTAATTAATACTGGAAACCTGGTTGTTTGAATGAACCGTCACATATGCTACTCTTTCAGCATATGCCGGCAGCTACCATCAAAGAAAGCTCACCAAGTTGTGTGGATCAGCCCTAAATACTCTTCTGAAACCATTTTATGCACTCTTCTACACAAATGAACAAAGTAATCAATACATTCTAGTCATGTGCAAGACACCGGAACCAGAGAATGAACTGTTGAAAGGGTAATCTATGATAAGAATTAAGTGACACAAGGGGAGAAAGCAGAATAACTTTGACTTCGATACAAACATATATTCTTTCAGAGATGTGGTTCTCTAACCTGAATAGATAAGAGAAAGGAGGATAATTAACTTGCTGGATGGAAGCTGGATGGAAACTCGCTGGATGGAACCAAGCTGGATGGAAATTAAATGTTCAAATAGGGGGTGGGGGTGGGATTTTAATCTATATGATCCTGCAAACATGTTGTTTTGATAGCTACATAGACTGGCAGGTGTTTGATAAATGTCTGAAAAAGAGACATCTTTGGTAAACTAAACATTAGCAAGCAGAATTCATTTAATGAAATGTTAGAATAACTGTTGGCTACAACTTTATAAAATGTACCTCCAGAATTCATTGGACAATTGGGAAATCCATTCTACCCATCCATCCATCACAAACCTATGATATGAATAACGCAACATATTTAACTATATTAAATGCTACAGAGAACAGTCTCACTGATGGAGAACTGCTGCTCTAGGTGACCTTAGTGAAAAGGTCTTTTCAATATCTAATTTTTATGGTTGCCTTGGTTAATTGAATTAATGAATTCGCTTCAGCTGTTATTCAAAAGGGCACTGGAACTGATAACAACTGAGATGGCTGGAAAATGGCTTGCTGTTCTATTAGTTCTATTTAAACTTGGCTTGGTTTAAGTGGGCTGCAGTTGAGTCCCGTGAAAATCAAGAAAAGTGACAATATTATTTCACAGCCTTTGCTCAGACTGAGAAGAAAATTATCACAGCTGTATTCCTCACGACGCTCACCATTCATTTGCACCCTAGCAGTTATGAATCATTATGTTATTGTTTTCCTTTTAATGTCTGTCATGCATCAATAGTCATAATGGATAGAGATTGATACAGAACTGAGATTTAGCTATAACTCAGCAATTAAAATGCTAGATGGTCTTTGTTCCATTGGTCCCTGGTGGACAGAATCCTGTTCATTAATCTGCATGTTGATTACCACCTCGGCTTCATATCGATTGGCGTTTCAGAGCCCTGTGCTTGCAATATCATTTCAATGCCGAGAGCAGATTACAATACCCTGCACCCACCCAAGCTAAATGAAAGCTAAAATTTTGACACAACAAAAGATCTAAACTTATTTGGACCCATAGGCTTCATCAGGGCATAAGAATATGAGAAAAATAAGTAAGTTTAGGCAAAGGGAAATGAATCAGAAAGTACTGTAGTGAGATTTTGAAATGACATTTGATTAGAAACATCCCAGTCAAATTTAGATGCATTATTCGAATCTCTGAAATATTTCATTTTATTAAACGTACGCAGGTATATATTGCATAAGAATTAAAGTGATAATTTTCACCTGCTGTACCTCTTTCTTCTCTTTTGCCTTAATGAATGCTGACCTAAAGCCTCTTGTCTGGCCCCCTCCAGGTTGGCAGGGGGGCATTATATAAATGACTATGTGTGTCTTCCTTGCTTCCCTCTCCCAATTAATCTCCGTCTCCAGGGCTCAGTGGTGGGAGGGAACACACAGGGAAGAATAACCAGGGCCTGGCTGCTGTGACATCACTAGGGGGGCCACCTCTCGGTCTCAGGTTTGGGCCCTGAAATTTCAGGTTCTGGGGTGCCCCTGACCTGGCAAATTGACCAGATAAGGCTTTGGTTTATTTTATTTATTTCAATGTTATTCTATCCTGTCCTTTTTCTAGCTGGGAACAGACTGGCTAACAATATAAAACTACAAAATAACAATCATAAAAAGCAAAAAAAAGAAATAAAACAGCACCCATGCAGCTATAACAAAAATTGACACCAGGTAAGCGGAATTAACAATTGGACCCAAAGGCCGCTAGACAGTGCTGGGGGGAGGGGGCAGAGTTAATTCCATTCAATTATGTGATATATCCATGTTTTTGAGGAGTTGGAGATGGCATTTTTAAGTGGTCCATGAACTCCTCGAAAGATTCCATCAACGGTGTCTCCGAAAAAATTTACACATCACTTGGGAAGACAGACAAACTAATATCAGTGTACTGGAAGAAGCAAAGATCACCAGTGTTGAAGCAATGACTCTTCAACATCAACTTTATTGGACTGGTCATGTTGTGCGGATGCCTGATGATCGTCTTCCAAAGCAACTACTCTATTCCGAACTTAAAAATGGAAAGCATAATGCTGGTGGTCAACAAAAGAGGTTTAAAGACTGTCTCAAGGCAAATCTAAAAAAATGTTGTATAAACACTGACAACTGGGAAACACTGGCCTGTGATTGCTCTAGTTGGAGAACAGCCTTTACCAAAAGTGCTGTGGACTTTGAAGACGCTCGAACACAGGACACAAGGGAGAAATGTGCTAAATGGAAGACACACTTGGCAAATCCACACCATGGACAACTCCCACCTGGAAACCAATGTCCCCACTGTGGAAGGACGTGTGGATCCAGAACTGGCCTCCACAGTCACTTATGGACCCATTGTTAAAACTGTGTTTATGGAAGACAATCTTACTCGGATACGAGTGATCGCCAAAGAAGAAGAAGAAGAAGATATCTATGTTTTGAAGAAGATAGGTGCAGATATACAATTTAGACTGCTATCCTGTCCCATTCTGAGGGCTTGGACTAAGTAAAAGCTTCAACGTAATTACATAAAACTAATGAGATGAAATAACCATTTAAATATGAAATACTGTGTGGTATGTGTGGTAAAATAATGTGTGGTATGTTGAATTAATTTCAAACGGCTCCATAAAGGAAAAATCAGTCCCAATGAGATCTGACATACTTCCAGAAAACCCTTGGACTTTGAATTTTGCAACGTCCTGGGGTGGGGTATGGAAGATCCACAATCCCCCATCCCTTTCCACCGATTCTTTTTTAATATCTATGATTGGGGCTGAGTAAGGCTAATCTGATGCACCACCAGCAATACCTGAATAAAATAGGCTTGCAGCATATCCCTTATTAATACATAGAGGATAAAGGGCTAATCATGAGCATCTCAGAGGCAGAGGACCGAGCTAGAGGACAGGGAAGGGAAGCCAGTCATTGGATTGTCCCAGTGAAAAGGACTTGAAAAAAGAAGTGCAAAGAGCAGATTTGTGATCCCCAAAGAAACATACAGTACAGTGAAGCCTTATTGCTTTGAAACATTATAGAGATACAGTGTATTCATGCCTGTATATACAATGGTACCTCGGGTTACAGACGCTTCAGGTCACAGACTCCACTAACCCAGAAATAGTACCTCGGGTTAAGAACTTTGCTTCAGGATAAGAACAGAAATCGCACAGCAGCGATGTGGTGGCAGTGGGAGGCCACCTTAGCTAAAGTGGTGCCTCAGGTTAAGAACAGTTTCAGCTTAAGAACGGACCTCCAGAACAAATTAAGTTCTTAACCCAAGGTACCACTGCACTCCTGAGCAGAACTATTGAGAAAGTAAGGGAAACAAGAGTTTCTGACGTACATGTAACCCACTGATGGTGGTGGGGCAGCTTTGTGCCCAGGAACAGAGAAAAAAGTTCTATCTGGTGCTTCCCCCCCCCAAAAAAAAATGTTTAGGGGTACTCTCATTTTCCTACTCATATTGAAATACTTCCCCTCAATGAGGCCAAACTTAGATTCACAAAATGTTTAGGGGTATGCGTACCCCTGTGTGTCCCCAGGGGGAAAAAACCCCACTGGTTCTATCTACCCATTTAATGCAGGAATCTTGCAGCAGAAAATACTGAAATCTTATTCTCTTACATACAGAGAACAACATGGAGCCTGCAGGCTAGAGAAATAAATCTTGAAAAAAGCTATGGGGTAGGAATGCTTGAATACTAGCCTTCCTGCTACCTGAAATCTAATCACAAAGGGGCTTCTCCCCTGGCATGTGGCAAGAGAGGATGTGGATTTAGAGTGTGCATAAAGAATTTGCTTTATTTTACCAAAAAACCATGTTATGCCTTTTTGATTTTTAGCGGCTTATCCATCTCAAAATCTTGATAATTAAGCCAGCTTCTTAATTATTTCAGGTCTCTGGGAATTTATCTACCAGCCTGCAACTATTTAAATGATGCAATTTGCTCCGGAATTCAATATGTTCTTAGGATAAACATAGTGACAGAGTATCCATGCTAGAGAAGCCAGTCAGTGTGAGTTAATTGCTTAGACCTGGCAGTGCAGAGAACAGCATTAATAAATGGGGTGTACTGGCTTGTATAAAGGACAGATGTGAGTTTTATGCTCCACTGTACGATGAATTAATCTCTCGAACCCTATCTTTCCATTTATGTATCCTTGTGACCACGGTAGACCTATGTTTGCAGTCTCTTCTTTCCTCCTTTCGCAAAGTGATATTCTGACCAGAGCTTAATCTCAAGGATTCCAGTAGTGTAGGCATTGCAAATTGGCCTTGAAACTGGCTTACTGATTACCAAGAATGGCCAGAAATCCTGTTAAAATGGAGCTATGGAAGAAGGGTCTGGAAGCATTGTTTGAGTAGCCCCTCTTCTCTCATATAATAACACCCCCCCTATCTCACACACACAATATACCTGCAACAAAATATTGTGCAGCCCCTGACCTAAAATGTGTCCTTTTGTTTAAGTTTCTAGCCACCCATTTCCCACCAACCAGAGCATCCAGTGCTGTATTTATGTATAAACAAGCTATAGCTTAGGGCCCCCCTCCCCCCCCAAATTTCACTATTAATATACTCCTTCTTAATTGTATTTCAGTTCAACAATTACTTTGATAAAATACATATTTTGTTATGTGCAAATGGCTTTAGATACCTATTAGGTCCATAAATTACCATATAGCATATCTTCAACACAAAAAAAACAGTGACAATTTGTTGTTGACAAAGGACAGCTGGACATATAAAGGGCTCCATTACCTTCAGTAGCTTAGGGGCCTAAATCTGGCCCTGAGAGCATCCCACTCAGCTCCATGAAACTTTTCTTTCTCAACAGCCACTCTGTATTACATAGATGAGCACCTCTCATAAGCAGCTGTGGTGTGGCTTAGGTTGTTTTTTTTAACCACCCTCCGAAATAAATTCAGACAAGACTCAAATTTAAGGTTTGGGTTTTGGCACAATTTAGGCCACAACTTTATTGATTACAAATCAAGTGAGTGGTTGCATAGGCTCTGGTTTGACTAGCTCCCTGCACCCTTGCAGGTAGCGCTGACCCTGGGCACCAACCATAGGTCAGCCTCGGGTGAACACCTGGGACAGTGGCAAGCAGGAGCCCTGATGGACCTCCACCCAGATGTCCCCTGGACTCAGGCTCTGGGCACAACCCCTCACAGGGAAGACCAACCATGAGTCCGTGGATTCCTTTAGCGGAACACCCAACGCATAGGGATGGCTAGTCATCTTGCCACCCCTATCACCTGAACTAGAGCCTATCCACAACCTTACAAGTTGTGACAATTTGCTATATGGCAGGTGAAACCCAAATGGCACCAGCCAGTCAGCCAAATGGGGAAAATTCCTGCCGTGCCCCTGTCCCAACGACAGGCAACACACGATGGCATAGCAAGGTCAAGTGGAAGCCCTAAATATAGGGAGAGGTGGGCGGGTGTTCCGATGCAAAGAGCCCGAAAGAGGAAGCTCAGGGACACGTGCATGGGTTAAATAGAGGTCCCTCAATCGCTTTGACTGGCGTCCCTCTGCTCCAATTGCACTCAGGATCGAAGGACCTCCAACAGGGTGTTGTGGCTATCCAAACGTTCCCACCCACAGGGTCTGGTTGCCAGGTCGTACCGCAACACGTTCCCTCTTGTTAGGGAGGACCCGATTATTTTTTTAAAAAATGTTTTCTTTGACCTCAGGATTTTCTGTGTGTGTCATGGTGCATCCCTCTTGTTTCTCAGTGGGACTGCTTTGGCTACAATCCTGGCAACACTCACTACTTCAGTTCTTTCTTAGGAGCAAAATTTGTACCATCTCTTAATTACCCCCCCCCCAAAAAAACAATGTCCTTAAACATGAAATGATTTCTGACCAGTTCTTCAAGGCCGAACAGGCCTGGTCCCCCCCCCCCCCAAGTGTTCTAGCTTTCTTGTAAATATATCTTCAGAAATGCTGTGTGATCACAAAGAGGGTTTTGTGCTCTTATTTAATATGTGAAAAAAGAATCCTGTCCTGAGGTTGATAGGATAGGATGTTGATATGAAGTACAAGAGTTTAAGATTAATTTATCCCTATGGACAAATGATTCTTTAGATGGCATTATGGGATGAAACTGATTTTTCAATAAAGGAAGGTACATGTAATCATCATGAGAAGATAAGAAAGTATTTTGAGCATATAGAAAATTGTATAAACTATTGTATTGCAAGCAAGCTCAAAAGAACATTAATTTTTACCCCTTAATATATAAATACATCACATCATATAATGAGCTTAAGATCTTAGCTAAAGCATGTTCCAGCTTTTGCATTTATATGTCCCCTGTGAAAAGCACTGCCACATTTCATATATTTTATGGACTGTGTTATATTTTCTCATTTAAAACGAGTCAGGTTTCATCATCACAGCATAAATGTTTCATTTATAGTAAATGTAGCCCCTGATATTACACCAATTGAATTTGATTATTCCACCAATATGCAGCATTTCAACAAGGTTTACAGCAAAACAGAAAAAAAAATCTCTGCCACCTTGAAATCTGACATGCGCATTGCCTCCCACCCCCACAAGAGAAGAAGCCCAGTCAATGGGATTCAAAGATGTGTGATTTGACCCTTAGGCTACAATCCTGACACAGGTTCAAATGATTGATTCTCAGCTGCTGCTGTTTCATTTATACTGTTGAATTCTAATTAGTTTCTTCTTGGGATTCTTCTTGAGATTTCTCTGGATGTTGTGATTCTGAAGGAATTAAAAAGGTTAGTTTGGCCTGATAGCTCAGAAAATGCCATGGATATGTTGTGGGAAATGTGAAAATGCCCTTTCTTTTTAGTATGAAACTTGGTTAGCTTTTCTTAAATGCATTATTAGAGCCAAAACTAGCTGACAGCTGACAGTCCCCTCTGTTTCAATTAGCTTGCTGTACTGGAATGAGTTTGTTGTGCACTGAAGAGATAGTCTGCCTTCAGTAAATTGGAATCTTTTATATACTTGGAACACAGATTTATGAGTTGCTTTATTGTTGTTTATATATGTTAAGGTCCATTGTCATAAAGAAGAGAATTCCTCACTGCGTTTGTGCTGTTGTTGTTTTTTAAATATATACAAAGCTCCCTTAGAAAAAAAGTAATTAATATTGCTATGTGGGTTTGTTAAAGTTGCTGTGGCAATACTTTATCTCTCCGTATTTATAATTTTCATTTTCAAGAAACTTACAAAAGAAACTAACAATAAAAGAAAACCATTATATTTAAAATTGAATTCTGGCTTGCCCAAAATGCATTATAACTGCATTTTGTTTCTTAAGCAGATTTATTTATGAACTTATAATTTAATACTTTTATATAGCAAGGGGAGGGGGTAAAACATAAGGACAGAATCAACAAAAGATCAGTTAAAAGCATGATTAAAAACATCAGTGAAACTTAAGGGGGGAGGATCATGTTGTAAAACCCTGTGCGAACAAGCAAGTTTCCCAAAAAAATCAATAAATTTGAAGGAAGGGAGGAATGTTTCTCTACTGGTACGACGTTCCACAGGGCAGGTCCTTCCACACTGAAGGCTTGACCCCTAATGAAGGCCACCTTTGTGGAATAACACAATTGCCTTGAACCTGGCGTAGTAGTAGTTTGTTTAGAATAATTGTTGTTGTTATTTAAAAACAATTGTTGTTTGTTTAACATGGCTGTAAGTCAATTTGAGTTACCATGGCAAAAAGGCAACTAATAAATGTAATTAATTATAAAGCCCTGAAGGCTTTTGTAGGAGATTTTGAGGCAGAGCTCTTCTGAGGAGGTTGGTGAGTGAGAAAACAGATGGAGAAGACTGGAGAGCAAGCAGGGCTAAGAAGGATGTGGAGAAGATCCACAATAGGACAGTATCCATCTTACCTCACACAGCTTTCACCTCACTGCAGCTCCACAAACAGGAACCAATGGAGACCGAGGCTCACAGCTGCGTTCCCGTGCAAGACTATGAAACAAGAAACAGGTCTGTTGAGAACTAATTTATTGACTTGTTGATGAACTAATGGACTGTCGATAACTGATTTATTGACTCCTTCCCCCACCCCACCCCTCCTTCCCTTTTAAAGGCAGCAATTCCAAGCACACTTACCAGGCTATTGCAACCGTGGGATTTACTCCCCGGGTGAACATGCATAGGATCGCACTGTTGGAGGTTTTATCTTGTGTTGATGCATAAAGGTTTGTGGATGCAGAGGAAACAAGAAAGGGTTGGTTTAGGTGCGGCGGTTAGTTTGGGTTGTGTTTGTGCTGCACCCACAACTAGTTAAGTGTGAGTCAGCAAGAATGTGAGAGTGACTCAGCACCGTCTTATGTATGAATACCCTTGTGTTTGAAGCCAGTTTGCTTTGGGCCACTGCCATTGTTTAGAGCCTATTTTGTGTTGGAATGTTGCAAGGAGACTATGCTGCTAGAAAGACTGTATACCACAACTGTATGTTAATTGCTAAGCTGTGGGACTGCATTATACTGTCATTCAAGGAACTGGCCCTACCCAAGCTGCCTGATGTTTTTCTAGTTACAGGTAGGTAGCCGTGTTGGTCTGCTGTAGTCAAAACGAAATAAAAAAAAATTCCTTCCAGTAGCACCTTAGAGACCAACTAAGTTTGTCATTGGTATGAGCTTTCGTGTGCATGCACATAAAAGTATCTGAAGAAGTGGTATCTGAAGAAAACTCATACCAATGACAAACTTAGTTGGTCTCTAAGGTGATACTGGAAGGAATTTTTTATGATGTTTGTCTGTTCCATTGGCACATTCTGCTGGCGTGTTGGATGGGGACTCTGCACGTGCCCCAAGACGTTGAACTATATATTTATCTGAGATCCTATTACTACCCCATCCCTCCTTCTTCAGGTTTTCCTAGTCCTCTCACCGTAATAGAACATAATTCTATGACATTATTCACTGATTTTGCGCTGCATTCTTTCTGACGACGCGGGAGCTGTTGGGTTGGAGGAATCAAACCCTTCTTTGGAGGCATGGTAACCTCCTGACAAGTCTTCCAGTTCATCCAGGCATGATGGAGGAGATGTTCAAAATCATGCATTGTGCAGAGAAAGTGGATAGAGATATATCCTCCGTCTCTCATAATTCCTAGAATTCAGGATCAGCCATAGAAACTGATAGGCAGGTATTTTATTTCAAGCAAAATAAAATACTATTTCACGCAACACCTAATTAATTCATGGCCGCAAAATGGCCACATAGCTGAGATGTTTTTTAAAAAGAATTAGATACAATTGTGGGGATAGATATATAATTTAGTAACTTGCTGCTCATGTTGGCTTTATGTGATGTGTAGGATCACAGGCAATATGTCTCTTAATGTCAACTGCTGCAGAGCCACAACAAGAGAGAGCTATTGCCCTTATATGTTGCTTGTGGGCTTTCCAGAGACATTTGGTGAGCCACTTCATTGGTGCTAGGATGGTAGACTAGACTGATATTTGGTCTGATTCAGCAATAGATTCTTACAATCTATTTCTATTGCTAGTGTGTTTTGGCCTTGCCACCCAGTTTCTTTCTTTCTTTCTTCTTTTTATAAATGTATTTTGCATTTCCAGGTCTACAAACAACAAGACAGAAGACAATTAAAATATAACCCTTGAATCCCCTTTGACTTCTCTCCCCCACTTTTGTGAGTCCTTGTGCCTGCGTTTCCTGCATCTCCTCTATTACTCCAACTTCATCTAATCTTTAAATAATCCACAATTCAGCTTGTAGCTACTAGTATTATATCAATCCTACTAATGATTTTACTTGTTTACAATAGTTTTTCAGATACAAGATATACTTTCCCCATTCCTTATTAAAATTTAAATATCCCTGATTCCTAATTCTTCCGGTCAGTTTTGCTATTTCAGCATAATCCATCAGTTTTATCTGCTATTCTTCCTTGGTATGGGCTGTCTGTTCTTTCCATCTCTGGGCTAACAAAGTCTGGGCAGCTGTAGTCAGGTGCATAAATAATCTTTTCTGGTTACTTGGAATTTTGGCACCTAGAATTCCTAAAAGGAAGCCTTCTGGTTTCTTAGAAAAAGTTATTTAAACTTTTTTTTCCCAACTCATATATTGTCACCCAGAATTCTTTTGCTACTTTACATGTCCACCACATGGGATAAAAAGTGCCCTCTTTCTCATTACATTTCCAGCATGCATCTTGATTTATGAATTTTGATCTTGATTTATAAATTTTAGCTAATTTACTCGGGGTTAAATGCAGGTGGCGCTGTGGGTTAAACCACAGAGCCTAGGGCTTGCCGATCAGAAGGTTGGCAGTTCAAATCCCCGCAACGGGGTGAGCTCCCGTTGTTCGGTCCCAGCTCCTGCCAACCTAGCAGTTCGAAAGCACATCAAAGTGCAAGTAGATAAATAGGTGGGAAGGTAAATGGTGTTTCCGTGTGCTGCTCTGGTTCGCCAGAAGTGGCTTTGTCATGCTGGCCACATGACCTGGAAGCTGTATGCCGGCTCCCTCGGCCAATAATGCGAGATGAGCGCCGCAACCTCAGAGTCGGTCACAACTGGACCTAATGGTCAGGGGTCCCTTTACCTTTAAATACCAATGATATATCATTTTCATATAGTTTTCTTTCAGAGTATAGCATGCTGTAAACTTTAAGTCCCGGTTCCATAACCTCTCCCATGCTGCCAATTAGATATTATAACCAAAATCTCTCACCCAGCGTATCATTACTGATTTGACCCCAGTTGCTTTCTTTCAAAACAGTGCTGAATTGAGAAGAGCATGACTTGAGCCTACCTTGAAATTTTAACCTTTTATTTTGGATCCTTTTTTAATATATACTGAGTCGCTGTTACTCTCAGTCAGTAGCGAGAGAAAAGCATTATCTATAAGGTTGTACTATGAAAGAGATTCTGGAACTGCTCTGGAAGCGCTGACACAAATTGAGACCTGTGGGACCAGGATTGGGAGGAGGAATGGGAGGAGGAATGTGGAAAATAAAAAGAGGAAGAGCAAAGTTAAAAATGTGAGAAATGAGAAAAGAAATGGGGAGTGGGGGGGAATGGGAGAAATGGAATGTATATGGAAAGAAGGACTGGGTTCTAGTAATTATTATAAAGTGTGGGGGGAAATGGGATGAAAAATGTTTGGTGGAGTGGGGCATGAGGGTACCTAAGGAAGAGCAACTACATAGGTAAAGGATACCAAGATTAGAACACAGTGGTGGATATTATAAATGTCTGGGTACCTCTTTTCTAGATGATAGAGAAATGTTCATTAGTAATTAGAATAAAGCCTTCTAGCCCTTACAGCATAATGTCAAATCCACCAGCCACCTACTTAAGGCAGAAGGTGGTCCAAATTAGTTTTGGATACTCTCATTGCCCAGTTTCTGGTCCCTCTCAGGTAGCTACTGTTGACGTGATCCAGTTGGACTATGATTGACAGCACTACCCCCTATGCATGTCTGCTTAGAAATAAGTCCCACTGAGTTCAGTGGACTTTACTCCCAGGTATGTAAGAATAGGATTATAGCCTGAGAGAGAGAGAGAGAAGATGGAGGGAATGTCTCAGTTTCAGGGTGATAAAGGGTTATAGGCTAATCCAGTGGGATCAGAAGTGCAATGATGTTGAGGGAGTATACTGAAATAAGAGAATAACAAAGTAAAAAGTAAGAGGAAATAGCAGCCAGGTCTAATAAACCATTGCATGCATTGGAGCAGGAAATGAAACTTGAATCCTACCTTCTTCTGCATTTAAAATGCCTGTCATCAGAGAAAATTTGTTGGGTGCCAGCAGCAGTTATATCTACTGTCATATAACCTTTGAGCTAGTCCATCAAAGAGGCTGAATACTGACCAACTGTGCTAAAACCATTTTCTGGTTAGGTGGTAAAGGGCAAGAGAGGAGGGCCCCCTGGTCGCGCCATGGTTTAAATTTCCCACAACCATGTCCCCTACCGGTGCTGATTGGACAGCTGGGCCACCTCTGGGTGTGGCTCTGCCCAGCGCTGGTGATGTAGCTGGGATGGCACGAGGGGGCATCAATCTCCGCCCTCTGCCAGATCACTGCAGGGGTCCAGATGCTTGGCCGCAATGCCGCCCACCAGAAAAGGAGAGCGGACTTAGACATCAAGCATTTGTCATTTGTTAGCCAAGGAAAGAGATGCAGGCAGAACTCACACACCCCACTTGCAGGCAACCCTAACCTCCCCCCCCCATTCAGCCAGCTATATATCGGCTCTGGTTTAAATTCCTGGGGAACCAGACATGATTGGAGCTGACTGCTCCCTGAATACCGTGTTTCTCCAAAAATAAGACACCGTCTTATATTTATTTTTCCTCAAAAAAACACATGGTGGCTTATTTTCAGGGGATGTCTTTTTTTATTATTATTAAGTATGGTACAGTTTAACCTACAAGGTTAAACTGCCTATCACTATGGCTTATTTTCGGTGTATGGCTTATTTTCGGAGAAACACGGTATGTTTCAGTATGGCTAAGGTTGAAGCATTTCTGAAGAATCAAGTTTTCTGTACTTCTGTTCTTCAATCAAAGAACTTACTGTGATTTCTTCTTTAAACGCCTACGGTTTATTTTGAGAACTGTGCAGCATCCCCCTGTGTCAACAGAATAGGTTAGAAATAAACCCATAAATGAATGAGATAAAATAAACATGGTTGGCCCGATTTCAGAGCTCTATAGGGCTCCAAAGAACAAAATGCCTACATTAACAGGGGCTTCCCCATTTACTTCAATGTTCAAGACAGTTTGAGCTGTGCATTTTTTTCAGACCTGCAAGCTGTTCAACTACTTTTCAGTAAATGTACCATCAGATGTGATTGTGATTGCTCTATTGATTAAGAATGCTTCATCTTCATATAATACAAAACCAAAATTTGTATAAATAATATACAATAATATCGTGTGTGTGTGTATAAGCGTACATGGTAATTCATCTCTATCAACACTGAGATCAGCTGTCAAGGATTACGATGCAATAGCTATCACTCCAATCTTTCTCTCTAGCACCAGCTGTTCAGAAGTGTGTAGAAGTTCTGTTTTTTATTTCCATTGCTATTACAACAACGTTTGCTAAAATGCAGCAAATAAATATCTGGAACCACATCCCAACAGTGTCAAACCAGATATTTCCAAGAAACTCACTGTCCCACCCAGGAAACCAGCAGGTTCCATCTCAAGCTGCCTTGTCAAGGCCTGAGAAATCTTATTTGTGTGCCACTCTCTCTCTCTAGCTTCTCCAAAAGAGTCATTCAACAGGTGTGTGACAACCAAGACAGAGTGACATAAGGGGCTTTAGAGGTACTGATGCACTTATTCCCTCCTACACATTCATTCACACATAAATTGGGGAAGTAAGGGAACTCCCCAGGGTATGAGAAGAAGAGATGGAATGAGCACTGATATATACCCATCCCAGCTCATCTCATCCTTCCTTATCCCTCTATCTCTCCTTATTATAACATCCTGGTCCTAACTTTGCCCCCTCAGAAGAAACATAAGAACAACCTGGTTTGATCACCCAGAAAAGACAGTACATACAACAACAAAAAAGCAACTTTGTTCCCAACAAAGGCCAATGCCACCCGCTAAATTTCTTGCCAATAACTTGGCACAGAGTAAGTGACTTGGTCCTTTAAAGTGGCTACCATCACCCTTTCCTACGTGCAGTATGTAATATGTGAAGTACTGTATGCATATTTCTAATAGTCTGCTAATGGTAACTTTTGGATGAGTTAAAAGAAGATTTGCATGAAAGAAGAAATCTAATATCTTAGTCAACTTTTATTTCTCACATTTTAAATTAAAGATATGTGTGTATAAGTTAATGACTGAAATGTTCAATGGCTAATTTCACTAATATTTTAGAAGATGCATTCCTTTGAAGTGTCTAATGAAGTGAACTGTACATGGGGAATGAAGATTTCATTTAATCAAAATCTGAATAATTATAACTGCGCTTACTGTGTGTGTGTGTGTGTGTGTGTGTGTGTGTGTGTGTGTGCATGCGCACTAAAGCCTAGATCTAATTTCCATAAAATGTACAGACTTTTTTTTTCCCTTTGACTCAAAAATGTATAAACCTGAATTAAACTGAGTGGGGAGCTGAAAAAGCATCAGGCGCAGAAGTTGGTGAGACCTACTTCTGAGTAATTATGTAAAATTTCAGTCTGAATAGGAGCTAAAGTTCTTGGGAGCAGCCACTCATGCTGCTATCTCTTGCCACCCCCAGAAATGTAGGCCCAAAAAACTGAAGCTTTTTTTTGTTGAGAAGGCATGTGGTGCCAGGAATCATATGCTTCAAATATGCCACAGATGTCAAGTACACAGGATATTTGGAGAAGGATGCTCACACAGAATAAAAATGGATGGGCTCTGCAAAATCAACATATTTAATTATATTGATAACATTGAGTTAATGGGAAATGATGAATATCTTTCACAGTTCAAAATGTGCTTTTCATAAAGGTACTTCTCTAGGGAAGAATTTGAAGTAGCTACGTACAAAAAATATTAAATATGGCAGCAAGCATAATGGAATCTGATGGAGACTGACCCAGGTAGTCAGTAAAAGTTCCCCAACACATGAACTTACCTCACTATAAATATTTCAGCTAACACATTCTTCGTCAATTATATTTGCAAATTTTGTAGTCTTTTCAAGTACCAGCAAGTGCAGTATTAGCCCACTAATGGCCTCGGTCCAGTATACCTGAAGGAGCGTCTCCACCTCCATCATTCTGCCCGGACACTGAGGTCCAGCACCGAGGGCCTTCTGGCGGTTCCCTCGTTGTGAGAAGCCAAGTTGCAGGGAACCAGGCAGAGGGCCTTCTCGGTGGTGGTGCCTGCCCAGTGGAACGCCCTCCCAACAGATGTCAAAGAGGAAAACAACTACCAGACTTTTAGAAGACACCTGAAGGCAGCCCTGTTCAGGGAGGCTTTTAATATTTAATAGATTATTGTGTTTTATTTTTCTGTTGGAAGCCGCCCAGAGTGGCTGGGGAAACCCAGCCAGATGGGCGGGGTATAAATAATAATAATATATTATTATTATTATTATTATTATTAGGGGCAACACAGGCTTTTCCACCGTCCAAAAGAAGACATGATATGGAATAAATAGGGCTGCAGCATTGTGGATGTGTACAAAGAGTGTTGTCTTTGTATACCATCATCCTAATATAAAATAATGAAATAAAATACAATTTTGGGGTCCTCTGACTCATTCACTACCCACACATTTTGAAGAATGCTGTGGCTGAAGATAACATACTTAAGTCCAGTGGCTGAAGATTTCCAAAGCTGGAAAGATACTGAGCAGCCCACCATCAACCTCTTGTTGGGATAAATGTGTTTTTGTATCATAATAACTTCACCCTTTCCAGTGCTGCCTTCCTGTTCTCCATTATCTCAGTATAAAATGTCTTCTTTCGTGCATCTATTAGTATGACCACCACTTTGTAAAGTGTACAAGTTGGCGAGAAGATAAATAGATGAGCACAAGGAGACCTTATTCACATTTCAAGACAGGTGCTGTGTAGTAGCAGTTGAAAAAAAAACAACCTTTATGGGAAATCTATACTGATGGGCTCAATAAAGAGATATCTACATCAAATAAATTTTGCACTAGCTCCTTTCAGCCAATAGCATATCCTCCATTGCAAAGGGAGGTATGACCAAGAACATCAGCATTTCAGAACATATTCTTGCTTAAAGAGAACTTCCATGATAATTTTTCACTTACTACCAGGACTGTGACATCAATCAGACCTTGAATATCTGTAAATTTAACCTTGAAAAGTAATATAGAAATGCTACCGCTGCGGTGGAAGGAACTTGATCGGAGCTTTCCAAACTTTTCATGTTTGGAAACACATTTTTTAGGCATGCATCATTTTGCGACACACTAATTCAGTTTTACTAGCAAACTGGAGGTTAAACTAACCCCTTTCCAGCCCTGGGAGGAGTGCGGCGAGTGTTCACGCAACACACCTACACATTGCAGCCGACCCACTAACTTATCGCGACACACAGGTGAAGCACTCATTCCCCACCCCTCTTATAAGCTGGAGAAGGCTATGTACACCAAAGAACCACTGCTACTTTAATGAATTCAGAGGGAGGGGCTGCAATATCCCCAAGCCGGCTAGACCCCACAGTCTGCCCACAAAAGCACTACAGCCATGATACATCATTACTGTCTTTTATTTAGAAGTATTGTGGGAATTGGATGTACATACACACCACATGTGGCACTGCCCTGTGCCACGAGTAGATATCCCCCCCCCCAATTAGATTGTTGATGCCTTTGAATCTGAGGAATCTGTAAAATAAAATGTGTTATTTCTGTAATAGACGTCGGGCTGTAAAACTCTTGATAATCTAACAAAAACACATTCATAAAACAATGTACGCTTCTGTGGGTTGTTACACTTCTCTGGGCTGTATTTGGATAATCTAGCTCTGCTCCTTCTTGTTACCATAACCCTCTTTGCAGGCTAATTTTGAAAGTGTGTCCGATTGGGCTCATTTAATTCATCATTTTGGTTTGACTCATTAATCTCTGCTTCTCCTCTGAAAGATAATCTGCATTTAATGACTATGTTATGTAATCTACTGCAAGGCGGGAAGAGTTTGCCCACTTTGCGAAGGGCAGCGCTGTAATGTGACGCCAGATTTATCTATGCATCAAAATCTCATTTTTAAGGTGCCAAAAGTGCTTTCAATTACTAATGTAGTAAGGCTTTTCAGTACCGTTCCAATTTGTGCAGAGTGAGGATTAAGAAAATCAAGATCCAATTTTTCAAGGGACAGCGACTCACATAAAAAACTAAAGAAGGCTATAAATTAAAATTAAAAGGCACATTTAATATTTTCTTATCAATATTACTTATCCAAAGCCATCCTTTTTGACAATAACCACAATTAGATAGTGCAGTAAAATTTGATTGCCTTTTTCCCCACTGTATGATGCCAGTTATACTAGGAATGGAAAGGATATGATGCTCATGCAACATTATTGAGATTAGCCAGTAAACCTTAAGCACAATATAACGTCTTGGTAAACCCTTATTAGACAGTGCCCTTCCTTAAGTATTAACTTCCTAAGTGTATGTTGCCAGCATATTTGAGATATACTTAGTGCCTTCTTCTCTAGATTTCAGTGTGCACAACTATTGTATCCCTTTTGGGGATCCCCCTCCCCAAAAAAAGACACATTAGATTAGGACAACTTGAAATATATTTAGCCCATGCCTCAATAGATATATGCAACAAAGGATGGGATCCTGGTACTATACGACTAATTGTAGAAGCCCAATAGTTGTTTGTCATACAGTTTTCCACCTCAGTCTATGTTACGTAGTATACTGCCACTGAAACTGAGGGGAATTTCAAAAGCAGTTTGAGATTCGTATGCTGTTGGTGGGACCTTGTTGTCTTGTTGGGCTGTAATATGTAATAAAGGGGAGACATACCATGGTGAAGATGTCCTCTTTTATTTGTCCCTATGGTAGTTTCAGTTTGTTGGTTAGCTTTTCTAGTAAGGCAAAACTCACTGCAGCCGGTTGAAAGCAACCAACCACACCCTGGGCCCCCCCACCCACAACCTCTCTCGATGCCAAGGGAAACTAATAAATGAATAGAACCTACCCACATGCTGCTGACACAAAAAGAATGAAAGTTTACTACCCCCTTTCTCTCCCCTTCCGCTCTTTCTCCCCACCTCTGTTCTCCCCCAATCTTACAGTATATAGAACATTTAAGTCTCACATCGAATATAACTGATCTGTAGAAAGGACGTTATGATCTGAAAATAGGCGGTGTCTATACTTTTGTAACTCAAGAAAGTCTTTAATAAAAACTTTTTAAAAGCAGTTTGAGATATAGCAGAAGGAGTTTTGCCATTTGAAAAGAAAAAGTTCACAACTCGAGGCCCAAGCTTGCCTAAAATGGCTCTTTTGATCCTGCCCAAGATGCTGTGCATGTTTAGCAATGAAGGGGTAATAAACAGTCATTGGAGGCGGAGAGCAGATCATAAAGGTGGACATTCCACACTGCAGATGGGTGAGAAGGCGCATCATCTTCATCAGCCACACTGATAGAGATTACAATTGGCTGGGCCACATGCATCCCAGCATACATTTGCACCCATCTGCTCCTGCTTCATTAGATTTCAATGGTTGGCTTACCAACCAACCAGTGGCTACTGATGTGGATGCAAGGCACATCCCTAGAGCAGCCTGTCTCCCTGTGGTGATATCGCCTCTTTAAGACTGGTTTATGGGAATGGGTTAGAACCTCAGAAATAATGAGCTTGCATTCAGCTTCTATCACGTTAAGGCTTCAAGGCTGGTGTCACAGGTAATTGGGTGGAAGAGGTGAGCGCCCATGGTCTAAGTCAGGCATCACCAACCTGCGGCCCTCCAGATGTTTTGGCCTACAACTCCCATGATCCCTAGCTAACAGGACAGGTGGTCAGGGATGATGGGAATTGCAGTCCAAAACATCTGGAGGGCTGAAGGTTGGGGATGCCTGGTCTAAGTTCCCATAAAACCTGGATCAGTGGGAGTTCTCACCAGCCAGCCAGCCAGCCAACCAGCCAACGTCAGCATCTATTGAGGCATTTGACAGCATCTTCTTCCATTGCTCAGCCTACTGAGATTTAAGTTTAAGGTTTTATGTTCATTAGCTGAATAAGTTAGTGTTGGTTGTTTTCTTACCTTCTAAGCTATTTTAATCCATGTAATTATTTGGAGTTTTTCACTCTTGTGGGGTTTTGCTTTAGTAATTTGGTCTGGTCTGAGTTCCCAAACCCTTTAATTGTGACCATGCTTTTCAGAGCGAGGGTCATCCACCACACTCCCCTGCGCACATCATTTGCAAGCTTAATCCTACAGGCAGATTTCTGCTTATATTTGGTTCACCCTTCATGTGGGCTGCCCAGGCCACTGCAAAGGGGGGCATGTGCAACACTTGCCCCGTCCCAGGCACGAGCAACCCATGCTACACCACTGTTAAAGTGGACTGTATCTCCACACATTTATACCCCACCTTTCAGACCTAAGGAGCTCAAGGTGGCGTACATGGTATTCCCCTTCCTCATTTAATTCCCACAGGGACCATGTGATGTAAGTTAGGCTGAGAGGCAGTGACTGGCCCAAGGTCACCCAGTGCGTTTCATGCCTGAGTGGGGATTCAAGCCCTGCTCTCCCAGGTCCTAGACTGACATTCTAACCCAGGAATCCCCAAACTTTGGCCCTCCAGATGTTTTGGACTACAATTCCCATCTTCCCCGACCACTGGTCCTGTTAGCTAGGGATCATGGCAGTTGTAGGCGAAAACATCTGGAGGGCCGCAGTTTGGGGGTGCCTGCTCTAACTACTACACCACATAGCCCTGATACCACTATGTGATGGTGACTGTTGTTAATGCAACAGATGCAGCAGCAGTAACCCACCCTATTGCATCACTAAAATATCCCACATTAACTCACAGCTGATATGGCAGCATCTTAAACAGAATACAATAAATATTTATTAGTGCAGGAACTTGTGAGATTTTCTCATCCTTAATGCAGCAACTGTTTTCTTAGAAAAACTCATTTGATGAAGGCCTTTGTGTGGATTTAGTCTCCTAGTCACCTTTGACCTACCTTCTTTGGTATTAGCCAACATTATTTGTTGACAATGTAATGATTCTTCTCAGCAGTTTTTCTTAGCATTGTTCTCAGCATTTTTCCAGTTTCTGTATATTCCCAGCTTTTACAGCACCTTGTGATATGAATGCTAATCTTTAGAATCATGGTACCTTGTATGTATTTTAGTGCCACCTTAGAGAATGATACAATGAGTATGAATTAAACCTCTGCCTGGGCGTTGCTGTGATCTTCAAAAGCAGCAGCTCTTATGCTTTCCATACTTGCATCTAGTGCAGGGGTGGGGAGTGAAACACAAAATGAATATAGTGAATGCAAAATCTGGGGGATGCCCAAATTACATTTTGCTATATTATCTTAATTCCACCCCTCGCCACTGCATTCCCTTGCCTTTGTAAAAGTAGCACAATTAACCGAATTTCTTTTATCTCTTCCACTTTTATTTATATAGGGCCAGTAGAAGCTATGAAGATAATGTATGCAGGAAGCAAGCACTAAACTACTCTCCTCTTATAGACTAAACAAATTACTTCGTGGCTTAAAATCCATAACCACATTTTGCATCCTATTAGTGGCCACAGCAACTGAATGCAAGTGAAATACTTTAGATATTATAACTAAACAACTGATATTAATATCATGACTTTTACTGTCTTTTCTGTTAATTATCATTGCCAGTTTTGAGCACTTGACTTAAAAAGAAAAAAATAACCAAGTTGCATAAAGTAGTGGTTTGCATAAGAATAAAAATTCCTAAAAGGGTTATCCAGCCAAGCCAATGCACACATTAGGCTGCAAGCAGGGGAGGAAAAGGAATTATACTACTGCATGTGGAACAGCAAAAACAGTAATGTGAGGAAGGGGGGCGATAGGGGCGCTCTACCCTGGGCAGCACGATCCTGAGAGCAGCCATCGCAGCTGCCTCCCCGCCCACGCTGGGCGCCCCACCCACAGAACGTGCACACGCCCCCAGAGTGCGCACCACACCCCTACAGGCAGCGCGCCACGCCCCCCAGAACGTGCACCATGCCCCCAGAACGCGCGCCAGCCCCGCCCCGCCTGCTCTCTGCCCCCTCCCCCGGTGCCGGAGCATGAAGCTCCGCCACTGAATGTGAGTGAAGACTGTGGTGGCAAACTGGATTGGCCCCTTACATCATGTGCACATTAACTTAGGTTAACATGTTTAAGATTGAAGCCTTAACATTCAAAACTCCTAAGTCATTGCAAATACTGTGACTTATAAATCAATTACATACAGATAGTTAGATCCCCCCCCTGAATCTGATTATGGAATGTTTTATTAAATTTATACCTTGTTTTTCTAGGCAAAATTCCCACTGAAGGAAACTTGTAATAGATTAAATAAAATGCAATAAGAAAACAATGTATAAACAACAATAAATACAGGGTCATAAGATAATGTATAAAAAAACACAGGCAGGTGAAAATTTAACTTTATAATACTTGCCATTAATAGCAGGCCACCTTTCAATACAGGGCCAACAGAACACAATCCTCAGAGCATAATCAAAAAAAGCAGTAATTGTCTTTTAAATAATTAAAGTTACCAGAAAACTCTGGCCAATTTATGCAGCTCCATCAATGGACTGAACTCTGACTGTTTGAAAGCCGTATATGATGAGGGCATGGGGGAAGCCAGAATCATCCATTCCCTGCCTCCCCACCATTGTTCTTGAATGGTAGGAAGTAGGCTTAGTTCAAGCAGAAGATTTTCTTAGTAGTTCATTTATTTCAACATGCTACGAGCAGTCTGGAGATAAAGTGCAGCTTTCAGGCTACAGTATGAAAAACAAAGCCAAAGTGAGAAGCCCGAGGGTAACATTAAGCACATGGCAAAACCCTAAATCTGAGTGAAATGGCAAATATTTGCCAATGAGCTTTGTGGACACTTCTCCCATATACTATATTCTATCAAATAGACGTTCTCCATCATGCTGAGCTGATACTTGAAATTTAACACATTGGCTTAGAATCAAATGCTTTGTTGCAGTTTCATTTTGTCCCGTGGATATAATAATAATGATGATGATGATGATGATGATTTATATCCCGCCCTCCCTAGCCAGAACCAGGCTCAGGGCAGCTAACATTAAAATATATAATACGTTGTTGTTGTTTAGTCGTTTAGTCGTGTCCGACTCTTCGTGACCCCATGGACCATAGCACGCCAGGCACTCCTGTCTTGCACTGCCTCCCGCAGTTTGGTCAAACTCATGTTCGTAGCTTCGAGAACACTGTCCAACCATCTTGTCCTCTGTCGTCCCCTTCTCCTAGTGCCCTCAATCTTTCCCAACATCAGGGTCTTTTCCAGGGAGTCTTCTCTTCTCATGAGGTGGCCAAAGTATTGGAGCCTCAGCTTCACGATCTGTCCTTCCAGGGAGCACTCAGGGCTGATTTCCTTAAGAATGGATAGGTTTGATCTTCTAGCAGTCCATGGGACTCTCAAGAGTCTCCTCCAGCACCATAATTCAAAAGCATCAATTCTTCGGCGATCAGCCTTCTTTATGGTCCAGCTCTCACTTCCATACATCACTACTGGGAAAACCATAGCTTTAACTATACGGACCTTTGTAGGCAATAATACGTTAAGACATAAAATTCAGCAGTCGACTGAAATACAGCTTAAAATCAGATTAAAATCAAAATAGGTTCAGGTGGCTACCCGCAAATTATAACTGTAGGGGTTGGGAACCTTAACTACTTAGCAGACTCAGCTATTTGTATGAGCTGGTGAGAGGAGTTAGAGAGTCAGAGAGGCCACTTATCTGCAGGATCTTGTAAAAGGAGAGGGGTCAGACTGAGCCCGGACCAAAGGCCTGGTGGAACAGCTCCTTCTTGCAGGTTCTGCGGAAAGATGTCAAATCTCGGCTCTGTTTGCATCTTTAGTAGAAGTCCATAACTGAATGGTAACGCATATAATTGCCATGTAAAATTTCCCAGGTTCGGTCTCTGATATTTCTTGCTCTCAACACCCTTTTAAGAGAAGTTGCCAGTTAACATTTACAGTGGTGGGATAGATGGAACAATGTTTCTCTCTGTATAAGGATCTTCTTGTGTCTATATGGTATAGCATGAAAAAACCTCTAGTTGTAAGGATGAATTGATGCTTCTGCCCTATGAAGTGATGCACATCCTCTTGGTGTAGGACAGCTCAAGCCTCCCCAGAGCACTTGCATAATTATAGAACTGTAGAGTTGGAAGTGACTGTGAGGATAATCTAGTCCAACTGCCTGCAATGTAGGAATATTTAACCTATTGTGGGACTGGAACCCACAACCCCGAGATTAAGCGTCTCATGCTCTACCGACTGAACTATCCATTAGTGCTGGAACAAGCACAGATGGCCTTATTTGTTCCCCCATGTGTCCAATTGCTATAATAAATATATATTCTCAGGAACGCGTGCATGTGACAATTGTGGGGCACTATAGCCTTACTTTGGCCACCTCATGAGAAGAGAAGACTCCCTGGAAAAGACCCTGATGTTGGGAAAGATTGAGGGCCGGGAACAGCAGAGGACGAGATGGTTGGACGGTATTCTTGAAGCTACCAACATGAGTTTGACCAAACTGCGGAGGCAGTGGAAGACAGGAGCACCTGGCGTGCTCTGGTCCATGGGGTCACAAAGAGTCGGACACGACTAAGCGACTAAACAACAACAACATAGCCTTATGAATACAGGTTGCTGGGAATCACAAATGGGGAGAGTTTTGTTGTACCTAACCAGATGCAACAGCACTCTTCCCATGTGTGATTCTCACCGATGGGAAACTGAGGACAGGATGCTAGACTAGATAAGTCTCTTGGCCTGAGCAAAATAAAAAAATTCCTTCAGTAGCACCTTAAAGACCAACTAAGTTTATATTTTGGTATGAGCTTTCGTGTGCATGCACACTTCTGGTGTATCTGAAGAAGTGTGCATGCACACGAAAGCTCATACCAAAATATAAACTTAGTTGGTCTTTAAGGTGCTACTGAAGGAATTTTTTTATTTTGCTTCGACTCAGACCAACACGGCTACCTACCTGTAACTACTCTCTTGGCCTGATTCAGCTCAGAACTTCTTATATTCTTACGATTTATGAGCCAGTACTCTCATGACCTCAATCCTGGATGGTTTAGTTTTGACAACACTGTCAAATATAATGGGTGGGCCTGTAGTTGGTGTACATAGGTGTTGATCATTCATTTGATGTGAAGATAGTAAAAGAGAAGATCTTGCCCCATGCATCTGCATCTAACCCGGTTTTTGGTGACTACTGTATAAGTATTTTCAAGTTTTTAAATAATAATATCTGAAATGTAGTATACAGCCTGAAAAAAGGGAGCCCAGCCTGCTTACAAATAAAGTGACCCAAGCAAAGCTAAACTACAGATAAAAAAATTGCATATTCTGTTTTTCTTGTACCCAATTGAACTCAAATAATCAGAGAATCAAAAATACTCTGACTGCAATCATGCTTATTTTTAATCTATTGATGAGTTCCTTCATTTTTTAAGAATGCTTTTACTCTTATCCATATTATAGCTATTTGGCAGCTTTCTTGTTGAAATCAAGATGTAACAAACAATTGCACTGTTAACACAGTTATCATTGGAAAGGCTCTGTGCTGTATGAAATGAAATACTGTAATAAGCATGCCAAGAAATTGCATCTTATTATCCTCCCCCTCATCCTCCACTTTTTCTTTCTTAACCCTCTACAATGAGCAGGTCAAAAGTCGATGAGAAGTGTAACAGATGAGCAATTTTTATGAAAAGGTATTTTAAATTGCAAAGCATTACTTTTACATTGAGAAACCAACATTGCAAACTGAACGTGCTTTGTTATAGACACCATCTTTTTGATAATACTAATGGAACAGTAGCAGTTGCTCATACTGCTGTTGATAGACTTTTTGTGCTACTAAAAAGGGTTGATTGAGGAAAGCATTCCGATCCAGTTCTGGATCTTTAATTTGCTTAACTTGGCACAAATATTTTAAGTCAATATTTTAAATCAATGATACAAATATCTATTAATCTTTACTGGCTGCATTTTCTATTCACAACTTATGTTCCATTTGCATTGCACATGCTAATTATGGACAACTGTATGTGCCAATATACCATACAAATGCAAAATCAATCATTCTATGAAAGACTTATCCCTTCCAAAGGGGGGGGGGGGAAACAGTTGCAAGTCCATACTTCCACTTGTCCCGCTGCTTCTCCCCTGGGAATCCTGTTTAACGCTGAATTGGAGTAAACTTCAGTTTGGCTTTCCGTGTATTGACATTTGCAGTAATGGATGCTTACCTGAAAATTCTCAGGGAGCGGCAGTTTGCAGGCACGACGTGGCCTGGGGCCAATTTTTCTGTGAGGCCACTATGGGAATGCTTGTGCCTTTCCCTGCAACTGTGCAGGCAAGCATCAAGGTGCCCATTTCAAATGGGCCAATCCAGTGAGAGCAGGGAGGCATTGCATCGGTGGCAGACCTGGTGGTGGCAGTCTTGCATTAAGTCTGTGCCTAGTCTCGGACTGCTCATGTCGTCCCTGGATTCCACACTCCCCCCCCCCTGCTTTGGTTGGTCCCACCTAAGGGTGAGCAGGCCAGTTCTGGTTAGATCAGGAGTCAGCAACCTTTTTCAGCCATCCCTCAGATCATGTGGGCTGGATATATTTTTGGGGAGAAAATGAACGAATTCCTATGCCCCACAAATAACCCAGCGATGCATTTTAAATAAAAGCACACATTCTACTCATGTATAAACATGCTGATTCCCGGACTGTCCGTGGGCTGGATTGGGAAGGCAATTGGGCTGCATCCAGCCCCAGGTAGACCTTGCCATGGAATTCTTGGCTGCCATATTCCGGGCCAGAGAGGATTTTTCCCCCTGCATACAAATGGGCTAGCCTATTGGTTTTTGCCTGCCTCATAGCAACTTATACACAACCGTAACTGGCTATAATAAAATGCATAAACTAATACAGAATGAGTACAGAAATTCTTATTATTATATACGCAAAAGCAAACTATGTCAAAGGCGAGGGTACAGCCCCAAAACTTAAAGTGTCAATGAAGATTGCAGTCCAAACGAATAAGATATTGAAGGAGTACCCCAAGAGAAGAGGTGCAGCAGGTGTAGACCAGATGCTCTCTTCAGTTGGTAACTACATTGTATAAAGGAATATTGACAAAATATCATAGAAACATGCAAATACAATAGTCAAGAGACAATAATTACAATAAAAATTACAATAAGAGATTTTCAAAGGAAAGTACATACCTTGCACAAGTAGATTAATACAAACTGTAAGCTTTCAAGTGAAATGCCAAATGTTAAATACATAGTCCAAAGGATCACAAACTCAATATAAAGGTCTTGACTACAAATCAACAGGTGTAAACAATCAGAGGGACTAATCATACATTCTTAAAGAGACAGTCCATGGAACAAAGCCTGAAGAATCAACACAATCTAAATACAGTATTACATGAAAAGATGAATCACAAAAAGGCACTATAATCAATGTCAGAATTTAAACCATTGGGATGTAGGGAATTGAACAAGAAAATGAACTTAGTTTCCTGTTGCATGAGTCTCTTTTGGGCCAATTCCCCAGGACCTGAATAAACCCATATAACAAAAAAGACCAAATCCTGATCTGAATGTGATGCCTCCATGAAATGATTAACAAGTGGGGCATCCCAAACACTGTTCCTAATTCTTGATCTGTGTTCAGAAATTCTGACTTTGACTGGTCTGAGTGTGTGACCGATATAAAATAGCCCACATGGACATCGGATAACGTACACTACGCGTGAGGTGGCACAGGTGGCGAAGGAATGGATAATAAATCTATACCCAGTGGCGTTAGAGAATTCCTTTACCTGTAACGCAAACTTACATGCGGTGCAATGTCCGCATTTATAGAAGCCTCGTGGGGTGTTAGAGAGAAGGGGTTGATTAGAAACTGCCCTGGTATCAGAGTGAACCAACTTATCTTTGAAAGACGTTGTTCGGCGTTTGGCAAAAAGGGAGGTGGTGCTACAGCCAGGGATGTCCCTTAAAATGTGCCAATGTCGCTTTATAATTTTGACAATGTCGGATGTGAGATGATTATATTCCAAAGAAACTACAAAACGTTGAGAGTCAGGAGTTGTGGTACTATTAACTCGATTTTCTAAAAGCAAAGTTCTATCTTTAGACTGAGCTTGATGAAAGGCTGAATCAATTACTGTTGAGGGGTAGCCACGTTGTGTTAAAGAAATAGCAAGTTGCTTAGAATGTACAACAAAATCCTGTAATTTAGTTAAATTACGTCTAAGTCTAAGAAATTGACCTGTTGGTAGATTGTCACGTAAGTGTTTGGGATGATTGGAGGTATAATGCAATAATGAGTTTTTATCAATGCTCTTTCGGTAGGGACGTACAATGACCTTTGCATTCTCTATGCAAACCTCCACATCTAGGAAAGGTAGGCTATTGCAACTAAATTTGCCTTCAAATTATAAATGAGGATTCGCTTGATTGATCCAGTTATCAAAGCTCTTAAAGATGTTTGAAGAAAAAATGAACAAAAGATCATCAGTGTAACGGCCATAATATAACAAATGCTCACTGAAAGGATTATTGTTAAAGATATGTGTTAAATCAAACTCCCTCATATATAAATTTGCAATGCTGGGGGCACATCTAGAGCCCATTGCAACTCCTTTTTTCTGTAGGTAAAACTGAGACCCAAATCTAAAGTAATTGTTGGACAGAACCAGATCCAATAAATCCATAAGAAAATGCATCGGGGGGGGGGGAAGACTGTTGGTGTTCAATAAACAGTTCTTATAATGGATTGAGCATCTTCAAGAGGAATATTAGTATATAAAGACGCTACGTCCCATGTGGCAATGATGCTTTCATCTGTAACCGATCAATTTTCAATAAGGGAAATTAAATGTTTGGTATCTTTTATGTATGCAGGTGTTTGTATCGTAAAGGGGTGCAAAAAGGACTCTAAATATTTTGCACAGTTCTCTAGAAGGGGCCCAGAGGCAGAGACAATGGGTCTACCAGGTGGTGGTGTTTTACCCTTATGTATCTTAGGAAGTGTGTAAAACACAGGAGTTCTGGAATATTCTGGGCATAGGAAGTCAGCCAGTGTGTCTTTGATGTATCCTAAAGCTACTGCTTCATGCAGCAAGACATTCAGCTTGCTTTTAACTGTGGCAGTTGGATCTCCAGGTAAAGATTGATAGAAAGCCGTATTTCTTAATTGGCTTTCTGCTTCCATAACATAATCATGTTTATTAAGAATAACAATTGCTCCCCCTTTATCTGCTGGTTTGATGACCAGCCTCTGGTCAGTGGTTAGGTCATTTAAGACTCCAAGTTGTTCTTTTGTGAGATTATAAGATCTACAGTTGCTAAATTGTTTTTCTCTAATGAGAAGGTCTCGCAGGACAAGGTATTCAAAGGTTTTAATAAGGGGGTTTTGAGACGTGGGAGTAAAGGTGGATGTTTTTTTAAAAGGATCCTTGACTGCAACAGAATGCCCGAAAAATTCTCTAAGCTTTAACTGTCTACTTAACTTAAATAAATCAACACGAGTCTGAAAAGCTGAATACTTTGGGGTAGGAACGAAACTTAATCCTAAATTCAATAAACGGGTTTCATCAGCAGTCAGAGTTCTGTCCGAGAGATTAACAACTAATGAGTGATCATCATTAGTGGAAATCACCTGTTGTAGTGGCGTCTGGGGCGCCTCCCGAAAAAAGTTTGCTTGGATCGCCCAGACCTAAGATTGTATTCTTTATATGTGTTACTAGAAGTCGTACTGGAAGAATCCGAAGTGCCGAAATCTGGGGGGGGGGGGGTATCAGTGTGCATTGTCTGTCTAGTGTGTCTATGAACTAAGCCGGCCGAATTAAGCCACGAATAAACTCTCCCCATGGAATAATCATTCCTGTCTCTAGAGATCTTCTTCTTTTTGAAAAGGGTCAATTCGTTTGAAAAATTAAGGAGGTCCTGGTCAAATTTTTGCAAGAATCTGGTATACTCTTCTCTATCAGTTTGTCTCTTAAGATTTTCTTTTCCTTCCTCTATTTGAGTATTTAACTTGGTTAAGTCCTGGGCGGACTGCTCTATAATTAAGAGCATGAGATCATAGGAGCATTTATTTAGAATAGACACCCACTTCTCAACAAATTCTTTGTTGTCTATAAACAAGGTAGGTGCTTTTGATATTCTCAGTCCTCTAGGGATGAGGTTATTTTTAACATATTCGGTTAACGTAGATGCATGTAATTCCAATCGTACTTTCTGTTTAGCAAGGGTAACTAACATTAAGTCCTCTTTGGGCGTGGGAGTATCACTCGGAAAATTAAACAAACTTAAGAGTTTATCTTTCTCTACATCAGTGTAGCTAAACTTCTTAGTAAATTCAGCCATGGTCAAAACTAAATACCAAACTACAACGCAGACCTCAGTTACGAATACATTCAAACCATACACAACCGTAACTGGCTATAATAAAATGCATAAACTAATACAGGGGAAATGATCATATGTATTTTAATCCACCAATGTATTGGTTAAAGCCCCTCAGATCAGCTCGCAAACATCTGCAACTAATTTGCATGGCTAAGAGGCTCTCCTGCTAATCATGTGAGTAGCAATTTCTTTAACAAAGTGAATTTAAATTCTAAAAGTACACAGGAAAGCCGAGACCCTATTCAGTGCTTTATGGAAATGTTGCATTTTTACGCAGCATGGCTGCTTATTGGAACACTCTTGCAATGTATGCAGTGACCTGGCTGGAGGGAACGGAACCATCTTCTTTGAAGTTTTAAGTCCAAGATGTGCTGCCATCAGAATTAGAGAGAAGGCTGTTAGTCTCTCCCTCCCAGCCTAGTGATTGTTCTTGGCAATAGCTCTGAGATGGCACTGTTGCATTTGAATTTAATGAGGATTTCTGAATAAACAAATCTCGGTTTCACAAATAAGAATAAAATGTCAGAACTAACATCTGCCATATGCTATGGCAACCTTGTGTAAATCTCCCATGGAGCCTTTGCTGGCACCAAACTTACATAGTACGTCCCTTCCTACTCCCCTCCTGTTCTGAGCTCCAAAATTGAGTTCCCTGGGGACAACTCACTTGTCTCTACATTCTGTTGATACAAGACAATGATTACTAACCATCATAAATAGGTATCTTCTTTAAAGTTGATGCTAGACTAACAAGGACAATATGGGGAGGGTATTGCACAGCATATCTTATCAAAATATTTCCTTATTAGCCTTGGTGGGGAAAGCCACCTGAATGATTTCTGAATGTCCAGAAATGTAACGCATCCAGCAAGCTATACTTACCTTGTCCTGGAACTGTGAAATTGCAGGTTGGTGAGGAAGCAAAGCCACTGAGTTAAATCACAGGGTTTAAAGCACGAGGAGGAACCGTACTCAAGAGTGAGAGCATCTACAGAAAGTCCAAAGTTCAGTCCCAAGAATCTAAAGTTTTAGTGATATTGAGTAGCAGAAATGCCTCTGTCTGGGAAACAGGGCCAGCCCTACGGCCAGGCTGGGTGGCACAGGGCACCACGGCACCGGCCCACCAGGAGGGCGCCGCGAGCTGCGCCCGCCCGCTGGCCGGCCGGTCCGCCGTGCAGCTGCGCCCACGGCAACCGCGCTGTGCCTGCCCGCCCGCCGCGCAGCAGCGCCTGTGGCAGCCGCGATGTGCGCTGCGCCCACCCGCCCGCCGTGCTAGGAAACGGGGCGGGGAGGTGCCGGAGGGATCCGTCGCTCCACGGCACCAGGGGCGCTTAAGACGGCCCTGCTGGGTTAGGGTTAGTGTTCACCAGAAGCTAACTTCATACATGATCCTTCTACTACAACTGTACAGTATTGAACATTCCTTTGCCCTATGCTATCAAAGGAGGAGCACAGGGTCGAGACTTGGATGCTTCCTAATTAAGCAGATAGGGCATTAGCCTGACAGGATGCAGTTTGGTTATAAAATGAGTGGACTATCACTAGATTTCCTGAAAGAGAGTCTTCATATTTGTGTATATTCACATACATTCAAAAATATTCAAGATATATTCCAAGCTGTATTAGGGGTGTGTGTGTGACATTTTTATAAGATCTTCTGGTTGGGGCAGAATTCTTCAGTAGGTGGTTGGTTATGTTGTACATGGTAGATCATATGTTGTGCTGATGTTTGCCAGGAATTCATTTCCCAGTTTGTTTGCTGTTCAGGTTCCTAGTACTTTGTAAATGTACTCTTTTTTTCCTTTTCCTTTTTTTTTAAAGAACAGCTTACCAAAGGTCAGTCTGGAGGCTATGGTCAGAAATGGGAGTCTCAAAGGTTTGACTAGAAGTGCAGAAGTCATGTCCTTCTGGATTTTCTTTTGAAAGCCAAATAAAAGTAGTTTCCATAATCTCTCTAGTGATTTCCAGTTCCCCTGGCAATTCAGTCTACAGACTTTCTAAAAGGGGGGATTTTTGTTGGAAGCCGGTATAATAGGCTGCAATTCTAAGCATAATTATTGACTGCTAAGTTCCGTTGAAGCCAGTGGGACTTAATTCTAGTACTTATGACTGGAGAACCCCTCCTCCAATCTAAGTCCTTAATTAGGTTTGGATCAAACTACTTTTAGGTATAATGTGCTAATCTAACACTGACTGCCTGGGTACAAAACCTGTTGATTTCATGAAACTTATGGGGTGGGCTCGAACAGATAGCCACACATGGGATTCTTTATGAGAAGGTAACTTCTTACCTATCTTAAGGACTTGGGTTTTCACTGATGTATTAGTGGACCCTTCTATACCACCCCACACAACCTTAAAATATTGTATTGTAACATCCAGAACAAAGAACAAACAAACAAAAATCAGAATTTATTTTCATTCAGAATAACTCCTTGGTGCTCCACCACCTTGCTATTCTAGATGACTTATACGGGTAAAATTGGAATTGCTTCATAGAATCATAGAGTTGGAAGAGACCACGAGGGCCATCCAGTCCAACCCCCTGCCAAGCAGGAAACACCATCAAAGCATTCTTGACATATGCCTGTCAAGCCTCTGCTTAAAGACCTCCAAAGAAGGAGACTCCACCACACTCCTTGGTAGCAAATTCCACTGCTGAACAGCTCTTACTGTCAGGAAGTTCTTCCTAATGTTTAGGTGGAATCTTCTTTTATTGAAGTTTGAATCCATTGCTCCATGTCCGCTTCTCTGGAGCAGCAGAAAACAACCTTTCTCCCTCCTCTATATGACATCCTTTCATATATTTGAACATGGCTATCATATCACCCCTTAACCTTCTCTTCTCCAGGCTAAACATACCCAGCTCCCTAAGCCGTTCCTCATAAGGCATCATTTCCAGGCCTTTGACCATTTTGGTTTCAGTTCAATTATTTAGTCAATCACTGTGAAAACATGTTAGTTTTTTTTTTAAGGAAATGGTATGTATAGGGTTGCCAGACAATAGAGGACAGGACTTCTGTGCCTTTAATTGCCCTGCTCTCTTTTGAGTCTGGAAACCTTAAAGAGAAACCAGCAGACCCTTTGCTTGGAAATTAAAGAGAGGGTCTGCTGGTTTCTCTTTAAGGTTTCCAGACTCAAAAGAGAGCAGGGCAATTAAAGGCACAGAAGTCATGTCCTCTATTGAGTCTGGCAACCCTAGATATGTAAATTATACAAATATTTCCACTGATGTAATTTCACTCCCCAAATTTATGTCAAAAGTTAGTCTCTACCTTGTGGTTTCTGAAAGGCTCTATATATTGCATCCTTTTGGAATTATTAGACTCTTAACAAAACACAAAACACAATCAAAGGCTGAGAGTGTGATTCTTGTTATACTTGTCTCCACATGTGGGAAAATTAAGACAGTGATGAATTATACATTACTATACAAAATTTTATTATCAGAGACAAAATTCAAATTTGTTCTGCTTAAAATACAGAAGATAAAGTTTCTCATTTAGAAAAAAAATCCATTTAGTGAATCCTTGGTTAGAATGGAATAAAAATTTCATGTTGAATACATACTGGTTCAGTATGGAATTAGGTTTAAAGGCATATCATACAAAAATACTTGCAGTAAACGGTAATACAAACTCATATTTTATTTGGTCAATGCTTTAAATTGCTTGATGCTTTTATTTTCCAGTAATATTTTCTACAAATGCATCCATTCTTACCCCCAAGAGAAGTAAATGAAGATAGATGTGATTTTTGGAAATCATGTAAGATTTTCTGGAATCATGTGGCGTTGAGAATTCTGACTTAAGCTACCGGTATATATCTTTATATTCAATACGAAGAACGGATATGCCTTTAGGCCTGTATGGTTAAATCAGCCGCACAAAAATACAGCATGGCATTTAAACTCAAGCTACCATCAGAGTTTCGGTACTACTTATGTGCTTATCTTCTGCTGTATTGAGACTGAAGATAATTGATGTGCTTTTCTCAAGAAGAATGGATTTAAGCATGTGATCAAACAGATCTGCTGAATTGGAACCTTTAAGGATGCACTGGCAATACAAGTGTATCAATGATATCCATAAAAGACTGCAGGGCTTTTATTAGGCAGAATCCAGAGTCAAAAATCAAACAAACACACCTTATGCTTAGACAATGAGTCTAAGACCAAGAGACATAAATATATATAGTATGCAATCTGAAACTGCATGGGCTCCAGTGCACACACAGAGCTCTTGGTCTAACTCATTTTTTTTATTTAAAAAATGGGGGATCTTCCACACTACGAACACCAGGATGTCTGAATCAGGTCACCTGTGTATACGCAGAGTGGGGACTTTTTGTTTTACTGTGACTTGTGCTTTGTTCCATATTGGGGAATGAGATTCCTCTTTGTTGTGCTAGGGATCATTCTCATGGACACATAGCCATGCACTCAATGTGCACAGGTGCACAAACTGTACCTGGATTAGTCTTCTATTTCTTCTGAATTGTATCTTGTGTACAGAACTACTGATAACATGTATACATATGTACATTATAAAGAATATTTTCCCCCAACCCCCCCCCCAAAGATTTTAGAGTTGGGGGGATTCTAAAAGCAATCTAAAAGCTAGACAGAATTACCAGAATTATACCTCTTCTGTTATTACCATTTATCTACAGTACTTTTCTGCTAGGTGATGTTAGGGTCTGTACATTTCTTAGATAAAATGTGCTTTGCTATCAGTTCTTTATTGCCACTGCCACTTGTACAGTATCTGAATAGTAGAGAATGAAAGATCAGCTATCAGTATAATGTGCCTCATATACATATTCAGCTTCTGTAATAATAGGGGGGGGGAAATGAACCTCTTCTATACAATTTTAGATTCAGGATCTGCTATGACATTCTTGTCAACATAAATGCCTGCTTTACTCACATATCATAACAAGACATCAAAATTATATTTACATGTATTTTAGTTAGTCTTTTTTAGCCAACATATAGATGAACAGTTGTTAGTGTACAGTAATGCCATCATCAATGCAGTCCAGAATGCAATGTGTGTTTCATTTTGGAGACTCTGAGTCTTCTGACTCCAAATTTCTTAGCCGTGAAAGTTGCAACACTGTCTGTAAAGGATACAATATCCTGAAGGGTGCAAAGTATATTATAACGGATCATAATAGTGAAATATTGTGTGTGTTTGTAACACTTAGCATTTATATATCACTTCAGTATGCTCACAATGCGTTACATAAATTATCTCACAAATCCTGACAACAACCCTGTAAATTAGGTCAATTGTGAGTTTGTCACTGAGGTGAGATTTAAACCATGAGCCTCCACATTTACAACACTCTCAGCTGCTACATTATGCCAGTGTTCAGGGTCACAATGCTACATGAAAAGAAACAAAATATTGAGTCATATATATGCAACTATGAAAGTATATATAAATTAACTATGGACATGCTAAGTGTGTATTTCTGAACATCACAGGCTGAATGTTTTTTTTTTTACTCTGAACAAAACCAAATGGTGTGCTAGTAGAAGTCGTTCTTCAGGTTACGTAAATAGATAACCAACACCTCCACCTCAATCTTGGTTAACTAAACACAACAACAAAATGCAGTAACATTTAAAACAGATTCCCCCCCCCCGCTACTTTTCACTGAAATTTGTATCTTGCCTGGTAGAAAAATAAAATAAACACACCAGAAACAAATGGAAAAAGATCTACCAGCCAAAAGAACTCTAAGTTCTGAAAGCTGAGGCCATTTCAAAAGGTTACTTACTTTTATTTTATTTATTAAATTTCTATACTGCCTGTCATCCCAGGATCACAGTCTATTGCTGGTTTGAACCAACAAATATGTAAATTGATGCCAGGATTATGGCGATACATTCACACTAGGCCAGTTGAAAAAACCCCTCAAACTCATATTATCTAAGTTCAACGTTGTGGTGGTGTGTTCATTTAAGCATACTTTGGTGAATTCACTTGGCACAGCTCTGTAGTGTCAATGCATACATGAGACAATGGTGTTGTGAGATGTAGGTTTGGATTTGTTAGTCACTGGGGGATATTCTGGGACATGCTAGATCTGTTTAAGGGGAACAGGCTCCCCTTTGAAACCATTGGCGCTTAAAATCAAAATAGTGGGAAAGCATCTTTTAAACAGATTGCAGTGTGTCTGTGTGTGAGGGAGACACAACAGGAGCTTAAGAATGTCCAGTTTGGAACAAATCTCCCCCAGGTTAAAAATAAAATATAATAATAATAATAATAATAATAATAATAATAATAATAATAATAATAATTCATTATTTATGCCCCACCCATCTGGCTGGGTTTCCCCAGCCACTCTGGGCGGCTCCCAACAGAACACCACCACCACCAATAATAAAAAAGCAACATCAAACATTAAAAACTTCCTTAAACATGGCTGCCTTCAGATGTCTTCTAAACATCAGATAGTTGTTTATTTCCTTGACATCTGAGGAGAGGGCATTCCTTAGGACAAGCACCACTACCGAGAAGGCCCTCTGCCTGGTTCCCTGTAACCTCGCTTCTTGCAGTGAGGGAACTGCCAGAAGGCCCTCAGAGCTGGACTTGATAAAATGGATGAAAATGTTAATGGGGGGTGCATAGAACGAGGGATTGTGAATGTAAGTCCACGGGATAACAATTCAGAGAGGCCAAAGCACTGCAGGTCAAACACAAGTGCCAGAGACAGTTGGAAAGAGAGACTGTATACAAATGTTTCTGTGCTAATGCTAGAAGCCTCTGAGGCAAGACGGGCAAAGTGGAGTTCTTGGTCTTAGAGGAGAGCATTGATATAGTAGGTAGCATAAAGGAAACCTGGTAGAAGAGAGAGAACCATTGGGACATGGTTATCTCTGGATATAAATTATGGGAAGGGCATACAAGGGTAGTGTTCCCAAAGAGGTAGATTCTTCTTCCATAGGGCTGTTGTGGATGGTGATACCAAGAGTAATTTTAGTACTAGTGACTGGCCATCATCCCCCAATCAACTATCAGGGAGAGACCTTTAGATGAAGAATGACATCAAGGAGGAATCCAAAAAGAGGAAATGCAGTAAGGCTGACTTCAACCACCCTCACACAGATGGGCTAAATGTGTTCGTCACAACAAAGAGGCAAAATTTCTACATATCCTAAGTGACTGTGCTCTGCAGTTAGCAATGCTGTTGTGTTACTGACAGGCTTGTAGCCAAGCTACCACTTATGACTCTTGTACTGTATAAAGTGAAAACTGGCAGTTGCTGCTACAGTATTGTGATATTATTTCTTTCCTTTGGTTACTGTGATGATTCAAGTCCTGTGTTGAAGGACAGAGAACAGAGTGAAAATAAGCAACTAAATATTGTGAGAAGTAGAAAAGACTATTGACTTGGCAGGTTGTGGTCAAGATTTTCTATACTAGATAGAATAGATAATATGGATGAATATTCATTCCAAAGATTGATGAATGGGTTGTACAAATTGTGAAGAGAAACTATTTTGTTTTTGCAAGCTCATTATTTAACAGGTATTTGAAGAAAAAGTGTGCAGTGCCACAATATTCAGTGGGGGTTATTCTGTGGTAACTATGTTTAGAATCTAGCTGTTGAAAAGCTCTAGAAGATACCTCACCATAGCTGCCAAGTTCTCCCTTTTTTTAAGGGAAATTCCCTTATGCTGAATAGGCTTCCTCACGAGAAAAGGGAAAACTTGGCAGCTATGTACCTCACATGAAAAGTAGAACAGATACAAGAGACTACTTTTAAACATAGGCTACCACGGTATTAAAATTTGCTGCAAATGCCATCTTGATTGATTTCCATGGGATGCTTGTGTGAATAAATAACACTCTTATGCTGAAAAGACAATGGGGGGGACTGGATCATTACAACTGGATCATTATTTAGGAAAGTTTTCTTGTTTCTCTACAGATTCTGTTTTACTTTTCTCTGTTGATTTGATATTTTTCATGATACCAAGCATCGGTAGCTGTGTAATTAATTACCATACTTTCTGCATCACACCTAATGAGTATTTTTTGCACACTAAAATCCACACATAAGGGTGATTTATGGATTTTGTCCAAGAACATATGTGAAACTCATTTCATAAACCATTTAAACGTATGGTGATCAGAGGGCTAAATTAGTTGTTAGCTGTTCACAAGTAAATACATTTTGGAATTATAACATATTGTGAGAATAAAATCTCTCTAAACTTGTCTGTATCATTGACTTAAAATAGGGGAGCATTTAATTTGTATAATCATTTGCAACTCAAAAAGAGAGTGAATGTCCAAATTGTAACTGAGACAATCTAAGTGCTGACATAACTGACCTACATGGAAAGGTGACAGTTAGTCACATGCTGAACATATAGATCGTTTACGTTCGTCTTTCCACCTTATGTTGCTGTTATAACACTGATTGTCATAGTCTTTGTGCTTTTGCATAATGCCCATCTTCGATGTAACAGAAATTCACACACAAACATGGACACCTTAAGTAAGCATGCTAGAATACAGGCAGGAACCATACAACCATGCACAAATATTCTGAGGGCTTCCCCCAAAAAAACTGACATTAACATTTACATGCACCACTTAATATCACATTTGGCCATGGTACAGTGGGAACTTGGTTTTGTAAGCATTCATGACCTTTTCTCTCTGTCAGAGTTCTTTTTCCCCTTGCCTTTTAGTTTTGAGGAGATTGGTGCAAAAATATAATATATCTATATATTCTTTCCATTTTAACCAGTCTTCATTGTGCTTCCAGTCAAAAGTTCTTGGAATGTCACACTGTGCTTCTCCTCCTGGCTGCACAATTTGGTGCTAAGTTTTGGTCAGAAACACTGATTAGTGTGCCAGTGATTTTCTCAGCCACTGAAACAATTCTTCTTTATAAAGCATTTGCCACCGGACATTGGCTTCCACTGTTTCCACAGCTCGTGAGAAAGCAGCAGCAGATCCCTCCTCGTAGGTCTTTATAAAGTTCTTTAGCTGAAATGCAATTTTCTCAGGTTAATTTGGACTTGAATAGATGTGCATATTTTCTTTCCTTCCAAAGCATATGAACAAGTTGGATATTGACGACAAAGCTCTACATTTGAAATAAGTTCTTGTAATATTTTACAGGGAGATTTATTACAAAATGCAGTAAGGCAACAGACTGCATCAATTAGGTGTGATGCAAGTGCTTCAAATTGTGCTGGAAGATATTGACGTGCCAATGCCTGATTATATTAACATCACTTCCTCCGTCTCTCCTGTAGCCCAGCTGCTTTATGTTGCAGACAGCTGGGCTCTTATCAACTTTTACTCCTACATAAGAAACTAAATACAGAAAATTGGAAACACTCCTAATGTAACTTAGAAGCTAAAGTTAAACTAAAACACTCAGGCTCTTCTCTGAAGAGCCCCAGTTTATCAACCATTATAAAAGATGTGCTCAATTAGGCTAGTACAGTCATACCTCGATTTAAGTACGCTTCGGTTTGAGTACTTTCAGTTTAAGTACTCCGCGGACCCGTCTGGAACGGATTAATCCACTTTCCATTACCTTCAATGGGAAAGTTCGCTTCAGGTTAAGTACGCTTCAGGTTAAGTACAGACTTCCGGAACCAATTGTGTACTTAAACTGAGGTACCACTGTAAAACATACTTAATTATTTATTGTAAATGGCTGGGTGTTTATGCACCAATTTGAGGGGCTGACACTATTATGAGCACCATTTTTTAGAGGTTATAATCCCGTGCAAATTTACTCTAAGTAAATTTAGGAGGTATGCCTGAACTAATACCAAGAGGCCCCACACCTCCTACTCATGTAGGCTTTTGTTGTTAGGTAGTCCTTGGGAAAAGGTTCCCACTGAACTTAGTGGATTTACTTTTGAGTAGAAACACAAAGGATTTGGGGGAAAGGTGTTCTGGGAAGGCTGCTTTTCCCTTAAATGAAACTCTGGTGCAGCCATTCTGTAAGGTGCTGACGAAGCCGAGTTAAGCAGCATTACATGTCAAAACGCTATGGCTACTGTATGTAGCCCTGCTACTTTTAGGTATGTAAGACTTAAGACATCAAAATGAACATTAATACAAAATAACTGCAAGCACCGCGCTGCATAATATTTACCTCATTTAGTTCACTCTCTGTGTTAAGAAATTCTGTGACTCCACTGATAAGTTTTGAATTCATAAATAATGCTTCCCCATATCTTCAACAGCAGGTCAAAAATGCAGATATGAAATAGATTGAACAACAATGCACTGATTATTTAGATGTTAAAATATATCTATTACATTTAAGTTTTATTATGACAATTACAGTTTTCCCCGATGTTTCTGGTCCATATATAGTATCCATAAAAGCAGAGAATAGCCAGGCTGGGTCATATCCTTAAAGCTAAAACCTAACACTTTACATCAGCATAATGTTGCTTTTTAAAACTTATTTAAATGCTTTCTGTTGAGCATATGAGTCTACTAAATCTGAATTCATCATAGCACAATATACCTACTAAACTCCATTCAAAGCAATTTGGCTCACTGAAGCAATATGAAATAAATCATTTCCTCTGGTCTATGATATGCAGCATAGCCAGCCGATCACATTGGGTCAAGAACCTGCTTACTAATGGCAGAACTAAAAACAGGAAGTTAGAGGAAGACCAGCTGATATTCAGACTACAGACTATCTGGCTGGTTTGTTACTTCTTTGCATAATACTTGCTGGCATTAACACAGCACAGCCAGACATCAGTCTAAAGGCAAGGGAACTCACCAACATTTATATGACCATTCCCACCATAAACTAACACTTATTGGATCTGACTGGCTATATCCACTCTTTTGCTTAAAAATGGAAGACACAACTGTTCCAAGTTTAATTGCTTAAATTACATGGCAATTACATAGCAATGACTCTGTATTCTAAGTGGAAAAGATAAGAATCCTTCATTCCCATTCTCAAGTGAATAATGTCGTGGTACTTTTTTCCTATGCAATACTGATGCTTTTAATTATGCTTTTGTTGTATCATAGGTATTCTGGACATTTCCTTGCTCTTGTGATGGTACAGTAGCCTACTCTCCTAGGGCATAGTAAGTCCTGCCCCCCTCCCTGCCTCTGGCGTATGCACAGGGAACAAGCCAGGCTGCCATGGGGAATGGGTGATCTGAACATACCTCCCATAGCTCCATCCAACATGACCCTCTCCACTTACTCCCAACTTGTGTTCCATATTTATCCCAATGACTGGGTGTACTGAGTACCCATGCCAGTATAGCAAGGAGGAAGAGGAACTGGGCTCTGTTATGGCCTATCAGTGGGTCACTAAGGATATCATTTGGGTAAGTGTGTTACAAAGGATCATGCTCTTTGTCACAGCTTGCCGTTTCTCTTTCACATTACCTGTTGCCTCAAGGATTCTAGTTCTACAGTCACTTTTAAGTTACGCTGTTCTTTCTCCCCGTGTTTGTCTATACATTGCTTGACTGTTGAGAAGTATTTTCTAGCCCGCCCTTACCAAAATAAACTGTTTTGACTTGTAATTTGTTGGCTATTTGTTTTTTAGAGTGTCACAGATTCATAGGATATTGCGAAAGAAAAGAACTAAAAAAAAAATCAATCAATATCAGGTCCCCTGGGTATTATGCTAACATATAACATACTTCTTGGAAAACACTGGATACCAAGAGCTGTATCAGCAAAGAAAGAACAGATATTAGATTGGGATATTACCACAATAGTGAAGTTGACAGCTCATAACTTTTTTTAAAGTAAAATAAAGCTGGATGGTATCAAAAACAATAACTCAGTTCAGATGACTCTCCAAAACCATGACTTGGAAAATTATGAATAAATTGCTGTGACTTGGCTCATTTTCTTTTCTCTTTCCCCTCCTTTGCAGGTAAAGAAAAGCAATTAGGGGGTGTATCCAACTGAGTTATACTTAGTGTAGACACTGTAATCAATAGACTTAGATTAGTGGTGGCATTTAATTTCAGTATGTTTTTTCCTACTCTTGAGTTGGATACAACTCTTATAGAGTTGTATGCAACAATTTATAGAGTTGTATTGAACTAAGTACTCAGTACTCAGAATTGGATACAACTCAGAGTAATGAGTACTTAGTTCAATACAACTCAAAGTTCCTGCTTCTTCTCTGCTGTTACTTTGCTATTTATCTGGACAGAGTAAACTTAAGGTTTGATGTTGCATCTAAATGCAGCCAGCGGGTCCCTGGTAATAAACTTCATAAAGTGAATGAATAAATTGTATTAAATGAAAAATCTGATACCTGAAAAGAAGACATTTCATAAAAATTTATGGGCTAGATCCAGACTTAAGTTAATGGAACTCACTTTCCGCTTTGAAAGCAAAGGGGAAGTTCAACTAATTTAGGCTGCAATCCTAATTAATGCCTGGGAGCAGAGGGGCTAAACAGAGTGGTGCAGCTACCATGGCATCAAATACTTGCTGCTTGCAAATGTGAGGGGTGGGGTGCTGTAAAATCACCAGTTCGCTGAGCCAGCTTTTTGCTAGCACATTAAAGAGCCCTTAATCAGGTTCCTGACCAATAGCTGAATTGGCTTAGGATTCAGTGGTTGCTTGGTTGGCCCAAAACACCTTGTTTCAGTGGTTTATGTTGGCTACTCTGGTGCGGATACAAATGGTGGTAGCTTCCGCCTGGCTGTACTTTCAATGGGCAATGGGGATTTCTGTTGCAACACAGCCCCCTCTGCTTGTAGAGCTGAACATATTTGAGTGGAGGAAACCTCCACCACATCCTAACCCTCTCCAGCATGGAGGATTGAGGGTTAGGATTGCTCTGTTAGTCTGGATCCAACTCTAAATAACGTATATGCAGGCTAAACTGTACTGTATTAGTACTGATAATGAAAACTGCAATGTATTTTAACTGTCATTATAAGTAATAAATGACACCTTTCTAATGCATTGAGAGGGGATGAACATAGATTTCTCCCCAGATTCAACTCTCACTATAGCAGGTGGGAAGACAGGTGTGTTTGTGTGTTAACTTCCCCATGCACAAGAGGTTTAGATCCAAAACACTTACTTACGGATGTGTATAATATGTACTATTGTTAAGATAAAATAAATACTAAACTAAATATGTGAAACAATGAAGATGCAAATGGCTGTAAGAAAGATGCAGCCAGTACTCTCACTTGTTTTGTATTGACAGGCATATGTTTTACCTTGCATTCAATATTTTCCATTTTTCTCTAAAAAACTTCCAAGCAAGATCTCTTCCATGTGGATTTCTAGCTACATGGATTATGACATCAATTGCATCCTGATCCAGGACAACTTCAGAATTGAGAGACAGGTTAAGAAGCCTTGAATAACAGGAGAAGGGAGAAGAAATGGTTAGTTGTTACAAGCATAAATACTAAATATATCGAGCTATTAGACATCCTGGAACTCCCATTGAAGGTTAGAAATTGCTATATTGAAATTCATTGCAGGAGCTTTCCTGTACTTTTGTTTTATAAAGTACAGAGAAGAAGCAAAACTTTGTGATAGAAAAAGTCTTTTGTACCACTATTGGCCTATGACAGATATTTGATAAAACCTGAAACTGAATTGCTTCATTTTAGATTTCATCCTAAATGCTACTCTGAGATTATGCTTACCCCAAATTTAAGTGAGATTTGCAATCATTTTCAAGTAAACTTGGAATATATGATTTGGAAGAAATGCTATCCACATAACACAAATATGTCTTGAAAATCTGCAAAAAGGAGATATTGATTTTGATTATTAGGGAAAAGCTTTAAATATGTCATGAGTGTTTTTAGCGCCATGAGTAGATCTGAAATACTATTGTTTGTATTGCTCTGTTTTTCTTCTATGCTATATGCTATTCTCTTGGAAATAATCAAGTAATAACTAATTTGAAGAAGAAAAACCACTAAAACACACACACAAACACTTCCACGAGAGAGATTTAAAAATGCTTAAATTTGTGGAAGAATGAACAAATATTACTATTTTTAGTTAATTAATTGTCTATACCACATTTCGTCCAAAGATTACAGGGCAGTTTACAATATAAAAACACACAAATACATAGCATAATAACAAGTGAAGGCAATACCCCCCCCCAAAGTTTTAAAGGCCATAGATGGTTTAGCCAAAAGCTTGAGAGATAAAGAATAAGTTTGCTTGGTGCCTAAGGATATGTAACAAAGATGCCAGGGGAAAGCGTTCCACAAGAAGGGAGCCACAGCAGAAAAGGCCCATTCTTGTGTTGTTGCCCTCCAGACTTCTCACAGAGGAGGCACCTGAAGGAGAACATCCAATAATATGGGGAAGAGGCAGTCCCTGAGGTAATGTGATCCTGGGCTGTTTAAGGTTTTCTAGGTCAAAACCAGCACTTTGAATTGGGCTTGGAAACTAATTGGCAGCCAGTGCAGTCAGGCCAGGACTGGCATTATATGTTCAAACTGCATTGCCCCACCCCAGTGAGCAACTTAGCCGGTGAATTCTGCACCAGCTGAAATTCCCATACTGTCTTCAGAGGCAGCCCCATGTATAATGTGTTGAAGTAATCTAACTTAAAGGAAACCATAGCATAGATGACGGACGTTTAGGCTGTCCCTGTCCCGACAGGGGTGCAACTGGGCCACCGGCTGAAGCTGATATTCCTCTGTGCCTCTCCCGACAGAAATCACCATGCATCTGTGCCAAAACTGACCCTAAACCTTGATTAACATGGATCTAGGAAATTGGTTTCCTCCAACAGCCCTTGGATCAGATCTGTGACCACCCACTCTAGAACCTTGCCAAAGAAGAGGAGACAACTGGCCGGTAATTACTTAGATTTTCCAAATCCAGGGAGTATTTATTGAGGAGTGGTTTTTACCACTGCCTCCTTCAAGAAGGCAGGGGCCACCTCTTCTTGCAAGGAAGTATTAATCACCTCCCTGGCCCAGCCAGCTGTCCCCTCCTTGCTAGTTTTTGTGAGCCAACAGGGGCAAGGATCCAGAGTGCAAGTGGTGGCCCTGACCCATCCAAGCACCTTGTCCACATCCTTGAGCCTTGAAATTCAACCAGCATAACAGGCCTGGACAGTGCTCAGGACACCTCTCGAGATTCATCTGCTGTAACAGTGGAGTCAAGGTCCAGACGGATGCAAGCAATTTTATCCTCAAAATATTCTGCAAACAAGTCACAGCAAGCTGTCATTGGTTCTGTCAACTCCTCCGGAACAGAGTGTGAAAGGCCTGCACTACCTGGATGGCCCAATGTAAGGGAGGCAGCAAATTATGCCTTCTTTGCTGTCTTCACTGCCACTAGCTAGGCCTGATAATGAGCCCTCACTGCTCTTTGATTGCATTTGGTTGGAGTTTTCCTTCACTTGCATTTCAGCAGCCTCGGTCCAGTATACCTGAAGGAGCGTCTCCACCCCCATCGTTCTGCCCGGACACTGAGGTCCAGTACTAAGGGCCTTCTGGCAGTTTCCCTCATTGCGAGAAGCCAAGTTGCAAGGAACCAGGCAGAGGGCCTTCTCAGTAGTGGCGCCTGCCCTGTGGAATGCCCTCCCACCAGATGTCGAGGAAATAAACAACTATCTCACTTTTAGAAGACAGCTGAAGGCAGCCCTGTTTAGGGAAGCTTTTAATGTTTAATAGATTATTTTATTTCATTTTTCTGTTGCAAGCCGCCCAGAGTGGCTGGGGAAACCCAGCCAGATGGGCAGGGTATATAAAAATAAATTTATTATTATTATTATTATTATTATTATTATTATTATTATTATTATTGGTCTCCCACCTTGTTTCCTTCAGCTCTGGAGCATACCAGGGAGCAAAATGGGCTCCACAAAGCAGGAGGAGGAGGAGGAGGTCAGGAGTGATCGTGTCAACAAGTTTGAAAACAACAACAGGAAATGTTAACTAAATTAGCATACCTGTTTAACAAGTTTCTGTCATCACTACAAGTTAAAGCTTCTAACAATATTTTCTTCTCCGATACCGCTGTAGTAGAGTGGAATTTCATCCAGATGAATTCCCACACATCTTCATCCATCAGTGAAACTCCTGTGCAGTAGACGATGTCTCTTACATTAAGAGGTATTCTTTAAAAAAGAAAGGGGAGAGAAACATTGCCTAGTAATATTATATTAATAAGATGTTCCAACAAAAGAATATACATGTTAAAGCTATCTATCTATCTATCTATCTATCTATCTATCTATCTATCTATCTATCTATCTATCTATCTTCTATAAAAAATAAAAATGTCCAGTACCACCTTAGAGGCCAACTAAGTTTGTTCTAGGTATAAGCTTTCGTTTGAAGGTATCTGAAGAAGTGTGCATGCACACGAAAGCTTATACCCAGAACAAGCTTAGTTGGTCTCTAAGGTGCTAATTTTTTAATTTTGTCATATATTTCAACTGCGTCAGACCAACACGGCTCCCTACCTGAATGTTAAAGCTATATTAGTCATGTGACACAAGTGGACTGGACAGGTTAAAATTATGTTTTTGTGATTTGACTTCCCTATGCTTAAAATTTTGGATCAGGGGAAAGGGTAAGGGAATATAACTTATGACCCTTATGCTGATTCCCTGACTTAAAATACCCTCCCCGAGCTATAAACGTCAGGGGGGACAGGGAAGTATGGGCAAAATTTTTTGTACCTGTGGGAAATATAACAAGGAAGACTTGCACCAAACCAAATAAAATTTTGGGCAGGTATAATCTGTGCTAACATGCAAAATACCTCCTCCTGCCTGCTGCTAAGGGCCAAGCCACCCCAGAGAAACTCCCTCATGCAAGGTATCATGAAGGGAGGCAAAGCCTTCTTTCCATAAAGGGAAGCTGCAAGTACGTGTCCTGATAGGTGCTACCAACCCCTGTTCAGCATTCAACAGGCCCCCAAGAGCACCAGAGCAAGGAGCCCTGCAAAGCGTTCAAGAATAAAGGATGGTTAGTGGGGCGCCCTCCACCCAACATGTCTCAGGGTGCTGACCATTATCTGCCTGCGCGAAATGACAAACAAACCAAATAGCCAAATTAAGCCCTAGCTCACCATAAGCCAATCAAATTCAGAGCAGACTGAAGTGGGTTTTTTTAAAAAAGGACCCTCAAATTTTGATGCTCTCCACTCAGCTCCATTTTTTTGGCAGCTGGCTAAGCTCGCTTTGCTCAAGAGCAGGAGAGCATGATGCCACTGTGAATCAGAGAAGGAAGTCTAAGGTGAGGGGCAAGCTATTTATGCAAGCTCCCTTCTCTAAACCAGGCCACGTGTGAAGGAGAAACCCCCTTCTACTCCAAGGAAAGCCAGTGAAACGTCCTTCCTCAGTGGGGTGGAGTATTCCCAACTGAAGATAGGGATCAACTTTATAGTTTCGGGTGGGGAAGCTGCAATATGTTGCTGTCTCTTCTTCACAGGATCCCTGACCTGAACTTACTAAAAAAAAAAAGGAGAGGATTTGGGACAATAATTCATCACCTGTCTACCTTATACCTGCACAACCTCCCTAGACGAGTTTGGCTGAATGGCACAAACTGCTCATATCACTCCAATACAAAATTTCTATGAAAAAAGAGATTACCATACTGGTCTCAATCTCAAATATGTCTCATTCTTAAATATTTATATTTATTAGTGTAAAACTTTTTTCTCTCTTTTTTTGTACTTGAGCGGTCTTTGTACGGTCAAGTGGAATCAGGCAACTACCGCTTACAATTTTATTTAAATTATCTTTTTTATCATTTAGGTGGCTTTCAAAAGGCTTTCCCTACTAGTAGGGCTGTAAGCCAACAAGACATCTGCAAAAAGAAAAATAGAGGCAATTCCTTTCAAGCTGATTGTCTCGTTAGCTTTGCACACTGACCAAATGTTGGAATACAATCAGCAGTATACAGGAGCAGAACCGTGCACCATCTGAAAATATTTATCACTTCCTACATTAAGAAGGTGCTTATCTCTTGCCTCCTAAAGTATATTTCTATGAAAATTCAGTCTATCTATCATCCGCCATGTATCCTTTGCTCAGTGGTGATTACTCTTGAGTAGACATGTATAGGATTGCACTATACATTTACAAATCCACTTCACGTCTATTTCAACTATACTTCAAACTGCATTGAGTACAATTTTGTTGAATTATTAGTGGGCAATTACAAAAAAAAATACACACATGCATAAAACAAATCATAAAACAACACGCACATAAAATAATGGTTAATCCTTAAAAAGAGCAGAATCACAAATATAAAAAGCAACAATCTCCCCCAAAATTTTATCTGTAATAACAGTTGCCACAGGACTGGCTGGATCAAGCCAAAGGCAAATCTAGTTTAGCATCATGCTTTGCACGTTGCCAACCATATGTGTTTGGGGAGCCAAGAAGCAGGATACGAGCTCATGGCACCCTCATGTTTGTGATCCCCAGCAACTGGAATCCCCAGGCATATGGATTCCATGCCTAAACAACGAGTTTACCAGCTAATGGATGAAAATTATGGTTAGAAAAGCCACTTCGATTGGTATGCCACTTTCTCTCCTGTACCATCTGGGCTATGATACCGCCCTTGAATCTCTGAGGCAAAGGCTCTGGGACATAACACATAGTGATCTCCGATCTCAATCTCATGTTATCTGTGGCCCATTAGCAGTAGGAATTCACTTTGGGTTCGAGTTTCAGACACCTGCACGTCTTAGAAATGTGTCTGTACCAACATATCGGCGTCTTTTCACCAAAGCCAGATTAAATGTATTCCCATCAAACTGAGAGGTATCCCTTATCAAAATAGGATCTGTTTGTGCTCTCAGGACGTTGACTGCATGAGGCATATTCTATCAAGCTAGGGAACTATTGATTAAACCACTATTGGCAAATCGGCCGTGTCAATCTGAAGCCTACTATATAAAATATCTTCTGGACGACAAGTCCAATGATATCACAGTGGCCGTGGCAAAGTTTCTTTCAGTAGTCACACGAATCAAAGATCAACATACCCATGACTAAACAAATAACGCTACGGTCTTCCTGCCCTGGGGGGGTTGTCTGTATGAATCTGTATTTTATTCTGAATCCATGTTATGGATCGTTGGACCGCAAGAAAGATTATTATGACAGTAAGAGCTGTTCGGCAGTGGACTTTGCTACCAAGGAGTGTGGTGGACCTCTTTGGAGGTCTTTAAGCAGAGGCTTGACAGGGATATGTCAAGAATGCTTTGATGGCCCTTGTGGTCTCTTCCAACTCTATGATTCTATGATGATGATGATGATTACTACAGGCATATGGCTCAAAGCGGCTCAAGTTGGTGGTGATCACCATTACTTCTGAAAAATTCTGTAACCTATTTGTTGTGTGAATACATACTCATTTTTCTCTGCTTTGAATATTTCACTCAGGTTCCAGAATTATGAAAGTGGAACAAGAATTTCCCTCCATTCACTTATCCACACTATGGATAATTTTATATACCCTTTCTTTCCTCTAGTTCATTTGGGTTTCTTTCTCTCTTTAGATTTTTAGACAGAAGGTATCTTCAAGGTTTACATCGGGTGGTTTAACAGTTCCATGGTTTTAAAGCTCTGATCGCCCAACTTCAGTGTTTATGCAAGAGCAGAAAGCATTCACTTGCTACGTTAACTAGAGGGAATTGGAAATGGTGGCTGAGTGTTATTTAAGGATATACTGCCAAAGATCTTCCTTTGTTGGAATAAACCCCTCCTGGGCTATCTCGCCTGCACTCATTTTTTAAACCAAAGCTATGATCAATACTTCAGAGAGTATGCTTCAGTTTTGAAAGCATTTTAAATGGCTTTCATTTGAATACATGTACTGTTGTGATTTATTTAACTTTATTTATCTTGCATAAGAGACATGGCAAGGATAAAATATGTGGCTAGCATAGCTGCTGATTAAAAATTAAGCACTTTGGAAAATGTTAAAAATTAAACAGAAAAAAATAACAATTAAAATCATGCTGTGCCTTTACAGAGAAATCTATTTTTTCAATGATTAATAATAAAGCTTTACAAAGAGTTAAGAATAATCTTTTAAGTTATAATTAATTGGTACATGCTTGTTCTTGTTTAAACTAAGTTCTAACAAATGGAAATAAATTTATAAAATAGGCCCTTAATTATTTATCTTCTAGGCAAATGGTGTTCTAATTTCTTAAAATGTAATTGGATGCAGTTTAGGCAGCTCTTTGATTTAGTGACATGCTTCAAACCATTTAGGGAAACATTTAAGAAAGGAAATTAATCAGATGTCCCATTTTAATTCTGAGAATTTAGCCAAAGCTTTTCAGTGTGTTTGATTACAGATTTGTTTTATATAACGCTCCCATACGAATAACAACTAACTTTTCAAAATTCGGGATGAATGTAATAGTTGCTCTTTTAAATGCTATGGTGGTGATACTGCTATTTGGGTATAAGCACTGTTAATTCCTAACAAGCCATACTCACAACATAAAAAGACAAAATGAGAACCCAAAAATACATAACACAACAAAAACAAATCAATAACCCTTCCTCCCATAAATACATCATCATCATTATCAATTGTGGATTGCAGATTTTATCCTAGGTTTTGATAACCAAGCACCCCAGTACGGGGCACCATTTTCACAGGTGGAAGAATTACCTTAACCACCTGCAACATTTCAATCTAGCTGTTACAATTTTCCATCTGTCACAGAGACAACTCCAGAAGCTCACGTCATACTATCCCTTCCTCACTGGGACCCATAACTACATTGTCTCACTCCTCAGACCTATCCAGGAGCGTAGCAAGGGAGGGGCAAAGGGGGCGGGCCGCCCCTAGCTCCACTCTGGCAGGGGCAGCGCATGGGGGCAGCACCCCCGGTCCCTGGCCTGCCCCTCGTCTCCTCCTCCCAAGCAGGAAGAAGCAGAGCGTGCTACGGAGCGGTTGGCGCCGCTGCCTGGCAATCTGCTCCGTAGCGTGCTCTGCTTCAGAGCGTGCTGGCCGAGCGGAGCAGCAGCGCCAACCCAGATGGACTGTGCATGTGTGACCGTGCGCAGTCCGTCCTGGCTTGTCCTGGTGTGCGCGTCATGCATCTTGACGTCAGGACGCATGCGCACTGCGGAGTGATACCCTGCCCCCAGGGGGTGCCGCCCCGGGCAGCCAAGCGGCACCGTTCGCCACTGGACCTATCTCCATATCTCACCGGCCTCTGGCTCTTTCAGATGAAAAAAGCAACTACTTTGCATGCAACTTTCCTGGTATTTTCATTTTACTGTAATGAAGCTGAATCTAAGATTCCACCTCATAATTCCATATCTCCGCTGCAGTAACTAAGCACATGGTCCAGACACCGTATGGGTTGGCTTACCCGTGTAAGGCATGAATCCTTTCTATTCTGTGTTTCTTTACAGGTCCTTCACCCCACAAAGCTCTTTCCTTGCTTCTAAGTCACTTCCTATTGACTGTATTGCTATCGAACGTATTTACCTGTATTGCTATCACCTTTAAACCTTGGTTTATAAATAAACATTGCACTTGCAACAGGTGTGGTGTTTGCTGGCTTTCTGGAGCAAGCACACAAATATTGATTGAAATTCCACAATGTAAGCAATGTTATCCAAGATAATTCAATTCTGTAAGCATGCGCAGACAATTATTTCTAGGAAAGATTCCTAGAGTAGTACTGTTAATTCCAAAATTAGCTTTTACACAAGGATATGTGTATGAAACATGGTTATGCTCACTAGCAGATCTGGTGATTGTTTCTACACACCTGCAACTCCCTGTCTGAATATTAGAAACAATAAAATAAAACTACAATCACTGGCGTGTACATGCAATATTTGGAATGGATATTTAAGTTTCAATATGGTGTTTGGACTAAGTGGCATAGCTGCCAAGTTCCGGCCTGAGAAATAAGGGACTGGACCGGAAGTAGCAGACTGGAAGTAGTGATGCCGCCATTTTGGAACTGGGTGGAGCATGCTCAGAAGCTACTTTTGATGCTGCTCTGCCCTGTTCCAAAATGGCCACCGCACCAGAAGTCGTGCTGCAGCCATTTTGGAACTGGGCAAAGCAGCATCAAAAGTCGCTTCTGAGCATGCTCCACCCAGTTCCAAAATGGCCGCCACGTCAGAATAAACTGGGGGGGGACAAAAAAAATCCGTTTTTTTCGGCTGGGAACAGCTGGAAAAACAGGGTTTCCCGGGGGATACGGAAGACTTGGCAGCTATGCGAAGTGGCCCTACTAGTCCTTGTGTTCTATGGTTAAATTGCTTATAAGTCACTCATGAGGTTCTTAAATTAATAGATATAGCCAGCCCATAGCATTTAGCAAGCAACCCTTTGCTTTACTTGACAATCTAAAAGACGTAGGGAATAAACTGTCTTCTTAATGACATTGCCAGACAATAAAGCCTGTATTTACTTGTTATCATGTTAATCCTTAATCCTATTGGATATATGCCCTGGGTCTTCTTTCACAACACTAAAGTCTTGATTAAGTTGTACTCAGCACACTCTTCTTTCTACTTAAACAGCTTTATTGATTTCACTGCAAGACTCTACTCCATTGTTGCAATAGCCTGTTAATTAACTAATTTCGGCAACATTGGTTGCTATCCTCTCTCTGTGCTATTCTGAAATAATATACTGTATGACTTCATTTACACCTGCATAGATAATGTAGCCACCATTTGTTTAAAGTACATCCTTAAGGCTATACATAGCACAGAACAAAGAATTATATGTGCAGGGAGATGTAGATTCTTTGACACATTAAAAATTTATCCAAGAATGTCCAGAAGGCTGAGAAAGTTCCATTGAGGCCAATTTCATTTGGTGACTAGTTAAATATGCTGTTAATGAGTTTAAGGAAACAAACAAGCATAAAAACATAGGCGGAAAGCTGTTCTGATTTGCAATATTACACACACCCCCACTATGAAGACAGAAGACACATGGCCTCAGTCCTTTGGGGCTTTAAAAAGCAGTGTAAGCACATTGAATTGGGCCTTATTTCTATAAGGTGACAACCAGCGCAACTGCTTTAAAGCATGGGTTATATGTAAAATGGTAAGATATAAAAGATAGGGTAATATTAAGTAAAATTTAGAGTTTATATAAGATTTAGAGTTTACTAAGGATGATCTACAAAGGAACGCAGAAGGAGGTGGAATGAGGAAGACATTAGATTAGAAATAAGGGTTATAAATTAGAATTTTTGTTTTTGTATTTTTGTGTTTTGTATTTTTGTATGTTTCTGTTGTTTGTTAAAAGGGGGGGAACCTTAATAAATATATTTAAAAATAAATAAATTAAAGCATGGGTTATATGAGCTCTAAATGGAACACTTGGCAATAATCTGGCTACTGTATTTTGGATCAGTTAATGTATCTGAATAGTCACATTAAAATAATGCATTGCAGTAGTCCAATCTGAAGGTCACTTGGGGGCGGGGCACAGAGTCCTAGTGATGTGTGTCCCAGAGGGCCCATGGCTGGCGAACCCAGCTGGAGCTGGAAATAGGCAATCCTAGCCCAATGCTACTTTAGCCTCCAATGTTAGATCCGGGAGTAGCCAAACATGATATAATTGGAGAACTTGCACATGATGGGTGTTCCTGCTCCTGTCACCATTTCTTTCTTGTGCTTCGTAAGTAAGAATACAGATTAAGTGAATCTATCTCCAGAAGAAACTCTGAAAAGGATAATGTATTTTGAAACACGTTTTGCTTTCAAAGCTGATGCATTGCGAAGGTTAAAGAGGTTAACAAGGCTGATTCTCGAGCACAGGCAGACCTTATGGTAATTCTTTTAATTTTTTAGGCTGAGCCACTAGGCTGTCATAAGTAAGGAGTGTGAGTAATGTACTTCTTCACACATGAAAGGGCTGTAGCAAACATCTTAATTTACCGAAAGCAATTGCTTCACAGTACAGTACTGGAGATGAATTTCAGAAACTCCATTTTGATTCACAAAACACATTTAAACAAATGCATGTATTTAAATAGTTTTGCTAGTTTTCACTTAATGGTAAGTTTCAACAAGTGGTTCAGTGAAATGGTACTACTGAATACCTTTCTCTTCCAACAAGTGCTATAAGTAAGACCTTTCTCAGTTTGCATCTGCATCTGTATTGGAACTGTTTTTAAGATGCTTTTATTGTTTTGCTGCTTGTTGTTTGCTGCCCTGGGCTCTTTCAGAAGGGTGGGATATAAATTTTAATAACAACAATAATAATGCTAGCCTCTCTCCTTCGGAATTTGCATTTCAACTACTGAATTTATTTTAATTTTTAAAAATCATGTCAATCTCTAGGTAAAATGTACAGTTTAAGTACACAATTGGTTCCGGAAGTCTATACTTAACCTGAAGCGTACTTAACCTGAAGCGAACTTTCCCACTGAAAGTAATGGAAAGTGGATTAATCCGTTCCAGACGGGTCCACGGAGTACTTAAACTGAAAGTACTCAAACTGAAGTGTACTTAAACTGAGGTATGACTGTATTTAATAAAATGGAAGGGGAAGTAATTCCAATAATTCCAACTAAGGGGGAAAGGGGATGCTGCAATCCTTTTTACCTGTTTCTGTTGCTGGAAATCCAGTCTGATATCAGGGTTGCAGCCTGCTGGTGGCAGTGCTTGTTACCAAAGCTGCAAGCCAGCATGATGACTTCACGGCGTAACTCCCTGGGTAACCCCAAAGCAGAAACAAAAATTGTGTTAGGGTCATATTAATGAGTATGTTCAAGTGCTCAAATGAAAATGCACAATTGCTTACAAGATCTAAACCAGTGGTTCTCCTCCAATAGACCACTTGGAAATTGCTGAGGGTGTTGCCTGTTGGAGCAATTTTCATGCACTGTGCTAGATGTTGTATGGTTTTTAATTGCATTTTTGTTGCTTCTTTTATTTCTTATATATTGTATTTTATTGTATTACAACTGAATTCCATAAAATTCAGATTGCATTGCAATCACATACAATGTAAGAAAATAAATATGATTTTAAAATAATAATAAGTGGTACCTCTACTTATGAATTTAATGTGTTCCGAACACACATTTGTAAGTCGAAAAAATTTGTAAGTCGAATCCCATAGGAATGCATTGGGAGAAAAAAATCGTAAGTCGAAGCAACCCTATCTAAAAATTCGTAAGTAGAAAAAATCCTATCTAAACCGCATCCAAGATGGCGGACAGAGCTCCATTTGTAAGTAGAAAAATTCGTAAGTAGTTATTTGTAAGTAGAGGTACCACTGTAATTAATAAGGTGGTTGTGCTCTCTCCTGTCTTGAACCACTAATTCACAGATTCGCTGCAAACCACCTAAACAAAGCTCATGCACCACTGGTGATGTACAGACCACACTATCCTACAATGGTAAATCACTTAATAAGCAATTACATTTCTACAAAGCCAGCCAGTTACAAGCATGCATCCCCCTTGGTGTTGGTCCTTCTCCCAAATGCAGCTAGAACTTAAATTATAACCAAGGAACAGTTTAGTTTTCAGAGTCTAGTAAAAATAGACACTTTCATAACAGTAAAGCCCCAAAATGAAAATAAAAGGCACAATCCTTTGCAATTTTATGTCCCACTGATTCAACAAGAGACGTGGAAATATACTTAGCCCCCTCTTATGATAATCAGTGGAGCATGCCCAGAAATAAGCATCAGGTTCATTAAGCCTATGGAGGTTGGTTCACTACAAATGCTCTAGAACAGTTAAAAATAAAATAAAAAGGGTTACAGTACTCATGTTGGTAGGAAGCTTGAACAAATGATTTGTCCAAATTATTTGTTGGCCATCCAAGCTTAAGATACATTGAAGCAACTTGTCTTAATATATATTCCTGGAACAGAAAAGGGGGGGAGGGGAACCCTGCATCAGATATTTTCATAGTTAAAAGATAACATGCTCCATTCACTTCAAAGATAGCATTTAAAATAGTTTTATTACATGTGACATTTTAAAGATAAGTAGTAGCCAATCTTTTCAGGCATGTGTGTCATCGGTGAGACTCAAAGTATGAGATAATGTAATTTGTTGTATTAAATATGTACACCTACCAACCTGCACAGTGAGGCTTTGTGTTTGGCAGCAGGCTGTGTGTGTGTGTGTGTGTGTGTGTGTGTGTGTGTGTGTGTGTAGAAGGTCTGATTTTAAAGTGGGAAACATGCCAGTGACCATCAGTGGAATCCTAGCTTTCAGAGGTGGAGTACAGTGGTAGCTTGGTTCTCTAACGTAATCCATTCTGGAAGTCCGTTCAACTTCAAAAAAAAAAAAGACACACCGTCCGATTGGCACAGGTGCCCAGGAAACAATAGCTGACAGCCGCATCGGACGTTTGGCTTCCAAAAAACGTTTGAAAACCAGAACACTTACAGTACTTCCGGGTTTTCGGCTTTCGGGAGCAGAAATGTTCGAGTACCAAGGCGTTCGAGAACAGGATGCTGGACTGACTGGGCCATTGGGTTGATCCAGCAAGCACATTTTATGTTCACAAGTTTCTTTCTACGCCAACCACAATGAATGGAGAGGAAATTCTGGGTCCAAAAATTCTTCCCAGCTCAACTTAAAAAAATGGGGCTTAGAAGTGCTTGAAGTCAGCTGGATCATTCCTGGTTTTCTTAAACAAGTAATGAAGTATGTTTGACACAAGTATGAAAATCCTAGCTTAGACAGGCTAGTATTTACCTTGCTAGGCTACTCTTGACTTAAAAATGCATGTTTGAGTAATGTCCATCATTAAACATTTACAAGTGACACATTTAGGCCACACAGAGAGATGAAATTGATAGGCTTGGCTGTCTTTATATGCACAGATATGGCAAAACCATTACATAGGCACAGCCAATTGATGTGATAATATTGAATAATGTGAGCTGCATATCAAGATTGGACAATTTAACGGTGCCTGTATTTCAATGTCATTTTAGTTGTTGGCACTTTTACAAAGGCAAGCATAACAAGTTTTCTGCTTTTGACCCTTACACAATAGGGACCTTTACTTTTTATGACAAGCTGCAAAGTGTGCCTCTGCCATCGTAGTCACACTGTAATTTTCTTACTGCCAAATACCCATGTTTAAGTGAAATATAAATTCAATTCAGTTTTAAGAATGTAGTTTACGTTATAGTAGCGCAATATGAGTGAATAATTTTTATTTACACAGGAGCTCACTCACTTGCATAAGGATGGTATACGACAATATACCGTCCTTTGGCGGGTAAGTTATTCTTGTGACAAAAATTAATTTACGAAGTCCATTGTCAACTCTTGCATGATACCTTGCGAAGAAGCAGAATAAACCAGCAATGTTTTTGCTCTTATTTACTCAAATTGCATTTCCCCCCCAGTCAGACTAAATAGGGAGTCAGCAAAAGATACATTTATAATGATTCTTCAGCACAGGCAACAACAGGCTGGCAACTCTAATTTCAGCATTGCATGACAGGGAAGGAAGGGTACATTGCATAGAAGTCAGTGTCCATTGGCAGTCATCAGGACAAAAGAATGGAGGCCCCCATACTTGTGCCACTGTAGGTGGCAAAGGACCTTCGGGAAAGGGTGGGAAAAGCTCAAAATGCATGAGCCAAGTTTTTTTAAAAAATTAAACAAACTTTTATAGAGCATACACATTTTCATCTTGTATTTGTTGCTAGCTGGTTTAGGTTTCTAACTGGTCGCAGGCTACATTTAAACCAGACTTTTAAAATATATGTTTTTGAGCATTTAATTCATGCAGAATGTGTCTTTTTTCATTGAATCGTGTTGAAAGGGACCCTAAGGATCATCTAGTCCAACTCCCTGCAGTGCAGGAATATGCAGCTGTCGCATACAGGAATCAAACTTGCGACCTTGGTGTTGTCACCACCATGCTCTAACCAATTGAGCTACTTCAGTTTCTATATTTTATTCTATATTGCAGATAGGACTGGGGGAAATCCCTGTCTGTAACACTGAAAAGCAGATGCTAGTCAGTGAGGTGACTCAGAGTTTCATATGTTCCTAACTTATTAGATGAGTCATGATACAACCCCCTTATTTATTTTTCTTTTCTTTTTCAATTCCCTGGAAGACAGTGTGCCCTTCTCTTCAGTCCTGGGAATATATTTCTGCTGGTTTTCTTTTGTTTTAAAGGCAAATAGTCCATCCTCCCCCTGCCCAACTATATATACACACATCAAGTCATTAAAAAGGAACTTGTGGGACAGGTCTAAAGTGCATTTGGGGTGCACCTTGACTATGCAGAAAGGCCCTAAGCAAGTTACAAGATTTTACTGGGGTGGACAACAATAGTTCAGTGGTCACAACAAAGAAAGAGAAATATATTTACATTGAAGATGTTGTAGTTTTCTGTGCGGTCCAACAATTTATCTAGTGGATAAAGGGCTCGGCTGGCAGCATGCCAAGGCAGAAATTCTTTTTCCTTGGACAGGTATCTGATAATCTCCAGTGGAATGTTCTGCGGCAAATAGCCAGCTCTGTATAATCAAAGAAGTTATTGTGAATAATTAATTGGAAAAAGGTCATGGTGACACTAGAAACTGAGGTAGGCTTTTCCTTGTGCAGATACAAATAAAAAATTGTAATCATTTCATTATATTATACAATGAGGTCAATGTTCTTTTTTTTAAGTTTCCAAGTGCTGAGTGTCCTTTAGAAATGAATCTATGCATCATAACATATAAATTAAATGAACTCATGTCTGCAAGGTCAAAATGATATTTTTTAATATTTTTTTTAAAAAGCCTGATGATAGGAACTCAACAGTCACAAGCATTTGTTACAGAAAATATTTCTAAGATCATTATGATTAAACGGGAAGACGCTAACTCCCAAGGTGGCATTTTTCATTATAGTCCATCTTGCTCCAACATTCTCCCAACAACATTTATTAATTCAATGGAGAAGACATAGGCCACATTCAACCTTTTAATGTTGCCATGATAGTTGATATAATAGTAGCTTGGAATAATTATGACAGTAATGTGTTTCATATTTATTAGCTATTATTAGTTTCCTAGCAATTCCTATGAAACATAGGGAGATTTAGAAGGCATAACCCCATCAGTCGGTAGAGAAGCATCATGAGTGTTTCGGGGGAGGGGGGAACAGTTAAATGAAAATACTACAGAATACTTTCAATTCATTCACAAAAAAAGAAAAAGAGAACCATAACATCACATGAATCCCAAGATTCCTAACTGATTGACATAAAAATAAATATTTAAATTGCTGAAATCATTGTTGGAGCTTTCAATGAGTTAGGTACCGTGTTTCTCATATTATAAGACACGTCTTATATTTATTTTTTCCTGAAAAAAACACACCATGGCTTATTTTCAAGGGATGTCTTATTTTTTAATTAAGTACCGGTACCGGTATCTGTACAGACCACAGACCTGCTCCCACCGGGTCTTCACGCGTGGCAGGCAAAGGCTGCAGCCGGGTCCTTGGGCTGCGCGCGCGGCAGGCAAAGGCTGCAGCCGGGTCCTGGGGCTGTGCACGCTGCGCGCTGAGGCTGCAGCCAGGTCCCGGGTGTCCGCGCGCAAAGGCTGCAGCCGGGTCCTGGGGCTGCGCGCTGAGGCTACAGCAGGGTCCCGGGTGTCTGCGCACGGTGCGCAAAGGCTGCAGCCGGGTCTTGGGGCTGCACACGCTGTGTGCTGAGGCTGCAGCCGGGTTCTGGGGCTGCGCGCACTGCGTGCTGAGGCTGCAGCCAGGTCCCGGCGGTTAACGCGGCAGCAGCAACCCTTCTTTGCCACAGACCTGCTCCCACCACCCAGTACGGCTTATTTTCGAGGTATGCCTTATATTTTTCCACCTCAGGAAAATCCTGCCATGCCTTATATGTAGGGATGCCTTAAAATATGAGAAACACGGTAGCTATTTGTGAGTTGTGCAGCTGCATTCTGACCTTGGTTTCTTCACTTACACTGAGCGACTGAACTCACAGATAGAGCTCAGTACATTCATTTTCCCCGTAGGGACAAAGTGCCAAATGGTAGTGTAATTGCCAAGGGGAAATTATTACTCCATTCTGAATTATTTCCACCACAAATCCAAAACCTGTCAAACAGACTCTATCACAAATACAACAGTGTTGCAGTAAAGTGCTGAGAGTCCCACATACAAGTGTGCCATAAATTCATGAGCCCACCGTCCACCAGAGCCATCCTGAGATGTGCTTAAATCAAAATTAGAAAACCCAAGCTGGTCACAAACTGCCTGACAGTGTTGAGACAATGGGAATGAGTTGATTTAGTTGCACTCTGCATCATCTGCTTCATATGGGATGTACAGAACATGAGTAGCTTATTGCTGTTCAGATATATTCCCACCTCCACTTACAAAGTGACAACTCCTACTTTTTCTTATGTAAATCTGTAACAAAGATTGTTTCGTGCCTGCACCGTTGTTTCTGTGCATTTTCATGGAACGCAAGGAAATGACACTAACACAAAATTCAGTGGAATTCATTGTTCAGAGATTTTCCTCTTGGAAATAAAGCAAAGGACAAGGCTATTTTTAGTGCAATGCGTGTTAAATTCATACACTGCATTGGGTACGACACGAAAGGAAAGGTGCTACATTTCACTCTAATGAATCAATGGTTATGCACAGCTCTTTTGTATTACTGTATAGTAGATGATAACGACATGAGTGTTGAGAGTGACAGAGAATTATGAGTTATTGGCAAATTTTAAGCCCCATATTTTCCTGGTGCTTCTTTTGCCGCTCATCAGAGCTATGGGAGCCATGGACAAACAGTATAGGCCTTAGAAGGCAACAGTGAGAAGATGAGATGGCATGGGCAATGTCCCTGCTGGTGCCTGTGATGAACAGGCCCTGGGTCTGCCTGCCTCCTGGTGACCCAGCAATCAGTGGGAAATGGCAAGTCAATCAGCCAATCCGGAGATAGAGGGTGGAATTTAAGTTGGATGCAGACAGTCTGAGAGTGCAGTCAGGGCCTGCCTGAAGGTTAAACCTGGGATTAGAGATAGGGACTTTCCATCTGGTTGGGCAGAATGGGGGTGGCACAAGGTCAGCCAAGGATCCACTGGATCCTAAACCGATTGTGCAGCCAGAGAGAAGCCCAATTCAGGCCCCTCTGCTGTGTCAGCCTGGAGCTGATACAGCTAAATTTCAGAAAAATACTCTCTGGCCACCTTCTGATCTGGTTGGTACAACCAGATGAAGTAGCAGCTCCATTCAGCCCCAGTGCCCTATGGCCAGGAGTTAGGATGGCTCCCCACAACATTGGAAGAAAAGACGACACTGAAAGAATTCATCAGTGTTTAGTAATGATGGAACCATATTTTACTGACAAGGTTCAGCCTTGGTACATTTATTTATTTTAAACATGTTTATATCACCCTTTGTGGAAACTGATTCCTGGATGGATCACACAATGAAGAATATCAAAAGACTATAACCACACAATTAAATAAAGTATCATAACTATTAGCAGTATCTAAAATCAATCAATTTATTACTGCCTTTGGCAATTTATAGGAAATAATTGGAGTTTGTATGCTTTTAACCCATAGACTGTGTTGCAACATGTAAAAAGTATGAAAGTCAACGGCTAACTAAGTTGTGAATCACACATTAGATTGCTATGGATCATACTAGTGCATAACAGAATTCAGAAAGCTATTGAAAGAAAAAGCTGCTCTCCTCAAAGTAATTAGTTCGCAGTAATCCCACTCAATTAAATTGTTCACCATTGAGGGCTGTGGTCTTGATTTTCAAACTTTAATGTAGAGGCAATAACGAAGGTTAAATACAAGATAAACAAAATGTTCCTTTACACAGAAACCGTATTATTCCTTGTGAACGCATTAAGAGAACATTATCAACAACTCTGCATGTGAGAGCTGATATTCAGGAAGGTGTTGGATGTGTTTCATTGGCTTTGGTGGAAACCTTGAATGTTCTCACAGTCTATTGCTCTAATTTCTGATGCTTAAATTGGTCTGAAAACCCTGACTTTTCTGGTCATTAGTTTGAACAGGGGTTTAAACAACATCATTAGGGGATAATATGGATCCAATTACCTTGAATATGCTTGAAGACTTTGGATGTTGTAATGAATTAAATTTGGCTCTCTGGGGAAGGATTAGTGTGATAAAGATGACTACAAATTCACACTTTAATTTTGCTACACAGATGCTCCCAACAGACAATTCAGGGAGCTATCATTTCCAAAACATGGAGGACATTTAAGGGGTTGTGTATTTCTTTCATATAAATGAAGACATAACATTTAGCTACTGTAATCAATGAGCCTATGTGATCCAGAGGACGAATGTGTTGCACTCTGTAACTTAGAGGTCAGTTTTCGAGTCCTAAATTATCAGTGGACTAGACAAGTGCTTATAATTAAGCTGAAGTTACCCAAAATAAAATAATAGCAGCCACTTACTACAAAGTATTGCTGTGAAAATAAAGAAGGATGTATCAATAGGCTTATGACTTACAAGCATTTGCTCCTTACAACAGACATTATTAAAATGTTTAGTTCAAAACTCATTCAGTGAAATGAATATAAAGATCACTTAGGTGTAACCTACTGCACTGAAGTACAATAACAGATGCTTTGTATGCATTGTTAGGTAAGAGAATACCTTATGAAGCAAGTAAGCCAGCTTCCCCATTCCTTTCAATCAATAATGTCACTTTGCGAGTAATATAATCTAACAAGCATTCCCAGTTCCTCAAATTCCCACACTCTCTCACACGTCGTTCCAAGACCTTTATAGATTTCCAAACAGTCGAAATGAAGGTCAATCTAGATGAGGCTTTTGGAGATCTGTGATTGGATCTCCTAAGGGGTAGGTGTGCGTGTGTGTGTTTTAAATTAAAAGCAGTTTCTGGCGGAGATTGGACAGGAGCTGTGTTCCTGGGAGAAAGTTAACGCTTTCCCCTATACTGTTTTCCCCCATGTAAATCCCCTTCTCCCTACCCAGAAGCTGCTATTTGTCCATGAGGAAATCATACAAGTATCATGTGTATAAGTCAAAACTGACAGTACAAAGTCAGTTTTTGACTTATAAAGCCATAAATAAATCACTTACAACCTTTTTCATGTGCCTCATTGTGACCTCATTGCAACTCTCTTAAGAATGCCATCCTTACATCAATTTCAAAGAAAGGCCACTTAAAGAAAGAGCCACGTGGCTTATTAATCATGAAACTCTATTAAGGTTTACAAAAACCTTTAGCCTTTTCAGGAAACAGTTTGAGAATTCTTAAGTTTGGGCTAGCATTTCCTGTTCTTGGTCCACTTGTTCCTACACTTCACAACTTTTATTACAGTGCAAAATATAAAAGTAAGTGAATTAACATTAACTGATGTTATAATAAAATATATTCCTTGCTTTGACAAGTGAAACAGAACACAGCAACACTATAGCCCCCTTCAGACATTGCAACTAGGAGTGAAATAAATACTTCTACATGCATTAGAGCCCCAATAACACATGGGTAGCCCTGTTGTATCATAGCACGCACTACTGCAGTCATTGTCCATAGGTTGGAAGCAACCAGAATAATGATGGTAGGCAGAGCCATTTTGGATGTAGACAATAAATATACATATCACACACACACACACACACACACACACACACACACACAATTTTAGTAATATAACAGTATTAGAATATATGCAAAACTGAATCAAGCTTATGAACACATGATAAAATGTATAAATATATAAATAGTAAATAAGGTTATGAATATGAAATGTTTATTTAAATAATTCATTTCCATACTTAATATTATATATATTACATCAGCATGTAATCGATCTCTGTTCCAGCTATTTACGACTGTTTTTACGTATTCTATGAATGACTTCCATCTATTTACTACCCTTCTATACATGACTTGCTTCCTTCTCATTATTCTTGAGGATTGTTTCTGCATTGGATAACCAAGTATCGTAAAGCAGACCAAGAAATATTGTGTATGTCAGAGCAGGGAGGGGGAATCTGAAGCTTGAAGATTTTTATCATCAGAAATTATATATTGCACAAATATCACTTGGGGACAAAAAGTAGCTCATTAGTGAAATGGGAACATGTTATTAATCTCCAATGTATTAAACTGACTTTAAAGGAAAATTGATCAAGCATCTATACGCAGAAATACCCTGAGGCTTTTATCGATCAGGAATGAGGAGAGTGCTGCTGGTGGTGTTTGTGCTTCGTCTCATGGAAAGACAGAAAATTGAAGAAAGCTGGATGGGATTTGAAACACTTTTTAAAAGATAGGTTCAGCCTTAAAGCACGCCAAGGCTAACCAGGCAAATATAGGAGTATTACAGGGAGGTGTATTAGAATAGATTATCTACAGAAAAACATACCTGGCTAAATTGAATGCATCATCGATCAATCCCGCACGATTACTGACAGAGATTACCTATGAGGGTAAAGGAGAAAAATTGAACACATCAGGATAACACAAAAGCAGCAGGGATTTCAGAAATCACAAAAAATATTCAGGCAATATGATGAAATGGGCTTACCTTATGGTTCCTCATCATTTGGTCAATTAATAATCTCCAATTTCTAATGTCATAGTTAACCCTAAAATAGCCAGTTTGATTGATGTTCCCCAGCAGCCAGTTCCCCTCATTAAGTGCGGCAATCCTGTGATGCTCTGCAAAGAAAACAAAGGGAGGGGGGGAACTTAAAATTACTGGTTCAAAAACTTTTATCATTTTATATATAATTTCTCAGCCTCATTCAGCATGGTAAAATGTTTTAACTTAAACAGTTTACTTTAATTTCTCTCATAAAACACTGTAAATGAAAAATTCCACTCTTTCAAGAGGACAACTATCAATATTTTTGCAGTAGTGTCCTATCCAGATAGATATGGTTTGGGCTGAATATAAAAATGCTTTTTAAAAAAATTTGCAATGGAAATATAGAATGCATTCAGTGTATCCCCCCCCCCCCAAGAAAAGTCTGGTTATCATTGATGCTACTAATAAAAACTGAAGCCCAAATGCTAGTTCTCTCTGCCAACAAGATTTTAATAAACTCCAAACCAGGTAGCTGGCTTTAATTCGGCTTAGGGCAAAATTCCAATGTTCATCTTAGATGTGATAAATATGTTACAAGATAAAGCTCTACCTCATCAGTTTCATGTGGTGAATATTATTTTATAAATGCACCCTCAAATGGTGACAGCTAGTATTTATCACATCAGGAAGCTTGTTAGTTCTCAGTGTCTTCCACTGAGGCGGCAAAGACCAACTGTTGCCACGACAGAGCTCATTCATGAAGAATGTTCGCCACATGAAACTGATGAAGGAAAATTATATCATGAGGACTTAATTGAATAAAGGAATTGTACCATAGTCACTAAATTGGCTGGACAATGCTTGCTTAATTCTAAATATCCGATTTGTGGACCAAAGTCAGGCTGGAATGCAAGGGAGCCTTTATGACATATGGATTGCAAACAAGATGCAGTTGAACTCTTGAGTTGATTTGTTGCACAAATTAACTTCACCCACACTATATGCAGCCCAAGTGTAAAGTCAGGCATAGGCAAACTTGGCCCTCCAGATGTTTAGGGACTTCAACTCCCATTATCCCTAGCTAACAGGACCAGTGGTCAGGGATGATGGGAATTGTAGTCTCAAAACATCTGGAGGTCCGAGTTTGCCTATGCTGTATAAAGTGATAGAAGATCAGAGGAAGAGCCCTGATGGATCAGGCCAAAGGCCCATCTAGTCCAAAATCCTGCTCTCACAGTGGCCAACGAAATGTTTATGGGAAGCCTGCAAGCAGGACCTCAACACAACAGCACTCCTCATTCCCGTAGTTTCCAGAAACGTATTCAGAAGCATACTGCATCTAACCATGGAGGCAGAACATAACACTAACCATGGAGGCAGAACACTGAAAGCCTATCCTCCATGAATTTGTATAAGCCTCCCTTAAACCACAGAGCCTAGGGCTTGCTGATCAGAAGGTCGGCAGGTTGAATACCCGCGACAGGGTGAGCTCCCGTTGCTCAGTCCCAGCTCCTACCAACCTAGCAGTTCGAAAGCATGTCAAAGTGCAAGTAGATAAATAGGTACCGTTACAGCGGGAAGGTAAACAGCGTTTCCGTGCACTGCTTTGGTTCGCCACATGACTGCTTTGTCATGCTGCCACATGACCTGGAAGCTGTACGCTGGCTCCCTCGGCCACTAATGCGAGATGAGCATCACAACCCCAGAGTCGGTCACGACTGGACCTTAATGGTCAGGGGTCCCTTTACCTTTTACCTTGTTGTTGTTGTTTAGTCGTGTCCGACTCTTCGTGACCCCATGGACCATAGCACGCCAGGCACTCCTGTCTTGCACTGCCTCCCGCAGTTTGGTCAAGCTCATGTTCGTAGCTTCGAGAACACTGTCCAACCATCTTGTCCTCTGACGTCCCCTTCTCCTAGTGCCCTCAATCTTTCCCAACATCAGGGTCTTTTCCAAGGATTCTTCTCTTCTCATGAGGTGGCCAAAGTATTGGAGCCTCAGCTTCACGATCTGTCCTTCCAGGGAGCACTCAGGGCTGATTTCCTTAAGAATGGATAGGTTTGATCTTCTAGCAGTCCATGGGACTCTCAAGAGTCTCCTCCAGCACCATAATTCAAAAGCATCAATTCTTCGGCGATCAGCCTTCTTTATGGTCCAGCTCTCACTTCCATACATCACTACTGGGAAAACCATAGCTTTAACTATACGGACCTTTGTCGGCAAGGTGATGTCTCTGCTTTTTAAGATGCTGTCTAGGTTTGTCATTGCTTTTCTCCCAAGAAGCAGGCGTCTTTTAATTTCATGACTGCTGTCACCATCTGCAGTGATCAAGGAGCCCAAGAAAGTAAAATCTCTCACTGCCTCCATTTCTTCCCCTTCTATTTGCCAGGAGGTGATGGGACCAGTGGCCATGATCTTGGTTTTTTTGATGTTGAGCTTCAGACCATATTTTGCGCTCTCCTCTTTCACCCTCATTAAAAGGTTCTTTAATTCCTCCTCACTTTCTGCCATCAAGGTTGTGTCATCTGCATATCTGAGGTTGTTGATATTTCTTCCGGCAATCTTAATTCCGGCTTGGGATTCATCTAGTCCAGCCTTTCGCATGATGAATTCTGCATATAAGTTAAATAAGCAGGGAGACAATATACAACCTTGTCATACTCCTTTCCCAATTTTGAACCAATCAGTTGTTCCATATCCAGTTCTAACTGTAGCTTCTTGTCCCACATAGAGATTTCTCAGGAGACAGATGAGGTGATCAGGCACTCCCATTTCTTTAAGAACTTGCCATAGTTTGCTGTGGTCGACAGTCAAAGGCTTTTGCATAGTCAATGAAGCAGAAGTAGACGTTTTTCTGGAACTCTCTAGCTTTCTCCATAATCCAGCGCATGTTTGCTATTTGGTCTCTGGTTCCTCTGCCCTTTCGAAATCCAGCTTGCACTTCTGGGAGTTCTCGATCCACATACTGCCTAAGCCTGCCTTGTAGAATTTTAAGCATAACCTTGCTAGCGTGTGAAATGAGCGCAATTGTGCGGTAGTTGGAGCATTCTTTGGCACTGCCCTTCTTTGGAATTGGGATGTAGACTGATCTTCTCCAATCCTCTGGCCATTGCTGAGTTTTCCAAACTTGCTGGCATATTGGGTGTAGCACCTTAACAGCATCATCTTTTAAAATTTTAAATAGTTCAGCTGGAATATCATCACTTCCACTGGCCTTGTTATTAGCAGTGCTTTCTAAGGCCCATTTGACTTCACTCTCCAAGATGTCTGGCTCAAGGTCAGCAACCACACTACCTGGGGTGTACGAGACCTCCATATCTTTCTGGTATAATTCCTCTGTGTATTTTTGCCACCTCTTCTTGATGCCTTCTGCTTCTGTTAGGTCCTTACCACTTTTGTCCTTGATTATGGTAATCACCTTTTACCTTAAAGCTATCCAAGTTGGTGACAATCACTACACCTTAAACCAGGCACCCCCAAACTGTGGCCCTCCAGATATTTTGGCCCATGATCCCTAGCTAACCAGTGGTCGGGGAAGATGGGAATTGTAGTCCAAAACATCTGGAGGGCCGGAGTTTGGGGATGTCTGCCTTAAACTATGTGCTTATATGAATTAATACTTTCTTTTGTCTGTCCTGAACCTTCCAACATTCAGTTTCATTGGGTGGCCATGGGCTCCAATACTATGAGAGGAAGAAAAACCTAATCTATATTCGCCTTTTCCACAGTATGCAGATTCTTATATACCTCTATGATGTCCCCCCCCTTTTTTTCTAAACTAAAAGTCCCATCTTTACTTCATGGGGAAGTTATTCCAGCCCTTTGATCATTCTGGTTGCGCATTTCTCAACCTTTCCCAGTTCTAGAATATGCTTTTTCAGCTCAAGCAACTAGAACCATACACAGTATTCCAAGTCTGGCCATACCATAGATTTATGCAATGGAGTTATGATACTGTAAGTTTTCTTTTCAATCCCCGTTCCTAATTATTTATAACATGAAATTTGCATTTTCCCCCCACAGTTGCTGCACACTAGTTTGTCCAAATATTAATTGAGCTATTCCCAAAGTCTCTTTGGGGCATACCCTTTGCCTTAGTGGTTAGCAAAGAGAGAGTGAAAAAGAATCATACTATTATGGACTATTAAAGATGGTCAACAGCATGATTTGTTTATATTTCTCTATCTCTGCTTTATTCAAATTTCTGCTGCAGCTTCACAATTTCCTTCAGTGTTCTTTCACCCATGTTTTACTCAGACTTACACTGCTGCTTAAAACCACCACTTTGCCCCTTTTAGTGGGGAAATTCACGGACAAAGAAGGCCTTCTCTTAACTCCCCAGTCATTTACTGCACATGAGTTTCCTCCTTTTTTTCCCCCCGCCCCACCTTTCATGCATCCTTGGCCTTTACAACCTTAAGAAAAGACCAATGAAAACAGTTTAATTCTGGACTAGTAGTGCAAATTTAGTATATAGATATATATAAAAGTGCAGATTCATTTAATAATTTGCTTTGTCAGTGGCCCCAGCTTTCTGTGCATGCATTTTCCATGGTTAAGTGTTTTCAAAATGCAGTAAACATTTTACACACATTAACTGATTTGCTTTTGGAACTTTTAAGAAACCTACAAAAGGTTTTTAAAAATCTAAAAAGGCACCGTAATGTTAACAGAATCCAGTCAGAGCCTGGAGCAGTTCCAGGCCAGGTTTGATGGAAAAGACCAGGAGCTAATGTTATAGTCCACACAAGGAGCATGTGAACAAATTAACATTTATTTTCATCCATACCTATTCCTGCAGTTCAACAGAGTCCTAAGACAGCACTCAGCAGACCTAGAACCCTTTCTCAGCCACCCCAGAAGCCCAGACTTCCTCTTCTTTCCCCAGAGTTCTACTTAGTTTTAACTTAAATGGATAGTGACGTATCAACTAAGGCAGGCTGTAAATTGACATAATTAAGGCAGGATAATATTATTCACGGGACGCGGGTGGAACTGTGGGTTAAACCACTGAGCCTAGGGCTTGCCGATCAGAAGGTCGGCGGTTCGAATCCCCGTGACGGGGTGAGCTCCCATTGCTCGGTCCCTGCTCCTGCCAACCTAGCAGTTCAAAAGCACGTCAAAGTGAAAGTAGATAAATAGGTACCACTACAGCGGGAAGGTAAATGGCGTTTCTGTGTGCTGCTCTGGTTCACCAGAAGCGGCTTTGTCATGCTGGCCACATGTCCTGGAAGCTGTACGCCGGCGCCCTTGGCCAATAATTCGAGATGAGTGCCACAACCCCAGAGTCGGTCACGACTGGACCTAATGGTCAGGGGTCCCTTTACCTTTACCTTAAGAATATTCACACCTAGGTCTTGAGGCTGTTGAAGTGGGCCTAATGTGTGCTCCAGTTTGTTTGAAATAAAATGGTTTGGTCACCACCCTTTATGTAAAGAATTCACCTTCATCGTTCTGCACTCAGTCACAAGAACATAGAATTGTAGAGTTGGAAGGAACCACGAGGGTCATCTAGTCCCCCCCTACAATGCTGGAATCTTCTGCCCAATGTGGGGGTCAAATCCACAACACTGAGTTTAAGAGTCTCATGCTCTACCAAAGAGCTATCCCGATTGTCGCCCCACACCAAACTGTCTACAACAATCAGTACCGGTACTCTTACACAATAAATTATCCCAGGTCAAATCAACCTGCAGGCACAATTTCCAAGCATCATTTGTATCAACAAGTTGCCAGATTCATAGGATCTGAAAATAAACACATGTCCCAGTATGGTTTTCTATAAAGTCACTCCCTCTTATTTTTCAGCATAAATAAATATCCTATTTAGCCCATCAGCTTTTAATGTGTGGTAACTGCTTCGGGATTGGAAAACACTTTTTAAAAAAAGTAATCTTAATGATCCTCTTTCCCATCAAAGCACCCTCCCAAAAATGGTATAAGTAAGCATACACAAACACACACACACACACACACACACACACACACACACACACAAAACACTATTGTCTGGTGGTGCTCACCCACACAAATAGGCAGTTCAGTAAAATTAAAATCCAGCAAATCAAATAAAAATAGGAAAACAGCTAATTGGGGAAGACAAACAGTGTCTTGGAGCTTAGTTTAAAAGTATAAAATGTCTGTGAGATGGAAAAGCATGTTTTGGTTTGAATTTTTTGGGGGGGTGGGATTCTTTTTTAAAAAAGCTTGACATTCTGCAAGATTCAATTCGAACTATTGCAACAAATGACACCTCACCCCCCAAAATTAGACTACTGAAATAGATAAAATAGGAGTGGGACAGTATCCAGAAGTAGATTTTTGTATGGAAAGCAGTGAGCTTTGCTCAGTTCTGGAACTCTGAAAAAAATTCATGGCTCCAGAATTCTTTCATTCTAGGTGCTTGTCTTATATATACTAGTCTCCAGGAAAATCTTTGTTTCTGATTAAAAAACAAAGTAGATTCTACAAGCCTGAAGTCTGCCCACCTCCCTTCCAGTCCTTTACCAAGAAATGGATATGGCATAATGACAGTTATATGCATATAACCTTTTTAGATTAGATCAACTGAAAATTGGCCACAAACTATCTTGAGTCTAGCTACCTAGATTCCAGACTATTTTCATACATGTTATAAAGTAGTATGAAAACCTGCCAGTCAAAGATGACAGCTTCAAAACACCTATTTCATCACTACACATTTCTTTGATAAAGGAAAGCTACAGCAGTATCTTTAAAGAAAGGAGAAAGAAAACTGTTTCTGTTATCATGGTTTTCAGTAAGTTTTCAGTACAATCACAATCCATTATTTTTTTAGATAAGGGCATGATTATTTTGACCTTTTCCTACAAAGGAGAGTAGGAATCTTTTCATGTTATTCTAGTTCAAATACGTAGGAGGTTATTGTAAAGGTTGTCTGATGAATGTTCTTCACAAAGTTCTATATAATTTACTAGAATTTTATGTCTGAGCCTTTCTCAAAATTTCTATAGATCGTGGTTTCTTTACCAATGCCTCTCTGGTGTGCTAACTTCATTGAAATCATGTGCAATTTCTCTAATTATCAGAAATTTTTTACTGAAAAGTCACATTGGCAACAAAAGAAGGTGGAAGCTCATTTTATCCAAAAACAATATTTATCCTATGCATAGAATTGTTGCAAGATATAAATATCTAATACAGGTGACTAACTTTTCTTTATTATTTTTGTTTGTTCAAAATATGGAGGGTGGTTTTAGAATGTTGTCTGAAACTTCATTTATCAAGACATGAATTTGGGTGCATTTGTGCTTGCAAAAAACATGCATTCTAGAATACAAAGGCATATATAGTAGCTTAGTCGTTTTCTAGCAGGCAAACACCTTCCAAAACGGTATGGAACAAAATGACTAGTATTTTGGATGTTGGAAGGGCAAGTGCTTGCTGTTTACATTTGATAAGCAGCTGACCTACCACCCTTCATTGTACAGGGACAATTATGTAACATTAGGATTGTGTATAAACTCTTAGTTACGCAGCTGTTCTTTGAATTTCCACAACCCAACCTTACTCATCTCCCTTACAAATGCGAGATGTTACATTGTATGTAATTTATATAGAACTGTTGTTTCAGGCTTCATGAAATGTAACACTGAAATTGAGCAAGCAAGAAGCATAGCTTTGCACTGCAGAGAACCCTACACAGGGCCGGCCCTACGGCAAGGCTGGGTGGCGCAGGGCGCCGGGCCACCAGGGGGCGCCGTGCAGCTGAGCCTGCGGCAGCCGCGCTACACACTACGCCTGCCAGACAGCCGCGCTGGTAAACGGAGCAGGGGGGGGGGCGCTGGAGCGATCTTCGCACCATGGCGCCAGGGCACCAGATATGCTTAAGACGGCCCTGACCCTACATGTATGTAATTAAGTTACTACATGAGAAATACTTTACTAACTCTTTCGTGCAGCACTTCATGATATCATCCATATGGTTCAGGGGGGCCCTTGACTCTCAGCATAGGCTTTGCAGGAGGCACCCACAACCTTCTGCTCCAAGCTATAGTAATTTACTCTTTGGTCAGTTGATACATGTACAGTGCAAGTGAATGCACATTTACTCAGGAGAAGCTCCCACTATGTTCAGGGGGGCTTAATTCCTAGTAAACATACATCTAGGATTACAGTGTTATACTACTATAAAAGTGTAAATATAATTTATGCATTTTGAGCTCACTACACACTAATGCAGTGGCGTACAATACTCTCCGTTTAAAATGAATCTAGCCTTTCAAGTAGTAAACACATACAGTCGTACCTTGGTTTTCAAACACCTTGGGAGTCGAACGTTTTGGCTCCCGAATGATTGAAAACCAGAAGTGATTGTTCCAGTTTTTGAACATTCATTGGAACCCAAATGTCCAGTGCAGCTTCCGATTGGCTGCTGCAAGAGCTTCCTGCAGCCAACCAGAAGCCGCTCCTTAGTTTCCGAATGTTTTGGAAGTCGAACAGACTTCCAGAAAGGATTCCGTTTGACTTCCAGGGTGGTTTATTAGTTATTTATTGCATTCAGGGGGGATTCTGATTGATAAAAATCTTACGGAAGAGAAGATGATCTTTCACAAGATTTGGTTCCAATCCCCCGTCTCTCAAAACCCACAAAGGGAATGTTTCCTTACGCCTTTTCATTCATTACTTAATTAAATAAAGCTGGGGGCAGGGAGCAGAGTGGGGAAAATGAAAAACTGTGGCAATAGGAAGCTCAAAGGAGGTAGAGTTTGAGCATGATCCCCTGATGTCAAAAGGCCTTTCAAGTTGATAATGCTATGTGCTATTACAGTACAAAGCTTGTAGGATGTGGAACCTTGCACCAGCAGGAAGTCTTTCTGGGGAGTCGCTACCTATAGGAAGTGGTGGGTTCAGAGATGCCCTGGTGTTTTATATATTCTGGTGGTGGTAATATAAATGGGCTGCTAGTGGTGATTCAAGGAGGCTGCTTGAGGCCTGAAATTACTGAAGACCTCCATGTAAAAGCATACCACAATTTTTTTTCAATCCATCCACTCTGAAAAAAGGAATGCACTCTTCAAAATAATAAGGGAACCTTTCTAAATCTGTAAATGTTAAACTACTACTAAATGTGGTACTGCAGATGTTATATTGAAGAAAGGGGAGGTGAGAATTTCAGTTCCCTCTAATCTCCTTTGATAGTTGTGAAGTTTCAGAAGGATCCCACACCTAGGAAGGCTTTCACAATCAATATGTTAGCATTTCCAAATCTGCAGGACTACCACTCCTTACCCAAAGGTAAGTACAATTTCAATAGGAATTTATTAAACATGCTTGGTTATCCATACAACACAACTGTCAGGGAGAGTAATCCCTACAGACCATCCTTTTCCCATATACCTGGTATATCTTCTTCTGTTAGAACCTAGCAATCTTATCATAAAGTTATAACTATGGACATCTAAATACCCCTCCCAACACAGAAGAATAATTCATTTTTCGTCCCTTCTGTTCTTTTACCAGTTGGACACATTTTACCACTCAGCTACTAAAGGCTTGCGGGACTTCTCACTTATTACTGGGCTAGATCAGCCAGCCATTTGTTGCATTTGTTGTATGCACTGACTAGCATTTAAAATCACAGTTGCTATTGATTTTAACTTTGCTCATACTTGAGATCCCATGGTCCTTTTCTAACCCACTCAGGCTATCTGCATCTTGATTAGCATATAAATGAAGTTAAAGGAATTGCTCATGAATAAATACTGCTTCCAAATGAATTAGTTTTATTCACAGCTTGATAACTTCTTATACACTTTCTTGGAAATATATATAATAGTTGATCAGTGACTGCTGTGATCGTAGTTATTGTTGGCTTGTTTCTTTTCCTTGATACCATCAGTGAACTTGAATTCTGAGAATGTGAAATATGTATGGATTAAGCAAATGAGGGCGAGGGGGGAAAAGACAAAGCAACAGATTAACTGAAAGCATCAAGGCTTGCACCAATATGATATAATAATGGCCAGATAACCTGACCCAACCTTCTGCAGCCAAAGCCATACCTGATTCGTTCAATTAGAAAGTTTGTCTTTTTAGATCTCACTTATACATGAGAGGACACAATGAGATATTATTACTACTTAATGGTCTGTTAAAGAGCAAAGAGACACTCAGACTAAGGTGATTGCTTCCTTTCACCTAACTTCACTGAGGAATTTTTTTAAAATAACTTTTCTATTTTATGAAATGGGTTCAGTTTTTCCTCTTTTTTCCCAGCTAGGGGAAGGATTTTTTCTTTTTTGTATCTTGCCATTCAAACAGACCGAGCCACTTCAACTGCAATATAAATTTAGTAGCAAAAATGAGAAAAACAGCAATGAGAAGCAGCATGTACCACTTGCAAAATGAGTTTCCTTTCTGCTTCAGAGTAATACAAAAGCATCTTAAAGCAACACTAAGCATCATGGAATTGATTTGTTATTATGGCTGTATCAGAGCATAAAATGCCTCGTGGTGGCAAAAGATAGTAGTAAGAATGTGAACCTCATGAAGCCTAACATCCAGTAACAATGGTAAGGCCAGTAGAAGCTCTTTGGGATATCAGTGGACAAGGAAGAACCAGCAATTCTTTGTAGCCCTCCTGGACTAATAATGACACTGATTTTTATGAATTTTAGACTATATTATACTAGATACATTATATTGTTTTATGTAATTATTGCCCCAACTATATTTTATTCAGTCTCTGAATTAAGTGAAATAAGTTTCATGTGTGAACTCTGTACATGGGGTCTAATCTAGGATTATGAGTTTGTGGGGAGGAATGTAGGCTGTATGTGAGATACTTCTAACCTGTAGATCCAGCAAGTGTTAATATACAAGTCAGGCTAGCTTCCTGTGTTGAAGTGATAGACAGGGTGATGGGCCATTAAGGAAGCAGAAGAAAGGGGCTCTGTGTGAGATGGCAAATGGGTGGCGTCCCTCTCCTAGCTCGTGGTTAGTTAGAAGACAAAGCCAGATTTTAGAGTTGAGTTGCAGTAATATGACCTGGAAGTAATGCAGCAAACTGGAGAGAACAATGTCTGATTACTGTTTGACTCCAATAATGTAGCTACTGGAGAAGCAAGACTCCTTTTGGGGTATTAATACTGTGAGTCCCTCTATCACAGGCTTATGTTGCATATATGTGTAAATAAATAAAAACACCACAGTCTTCACTGTGCCTCATTTTCAAAATGAAACACAAACCCTGTATAAGCACCAACTATATTTTATTCAGCATCTGGATTAAGTCAAATGAGTTGCATGTAGTTCCATACATGGGGCCCAATATAAGATATCACCTTCCTCAGAAGATCTTTGTAGTCTAAAGCCTCTTCAATTTATTCTTTGACTTATGTTAAAATTAACAACACTCTTCTTTCATTTCCTCCTCTAAAACAAAAATGTCTTTCTTACCATTCATTTTTCAGCAGCAGGAATAAAGTTTCGCACAGCTAATCAATGTCCTAAGATCAATTGTGAAGAAACAGTTCAGGGGAAAAAAACACACACATGAATGCTTTATGAGATTCCACTGGGAGGAAAGTTTATTTTTACCTGATTTGTTAGACACCCATATAATTGCCTCTGATGAGATGTGGCTCGTATTTCCTACTGCAATTGTTAATGGGATCTGCCACAAGTAGCTGCAAGACAAAGGAGGGGGATCTAAGAACAAAAATACTGAACTGGTTCTTCTCACTTTACAGCAATCAGGGATTACATCAAAGGAATCAAACAATTTCAGTAGTAGAGCAGGTGTTGATTCGAATGTTACTTTGCCTTTCAAATAAATTTGCTATTGGCAACAAAACAATAAGAATGTCATTCATCTTTCAAAAAAGACAGTGATGCCCCCCCTTTTTACATACTATCATAACAAGATAGTTTCTAGTAAAAAATAAAGTTACAAAAAATGATTTCCAGTAGTAAGAAGAGTATAACCGAAATTAATTTAAGAAGAAGATAATCTAGAGCAAGCATATGCTTTGGTTTTAGTGACAATATACATTTCTACTACTGCCATTTTTAGTATCTTCTTAAAGTCTGCTGACAATAAAATTTTATCCTCGATTGCTTACAGCCTTGTATAATTATTCGTATTTCTGTAAATCAAGTGTAAAATGCTACACTTTATGCCCATTTTACACAGATGTAACATACTGGTGAAATCAAGCTCTAGTTTATTAATAGTATAAAATTCATACAAGAATAATGGACCCAAGGTTTATGCAGTCATTTGCAACAGGAGCTGCTTTATACTGAATACCCTTTTTAATATTTGACGTCCTTTTTCTGCAGGATGATGTACACTCTATCCTCGTAAGTAAAAGATAAAAAAGAACATATCCAGCCACAGCAGTTCTCCAAAATGTATCAGCCAAATGTAAACATACAGATGAGATACGCAGCACAGAAGTGATGCCCTACAATTGCAGAGGAAATCTAGAAATGGAACCGTGTGTTTTGAGGCAAACACCAGGTCCCCAGCCTCAAGTTTAACTTGTAATGCTGATGGGGAAGTGCCATTTGCAGGAGATAATAAGCAGGAGGAAGGTCATACTGTATTTTACTTTAATACAACAACAACAACAACAACAACAACAACAACCCAGCCCGGCTCCAAGACTGTAAAATAAGCATTGGGTGGCATTGCTGGGGTACAAATATATAAAGGGGAGAATAAAAATCCCACTTATTGATTATTCCTTACAGATGACCCAGCCTGTCTAAGTCAGTGGTGGCCAACTCCCAAGAGACTGCGATCTACTCACAGAATTAACAACTGGCAGTTATCTACCCCCTTTTTGGGCTTCTGGTCAAAGTTGTTTAGCTTTTTTTAGGGAGGAGGGAAGCCCCAATTTTTGAGAATTCAAGCCTATCTTCAAGGGAGAAAGGAAAACAGCCACTCACCAACAGATCGCTGGGGAAACAAACAGCCTCACTGAGAAAACTCCATCTTCTATTCTGCAACATTGTGCAACAATGGAGGGCGGACCGTATTTTACATGTGCTAAGGAAAGGGTCCCAGCGATCAACCACGATCTACCAAAACCTCCCGGGAATCTACCAGTATATTGCGATCGAACTGTTGGACATCCCTGATCTACGTCATACTACCCTGGCAAGCACAGTTTTGGGGACAAATACTTGCCGATGTAAAATGTAGCTCTGACCCGAGACATAGAAATTTAATTTAGTACAATGAATTTTTTTATCATTAGAATAGCTAGCTAAGAGGAAACTGGTTAATTCTGCTATTGGGAAATGTTCCCAGCAGGAGAAATAACCACCTCAGATGATTGGCTCTTTGTGACTAAAAGAGGAATACGCGGCCATATTATTCACACATGCCCTGCCCTCTATGCCAAATGCAAAGGATAATGATGAGCCAAGTGGGATTCACAGAAAAGAAAAAATGCTATTAAATTTACTGAGAGGTCAGTGACTTTGGATTATTAGGAAGGACTGAAAGAGCTAAGTAGTCAGTATATTAAAATACAAAACAGTAAAAGGGAAGACATGATTGTGTATCGGTATGGCTGGCTTTTTACTATAGCTGCAATTCAGAACATGGTTATGTGCTTAAACTTCATTGATTATACTGGACTGCAGTCCATCTTTTATTGCCACTTGAAGATGAAGTGCAATGTAACAGATTTTAAATTGCATCCAGTTATATAATAAAATACATAATACTGTCATAAATTTCCATTAAGGTAAAATTTACTTTTTGAAAAAAGATGTTTTATGTGCTATTGGAGTTAAAAAATATGTCTGCAGTAATTTCTGTACTTCAGTATACCATCGTATACCCTTACTAAAGGCACTGGCTGGTGAATATGCTAGCATTGCTGAGTTTTCTGACATATAGCCATCACACACAGATTTTCTTTTCTCATTTTACATAATAATCTGATATTACTATATAATGTAGGGTGCAATCATATACATAAAAATCTACTGGATGAAGGGCTGTAGGATTTGGCAGCAGCTCCTCTGTACCAGTGGGAATTGAGAATAGCTACAGGCATAGCAGACGCTGGCAGAACTTCTCAGATATGCCAGAAGAATGACAGAAGTGGAGAGGGATTTGTTGGCATGATGCAGCTGTCAGAGGAAAATCATGGGGTGACAGTGCAACTTAAAGGCAGTAGATACACTCCCTGATGCAATCCAGCATTAATTACCTACCGAACCCACACTGAACACAAACCTACCAAGTTACATGTTATTGGCTATGATGGGCGGAAGCCAAGACTACATGCGGTTGAAATGTATTTTCCACATCCTCAAGCAACAACAATTGAAACTGATCCCACAAAGTCTGGCTTGCCGCTGCTCTGAACAACTCCACAGGGACCGTATCAAGAAGAGAATGCCATTCCAAGCAAACACAAGTGACTTTATTCTCAACGTGCTTTACAAACTTGGAACAGCAGGCTTCCAAAGATGCCGTTCCCCTCTCCTCTGGGCTAGTTCTCAATAAAGACTTCATCACTTGGGACAGTTTGGCTGGGCGGTTCCTTGGGAATGCAATGGAGGCAGCAAAATAGGATTTATTTTCTCTCATCACCACCACATAGTAGGCATCACGTCCTCTCACTTTTATCTGGTTGCATTCACTGCGGTACTTGCATCACTTAAGATATAACTCTCTTCTGGGTTGTTTTGTTGTCTTTTAACCCCACACAAAACAAAGGGGCATTACAGTCTTTACCACACCTGAGAGGGCACTTAGGAGTGATTGTATTGAAAGCCTTTTCCATCTAGGGGCAGGCCATCTTAAGAGGCTCCCAGCATTGCAGGAGAGAACTGTCCTTGCCAGTCCAAATCTCACCTGGAAGTAGTCTATGACAACTGAGTTATTCAAACCTCCCCCAATTCCATCCACTCTCCATCTGCCCTGTTGCAAAGCCCAGTTCAATGTCCCGGGTTAGCAATGTGTTGAGACAGCATCATGGTTTTGTCATGGTTCAAATCCCTGCAACGTGAAATCCCAAGCTGTACTACTATGGCAGCCCAGCAGGTCACCCAGAACACCACCCCTGAGCCCATCTGTGCCAGCTCGGATAGAAAGGATGCTTGGCTGGGCATCAGGGAGGGTGGTACATTAACATTATTTCTACTCCACCTCTCTGACCAAACTTCAGGTAAAGGTAAAGGTAAAGGGACCCCTGACCATTAGGTACAGTCGTGACCGACTCTGGGCTTGCGGCGCTCATCTCGCATTATTGGCCGAGGGAGCTAGCGTACAGCTTCCAGGTAATGTGGCCAGCATGACAAAGCCACTTCTGGCAAACCAGAGCAGCGCACGGAAACGCTGTTTACCTTCCCGCTTGGAGCGGTACCTATTTATCTACTTGCACTTTGTCATGCTTTCGAACTGCTAGGTTGGCAGGAGCTGGGACCGAGCAATGGGAGCTCACCCCATCGCAGGGATTCGAACCGCCGACCTTCTGATCAGCAAACCCTAGGCTCTGTGGTAACCCACAGTGCCACCTGCGTCCCTGCAGGTGGTACAAACTTCAGGTACAAGCCCTTAAATCTAAATCCCAAGTGGTTAGGCTTCCTGGTGATGGTGATTTGTTCCTCAAAGATGATGGTAACCCCTCCACCCCTCTAGGCTGGTGATGTACAAGAACCCCACCAAGTACCCAGCTGGACTGAGCTGGTTGTCACCAACCTAGAAGCACCACTAGCCTGGAAGGCTGGTTGAAAGGACAATGTAAATCTTGTTGGCTGGGGACCCAGAAGAGGGATAGCTTTTACTTATCTTACCCTTGTTCTCCTTTCCTGTAACACTCTTGAAACAACAGGGAGCAGTGCTCCTCACACAAAGGGGAGGCACTCATTCCTGCACAAAAGTAAGTTGTCTATTGGCAAAGGTCAAGCACTTCACAGGGCTATCAATGCTTACTAGCCATGATGGCTGTACAGTCATACCTCGACATCCGAATGCTTTGACTTCCGAAGGTTTCGACTTCCAAAGTCGAGAACCCCGGAAGTCTTTTTGTCGCACGCGCGTTCCACGCCAGCGCAGAGCGGTGTGCACAGTCGGCGCATGTGCACAAGCGGTGCTTCATCATCCGAAAACCTCGATTTATGAAGATGGCCGCGGAATGGATCGTCTTCGTAAGTTGAGGTACCACTGTACTCTAGGTCCACATTTGGAGGAAGCAATGCTTTGGAAGACCAAAATGTTCTTGTGCTCAAATCCTACTTGTGGGTTTCTCATAGGCATCTGGTGAGAACAGGATGCAAAACTAGATGGCCTGATTCAGAAGGCTCTTCTTGCCTTCTTATATTGATGTAAAATGAAAACCCATTCTAGGAATTGTTGCTTAAACGGCCAATATTGTGATGCCTTTCTATACAACCATGGTGCTGCTGCATTAAGTTTACTGTGTACAATTCTAGTTGCCAAACTCTCTCTTTTTTAAAAAGGATTATAGAACTGGAAATTTATGGGGGAAAGGTGGTCAAAAGGGTTAGGGTTTCAGCTTTTTAGTTTAGAATGAAGGATGACTGGGTTTGTGGGTAGGAGGAGAAGAGGACGTGCTATAAATGTTTATTAAACAATGCATAGTGTGGGGAAAGTGAATATAAATAAATGTTTCTTCCTGCCTCATCATGTCAGAATTCAAGGTCATATGACAAATTTGATTAGCATGAGATTTAGGACAAACAAAGCCCTTCTTCATACAACACATAATTAACTTATAGAATAGACTGCCAGAAAAAGTGGTGATAGCTGCTGGCTTAGACGGCTTCAAGAGGGGATTATGCAACTAGGATTAATGCCTGTAACTGACAATTGGCGTTGTGTCTGTTATTTGTGTTTCTCTTAAAATTCTGTATAATTCAAAATCTACTGACTACATCAAAAAGAGGGGCAATTGGAGACATCCAGGAGTGTGGTGTGTTGGGACAGAGACACCCTCCCAACACCAGCATCACTGCATCTTACCTGGACGCTGCTGGAATGGAGCAGGGTGATGGTGGAGTTGGGGCTGTGCAGATGCATAGGCAAGAGCAGCCGAGTGGCTCTACCAATGGGCCTGTGTAGTCTCAACCTCCCTGCCCTGCTCCAGTGCCATCTCCATTAACTGCCGTGACGGTGTTGGGAGGCCCCACCATACTGACCACCACTGGACAAATCCATGGTGGTTTTCAGGTGGCAAAATGGAAGCTCCAATATACCACTGAGCATGCAGAACTCTGGCATTTATGGTCTGCTTGTGAGCTTCCCAGAAGCAAGCATCTGCTGCAGCACTGCGGAACCTGTGCTTCAACCCCAGATAGCATGGCCAATGTTCAGGGATGATTAGATTTGTAGGCCAGAAACACCTGGAGGGCCACAGGTTGTTCAGTCCTCCTCTCATGGAATCAGAACTCTGAGTGATGGACTTTTGGTCTGATCTGAAGGATAACTATATAGCAAATATTAGTTTTTCACTGACTGTTCATCACCTATTCTATCATCAAGAAAGGAAACTTGCCTCCTGGAAGTACATGACAATACTAATGACTAAAAGTTCATGTCATTGGACAGTTCTGTCTTCAGAGTTGTGAAACACTCAGCATACTATTCTAGGCATTTGATCGTGGGGCAATTAATTTTAATTGCTATAACAATTTGCCTATATACTTGAATATTTGCTTAAGTTATATGAACAGCTGCTATAAACTATTAAAGAAACATGAACACTACTGCCTCTCAGTTAAATGGTAGGCTGAATACTTGAAAACAAATCCATGCAACTAGGAAAACCGAAACAAGTAGAAGCAATTGCCAAAGAATTTCTGTAAAGCAATTAATGCACTTCTCTTGATGGTTCCTGTTTCCTTCACCTGCTCTTTAAAGATTAATTAACCCCTGCCAATAATTTAAGCTTTTTACAGAAATGTGTTTTTTTTTCAGTTTAAAAAGCAATGCACCAATACTAAAGAATTATGGAAAACTGTCATTTACATTAGGACACTGCTGCTATAATTGATCAGACTTCTGCACTAAAGCATAAACATTATGGCTTGGATCCAGACTTTGCATCTGTGGGTGGTGCTATTGCTTGAATGGAAGGATCTCAGGGAACTTCCCACTGGGAGAGGAGGAAAGGTGGCTTTTGCCAATTTCTACTTCCACTCCAACCACTGCCTTCTACACTGTTCCAGAGAGGTGGGTCCCTTCTGGAACTGTGTCAGAGGTAGCATTAGGGCTTGGGAGATCAGCTGAAGTTGTGTCTCCCCCTCTGTCAGTAGGATCTCTCTGCTGGAACGAAAGACTTTCCATTCACAGAAGATTACATCGGGATGCAAACCAATGGTGGTTTGCTTTGATTCAGCTACAGTTGAAAGAAACTCACAGGTCCTTGTGTGTACATATTAGTGCTGTGCTTAAAAATCCTCCTGTAATTATTTATTTATAAAGAAAAGAAATTCTATTTGAAAAATTATTAGAATTATTAAAATATCATGGGTTGCAAGGTTTTTGCTTTGCTTACCTTGCTTTCAAAGTAACCAAGAGATGTTGGAGTGTCCTTTATTTCAGTCTCTGCAAAAGAGGCACTTAGCCAGTTCAATAGAGTTTGGATTACCATTGCAACATGGGTGGAGATGGGCATCTGCAATTTGCCCAGAAGGTTGCTTGCATGCCAGAATCTCTCTTGCCAAACTGGGGTTGGTTTTCTCTTTCAAGTCATTACTGTCTTCATATTTTCCCAATATTACTTTGCTTTTCATTGAAGCTATTCTATTTTCCACTCCCCCCAATATTCTTTCCTACTTCAAAGCCCATTTCCTTCCACATTTTCTGCTTATTAGAGCATGTAGCCAAATTACTGATTACTGTTTATTATAAGCACTTCAATGAATATGACTACTCAAGAGTCAATGGCATAAAATTCTAGGATAAACAGAAAAATATAGGATGCACAGAAGGAGAGGGTTACAATTAATCCAATTTCCTTGTTTAAATCAATAATAGCTGCACCCTTTAAAAAGAGCTTTAACAAATATGAAGGCAAACTACATTGGGGTCTTTGGTCTCTTTAAAATTTCATACTTCAAGGGAAGCCATCTCAAATTAAAGATATAGACAAAGGAAACTTTGGGGCTGTGTTTGCATGTTTATTATTTTTCATCCTCAAGATTAAAGATAAATAAATCTAGAGTTCAGGAACTGTCTGAAACTCATGCTAATATTTCTTTTTCATCATGGTGGAACACTCACATAAGATCATTAACAGGAGAATCACGAGATATTTGAACCTTGTCATTAAAATGGTTTTTAAAACAGAAGGAATGGTCAAATTTTTGCTGGGGGGAAATTCATGTTATCCAGAAACAGGAACAGAATGTGAAAGCATTCAACTAGACATCTGTGGGCTTTGCTGATGTTAACTATTATTGAAACTATGGACTGCTTCAAAATTCTGAAACTCTGTAAAATGGAGCAACCATGTGGACTCAGTGACATGGAAAAGCACCTGACAAAACACAATTACATATACAGGTGCTGTTTCCCAGTAGTCACTGGTACTACTGAGGTGGCTAAAAGGGGGCTTTTGTGCTGACATGAACTGCTGGCAATAAAAGGAGCCTGCATTCTTGGAAATGCTGGGACAGATGCTACTGTCTCCATATCACTGCCGCCATGGATCGCTCTGCATGGACAAATTCTAAATGTCTGAATCAGCAAATTACTGACATGGGAAAAGAATAAGATAAACAAGTAATACTGAAACTAGATGTTACAGAGGATGTTTGGTTCCTGCTGATAGAAGCATCCCTATGTCTGATCTCTGTCCTCATAATGTCAAGAAATGCAGAACATGTTGTGATGTCACACGTTCCAAATTTCTTTGAACACATTGCACTTCGGTGGTTGCCATTTACAGAGGTTGGGGAGCGGAATGTCTTATCAAATTGCATGTTTGGTCGTACTTTCCATTACAAGAGACAGGAGGACATAAGATGCATTCAATCACTTTCATCCCATGGGTCTAATTAGGCTTGTTGTGGGTCCCAATTTGACCTATGAGTCAGTTTTCCCCAAACCACACCCGCCTGCCTCACATCTGACACTATGTGTAAGGATGTTGTTACCAATCAAGAGCTTAAAGTGAGCTCCCAATTGTTCCTTTCCAGGGCTGCTGGAATCAGATGTACTCAAGAATTCCCCACCGGGGAGTGGCACACGAAATCGGTAATGATTGACTGGGCAAAGGGCGTGGGGCATAATATAATGCTGGAGGAGTGGGAAAGGTCTATTAAGTTTACTGCAACTAATGTTTTGAAAGAAAATATGATGAAAATGATGTATAGGTGGCATTTAACACCGGTAAAACTTGCAAAAAATTATCATACACATGATAACAAATGTTGGAAATGTAAAGTTGTTGAAGGAACTTTTTACCACATAAAAGACTTCTGGGAAAAGATTTATAATGAATTGAAGAAGGTGTTGAAAAACACCTTTATTAAGAAACCAGAAGCCTTCTCATTGGGTATAGTCGGGAAAGAAATCCCCCCAAAAGATGTTACATTCTTTTTAAATGCCACAACAGCAGCAAGAATTTTGATAGCAAAGAAGTGGAAGACACAAGAAATACCAACAGTGGAAGAATGGCAGATGAAAATGATGGACTATATGGAATTACCTGAACTGACCGGGAGATTCCGTGACCAGGGAGAAAAGTCGGTGGAAGAGGATTGAAAGAAATTTAAGGATTATTTGAAGAAATATTGCAATATTAGTTAATTTGAAATGGATTTGGAAATGCATATAATGTTGTAGTTTTAGAGATTATTTCAGGATTAAGGATAATATGAAAGAATGATAGTTAATGTTTAGATTTAAAATAAGTATAGATAGATATAAAATATGTTTAAAAAGTTAGGAATAGAAATTGCTAAAGTTGAAATACAGTGAAACGCAGTATGGGGGGGCATGAGGAAGTCACCCTAAAATGATTAGAAAGGATGAAAAATTGTGAAAGGTATATTTTCTTTTTTATGTTCTTGTTCTTGTTCGTAATGTTGTGGTTTTTGTTGTTGTTGTGTATATTTGTTGTTTAAACATTTGTTTTCATAAAAGCAATAAAAAAATTGAAGAAGAAGAAAAAGAATTCCCCACCGGGAGCTCCCAAGTGCAGCTGCGGAGGCTCACCTCCAGCGCCAATAAGCTGACTGGCCCTGAAAGTGACCCTCCTTTAAGGTGAGCTTTCAGTAACCATCAGCTGGTTGTTGCCGACAGTGCATCATCAAAGGGGCTCACTGTAAATCCTGCTTTGTCTGTTTGCGGGTATGATTTAGAGTCAAGCAAGCAAGCAGTCATTTTTCTTCTGCAGGTAGCTCTGCCACCCACCTGTCAAAGGCGTGTGGGGATAGGGGGAAGTTGGTATCTGGCCCAGTGGCTGGACCAATTTCCCAGTTTATAACCAAACTGATTCTATATCTACTTTCCAACAACAGTGTGAGTCAAATCACACCTGGGACCATTCTAAGCAGCATAGCTCTTTATTTTTCTAGATCTCCAACCAACTATTTTTTATTCTCTCATTGATTATTATTTTATAATTATTTGGATTCTGGCTGAAAACCAAAACCATGGCAAACTATTCAAATTATTCACTGTAGCTACACACATATAATTTTGAAAAGCATTGTATCTTGGCTTGGCAGGTATAATCTTGAAAGGTATAATCAAGAAGTTACCATTTGGGGACACCCAGCTCCTACGAAGAATCCTTTGACATTATATTTCTCAATGTGCATTTTGAATATTATTTAAGGAAGTGGCTGAAAATGATGTCAAGATGTGCATTTTTGTAATGTTTAACTGTCAGGAGTTTCTACCGCACAGTTTAGGATGATTGTAACCACACAAATGAAACCACTTGAAAATAGGATTTCATAGGTGCTGCTATAACAGTATGGCTGAAACAATGCGGGTACCTATTCAGAAAAGCAACTGATGATGTTGAGATGCACCAACACAGTTTGAGAATGTGACACAACCAACACCCAGCATAATTTGTAAACTGCATATTTGATGGATAGATAATTCATTACAGCCGGGAAACCAGCTTAAACTGCATATTTGAAGCTAGGCTAGCCTACCCTTTTCTGTTCTTAAGAAAAGTTGGCTGCCATATCAAGGAGAGAGAAAGAGCCTACATACTCCCACTGCTGCCAAAACCAGAGCAGAGAAATGCAAAACTGGGTGGTTTCAAAGACCTTTAAAAAATCTACAATATGCTTTTAAAAAACATATTAAGCTTACTATATTTATTTTATCCCATCAAAAGAACAGGAAGCCTTATTCTGTCAACAGTACACTTATACCTCATTAAAAGGGGTAGTTCTCCTTGTAAATGCTGCTCCTCTTGAAGAAGAGCTACAGAATGGATCCCTTGGGTAACCATAAAGAATTTACAAGGAATTATATCTATGATTCACTACAGCAGAGTCAACAAAAGTGAACAGTATAAAGGGGGGAAATAGCATGCAAAGTATACTAGTTTGTACTATGAAGGCTTTCAGTAGTTATATAGGATGTAAAGGTAAAGGGACCCCTGACCATTAGGTCCAGTCACGGATGACTCTGGGGTTGCGGCGCTCATCTCGCTTTATTGGCCGAGGGAGCCGGCGTACAGCTTCCGGGTCATGTGGCCAGCATGACTAAGCTGCTTCTGGTGAACCAGAGCAGCACACGGAAATGCCATTTATCTTCCTGCTGGAGCGGTACCTATTTATCTACTTGCATTTTGACATGCTTTTGAAATGCTAGGTTGGCAGGAGCAGGGACCAAACAACAGGAGCTTACCCCGTCATATTTGAACCGCCAACCTTCTGATCGGCAAGCCCTAGGCTCTATGGGTTTAACCCACAGCGCCACCGACTAGATTTCGCTCCCTAATGTTAGGGAGATTTAAGTTACAGTCCTAGACAGTCACGGGCAGACAAGAACCAGAGGTGTAGCTGGAGAGGTTTTGAAAGTTTTTATTGCAGATGATTATCACTAATGGTGGAGAAATTCAGAAATTGCAGTGGAGGTTCCCAGTATGCCTAGAATGAGGACTATAACCAAAAGTAGATGGGACTAGGAAAACAGTAAGTGTTACTGAGGCAGATAGGTGCTGCCTGAATTTGGAATAACTATGAAGTGCATGTAATGTCCAGACTTGAATTCTGCCCTCATTTACGACACCTCATGGCACCCCAGTACCTAAGCCAGCTTCATGGACACCAAGATCATAATTGGATGCTGCTCAGCCCAGAGCCCCAACGTGCTGGAAATTATGGGGTGATTTGCTCCTGACTTACATGTCCTTGGGTTTCATGTTAGTGCAAAAGGTCTATAAGTGAAGAATTGATAATTCAGGTGAGAAGATGTGGTGGGGCCTGCCCTCTTCTTCCTGCATGACCATTTGGAAAGTGATAGACCTCTGTAGATGCCATAAACACTTCTCATAGGGAAGGAAAGCTCTCTCTCATTAACCCCAGTCATAGGAGAAGGAAGTATTCTTTTGGTTGCAGCACAAAACTGTAATGGGGGATGATGTCTATATGCTTTGTGGATCAGCTATCCTCACTGGAGCATCACCAGCTCCTAGCTGGGAAGAAGTACAGGATTCTCTCTCATCTCTCCCCCTTCTCCCATTTTTGTGTCTCCAATACTAAATCCTTTCTATGATAAGGGGGTGGAGGGAAGAAATAAAACTAGCTTGAAAGGCCTGCTGGAGAGAGCACTCCAGGGAACTCTACATAAACACTGCTTTCTGTCCAAAAGATGGGCTAGTCTGGGAGGATGGAAAGCATAGCTGCCAAGTTTTCCCTTTTCTCGTGAGGAAGCCTATTCAGCATAAGGGAAAATCCCTTTAAAAAAGGGATAACTTGGCAGCTATGATGGAAAGTCAGAAGAATTGCGCTATCTTCCAACAAAGGTATGGTGCCTTGGATACCAGAGAGAGAAGGAATTTTGAGATATGTGGGTTAGAAATTGCTAGTAACAAACTTGCAAGAAGGACACTCTAAAAGTGGTATCTTACTCTGCACAGATCAATAATTCGATTCATGGTTAGTGTTGGCAGTGTGTGAACTGCGCTAAGATTGTATTTTTTTTTACTTGATTTTTAAAAAAGTTATTTTAGTACCTAGAATGTACTAAATGCACATAGAACAAATTAACTATTCCTGAGTAACCCCTTAAGATTTCTTTTGAATTACTTGCATGGCTTTGTGGACAATAAAGACATGGAAATGGTTACTAACATATGGACTACAGCTAAAATCGAATTTGCATTGTACTGCAAAAATCGATTACCCTGCCACTGTTGGACTTAAAAATATTAGGCTTGGCAGCTTATGTTCAAGCTAAGAAAGTATGTGTGGGCTTGAGAAAATCATTATCTTGAGAATGAGTATGTGCAGAAATGGGCAACATTCCCCATACTTTAGGAATATAGGTTCCAAAGTGACATTGGACACCACTCATTATTTACAATGATTTGAACATTCTTCTCAGAGTTATGGAGATTGGTAATTAATGCACAATGTTACCTAATTTTCATTTTTCATATGTAACTTTGTATGATAAACTACTGAAAGCACATGCCTGCTGAATGATATGCATGTGGATGTGGCTGTTTCGTGTCTGTAGCAGTTTCTAATCTTTATAAAAGTGATGAAAATAAAAATAAAGCATATACATGATTTTAAATATTTTGAAGAAAAGCATGTTTCATCTATTTTTCATGGTGAAAGAGCTTTTTATCTATTAATGAAACTGAGCTAAACAGTCAATCAAGTGAGAAACAAAGGAGAGAGAGAAAACGAACCAGGACCAAGTACTGAGGATGAGAAACATGGCATTGCTAAGTTTAATTGGGACATTTTCTACCATGTAGAAATCTTCATAATCATAGATAAGCTATGAGATAACCAAACCTGCCCCTGTGAAGACTAATCTACCAAATATCCACCTCCCACATTCTTATTTTTGCATTTCATTAATGAGGTGCAGTGACAGCTGACTGAAGTGACACTGCCACATAAATCAAATCAGAGGATTGCCATTACTGAGCCAGCACTACCAGATCTTCTAACAGCAGGCAAGGATGGGAGGGACGACATTATTTATTTCTGAATTATTGTGGGCTTTAACACTGTTTTATTATCTTCATTATATTCTACATTTGGTTTCTGTGTACTGCTCTAATATTCTCTGACCAAAACACTTCATAAATGCTGAAATAAAATAAAACAGGAGAAACTCATGGGTTTATTACAAATGAATTAGCAAGGTTCTCACCAAGGAATGAAAATGTACACGAAAACACATCCTATAGGTTTTGCATGCACAAGGTCCCAGGTGGAAACCCAACATCTCTCAGTAGGGCTGAAGATTCTCCCTGTCGGAACCCTGAAGAGTCACAGCCAGTCAATATAGATCATGCACTACATGGACATAAGGTATGACTACATTCCTAGTGGTACCTATGTAATCAGGCGGTCTTTTTGCTTGAACTGAAAACCCTTCTCTTCAGGGCCGACTCTAGGTAGAGTCCCGGTGGTGCAGGGTGCCGGGCCGGTAGGCGGGGCGTTGCACAGCAAAGTCGTGCGGAAGCCATGGTGCGGCCTGCGAAAGTGGGGGCGCTGGAGCGATCTCTGCCCCTCAGCGCCAGGGTGCCCAACCTGCTCGAGACTGCCCTGCTTGTCTTCCTCTTTGGTCCAAACATACCTTCTGCTTCGAAGTGGCAATTACCCCCAGAAGGGGAAGCATCCATTGCCCCTCTCCAATGCCCTACGTAGTTTAGCTCTTAGTCACATCTCTTTTTGTATTAAGCACACCCCTCCCTATATTGCTCAACCTAGTATAATGGGCAGAGTCTACAGGCCATCAGTAGGCACTGGCTGTGCAGCTGTGATATTACAGTAGCCTCCAAGTGTCAGGCTTCAGGGAATCTGATCCCCCTCCCTCACAGCAGGCTGGCAGTAATGGAAATACAAGAAGCTCTTACTAAGGTATTTTATTCAATATTCACAGAGAGAGAGACAGGTTGCTCTCTCTAGGATAATGGTGTTGATCCGAATAATCTCCTGCCCCACTTTACTCTCAGTTGACAGCAGCTCCGCCCCTTATACAGTGGCTGTGAAAGGCCCTTTGTCTATTCGCTTTCTGTTCTCCCACTTTCACTGCCCTCCTGGTCCTAGGAGAAGGGGGGTCTGGAATGCTTTCTAATGATAACATGTCAGCCAGCTGTTCTGGCTCTTCTGCTCCCCCCTCTTCTTCCATTATCTTCCAGCTTTGTCCTGCCTCTGTCTCAGAGTCATGACCTTCTGCAAACCACCGTTGTAAATCTTTACTGTCCTCCTCTAGGGAAGTTTCAGAAGGAGGGGGCAGCCTCCACCATTCCTCCTTAGTCCAGTCCCTGAGACCAAGTCACTGTTTATTGAAATGACCCATTCAACTATTGGAAGAGCTGCTGGGATACCGCAGAATGTTCTGAAACATCCTTACATCTCAACCTACTCAAGGAACCTAGCAACAGAACAGGGTTTGTGCGGTATTGATAAAGTTGTAGAGTGTGGAGAGGTGTTCAGGGCTCAGATTCTGCTTCTTGCACCTCCTTTGGTGGCTGACATCATTATTAGTATGGAGAGCACTTTTGCATGCACCCATTAATAAATGTGTAAGGACACATGTGTCAAAAGATACAGGGAGCTCATGAAGGTTGAATTTAGAGTAACTCAGTTAGATGAAACCCTTCTTCTAATTCAGGCATAGGGACACTCGGCCCTCCAGATGTTTTGGGACTACAACTCCCATCATTCCTGACCACTGGTCCTGTTAGCTAGGGATGATGGGAGTTGTAGTCCCAAAACATCTGGAGGGCTGAGTTTGCCTATGCCTGGGCTAATTTGTGTACTCTTCAACTTGTACTTACAGGAAATCCTATTTCAGCCAAGTACTTTAAACAGGAGTGACACGACAACATAGGAATAAGGCCAATGATATCCAACAAGCTTGCCTGCATCCTTTTTTTTACTAATAAAATCTTTAAGCGCTCTATTTAATGGACCTAGTCTTGTTCATCACTAACATATTGCTGCTGAATAGAGTATGAGCTCAAGACTGCAAAATCAAGAATCAAGAAAACTTTCCCATTCATATGTAATACATGTTTAACTATTCTTTCTTCAAATTGTAGCCCGTTGGCATGGTGAACAAAAGGATAAGGTGACTGGGATAAATTGGATGTACCTATTTCTGAGAACAGTATTCTGCGGCTTCTGAGAATAGTGTTCTATTCTCAGAAGCTTTAATATGTGCAAAAATGTTCTGGAGTATAGACTTCCATCTGGATGTGCATTTTACTTCTATACCTGTATCCCTCTAAAGAGACATGCAGCAGATTTAAAAGTAAAAATAAATTTTAAAGGTAGAAAATGTGTAAAATGTGTTCTGATTTAATTTATTTAAGGAATATGACTTAATCACAGGTATGCCATACTGTGCTGTCAAAACTTTAGTTATAATTTTTCATTTAACAAGTTTTGTGAGAATACATTACTGTATTCTCGTAAAAATAATATCGTAGTAAGTAATATCTTACTTACTTTACCGTAATAAGGTAAAGCATAATTCTTATAACAATAAATGTTGAGTACCTGTTGTTTCCAAGGCCACGATCTTTGCTTTTAACATCAAGGTCATAAAGAAAGTGTTCTTGGGAGATTCCTACAATATTTTCTGCAGTTTCATTTCCCATGATGGTGATAACAGGATAACCCATCTGCAGTGTCCACTGATCCATTACTTCTTGGATATTCACAAATTTCCCAACCTTCTTAAGTGCCTTCAAAACAAAAAGAAGAGAAAATTTCATTCAATATATTGAGGGAGAACTGCCAGTATTATGCTACCTTTCCGGGGGGGGGGGGTGGGGAATAGAGGACTACTACTCTTTGCCTCACTTCAAAAAACAACCATTCACAAAATTACAGAGGGTATTCATGTCTGGGGTGGGAACTTGTGCTTCTTCAGATGTTGCTGGGCTACAATTCTGATTATCCCTGGCATTGGCCACCCTGTCTGGGGCTGATGGGATCTGCCAAACCACAGGTTCCACAGTCCTGCAACAGAGGCTAGCCCATTGCTAAAGGTTAAGGGACCCCTGACAGTTAAGTCCAGTCGCAGGCGACTCTGGGGTTGCGGCGCTCATCTCGCTTTACTGGCCGAGGGAGCTGGCGTTTGTCCGCAGACAGCTTCCGGGTCATGTGGCCAGAGCAGCGCATGGAAACGCCATTTACCTTTCCGCTGGAGCGGTACCTATTTATCTACTTGCACTTTACCTGCTTTCAAACTGCTAGGTGGGCAGGAGCAGGGGCCGAACAACGGGAGCTCACCATCACAGGGATTTGAAGCGCCGACCTTCTGGTCGGCAAGCCCTAGGCTGTGTGGTTTAGACCACAGCGCCACCCGCGTCTCTAGCCCATTGCTAGCAGCATATTAAAAGGAACTAGACAGAAAGTGGACACAGGACTGTAATTTGACAATTTTAATTACCAGATTTATACAAAGAATTTAAACCTTAGTCACGGTGGAACCCGGACCTGCCTTCACTCCAGTTAAAATGGTGCTGATGTAATGTTTAAGTGACGCTAGACAACTGTTCTCCAGAAAAGGGAGGCACTAGGGGAGGGAGTACATAATATTGCATTCTTTTTCTGATCTAAGAGAATCTTAAATCTTATGTCTGCCCTGTTCAAACAATGAATTTCAATGCATGTTTTGCAAACCCTTTCATCTCAATGAAGTCTGGCCCCTTCTTTAGCAATGAGCATTTAGAGGCATATTACCTGTCACATGCTGGTTCATCTAGTCATGTGGGACTAGAGCTGCATTGGGGCAAAAGTATATCCATGTAAAGAGCATTTTGTTTCCCATGCCCCTTTGTGCATTATTCAATACGATTTTAATCTGTCTTTCTGTTTGTGAAGCAACAGCTAGCACCTACTTGGGAAGGAGGAGCTTTCACATGCTCTTTTCCATCATGACTGACATTACAGCTATTTAGCTGCCCTAGAATACTTGACTGCACAAATCATAAACAACTCCTCTTTTAGTCCATTGCACTTCTATGTTGCACCCCGCTTCCCTTCAGTTCATCTCAAAGGAGCTGATATCTGAAACCATTTGTTTTGATTATTAATTTCTAGATACTCTGTCTTTCACGCTCCATAAATTTTCATTTAAGGGTTTTCCAAAATGATATACAGCAACGCAAATAAAACACTCATTAACAGGAATATGAGTTTCAGAATGAGATATTTACTCCTGAGGTTAACCCAAGTTCCATGAAAACTTTAAACTGTGTTACCTCTGACAGCGTGTTCCATAGGTCCTTTCTCGCAGCATTACCATACTTGTGAATGGTCAGATAATCCTACAAAACATATGTAAATCAGTCGTTATTGTATATATATGTTTTAAAAAACTTATTTCAAGTCAAACTATGGTGCTCTGTTGATACAACAATTAAGCATGTTCTCATACACGAATCATATACATGTATCTTATAAGTTACAACAATATTATTTTCTAATTTGGTCACTCCACTTGCCAATCGCCTCAGCCATCCCCTCCATATTAACATCCTAGAGCAGCGGTGGCCAAACTTGGCCCTCCAGCTGTTTTGGGACTACAATTCCCATCATTCCTGACCACTGGTCCTTTTAGCTAGGGATGTTGGGAGTTGTAGTCCAAAAACAGCTGGAGGGCAAAGTTTGGCCACTACTGCCCTAGAGCTTCCCCTTACCACTTCCTTCATAAAACTACTAAGTACCCTTTTCACCTTCTGCACGGAATCCACTATAATCTCTTCCACCCTCTTTCCCCTGCAACCTCTTTCTTCCTTTTTTCAACTTTCCCTTGCACACAGACACAGACACACACCCCATGCACATTAGTTTGTTCAGTTAGAAAAAGTTAAGTTGATGGATGTTGTACATATATGGGTGTTCGCTTGCCAATCAAATACATTGAATCTGGAACTTCATGTTGAAGACATGGTACACATGGTATTAGGAGTGAAATACAATATGTAAACAAAGGCAGAGATAAACAACTTTCAAAACTTTAATTCAATGAATGAACTTTTTGCTCTCAAATTAATTTTGAAACTTTAAAATTTCAGACTTTTTAAAATTAAAAATAAATAAATTACAGTTTCTGCAACAGTTTCCAGCTCTGATGAACTTTCCAAAGATAGGTGCTACTTATTATTTCAGCAGACTGTTTTGTGGTTTGTGTCAAGAACCCACAGACTCTGGTTGATAGCTAGATCTGTTATTAAACATTTTTTTTAAAGGAACAGTCTATTCAAGACGTATGTCTATTAAGGTTTTATGGGTCTTGCAATTTGATTCTGCATAAATATGTGCACAAATTTTAGTTTGAAACTTCTCTTTAAAAAGTGGGTTTCATCTCACGGAACAGAATATTCTTATGTGCAAGGGTTCTACCAAATGCTAAGGCAATTGTTAGATCAGCAAGTGTCTTTCAAGGAATGTAATTAAGGTTTCTGAAATGTAAGTTTAATATTGATTTCTTTTGTCCTTTTCATTCCTAAGTTTTATCACCCTACCTCACCATACTAGGGCTAGGATTACACTTTATAGATCCAGCTTCGTTTTGTTCAGTGTTCTGGAGTTCCATAAAGCATATTAAATTGGATATAGAACAAGAGATTCTCTACTTGATCTAAGCATAGAATCTGAATGCATTAAAATGCATTTTATTTACCAGGTAGAAAGCAGGATTGCCGTACATGTGAATGTTCACCACCTTCACTTAAGATAAGCGGTAGAAGGCAAGCCCTCATTTCAAGCAAAATCATAAAAATTGTGCTGACTGCGTTTTCTGCATGGTATGTGCATGAACTAGGTATTTCAATGGTAATTAGTGTTTGGAGAGCAAACATCCTGATGCATAAAATTGCAAGCACTTATGACAGATTTAGCATTATCTCTGTGAACTCGCTGTACAAGAAGCAGAAACTCCCATATAATCACAGCTTAGAAAAGTTAAATGAGAACACCGACTCACTTTAACCACAATGCATAGTTTTTTAAATGTCATGAAAATAAGCCTAAGAAAAGATAGCAAAATATATGCTCCTGCAACATACTGTGTGATATCTAAAAATAAACAACTCAATGGTTTCTCCAGGTGAACCGGTTACTTTTACAATAAAAACACCCACAGTAAACATGGGTACAACTGGTTTTGTTTCCACGTTAGGTGCTATAACCAGTAGATGCATATGTTGGAAGGGTTTTCAATATTTCCCTTTCTTGACTGCACATTTTATTTATTTATTTTAATTAATTTACATCCATACACAATCTTAGTACATGTACAGCCTTATATAATTATACCATTAAATATTGATTTAAACTTGTATTTGCACATGCTCTTTTCTTATAATTTCTAACTAAACAAAAATAAACCAAAGTAAAAAAATCCAATAAACCAAATTCCAATAAACTAAATTATATGAAAACAGACTTCCCATCATTTCCCAATGTAAGTTACATTTACGACATTGACTGTACTTATACTTCTTACCTTATTCTTACTATAGTTTCTAGTACTTTCTTATAACACATCGTACTGTTTTTACTTGCTTAGTAGTATTTAATTTGCACAAGGGTCACTCAAACTCTGCCATAGATGTTATGTCATAATATTTTTGTAGGTATTTATTGAACATATTCCATTTTTGCGTGATTATTTTGTATTTCCCCTTAATCTATCTGTCAATTGAGCCAATTCTGCATAGTCTAATAACTTATTCTGTGATTCCCTTAATGTTCTTTTTTCCTTTCCAGTTTGATGCAATTAATAACTGGGCAGCGGATCTTGCATATAAAAAGATTTCTCTTATTGCCTAAAATTCCAAGTAGAAATGCTTCTGGCTTCTTTGCAAATGTTAATTTAAAGATCTTTCCCATCTCATCATAGATAAGGTTCCAGAACTCTTTAATTTTTTGGCATGTCCACCACATATGGTACATATCTCCTTTTGTTTCTCCACACCACCAACATTTGTCTGAAATATTTTTATACATCTTGGAGAGTATGAAATATTTTCATCATATTTTCTTTAATTGTGTAACATGCTGTAAAATCCATGTTAGTTTTCTAAAGAGTTTCCCATTCACTCGTCATAATGGTGCATCCAATGTCTTGCGCCCATTTGATCATTACCACCTTCAATTATTTCCAGAGTCGGTACATTCTGGAAATAATTTTGGTATTGCTATTTAATAATTCTTTTTCTAATTTTTAGGGCTCGTTGTTAAATCCATTTTTTTTATCTTGCTTAAATGCCTCAAAGAGCTGGTGGTATTCTAGCCATCCTGATAATTGATCTTTTATGTCTTCATATCTCTTTACTTTTATTTGATTGCCGTCTTGTATTAATAATGAATCATAAGTCAGCCAATTTCCTTTCATATTTTTCTTTTTAACTGCCTTAGCCTCTAAACTTTACCAACCACACAATAAGAAATTTGTTGTTTAAAGTATGGGCAAAATATGTCAAGCCCTGTTGGAACCAAAAACCCCACGTTGGAATTCTCCCTTAGAGGCTAAGGCAGTTCAACTGCACATTCTAAGCTTCACATGGAAAATTCTATGCTCAGAAGATCACTGCTAGCGATGATATATTGTGACCCAGTTCCAGCATATGCAAATAGGGGATAACTTAAAAAATGTATCCATGCTAATGCTAAATCTTACATTAGAATCAGCCCTCAGTGTCAAAGGAAGAAAGACCAACATCCTGAAATGTCTGAGGAACTTTTCAAATCCCAACAGACCACAATAGCTGTCAGGAATTTATGAAGTTTAGTCTCAAAGCTAATTTGATTGCTATGCTGCCACGGCTGATAGAAGAAGAGTATTTCACTTTTGTCATCGATGTTCTCCTGGTGTTGGCATGATCTTGAGCTGTGTATTGGCCATGTTTTACTGTACACAACAGGTGTGAAGCAGCTCCAACATTTACGCCAACAAGTCAATGCATGTTTCTTAACAGACTACATTAGCTGCTACCGTTTGTTTTAATTCTTCCTACAGAACATTGGTAGGAAGAGGAAAATGTTGTTTTTATTTGGTATTTTCTTTATATACCATGGAAGCTTGAATTTTCCTTTTAATTTTCAAATATGCCATTTTAGTAAAACATAATATGTAGAGCTTATATAAAGAGAAAATAATGACACTTGAAATGAACTTCAAGCTACAAGCTCATGATACACAGCACTATTCATTATACTTTGGTTTTTTCCTGTTTTTGTTTTTGCACTATTCAACTGCTCTAGGGCTAGATTGATTTTGTTCCACACTCTGCATTTAACAATCAAGCGGCTTGTAAAATTAGCAACTGTAGCATTGTGCCTCTTGCAATGCCAGGTTCTGCTGGGCAATCCACAGGGAGATTATAATGAAAACAGTACAAATTCCTCCTCCCAAAAATTCCAGCTCAAGTGCCTTGCTGTGAGAAACAGCAAGGAAACGTAATGGAATCCCCCAAATCCCATCTTTGTGGAAAGACTATGAGCCAACACAGACCAACATTTTAGCACACACTCTTCCACAATCTTTTTCATATTCTAGGTCTTAAACATTTTTTCACATTACATTTAACAGTTCTTCCAGGAAGACCATTGATACCACAAAACATTCAAAAGTAGGTCTCAATCCATCTTCTATAAAAATGAAGAATATGCAGAAAGGCTATCTTTACTATACAGTGCCATGATTAAAATAATAAACTATACAAGTAAAGAATTAGAAAGGTTATCTCTTTCTACTCTCCACAGAGAGAGCTGCTGTGAATTGAGGATAGGTTCTCCAAAATGGGTAATCACTGAGAGAGAGAATTCATTTTAAAATTGTAAATAAACAAACCAATGGACAGGTAAATTCTTTTTCAGTTGTTAAAATCCAGAACACCCACGCCTCTAGAAAGCTATTATTTTTGCATATCCAATAAATTTATCTAGATATTTTTTACCTTCATTAATGAACTGGGAGAGGAGAAGAAGAAGAAAAGTTTGGATTTGATATCCCGCTTTATCACTACCCGAAGGAGTCTCAAAGCGGCTAACAATCTCATTTCCCCTCCTCCCCCACAACAGACACCCTGTGAGGTGGGTGGGGATGAGAGACTTCAAAGAAGTGTGACTAGCCCAAGGTCACCCAGCAGCTACATGTGGAGGAGCGGAGACGCGAACCCGGTTCCCCAGATTATGAGTCTACCGCTCTTAACCACTACACCACACTGGCTCTCACAATGGGAGGGCAGGAAGGAGAATTCCTCATGACAATCCGATCTTCCAAGCTTCCCAAACTCTACTGTTGATAAAGTGACTAAGTTAGAGATCAATTTGTTGCCCATGTACTTATGGAAGGTCTTTACAATGGAAGAGGAGTAGAGGTGAATTTTGCAAATTTGCAGCCTCTTGCGTACACAGAAATACCCATCCTGCTCTGGAGAATATCCTAACTCTCCAGAACCAATTTTTTTAGGGTGCTGGTGCAGCAAGTGAGAGGAAGAATTGGCACAAATCATTTCTCCCTTCTTCTGTTAGAAAAGCCATCCATTAGATCAAAAAAGGCTTCACATAGGCACAAGGCAACCACCAGATTCCATCCTAAAGAGAGAATTTTATCTTCTTATATCTGCCGGAACAAAATGTTCAAGGTTTCCTTAGAAAATGACTTCCTCTGTGATTACCTATTTGGGGGGATCTGTCCTCAATTTAAATACAGCTCTCACCTGATACAGACATATTTAGGATTGCTAAACCTCCTTGTTTAGTTCAATTGTAATGGCTTTTATTCACTCAAAATGAAGCTATTAAGTAATTTTTCCATACTTTCAATTTTTTGCTCTAAGACTTATAATGACATTACTTGAAATAAAATATTGATTCTAAGTAGAATACTTATTTTAGTGGTTGTAATCCTGCCAAAGAAGCATAATTTCAGCTTTCCCCACACTTAATATCTTCCTTAACGGTTAAAAAACACAAACCAACTATTATTTCTCTCCTCAATCTGACACAGATTCAAAACAATTATAATTACCATGCATTTCCAACACATGGTTTGAGTCAATTGAGTACATTTCTGAGTTAACCATATCAGGGTGGTTCTAAACAGCTTGCGTTTTTACCATCATTAATTTTAAACTAATTTCCAAATGCAATGTAGTTCCATATTCTTGAAGTTCATGTTGAATCTCTCCAGAATAGTTCTTCTGGCCATCTTTAAGTAATGCAAATTTGACACATTGCTTAATTGCATTATGATGGGCTCAGCTAAACATCTAACAGGGGAACGCCTATCACTTTTCTCTTGTTAATTGAACAACTATCCCATTCAAAGAGGCAACTGCTCCCAATTGTGATATAATCCCTCAATTACTTAATGAATGCCCCGAGCCCACCCTTGTAACCTCAGCTCTTAATAACAGCCAGGGTTACATTTACAAAACATTGAACAGTTGCCTAATGTTATCAGAGACCTGCCTATTAGGTAAGAATAGGGTTGCCAGACTCAATAGTGGACAGGACCTCTGTGCCTTTAATTGCCCTGCTCTCTTTTGAGTCTGGAAACCTTAAAGAGAAACCAGCAGACCCTTTGCTTGGAAATTAAACAAAGGGTCTGCTGGTTTCTTTTTAAGGTTTCCAGACTCAAAAGAGAGCAGGGCAATTAAAGGCACAGAAGTCCTGTCCACTATTGAGTCTGGCAACCCTAGGTAAGAATCCAAACTGGACATTGCTAATATTTATTTACATATCTTCTCCATTTACACATACAAGGGAGAAAATGTATGTTTAATATTTTATATGAAAATGGATACACTAATTTTTTCTGCTATAACTCCTGGGCTCTGCTGCTTCAAGTGCCAAAATGGTTCACTTCTGATACCATGGTCAATCTGGGAGAAAAGTTACTGGTGTGGGGAGAGGGGCTCAGTTCTCCCTATCCATATATTCATGCAAAAAAATAGGTCCTCTTCACTTTATACTTGAATGGGCCAGAAACATGGAGAGCAAATGTTGGTGTCCCCATCACATCTAGTTTGGCCCTAAAGCCTCATTTTTGGATTCAGGTAGGTAGCTGTGTTGGTCTGACCCACTCAATATATATATATATATATATATAAAATGTATCTGAAGAAGTGTGCATGCACACGAAAGCTTATACCAAGAACAAACTTAGTTGGTCTCTAAGGTGCTACCGGACAATTTTATTTATTTTTATATATATATTTCAGCCTCATTTTTGGTGAATCTTTTGTGGTGCTAATATTCCAGGAATGTTTTTTTTTAAAAAAATTGTCAATATATTAATATCTACTATAATGGGATAGTAAAAAGGTAAAGGTAAAGGACCCCTGACAGTTAAGTCCAGTTGCAGATGACTCTGGAGTTGCGACACTCATCTCACTTTACAGGCCAAGGGAGCCAGCGTTTGTCCGCAGACAGCTTCCAGGTCATGTGGCCAGCATGACTAAGCTGCTTCTGGTGAACCAGAGCAGTGCACGGAAACACTGTTTACCTTCCCGCCGGAGCAGTACCTATTTATCTACTTGCACTTTTTGGCATGCTTTCAAACTGCTAGGTTGGCAGGAGCTGGGACCGAGCAACGGGAGCTCACCCCGTTGCAGGGATTCGCACCGCCGGCCTGCTGATTGGCAAGCAGTGGGATAGTAGGTTGCAGTAAAAGGAAATGGAAAGTAGAAATAGTAATAAATGGAAAGAACTACTACACTGTAGGACGTTCATTTAAACTTTTATCTCCTCAAAGGACTTTCCTGCCACTTACCTACTACTCTTTCCAAGATTTAATTGTGCCTCACAACTTATCCCCACCCATCCTGCCTTCTCAGTGTCAAGACTGATTCCTCAAAGGCTGATCTGAGATGACAGGCGACATAATTCTAAGTGAATGAGTAGCAAAACAAAGAAACGTCTTGTGAGGTGGCTTGACAACTCAGTTCAGGGTGTGTGTTCTTGTGTGCAGAGGTTTGTGTCTGAATGCAGAAAGGCTGATGCAAAAATAAAATTGCCAAACTACTAGGAAAAAAATAAGTCAAGCAGAGAGCACATTATTTTAACTTATCTTTTGAGACACGCATGACACACTAATGTCTTCATCCACCTGCCAGACCAGCTGTCAATCGTATCCTATCCCCTCAAGAGACCATTCTGGAAAATCCAGCTTTCTACAACATAAGGATACCTCAAATGTAGCCATAATTTTCATAAATGGGCCCTATTTCATGAAGACCCTATGTTGTGACCCAATTTAGCAGAAGCGAATTTAAGCTGATTACAATTAAAGACACTTTAGAAAGCTGAAGCAGGGGAAAGAAACGTTAGCTTAGCTGAATATATAAATAAACTGGAGGGATGGATCTTGACTTCATAGTTTAACTTCATCATGGTTCTGTTATTATAACACAATTGTATCTTGTCCTTTCTCCAAGGAGCTTAGAGCAATATTGCTTGAGTTAAGAGATTCCAGGGAGGAATGTTAGATGAAGACACAGTGTTCTTCTAGGTTTGCGTGTTCAGACCCAGAGACCTCCCCCCTAAATAAATTCACACTTGACTCAAATTTTAGTTTGGTTTTGGGCACAACACACAGGTCTCACCACAACACATGCCCTCTTTGAGGGAGGACACGATTTCCTGAACTGAAACTGAACAGCTAGCCACTGCAACCTCTGGCTCTGTTTAAATTCAAAGCATCTGAGTTCAGAAATCAAAGAGACATGTGACTATATTCTCCACAGATTCAGTTACATTTCTGGACATCATTCTCTCTTCCTCAAAGAACAGCCCTTTGAACCACATGGCAAACCACAATCCAAAAATGGTTTGCTTTGTAGTATGCTGAAAGCAAAAACAGAAAGCCATGCAGTGTTGACCTTCTGTGGGCCAAACTAAAAGTGGCAACATTCACATGTGTGTTTATATTTCTTAACATCATTAGTCAATTTATAAAAGCATCTCACAGTGACCTACAAGTAATAGTAAGATACTCAATAAAGAATACAATATATATGTAAACAATAATCACAATGAGAAATAGTAAAGCCACAATCCCTTCATCTCCCAAAAACACATGGCCCTCAAATGAAAAAAGAAAACATCACCAACTGTTGCAAATAAAAAAGGGAAATTAACAGTCAAATGCCTGGGAGAAAAGTATTTGCCTAGCATTGAACATTCCATAGACTAAGTGCTGAGACGGAAAGGGATGTTTCCTTGTTACCAAACTTCAAACAACAGTTGGAGCAACTGTGTGGCTTTGAAAGGGTAAGTGGTAGGTGTGAAGGCCGCCGTCTGGATTGTGACCCTGATGGGGCAGAAGAGACTTTAACCTGGTTGCCTGTGTCAGTGGTTTTAATAAGGATTAGAACACCATCCCTGTGCTAGATAGGGACAAGTGGGGGGGGGAGAGCCTACCTACCCCACCAGGGTCAGGATCTGAGCTTATCTCACTGTATCTGCCAATTATGCTTAAAAACAATCAAATTCTCTACAAATACCATTCAGGGCATGTCAACTTGCATGAATTGTGTGATATTTAGCTTGACTCCTGCACTGTGGCCATAACACACACACACACATGCAAACCACCCACCCACAAGAGAAACAAAGAATGTGTATTTGATGGTTTCTCCTCACACATTGCATTATTTCTCTTAAAGAATTGCCAAAAGTATGAATTTGACTTCTTCTTTTTATAGAAGTACAATATACCTAGACTATAGTTGAAATGATTAGGATTATGTTGGCATGAGAAGTATTCAATAATATTTTAATCTAATGGGATTTTGAGTGTTACTCTTTTGTTTTTATGACACATGCAAGGCATTTTTATCTAATAGGGTAAGAGAAAAATACGATAATCGCTGTCTTTTCCTATAACCACTTTACTATGTTTTATTGTAGCAGTTCTTATTAATGTATCACGTTTATAAAATAGGGAGCCTACAACGAAACAAAGAAAATACAAATTTTCCAACACATTAACCTATTGGGATTGGCATTTAAAAAGGCCTGCATTGAACTAAAGACTAACAACATCATTTGAAGATCACAAAATGTCTGCATTGTGCCTCTATCTTTCACACATCCCTAGACATAAAAAATAAAACTGCAAAAGCTTGTCAAATTATAGTAGGTCTCAGAAGAAAATTAAAATGCTTAAATTATCTGGAAAGTATGTTACCTGAATACTGAGGCAGATGGCTTGAATATTTGAAGAGAAAACAGAATAAAACCTCCTGAAGGTTTTTGACAGATGTTTGTAGCAACAGTGTTTCTGAATAAGTTTACAAGTCCTTTTAAGTGTGTGCTTGTGTTTAGAAAAACCTGTCCAAAGCCTTTATCCCTTTGCTATGTTCACTCTCAATTCTACCTGATTCTTCATCTAAACAAGATGATAGATCATATCAAAATTAGGTTTCAAGTGGGTTCATATATTTTAAAGCACAAGGAAAATATCAGAATTATGTAAACTATAGAAATGATTCAGCTTCCTATTTTTCCCCTCTGGCATAGATCAACTTGGATCAGTGAATTCACTCCATATTCAATGTGCTTCCAGATGTTACTCCAAACAAGGATAGTAGCTGTTAATCCAACCCAGCCAGGCCCAAAGTACCAGTGGAATTTTAAAATCCCAGGTCAACCAGGATTAACGAAAACACATATGACAACCGTGGTGGAAGTATTTGACTCTATCTAACATTTGTCTACAAGGAAGCTTATTGTCGGCCAGAGAGACTTTTCATAAGGCAAATAAATTGCATGGATTATGCCCTGGCTGATAAAATATTTGACGTACAGAGAAAGGCCTCCTTAGGTGATAAAAATGATGGAAAATATCTTGTTAACAAAAAGTCAGGCCTTTTTTTTTTTGGCGACTCATCAGCTGCTGAGTCAATACTATTGACTGTGTTTACCAGTGAGTAATTTTTAAGGATACTGATGATGTTCCCCCTTTATGCAAATAACAGGGATACTGAAAGAATCATGTGTCTACCTCTTAGAAACACAGGAAGTTCTTGCCTGGTCAACATAAAAGGCCCAGATGGGAGAGTAAAAGGCCAATTCTTTCATTTGCTTTACTCACTTTCTTTCCTCTTAATTCCCCCCTCTCGTTTTTCTGGTAGCTATGAACTAATTAGAATAGTATGTAACTTAGAATGGGTCAGGATGATTTTACTCTTAAGTAGGTTTGGCAGAGGGAGCTTGGGATGATGGATACAAGAGAGCTTGGAGGAAAACGGAAAAGCAGGGGCAGGGTCCCATTTTTCCCTAAGCCCCCCCCCAATGTTAATGTGGGAGGGGTGAACTGAAGAAAACAAACTCCTAAGAAATTTTTTGTCTGTTAGGATGAGTAAAATGATTTTAACAGTTTTTATTTAAGAATATACAGCATTATGATGATTCTTGCATATGCAGTACAACACTCAAAACTGCACCTAGAAGGCAGTGCCATCTTTAGGAGAAGAGCATAAAGCAGGCATCCCCAAACTTTGGCCCTCCAGATGTTTTGCACTACAATTCGCATCTTCCCCGACCACTGATCCTGTTAGCTAGGGATCATGGGAGTTGCCAAAACATCTGGAGGGCCGCAGTTTGGGGATGCCTGGCATAAAGGATCTTTGTTGTTTGCTGCTTGCCTTTTTCTGAGGACCCTCAAGGTAGTTTGGAGATACTATGTATGTTGCTTCTGTGGTCTTCGACCTGGCAGATCCATTATGGTTAACCTTTTTACCTCTATCCTCAAATGACTTGTGATATGAGCATTCTCATAGCTGCCAAGTTTTCCCTTTTCTCGCGAGGAAGCCTATTCAGCATAAGGGAAAATCCCTTAAAAAAAGGGATAACTTGGCAGCTATGCATTCTGAGAAACAAGCAGCTTATTGCCCTGCCTTGCCGGAGGATAAAAAGTTCAGAAGGACATAGGGCAGAAACTACAGCAGACTAGTTGTATGTAAAATCAGAAAGTATGGTTGAAAACTGAGCTCTAGCCATGACCCACAGAAGGAAGTGGGATACAAGTTGGTATATTTGGAATTCTGCTTGTACAAAACTATTTTTAAATGTCATAAATTTGCCACATGGCACAATTTTGTATTATAACTAAGTTATATATGATGCAACTAAGTTAATATATAACTAAGTTATATATGTTGTTCAAGGAGGAGTAAGATTTGGGTTAAGAACTGGTCCATGGGGTCACGAAGAGTCAGACACGACTAAACGACTAAACAATAACAACACAAAACTTCTTAGCAATTATATCTCTCCCCACCCCAATAACTGTTAGGCGAAACCTTTTCCTTCCCCCTATGGTTCACAGGTTTCAGAAAAATTCACATCTCTAAGATCTAAGTTTCCACTCAGACCCCAATGTGCAGGTGTCTAGGGCAGGCTTCCTCAACCTCGGCCCTCCAGATGTTTTGAGGCTACAATTTCCATCATCCCTGACCACTGGTCCTGCTAGCTAGGGATCATGGGAGTTGTAGGCCAAAAACATCTGGAGGGCCGAGGTTGAGGAAGCCTGGTCTAGGGGATGGAGCTGGCAGGGCATTCATGTTGATAATGGGTCCAGAATGAATGCACAAGGGATGAGCACTCTAACCCTCTTCCCAACATGAATGCCTTCCAACTCTATTCCCAAGGCATCTGACTTTTCATTGTGTCTGAAGGGGAAACCTATGTAAATACAGCTATATGCACATAAACTCCTCTTAACGATTGGGAGTTCTGCACTATCAGGTACTCTCAGTGCTCTTAGGGTCTTATTTCACAACTGAACTGAATGTGCCAAGGTTTTGGGACTGGGGCTGGGATGGGTATTCATGTTAGGGGCATGACCAGTGCAGCAGCCCTGCTTGCATCTTCACAGTTATCTGGATGTGCACAGGCAAAAGTCTGAAAGGGGCTGCAGTAGGCATATTGTTAAGCTAGATGCTTCAGATATCCTGAGAACAACTTATTTGTTGTTGTTTGTCATATTAGGGTTTTCTTTCTGGCTGCATCTATTAGCCTTGGAAGTATATATAAAAAAATAAACATAACCCTAGCAACAAATAATATTCACCACCACCACTAATATTTTGCAATAGAATCTTTAAAAAGAGCCAGGCTATAACACAAGAATTGTGGTCTTCTGGCTCAACTTGGTACAGTGGTACCTCAGGTTACAGACGCTTCAGGTTACAGACTCCACTAAACCTGAAATAGTACCTTGGGTTAAGAACTTTGCTTCAGGATGAGAACAGAAATAACGCGGCGGCAGCGGGAGTCCCCATTAGCTGAAGTGGTAACTCAGGTTAAGAACAGTTTCCGGTTAAGAACAGACCTCCAGAACGAATTAAGTTCTTAACCCAAGGTACCACTGTATTCTGAATCCACTGTGAGAAGAACAAACTTATTTGGCTGATAGGCCCAAGGATAGGAAACGTTATGGGAAATGGAGGAAGAAGACCCACATGAACCTATGACAAGAAAGCAGCATTACAGCTCCATCAGAGCAGACAGGTTGAAGGGCATTTAAGTATTACAAGGAGAGGGCAGGTCAAACTTAGAATAAAAATATTATAAAACCAGGACTGGCTGAGCAGAAGCTTGCTTCCCTTGCAGTTGTTCACTGCACCATAAAATGCCTTATGGCGTACTGTAAGAACACTAGGTTTATTCCATGCCTTTATTTTTTTAAAAAAATGTTTCAAATTCAATAGTGAGTGCAATTAGAAGCAATCAAAAAAACTACCAGACAGGCATATGTGCAATTAAATTATTATCCTCAAACAAGCAGCTTTAAGTACTAAAGCAAGAGAAATGATACTAGTATCTTATAATTCTTTCTGGAGCCAGCACTGATACATAAATTTGTAGAGTTATAATTTGGATAATTCTTTCCCTCCTTGCAATTTACAGTTGATGGTACACCGTCAATTATTTTTTATATTAAAAAAACACTTAAATGTGGCCAACTTAAGAATCAGTGTTTAGCTAGGGTGGCTATTTGTCCTACTTTTTTCATGAAGATTTTCTCTGCTTGAAGAGCAGTCTGGTCTAAAGATAAAGAACCACTGGGGGAGAGAGCAAGGTGTTTGAATTTGTCCATCAACAGGCAGCACCTGGAAAACATGCTGAGCAGGCATGCAGGAAGTTTTCACCACTACTGTGAAATGTACTGTATTTCTATTTAAAATACAGTATAGTAATTCCTTCTGTTTTTTTTATCAATGCACATGAATTAGCACATGCATATTTTATGGAAACCTGTGTCCTCGTTTTTGTTGACGTGCTACCTTTTGGTGGGGGAAAGTTATGTGGCCACCCTATATTAGGCTTTTCTTAAATCTGAAACACATTGCCTTCAAAAAGATTAAAGGTTGTAAATAAATATCAAAAGGGCACAATTCTTTCAGAAAGATGTCTTACGTTTACCCCAAGTGATCCCCACAGGCACTATGGAAGGACAAAATTGGGCCTTTCTTGGTACTTCATCCCCTCTGTCCTACTCCTCTTCCCTTGTTTCTCTCTCTGCACCTCTCTGTCACTCCATTCACAAATATGTCTAACATAGTCTATGTGCTCCCATATCCCACTTTCATGAAGCAGTTTGAATTGTTTCAGCATTTGGGGGCATGGCTACCTCTGGCCTTGTTCTGCACCCACCATCCCAGTTTTCCAAAAATTCCTCTTGTTGCAATTTCCTTTCAATTTCACAAGGCAAAGCATGGAGAAAAGAAAAAGACATGCCCCCCACACGTGCACACACAAAACAAACAAATCCAACACCTGAAAATGGCTATGGCTCAACTTACTCTTTAAAACAAGAACTTTCCTTCCTAGTGCAATTTCTGGTTTTCCTCCCTCCCCTCTGCCCTCATATGAATGAATGTGTACCTGAAAGAGCTAGGTATGGCTTGGATAATGATAGCACCAGATTTGAAGAGGATTGGGGATGGGCAGGGCCGGCTCTATGGCCAGGCTGGGTGGCGCAGGGCGCCAGGGTGCCGGCCCGCCAGGGGGGGGCGCCACACAGCCTTGCCTGCCCACCCGCTGGCTGCTCCACCGCGCAGCAAGCCCGTGCGCCCACCTGCCATGCAGCAGCGCCCTCGGCGACCGCGCTGAGCCCGACCGCCCGTCGCGCTGGAAAACGGGGCAGCGGGGGGCGGCGGAGGGATCCGTAGCAACACGGCGCCAGGGTGCCAAAGGTGCTTAAGACGGCCCTGTGGGCAGTATGACATTAAATATTCCTCTGCAGATGGTGTAGTAGGGCTGAGACAATAACCTGACCTCCTACCAGGTGAGTCACCACAAGGCAAGAGGTTTGGGGTGAAGTGGCGGCAACTTCAGCGAGGAGGAAATCCACCAGCAAGAGCATCAAATTAGCTCAGTTTGTGTGTTTGTTCAAAACTGCCACACCTTCTGGGGATGTAGCAGCGACTCACCAGCTGAGACATCAGGTAAGCACCTCGGCCCTACCATACCATCTGTTACTTGTCTTCCTCCTAAAATGTGCTAGTGTGTTCTTTGCTTACAAAGGTGGATTTAGGGGAGCGTGACTGGTTCGCCTGCACTGGGCACTGAGCTGAGAGGCCACCAGAACAATGATGTCAAATGGAAGGCAAGAGCGGGTGTGCCAAACGTCGGGTGCTGCTGAAATTTGAAAGCCCAAAGTCCACCACTGTTTCTTATAACAGATCTCTAGAAATTGTGGGCCGCCAAGCTGAATGAAGTCCACCTGCCCTTGCATTGTGGCACTCTGCGTCCTTTTCGCAGTCCCATACTGATTGCAAAGAAGGGATGCCTACTGGGCCCTGTGCATAGGATGTAGATGGTTCTTTTCAGGTTGTCTCCAGCTGTGGAGGCCTATTAAAGAAAGGCATGCTGGTGGTCCATTTTGAGATCCGGCAGAGGTAATAAGTGAGGGAAATGTCTCTGTGTGTGTGTTTACTAATGAACATTATGGATTAGCAACCCTTCATTATGGCTACATTAACAGTTAAGTAATCAGTGAACACTGAAAACAGCAGTGCACTAAGATCTGAACCAGGGCCCCAAACAGAGAAAAACACAGAATGTATCATTTATGAAGTCACACATAGGGATTTAAATAAAATGTTTGCATTTGTGAAGCTCTAAATTTGACAGACCTGAAGGAAGTACGGTAGCTGTGTATATGCAAAGATCACTTTTTTCCTATTACAGTGGTACCTTGGTTTAAGTACACAATTGGTTCCGGAAGTCTGTACTTAACCTGAAGTGTACTTAACTTGAAGCGAACTTTCCCATTGAAAGTAATGGAACGTGGATTAATCCGTTCCAGACGGGTCCACGGAGTACTTAAACTGAAAGTACTCAAACAGAGGCATACTTAAACTAAGGTATGACTGTAGTAGTAAAGCTCCTTATTAGCTAGCTTTGAATGTCACAAAGGCAATGAGAGTGTAGTCACAAAGCAATCTGCATTTGAAATCTGAAACAAAATGTTTAAGGGATGGGACAGCCACTACTGAACATGGTTTGATGGTGCCTATAAAGTTTGAAGGTACCTTTACTAGATGGTTAAATCTGCTTTAAGGAATATATTATTTGATGCATTATGTCAATGAAAAACATAGCATTCCTGAGAATTCCTATATAGTGACTTTCTAACTCTCTCTAATTCTCCCTCTCTCTCTCTCAAAACTTAGCAACAATATTGATTGACATTTTACAAACTCATATAATGGCATCCTACCAGAGAATGGAATGGAGTATTTTCCAGAGGCATTGTTAATAGCACTTGTTAATTGTGCCAGTATTGACTGAACTGGTTCAGGCACACACCAGCAACATCAGGGTCACTCTCAATGAGAAACATTTGTTCTACTGTACTTAAAAAATATAAAATCCAGTCATACATTCTCAAACTCTCACTGTAGGGTGAATATCTTCTATTTCAGGATTTGGCCCAGCAACTCAACATCACAGAACACACAGAGAAAAGATGGGAAGACTGTCAGTCAGGATAGATAGGTCAGCTCTGCTCAGGGGGTTCTTTGACAGGTTTCTTTGTAGGTAAAGTAGTTGATGTAAGAGACTTTTTAGATATCATGCTAAACTATAGTTTGGTGGTACATGAATGAGTCCTGGGGCTCACAAATTCTTCCTGCTCCTCTCCTCTTTTGCTGCAGGCATGGGGAGAGTAGAAGCATTTGTTTCCGTTTTCAACTAACCACTGTTTGTAATTATCTCTGAACTGGGACAAACTGTGGTTAATCTTTGCTTGCTTTCCCAAAACAATTGCTAACAGCAGAAGTTTTCTAAAATTTGTATAGTTATTTATCTCCTCGGCATCTGATGGGAGGGCATTCCACAAGGTGGGCACCACTACCAAGAAGGTCCTCTGCCTGCTTCTCTGTAACCTCACTTCTCTCAGTGTGGGAGGCACCAGAAGGTCCTAGGAGCTAGATCTGTGTCCGAGCTGAACGATGGGGGTGGAGACACTCCTTCAGGTATCCTGGGCCGAGGCCATTTAGGGCTTTAAATGTCAGAACCAACACTTTGAATTCTGCTCAGAAACATACTAGGAGCCAGTGTAGGATCGGTGTTATATGGTTCTGTCGGCTGCTCCCAGTCACCAGTCTAGCTGCCGCATTCTCGATTAGTTGTAGCTTCCAAGTCAACTTCAAAGCTAGCCCCACGTAGAGTACTTTGCAGTAGATGAAGTGGGGGGGGGGGGTAACCAATGCATGTACCATTATGGTGAAACAGTGTGTAAGCAGGTAGGGTCTCAGCTAACATACCAAATGAAGCTGACAGACAGCCACCCTGGACACAGAAATGGCATTAGCCTCCATGGACAGCTGTGAGTACAAAATGACTCCCAGGCTGCATACCTAGTCCTTCAGGGGCATAGTTATGCCATTCAGGACCGGGAATCCCTACCCCTCACCCTCTATCCCTCAGAAACAGGACTTCTGTCTTCTTGGGATTCAACCTCAATCCCTTAGGACCAGTGGTTCCCAACCTTTTTTTTGCCATGCCCCACCTAAGCATCTCTAAAATCCCGATGCCCCTCCCCTGCGACATATAATTCTTATTATTCAAAAAGTGAACTCCTATTCACATGGAGGAAGCCTAAAAGGCCATTAACTGTTACTAACTCATTCTCAAATTGCCCCCCTTAAAAATCAAATTGCCCCCCTCTAGGTTGTGTGCCCCATATTGGGAACCATAGCATTAAATGTTATCCATCCTCCAATCGCCTCCAGACACTCACACAGGACCTTCACTGCCTTCACTAGTAATAATATGAAGGAGAAGTAGAGCTGGCTATCATCTGCATACTGGTAAACACTCAGCCTGAACCCCCTGATATCGCTCCTAGCGGCTTCATATAGATGTTAAAAAGCACGAGGGAGAAGACAGAGCCCTGTGGCACCCCACAACTAAGTGCTCAGGGGTCCGAACACTCACCACTTTATACAAAAACCTATATCTTCAAGCAAGCAGCATGTACAATTCTAGGGTCAAGCAGACCAAGAAGAGATGAAGAATATAGTACATGTTGTATAGTAGCCATGGGACAAAGAATAAATCAGCTGAACTATTAGAAATAAAGATATTATATTCCTTCTCATATAGTGGTAATGTCTCTAAGAAACAGAGCAGAAAAAAAATGATTTATTAATTTTTCTTATTGAAATAAGATGAAAACCTGCCATGCAGTGAACTCTGCCCAACCATCCAGGACTTTTTTTAAATCAGCCTCAGTTTCAAGTATTACTAGACAGATCTTAACAACCAATTGGATATCTTAATAGATTATGATGCATTATTGAAAATCCAGGCAAGAATACACACACACAAACAGAAAGAGACAGAGTGTGTGAGACAGAAATGTACAGGAAATGTACAGAATATTTTCAATCTTAGCTATAGGCCACCCCAAAAAAACTAAAGTGCCTACCAATGGATAGGGGAAAAGCAGACTCAAGGAAAATGAAAATATCATGCATATTTTAAAGACCATAGCAGTGGTTTCCAGGAAGCAAAATGAATAATATTTTGTTATGTGCAACACTGATTTCCTCCAAGTAATCTAGACTTATTTCTTCCTGTTTGCATTTGGTTGGAGGACTAGTTCATTGCTGCAATGTCCGTGCACATTCCTGCACGAGTAGAGAGTAAGTACTAGTTTATGACAGAAAAAAGGAGTCAGATCTGACCTGGGGGTGGAGTGGAGGAGAGGCAGCATTGATTGCTGTGCTGCCCCCCCCCCATCTCCAGTACAGGCCTGTGTGGCACCCAGCCACAGCTCCGCTCCTGCGTCAGTTCTGACCCAGGAGGCAGAGAGAAGCAGGAGCGTCACAGCAGAGTTGCCACCCCTCTCCTCGGCAGACCCACTGGGTGGGGGTTGGAGGCTTGGAGGGTGATTTCTGCTCTTCCCGCTCCCCACCGTGATCCCTAAAACGCCTTCCAGGAAGGCACTCTGGCAATCCTCACAAGGGACACCTGCGCATCCCAGTAGGCCTGGCCAGACGGGGCCGTTGTGTGTGTGAAGGCACACACACACAACACACACACCCCAATGTTGGGTGCAGCTGATCACTCCTAAGTATCACCTTCCAACAATTAAAACTCAACTGCATCCCTGGTTTTCTGGGATTTGGGGGTGGGGTGTTAATGAAGCAGTTGAGGAACACAAATGGAATGAAACTCAAAATGAGATCAGCTGAACACTGGCTTTCAGTATCCCAGGCCACTAAATTCTTGTGAAGCAGCTGGTAGAGATTGGGACCAGGAACTCATGGTCTCACTCTTATGAAGATGTCAGATTCCAAAAGGTGATGGCAGGGGATTATAGCTTAGTGCTGCGGCATGCTTCCTATGCTGTTTTAGAATATAGGAACTGGGTGGTATCATGACAACTAACATATTAGCTCCCAGTATGTTTCCAAGCACAATTCAAGTGTTGGTGCTGACCTTTAAAGCCCTAAACGGCCTCGGCCCAGTATACCTGAAGGAGCGTCTCCACCCCCATCGTTCTGCCCGGACACTGAGGTCCAGCGCCAAGGGCCATCTGGCTGTTCCCTCACTGCAAGAAGCAAAGCTACAGGGAACCAGGCAGAGGGCCTTCTCGGTAGTGGCGCCCGCCCTGTGGAATGCCCTCCCATCAGAGGTCAAAGAGATAAACAACTACGTGACATTTAGAAAACATCTGAAGGCAGCTCTGTTTAGGGAGGTTTTTAATCTGTGACATTTTATTGTATTTTAATCTTTGCTGGAAGCCACCCAGAGTGGCTGAGGAGACCCAGCCGGATGGGCGGGGTACAAATAAATTATCATCATCATCATCATCATTATCTTCACTTGTAATCTGATCTAGGGGTACCCCTGGACAATCCTGAGCATCCTCTTCACCGCTTTGCAAACATCAGCTAAGCTATATCCTGTGATCTCCTGCCTCTAATTGTTTTTAATACCAGTGCTTGAAAATTCTCTGTTGATTTTATTGATTTTTGGCTTTACCTGCTATTGTATTTGACTGTTTAGGTCTGAGTATTTTCCTACTGCTTTTATGGATTTTATCTTTTACTTAGGGGTTTAATTAATTTAGTATTGTAAGATACCTTGAGGCAATGTGTTACCTTGAGGCAAATAAGTAAGCCCAACCACATAACTGGGAGTGTGTATGTGTGTGGGGGGGTGTATCTTGGAAGTCCTAACCATATATGGGTCAATTCTGGGAGAAAGATTCATGTGATAAGCTCATGTGGTTTTATAAATTACATATTTTCCCAGCAACTTGGGTGGCATTCCTTAAAAATACTTCCCAGGCAGCTAGGCTAACATTTAAAGGGCCTTTCAGCTTTAAGTGTCTGTCTAGTAGAGTGGATAAAAGGTCCTTGGCATGATGTATACAGTACAACCAAAACCACAAAAGATGTTAATTTATCACAGAGACAGGAGATCCCACAGTAAACTAATGCAAACTGCTGATGATGCACTAAATCAAAGTGAGTGATGAACACAAATATAGCAGCAACTGAAGTTCAAAAGGATACAGATCTGTGTGATCAATGAGCTGCCAAATGGCAAATGAAATGTAATGTAGACAAACTCACAGAAATACACATTGGTCTAAGAATAATCAAATCATGCAAAAGATAAATGCAAATGGACTCTAAACTAGCTGCCCCCTTAGGGCTGGATACGACAGCATATGCCTCTTTAAACAAAGCCATATTTGATCTTCGACACTATAGTTACAACCCATGTCCAAAGTGCAACATATTCAATATAGAAACTGATTTTTCTTTTAAAAAGTAATGTATGGATAAAAAATGTGTTCATTCACACACACACATTATTTTACTAGGATACTTCATTCTTAAAAACAGGCCAAGTTATCCACACTGAACTCTACCAATGTCAGTTTCAACTACTGTATTTCAACTATTTCAAGTGAAATCGTCTCCGTCAACGGCTGTCAACCAGTAGAGAGAGAAAACCTTCCCCTAATGGTTTGATATAGTCATCCATTTACAGTGATGTAAGGGGGGGCTTTAGAAGAATGCTAGCCATTTCCCTATCCCACCCCCACCCCCATCACCTGCCATATTACCTTTAAAACTTCTACCAGAAATAGACACTGCAGAGACAGTTTAATGCAGTGGTGAATGCTGGGTTAGGAACTGGGAGACCAGGGCTAAATTCCCCACTCGCTCATGAAGCTCAGCCACCAGCCTAACTTCACAACTTTGTTGGAAGGCTAAAATGGGGGGGGGGGAGAGAAAACTCTGTACAAGAAAGGTGGGATATAAATGTAAAACATACAAAATGCACGATGAAAATTACTGTATTTTTCCATGTATAACACGCCCCCATGTATATTTTGGGGGACTCCACATTTAGAAAATGGGGGGGAAATTGCCAAGAGTTGTTGAGCTTTGGGGGTGGGGGTGGCCCAGAGTTGTGGAGCTTTTTAAGGGGGGATTGCCGAAAATCGCTCACCCGCCTGACCTAGGCTGCCACTCACACGCGTCACCAAAGCCAGCTGTCATCTCTTCCCTCCCCGACAGAAGCCAACAATTGCCCGCGCAATTGCCACAGCAGCAGCCAATCAACACCAGCCCTTGCTGCAGCCACCAATAACGCGCCCAATTGTCGCTCACAATCTCCTCCTCGCAGCAGCAACCAATCCCACGTCCCACCCCCATGCACTATCCATGTTTAAGACGAGCCCCAATTCTTAACATAATTTTTAAATAATAAAAAACAGCATCTTATACACGGAAAAGTATGGTGTTATTAATTACAACAACCTCCAAATACTTGAAAATGATGTTGATGGGTTATACCATATTCATAGCTGCCATGTTTTCCCTTTTCTCACGAGGAAGCCTATTCAGCATAAGGAAAAATCCCTTAAAAAAGGGATAACTTGGCAGCTATGACCATATTATCCTTACAGCAACAGTCGGACTAGGGTTTGGGTGAGACATAGTGACATAAAAGTTGACTTGCTGAGATTTGTAGGTAGGGAGCATTTGAACCTCAGTCCCCCAATGCTATAAACCCATACTACTAGCTGTCTAGTTCTACCTTGTATTTCTTCCGGTAATCATTTCCATTTATTTATTTAATATGTTTGTGCACATTTTTAGCACCAGGTCTTTCAAGGTGGCTTCCAGTGTACTAAAAACACATGGAATATCCAACCTACACTAAAATGTAACCATAAACTGCCACATATTCGCAATTCAACAGTAAAAACAATATCAATAGCAACAGTAAAAACAGTATCAATAGCAACAAGAACATCTAGACAAGTATAAAAATACTAAAACCAAAATACAGCTAAACATGATTAGTTTAGAATGGGTATATTAACCATTTTTAAGTTCCTACACACAATTTTCTGGTGGGTTCCCTTCCCCCGAGGCAAGCAAGCCTAGAAAGCAAGGTCTATATGCATACAGTACTTATTATAGAAACTACAAGAAAACCAGATGTTTGGAGGCAATTCAACAAAACTCTATTTCAAAACACCACCAATCAAAATCCTGCTAAATTTCTGGGAGAGAGAGAAAGTACTCTGATATTATTTCAGTCATTGCCATATTACACACATCTTTTATATGGTACAGACGGTATGCTTATTTAACTTTTGTTTTCTATTTTACCTTCCAGTCTACAGGGTTGAAGATAGAATTACCATGTTAAAATATGACCTGATCCCAGATGTAGTTTATTTAAATTTCAGATTGAAAAGCTTACTAAGAACAGATAAGATTGATTGCTCCTTCCATTTTAGCATAATTGTATTTCAGGTGAACATCAATTTACTTTAAAGGACACCTCTAAGTAACAGACTGCATCATACATAATTCATCAATCACAGCTGCCTGTTACATGATTTACTTAAACAGATTTCAATGAAATAAAGGGAGTTGCATTGTTTTTTCTGCATTGGCTTGTTTGCTTTTAAATTGTTTTGGAAACTTTAATTTACTTGGAATTGTTCTTGGAAAGAGTTTATCCTTGGCAAAGTGCAAGCCAACATTCACGCCATTCAAAATTTCATCCAGATGTGCTGGCCGTTAATTTACTGTTAAATGCAAAATGAGTTTCCAAAATATCATTAAGGCAATGAAGAAATCATGCTAATCAAAAGCAAAAGGGTTTTGATGAGAGAGAACTATTTCTTCACAATATTATGATAGTTTTTTTAAAAAATGGCTTGAGTTTTCATTGCTTTTGTACTTTAAAAATCTAACCCCATTCCTTCTGAATTCACTTAAACATATATATATATTACTGAAGATAGCAATATTTCTCAAAAAGGTGCAAGTTCATGATAGCTACACAAATGAATTCAAAAGAACCGCCATCTAACAAAATGGCGGAAGGCACCTTCATTTTCTTAAATGGCACAAGGTTTTACATTCCACCACCTATTTTTTTCCTGCTAAAGCTTGTCTTAAATATATATCAGCAATGCAGCAGCTGTAGTTTCAAAAACTAACAGAAATATATGCAACAAAAACACAATGGCAGAAATGCAAGCACAAGCACACACAAAAAGTAAGAATGTTTTCTACATACTTGTAGGCCCATCTGAAACACTGAGTGACCCATAAAATTAGCCAGCATTCGAATTAAAGCTGCGCCCTGTAAACATAATTCACAAAAGGAAATGTTGAAAAAAAATTTACACACACATTCTTATAGTAATAGCATATGCAATATACATTTAGTCCTTTTAATGATTATTATAGGCTTATCATAAATAGTTACATTTAAAAGCTGGCTTTTTTTATTCAACATATGCAGAGTATGAACTCACACATGCTTTGTGGAAGCAAGAGATAAAAGAAACATATTATTTGGAAGTGGGAAGCTAATAAACCATAAAACATAAATATTACAAAATGTAGTGACATGTTAGAAAAGCACATTATTTTCATTAGCTAGCGCAACCCTGTTTCACCTTAAGAAGAAAAGTGTAATGAGATGGATGAAACAAAAATAAAATATGACAGGTACATCACACATAGAATATATCAGATTGAACTAGGTTAAGAAAACACGGCTGATTGAGGTCCAGTCACAAGCCCCTATGTAATGTTAAATTATGGGTTGACATTACATACATGAGTCATGGGCTCCTGCCCTCTGCCCTCCTCCTTGGGTGCAGCTCTTTTTAACTTACATTGCTTACCTGTTTTGTCTAAACGCAGGCAGAATGTGGTTAGCCCAATCTATGATTTAGGAAACGAGCAGACTTCAAACCATGTTCATGATACTCGCATGCTGTCTGGGGGTAACATGACTATTCTCAATTGATAGCCCTTGTTGTCCTCCATCCTTTTTCTTATTCCCATTTCAAACCATCTAAGGCAGGAGGGCAGAACCACACATTATAGCAAATTCCACTATTTAACTATGCACTGTGTGAAGAAGTAATTCTTCCCATTGTCTGTCCTAGATCTTCTACTCTTCAGATGCATTGGATAACCCCAGGCATTATGAGAGAGAGAACGTATCTTTCTCCACCTTTTTCCACACATGTCAATAATGTTATACACATCTAACAAGCCTCTCACCTTTCCCCCAAGCCCAAGATGTTGTACGCTTTCATTATAGGGAGTTTGTCCAGCCCTTGTTCATTTTAGTTGCTCTTTTCTGCACCTTTTCCAGCTCTACAATATCTTTTTTGAGATGTGGCAACCAGAACTGTTCACAGAGAAGTTGCATGTGCACCAGAGCAATCAGAATACACTCTGGAGCTTCAAGTTGGTGATTTTAACGTTTAGCTTGTCACAGGCATCAACGGTGACCAGATTGGACATTTTATCTTGTGGCAAGCCCAATGCAGTTTGCAAAATGGGCTTTATTTTATTTTCAAAGACAACTTTGCAAAACTTAGAACAAAAAATGCCCACCTTTTAATCATATTAAACGAACAAATTTAACAAATGATTAATTCATAGGGTTTTTTTTAATCATACCTTATGTTAACAGTAAGAGTTAAGCTGTCATAAATGGCTGGATTTGTTGAAAAATGCTAAATTCCTGGCTATTGGTCCTATTTATTGTAGTATAAACTCTTAATTAATGACATTTTATATTGTTTACTATTAAAGAAAACTTAGACGTTTCATAACGAATTATGGTGCTGGAGGAGACTCTTGAGAGTCCCATGGACTGCTAGAAGATCAAACCTATCCATTCTTAAGGAAATCAGCCCTGAGTGCTCCCTGGAAGGACAGATCGTGAAGCTGAGGCTCCAATACTTTGGCCACCTCATGAGAAGAGAAGAATCCTTGGGAAAGACCCTGATGTTGGGAAAGATTGAGGGCACTAGGAGAAGGGGCCGTCAGAGGACAAGATGGTTGGACAGTGTTCTCGAAGCTACGAACATGAGTTTGACCAAACTGCGGGAGGCAGTGCAAGACAGGAGTGCCTGGCGTGCTATGGTCCATGGGGTCACGAAGAGTCGGACACGACTAAATGACTAAACAACAACAAATTAATTTGTAGTTTAAGGCAGGTTCTTGTTCTGAGCATTAATCAATGTTATAATCAATTCCACTGAAACAAACCAGTTCCACTGAAACAAACTATGCAGAACTTCAGTAAGTGGGATGGTCACTGTCTTTTCTCCTGAAAAGCATAATGATTTCCGAAAATATATTATGGGATTCCAATAGCCATTAGAGAATAAGTAGGCATGCTAGATGCTGTCTCTAGATCACATAGCTGAATTGGAGAGGCAGAAATGAATCAAGGCCATCCAATAGCTGTGAAAGAAAGGTAAGTTTGGAAACATTCCAGATCTTTTGCATTAACATACCACGGCATTTTACAAAGGCAGAGAGAAAAGTACGAAGCATTGGCCCTTTGAAGATATCTAAAATGACTTAGAGCCAGTGAAATCCTCATAACTTGACCTAAGATCATGGGTGTGGAGTTCATCAAGAAGAACCCATCTTATGAATGTTCTAAGACATGCTGAGTTTGTGCATGAACACTAACTTGTTAAATCCATTAAGGTTATTAATTTTAATAGTTGAATCAAAACCTACTCTCAAAACCAATTTGTTACACCAGTGTCATCTCCTGCGTTATTTGATATTACAATCACAAAGGCTTCGTTCTCACAAGTGAACAGTGACTGAAGCTGCTTAGAAGCAAGCAGTTGCTGGTTGAGCTTCCTTCTCCTTCTGGGAGAACAAAGTAATTTTATAACTCACAAACATTAGGAATGAGAGCAGGCCTGTGTAGGATGTGAATCTTCTTTCATTTCACTAAAAACATTTCTGAAATAATTAATCACCATTCATTTTTCAGAAACTCAGACCACCCTGTGATCTCAAATCCATTTAAACAAAAAGACGACAACAGGTTGCAAAGCACTCACACAAGAATCTGCACATTTCTGTCATTTGAATAGCAGCCAACAAGCAATATCCAAGTCACTTTTACCGAACAATTATTTTGTTGACACTAGACAGACACAGCTGGATGCCAGTATGAAATTTAGCTCATTAGGAAATTCACAGCATGAATTAAAGTTTGAGAACAAAGCATGTCAAACTTGGTTCTTAAAATGACATTTGAAAAATCTTTCATAAAATAAATAAATTAGATCTGAAGCACCTTCATCAGCATCATCAAAGGTAAATGAAGTTTCAGTGAAATCAGTATGATTTCCCTGTAATGTATATAAGCAGGATTTTTGTTTGTTTTAAAATGATGGTGGGTTAAAGCTGAAATCCTAAACACAAGTACGCAGAATTAGACCCCAATGAACTCATGGGACTTCCTGCAAAACAAATGTATGTATGTATGTATGTATGTATGTATGTATTTGATTTTTATACTGTCCTTCATCTGAAGATCACAGGGCATTTTACAATATAACAGAAAAATATTTACCATAATAACAAACAAAAATAGTAACACCCACACACACCCACACACATACAAGTTCAAAAGACCATAGGTTGTTTAATTGGCCAATGACATGGAAGAAGAGGAATGTTTTCACCTGACGCCTAAAGAGATGTAATGAAGGTGCCAGGCAAGCCTCCCAGGGGAGAGCATTCCACAGACTGCAGGAAAGACCCATTCTCACGTTGCCACCCTCCAGACCTCTCACAGAGGAGACACATTAATAAGAGCCTCAGATGTTGATCACAGGGTCTGGGTCCATTCATATGGGGAGAGGTGATCCTTGACCAATTGCGGTCCTGAGCTGCTTAAGGCTTTATAAGTCAAAACCAGCAGAAACCAACTGGAGGCCAGTGCAGATGGGCCAAGATTGGCATCATATGCTCAAACTATATTGCTCCAGAGAGCAACCTGCCTACTGAATTCTGCACCAGCGGAAGTTTGTGAACCATATCCAGAGGCAGCCCCACGTTGCCAAAAAAAGGAAATACTTACCACTAGATGATAGTTGCCCACATGATAGTCTGGGTCATAGGGGGTCTTCTTAAGGAGGGGGCGCACCATTGCCTCCTTCAAGGCAGATGGTACCTCCCCCCACAAATACTTATTGTTTAATAGTTATTATTTAATATTTGATTGAGATTAATTGGTTAATAAATTGGTTTGTATTCTGTAGCTTTTCTTCATTTTGTAAGCCATTTTTATTTTACGTAGGGTAAAAACTTTGCACACTGTGGCCAAAGCTCTACACAATCAATTTAGAACAGACCTAAATATATCTGTGAATCACCTGGCAGTTTCTACTTCAGCTTTTTGAAAAAGCAAATATCACAGTAAGCAACACCGGACTGCATTTTCCGGGGGGGGGGATACAGTTTAAGATTTGCCTATCACGTTGCTTCCTTGCTTGACTGTGGCTGAGACAACCAATGGTTTACTCAATTAGAAAACTTTGCAGGTGATGACTGAATTTCTCCATAACAATAAATGAGAAATGACTCTCCATTGCTTTGTTGTGACTGCTCTACACACTGTTACGCCAAACCTGTAGATTTATCCCAGTAAACCACAGGTAGACCTGCAGACCACATAACACACAAGTCATGCAGGTATTGCCTGGTATGTTTTGTGAGGGCTGGCAACAGCCAATGCAATATTTCTCTGGGAGAAAAGGTCATTTATAATAGTAATCACACATCAGAAGTTCTTCTATATATGCTTGAGGTTTACCTACAAGGAAGGCTGCATCAGCTCAGTGGAGGATACTTATAGATCATGAAATATCTGCACGCTACTTCTGAAATGGATGGTGATGTCACCAAGAACTCCAGCAATATTTCACAGGAGGAAAGAAGACGCTTTGCTGGAATAGTTAAGGCTCTGCTCTACGATTTATCTGAGAAAACGTAGAGAAATCTATCTGACAGAGAATGAGAAAACGCAGCTCTGCCTCCTGGTACACTTTACAGTACTGAACAATTCTTCTCTGGGATGGATATAGACATACTAAAGATAGAATAAATCTTTGAGGAAAATGGTCAGATGGGGAAGCATCATGAATACAAACTGACAGTGTATCTCGAGGGAACAACTTTATATTTTATATTTATCAATCATATTACGAAAAAAAGAAAAAGAAAAAGCACTGTCCTGGAGGAGTACGGTTGTTAAGAACACAAGCTATGAGCAAGAGATGTTCTCAATTCAAATCTCAGTTTAGTGTTAAAGCTCACTGGCTAGCCTTAGGGATTCCACTAAACTCCAGTCTCCAAAAATAATGAGAGACTTACACTGGGATATTCTAGAGATAGGGATACTGAGCAAGGATATGTAGCTCTTTTAATACTTAAGGGGAGTACAGTATAAATATTAACTACTATTATGCAGCTTTTTATCTGTGACTGCTCTTCGTAATACGTAGCTACTTCACATACTGAGTGATTGCTTGGTTTTGTCTAACATGTTGACAGTTTCTTCCTGTTAAGAATAATATGAGTTGGTTGTGGTATGGGGATGGCATACTAATACAGTGTAGGTATTAAAATTATGTGCCCAACCCAGACATTAGAATAAAAACCTAAAATTTGCAAAGCATGTTCTTTTATATCGATGATAATAAAAAATAAAAAAATACTGAAGGTACCACAAAATAAGAGTTCGGAGAATTGGTGCTATATTTCTTGCTCAAAACATCAATATCTCCAAAACTAACACACTAAATTGAACACTCTTGAGATCTAAATGGTCAGAAGATCTCGGAGAACAATTGTGGGCAGGCTTTTAAAACTTAGGATTTAGAGAGCATTTTCCATAGGTTTATTATGACAATGAAAGCAAAGAAAAAGAAATAGGAGAAGCAGAAAATATGGATACCTTTGTATGCCCACAATCTTTTTCTAAACTAGAGCTCCAAGGGTGCTGATTTCCCCCCAAATCCATACCTGTATTACGGTACATTTGAAATTGTTTTATATAAATTGTTTTACTTGTTGCTGGTTTTATTGTTAAAGCATTTTGGGATATTTTATAGGAAGTGGCTCATAAACGGAATGAAATCAATAATGTTGCCATATTGTTGATGAGGTTTGGAAGACATAGAATGGAGTTTCCTCCTGTGATCCGTGTTACATTTCCACAGTGTTGCAAAGTATTTTGAAAAGGTAGGCTCAACACAAAGGGGACTGCAGCTCTGCATTTTCTAACTCCTCCAAGCTTCTCATGTAGGTGGACTGCAAAAAGTGTCCTTCCCCATCTCAAAAGAAAGCTATCTAGCATCTTCATAGTATGGTCATCCTGTCAACGGGGAGGGGGGGAGAGCTCCACTGATGGTATTCTACCACTGATAACTCTTGTTAAAATATATGAAGCCTAGGTTTGTGCTTTAGACTATTAGACGTAAGTGCTTTTCTAGTATTTTTATAAGAGTGTGTAAAAGAAAATGAGATTCAACAGGAAATAAACATAAACAAACATGTCCTTCAAATGGACTTGAAAATATCCTCCCCAACCATTCATTGTGAATATAAAAATATAGCACAGCCTGCTTAGTTGTTCAGACAAAATGTTGCTGGGACTTCATTTATATCAGCAGTTCCATTTAGCCCCTCCACCAGGGCCTCTCTTATGTGTTCTGACACCACTGACAAGGACAAAAGCACAATATATTTTTTCATTAAGCATCCTTATGAGAAAATCTTCAAGGATGGGCAAACACAGGAGGTTGATGAAATTATTTACACAGATGAGCCATCACTGAAGTTCAAGTACAATACGGAATAAAAATAGTAGTTAAATGCTTATCACAACTTCCACTGCTTCATTAACTTATTTCAGATATTTAACTCGCTCCGTACACTGAAATAGCGTCCCAAATGCACTAATGTACAACAAAAATGCTCATCGTAATGGAATCATAGTAGCAAAGTATGGTTGCAGCATTTTCACAATAAGAGGGAAATGTATTCCAAGTAGTTTGAACCTGCCTACAGAGACAAATAATAAATGAAAGAGACTTAAAATCTGATGTTCTTAAAATAAGATCGGGGAACATCCTTAGGAATTGCTAAGAGGGGGACAAAACGTGGCGTTAACATTCTGCCTTTACAAAGTAGCAGTATGAGCAGAAATAGTTGACCACTAGGTCTAAGGTCAATAGTTGCAGGCTTCTGGCTGCCCCCTATGCAACATGCTACATAGATAGTTGTGGACTGAAGCAGTGCCCCAAAGTTGCAGCACAGTTGTGATGCTGTTAACTCCATTGAATGTCCCTTTCTGAAGATTAGCTTGTACAGGTAAAATCAATGTGTGGAGAATCAGGGAAATCTTGAAAGAAAGGTTGCTCAGAATGCACACAGAATTATAAATGGGAGTGCTTGAAAAGGTCAGTTAGGTTTATATAATTAACTACAGGAGGTCAATAGGTTGGCAGCTGCCCCTGAGGTCCAGGGACATGATGTTTATACAGTTACCTACAGGAAGTCAAAAGGTCAGCAGTTACCTTTGCGATCCAGGGACACAATGTTTATACGGCTAATTGTAGGAGGTCAAACAATTGGCAGTTACCTCTGAGTACTAGGCGTACAATGTTTACCTGTTGCCTACCTACAGTTGGCTCCATATCCAATGCCTTGTGGGACATATTTGAGAGAAGTAAAGACTTGAGGGATAACCTACACAAATCTGGAGTGGAGTTCCTAAGGCGGTTGGATGGTGTCTTATAAGCTTCCTTCTGGCAACTCCTGCAGCCAAGCTGGTGCCAAATGTATTGCTATGTTTTCCTTTGGACCACATCAGCAAAGGGCAAGAGTGGGATCTTGTTGGCTGGGCAGCCCAGGACGTACACACACTTGCATCCCAAAGAGTGTCATGTTTCTTTCCAGAGTGCATTAAGATGAGGAGAATGAAGGTAATACCCCTAAAGTATTGTTTTATTCAGAATGTTGAATGAATCTATTAACCGTAACATTCCTGATAGGCACTATACTTAAGAAACCATAGGCAAACTCTATCTTAGTGTTTCATTGAGAAATGAATATGAATAGAAGATGGTAAAGACAGAAACAAAAATGTAGGACTTTTTATTACTTAAAGGCAAACTAATTTTTACTGTTATAAACCAAAATATTCCTATTATCTGTGTGGGAGTTCAACCTACTCATTGGCTGACCTGCTAGGATACCAAGAGAATTTATGATATTCTGGAGGCTAGGAGGATGAATCAGCTCAAGAAATACTGCCCGGCAGTGGTGAAAGGAGTAAAAGTGGATAGGGGAAATTTTCACAAACAGCTTTGGAGAAAAAGCAGAGCAAGTCACACCAGATGACTCAATGAAGTAATCAACACCACACAGATGGAAAGCTCCCTAATCTCAGATATGAATCAGACAGAATTTCTAGATATGACAGCAAGACAGAATTTGAGTATGGAAAAATGCCAAAAGCAAACTTTACTCGGGCACATATCCATAATAATATTCTGCCCTGGTCCTGATTGAGTTTGAGTTCCCAGAAGAATGGAGAGGATGCTCTGCAGACATCACAGATGGGTAAAAATTTATGAACCTGATGGGCCAGAACTGTGGAATAATAATCATAACCCTAATCTATCCTTCATAACTGCACTCATCCATGTTCCAGGAGTGTGATCCTTGTGTTTTGTTTCATTTTAAAAATAGCATTAATAAATGCATTTCTATTTCACGTTAAAACTTAGATGTTTTTAGGCTGCCATCACTGGATGTCACCCATTATTTAAGTAAAAAAATACACTATTGTTAAAGTGAAAAGGCATTTAATCTTTTGCGGTCTGGTTTCAAATATTCCTTTGAAGCCTTTGACCACTAACTGGCTCACATGGCAGGATCTTATTATTAGGATGGGTGTTGTACTTTGTGCATGCACACTTTTAAAATGGTTTAAAGTGTTTTCAGTGCTGTTTTTAATATGATTACTTATTTGTTTATTGGTTTTTTATTTTAAAAAATGTATTTATTTGTGTTTTTAGTTGTAATTTATGCTGTGAACCGCCTTGGGTGCTGCACTGGGAGAAAGGGAGGATATTGAACTAATAAACTGATTGCAATATAAATGCAATTATAAATCAGCTTCTGCAGATTGCCATGTGAAGAATTTTATATCTGTAGCCAATTCAGGACACATGGCCAGCCTGACACAATCTCAGGTTTTTAAAATGGACAGCTCCAGTTTGGGAGCTGGTTATAAGGGAGAATAATGAACAGACTTTGCCAGATATAGCCTTTTCCTTGCTGTGGAAAAATCAAAAGCCGACATCACCATGCAATTATAGAGCAGTAACTCCAAGCTATGGAAATAATGGTATGTGAGATGATAAATACCTCCCCCCCCCCAAAAAAAAATCAAACAAACAAGACTTCTGTTCTACGCCCACCTTTTTATATGCGATCCAGTCGAACACTCTGTCAATGTCTGTGGCTTGCTGCACTTCCTGTGAAATGGGATGTGAACTAGCCAGGCCATCAAGCAGCATTACTTCATGTAAAACATCTGTCAGGAACCTCTGCTTCTCCTGAAATACAACAAAACACACTCGTACATTTGCAATTACACACAGATTTGCAGTTGCACAGATAGAAATCTGAAACTGTGAAGATAGCAGTTTCACACATTCCTTTATGCATTCTGATATTATGTGGATTTATTAGCCGGCAGCTCATCTGGAGAATGAACAGTGAAACAGTTGCTCAAACAGGATTTCCACATTTGCTGCACGGTATCCAGAGCCCTTTGAAGGAAAGAAATATTATGAAATGCAGCGCCATAATAACTGCATGCTAGACGTTTATCCATTTGTAAGCACAAATAGCAGCAGCCAAGGCAAAACAACAACAACCACATCATGGAGAATAAGAGGTGGTATCTCCACCCTCTATTTGAACCGAGTGAGCGGACCTGAGTGAAGCCTTCTCACTCTTGGTCCGCTCCTGTGGCCATGCCCCCAGCAGCAGCACAGATTGGCTTATTTGAATAGGGGTTTGGCGGGAGCCCCCAGCGCTCTGCAGTGCCGGGAAGGTGGGCCAGCTGGCAACCCAGCATGTCACCCAGAATTTTGGGGATGGTGTATGCAGGGCCTCAAATGGCGCCCACCTCTGATGGGTGCGCAGCTATTCTCAGAAACAGTCACGAGCATGGCTCATTCTACGCAACACTTTCAGGAACTTCAGAGAATAAAATGTTTCGCAGAAAGCATGCTTTCTAGGGTCGTACTTCCTTTTTGGTGCTCATGAGCTGCCTTATCCTTGGTTTTCAAATCATACATATATGAGTTTAAAGTACTGATTAGTCTTACTTTGTAAGCTGTCATGAAATTATGGTTTCACGTTTATCTACACTGCACACATTTTTGCACTGACATCAGCCTACTAATATATCACTTTTCTGGGTGTTTTGCATTTTTGTAAAGATATATAAGAGACAGATGAAATAACAATTCGTGTAATTCTACATATGGAAATGTTATGGCTATCAGTCAGCTAATTTAAATTATATTGTGAATCAGCTGAAAAGCTGTTCCACTCCTGCTCCATCTGGAAGGTAACTTTTATGTGAAAATGCATTAGAGTACATGGAAGGTATTATTACATATTTAAACTACTGAAAAACTAGATCTAACCACTGAACACACACATGGGATTTAGAAACTAGGCACATCAGATTGGACTTGGAATAAATGAGCAGCAGCTTGTTACTTGCCTTGACTGCAGAATATCTGAACAAGTTACTTGCTCCTTTGTGAGTATCAAAATAGATTATCCTCAAAGAGGATGGGGCTATTAATAGTGATATTAAATTGAAATGCAGAAGGAAGAGAATAGGTGTATTTAGGAATAGATTATTTAATTTACCTATGCTGAATATATATATCCTCAAAATCTACCTTGAAATCTATTGAAGGGTTGGATTGAAGAGATGGATTTTGAAGCTGGATTTCCAGGTATTTTGAAAGCAAGAATACATATTAATGTTGTTTTTCAGTTTCTATTGCCTTATAGGCCCTAAAAAGACTGGTGTGTGAGCCAACCTGGGAGTAAAGATGATCGGATTTCACTCATAAAGGAAAGCAAAAATCATGAAATTACTCAATTCAGAAGAACCCATTCCATTTCTAGGATGTCGGTGCCTTTTCCACAATGGCCCAGCTCTCACAACATAATTAGCAAAACCTTGGCTTGGCAAGACCACACAAGCATGTGAAGGGGAAACTAACCTTGGTTTAACTCAGCACTGCACAAGAGGAAAAGGACCAGTGGCTACTAGCTCCTCTCCAGACCCAGCATGCCATCAAGGTTCATCTTAGAATGTTATTCAAACCAGGCCAAACCATCCTCTTGACAAGTGAAAGGGGACCACTATTTGATACCTTATGATTTCCCACCAGTGGTCCATTGATCAGAGTCAGACACTGAAAATATTGGAGAGCAGTCTCACAGGTATCAACTAAGTTTTACTCAGCACAGACTACCTGGAATAAATGGACCTAACTTGAGATCAATGTTTGGGCAACTGTAGTTTATTTTTAGACATCAATTTTATCATAGATTTTGGGAAAGTTAATGAGAACTTGCACATCCATGTTCCTGGGAGGTTTTTTGGGGGGCAGGGGGTGGAGGACACAGTAATTTATAGTATACAGCCCTACATAATAGAAAACAAAAAAGTAGCAGTTAAATAAATGTGGACAAAAGATTGGCAGAAAAGAGTGACAATGTTTGTTTAAATGAAATAAAGGGGAAATATACATGGAAAGGTTTCCAACATAAAGTTCATTCAATTACTGTGCCTGATTCACTGGAAATGATCTGTTCCTTCTCCTCGCCTCCCTACCCCCAGCTTCAGGGAATTGTATATATCTATCTACCATGATAAAGATGCAGTGACTGTATGAATTTTATAATACTTATTGAGACATAAACAAAAGCTTAAGATAGTTAGCATGACAATGATGCAATACTTGAACCAGCCACATCAAAAAGAAAAAGAAAAGAAAAAAAAGTTTCCCAAACATAATATGAGATAGCAGGACAAAAGAATTTAAGTGTGGGAGAGAAACTGAATTGCATCCAACAAGAGAACAAAAGGAACAGCACAATGTAAGTCATAACTGATAATTAGTGTACATAAGAGATCAAAGGCCTGAATGTTAACAGAACCTCTTTGTTCTGGTATAGGCATTCATACGGTTGACAGATTAAGAGACCTGTGTGAATAACACTTAATAAGGTCATTCCATTCTCTAAACCATATCCCTGGCAAAATGCTTTAACATATCGTTTCAAAAATATGTTTTATTAGGCAGAGGAATAGGAAAGGGTTATATATGCTGTCTGAATTTCTTTATATATTTTATGCCTATGAGAGTGAAAGTAGAATCTTCTCCACTTTAAATTAAAATTAAAACCCAGGAATTTTCTGCCTGTAATGTTCAGCGCAGAAAACGACTGAAACAGTGGGGACTGCCTATGTCAGGCATGGGCAAACTCGGCCCTCCAGATGTTTTGGGACTACAACTCCCCTCATCCCTGACCACTGGTCCTGTTAGCTAGGGATGGTGGGAGCTGTGGTCCCAAAACATCTGGAGGGCCGAGATTGCCTATGCCTGGCCTATGTAATTCTAAGATTCCTTATTTGCAACAGCAACTTTTAGCTTTCTTCCCCCATCCTCATAGCAATTTAAAAAGTCATTGATGCTCATAATATTTGAGCTAGTCTTGCTGAAAAATGGGTGTGGCTATTTAATATATTTATATATTATTTTTCTTATAAAACATAAGGCAGATATTAACATCCCAAGCCATTTTGGTGAAGTGGGCCACTATTAGAACTAAAACATGCCAGGTTCATCTCAGGACTATCACTCTTTAACATTCTGGGTGACTCACAGCAGTTTACTATTATACAAATATTTACAAAATATAGCTCCTTATAATTTTATAGAGCAGACAAAACAAAAAGGGAAGAGTGGTGTATATAAACTATAACATCTCAGGTTGAAATGCTTTCCATCTCTGTTGTTCATCCAAGGTTTTTGTAAGTTACACCTTCTGTCATCTAAGGCAGCGTTTCTCAACCGCTGTTCCGCGGCACAGTACTGTGCCGCGGGACGCTGGTTGGTGTGCCGGGAGACGCTGGCGACGAGAAGGGCGATTTGCTGCCCTGTCACGTGACTGGCGGCCGCCATTAGGGGCGCTGACCCGCCGGAAAGGAAGCCGGCCGGGTCGCGATGGGGGCAGGGCGAGCGCAACTCTCAACAGCCACCACCGCGGCTGTTTGTCTCGCTCTCGCTCCTCTTGCTGGCGGCGCCCGGGAGTTTTTTGGTCGGCGCGGGAGTGAGCGGCCTCTTCGGCAAGGAGTCCTGCAGAAGGTGAGGTGCTCTTCTTGCTAGCCCAGGGGTCGGCAACCCGCGGCTCCGGAGCCGCATGTGGGGGCCTCAAAAGGGAGCCTCACCAAGAAGCCCCAGCCCACACAGACAGGGACCGATCGGAGGTCGGTCCGTCGTTTGTTCCCTTCCGCTGCAGAAACTCCGCCGCCGGGGCTGCGCGCACGGGGAGAAGGCGGCGAGTGGCTCCGCCAAGGACATAATGCAGAACATACCCGCAAAGGAACCCCTCAACAGTCTTTTGCCATTAAACTCCAACTTTTACACCATTCACTTTTTGCACCCATGTGTGTAATGATTACATCTCCCCTCCAAACTAAACTAAATATAGGGCGGCACAGAGTTGGTGTGCCGCGGGATTTTTTTTTCATAGAACAAGTGTGCCGTGGCCCAAAAAAGGTTGAGAAACACTGATCTAAGGTTCACATTCTTTGCCCAAACTCATTCATCCCAATCTAGAACAACAACAAGTCTTGTGGCATTATGGCACAAGGTTTCGTACCATGAAACATCCTGGAAATGGTAACTACAAAGGGGTGTGATAAATCAATAACCTCAATTCATGCCCACAGGTATTAAAACTTAATTTCCCTAACAAATTCTGATTCATTGTGGTTCTCCTTCCTCCCACTGAAATTCCTCTGTTCAAGGATGACCACTTTAAAGTCAAGAACAGAGAGTCCTGCTGAGTTGAAATGTTCTTTTACTTGTTTCTAAATATTGTCATTGCTGGTGCCAAATTTGTGTTCACTGACACTTTTGTGTTAGGACTGGCACCTGGGTTTGTTACAGGGTCTTGAGTCTGTGTCTTGGGGGTCTTTTATTTGCTATCCAAGATACACTAAAGAAAACCCATTCTAAAAGTATCTCAGAGATGCTCCAGTGTCCACATGAAGCTGTCCCCCACATCACAGCTGAGTTTCCCCATTCATTCCAGTGGAGAGGGCAGCGGTGTGCGCATGTTGCTTTCATTGCTTTGGACCTCTCCCCACATGTTTAAATGTCTTTTTTAATTTTCCCATCCTTCTTTGGCAATTCTGTACTATAATCCATGTTGTCAGTGTCCCAGTTCCTCCCTAATGCAGACTGGGCAGAAAGGAAGGTGCTTCTAAACAACCCAGCATCCATCATTCTCCATTAGGGTTGCCAGACTCAATAGTGGACAGGACTTCTGTGCCTTTAATTGCCCTGCTCTCTTTTGAGTCTGGAAACCTTAAAGAGAAACCAGCAGACCCTTTGCTTGGAAATTAAACAAAGGGTCCGCTGGTTCCTCTTTAAGGTTTCCAGACTCAAAAGAGAGCAGGGCAATTAAAGGCACAGAAGTCCTGTCCACTATTGAGTCTGGCAACCCTATTCTCCATCATGCCACACAAGCATAAAGAAAATGTAGCCCCTCAAAAATCAAGGAGTAAAAGGGGCAAAACAACAACAAATATCTTTTTAGAATAAATATTCATAATTGGAAAGTAATTTCTAGGATTCTTTTCTAAAAAAAACTTTCACAGCTGCAAATATAATGGTCTGGTTTGCACAAAATGGTAAGCTGAACTATGATTTAGTGAGTTCATAAAAGTATATAGCCCCCAGCTGCTTTGCTGGTTCCTGATCATTTTTACTGCTACAGCACAGTATAGCTTTAGTGCATGGGTAGGCAAATTAAGGCCCAGGGGCCGGATCCAGCCCAATCACCTTCTAAATATGCCCGTGGGTGGTCCGGGAATCAGCGTGTTTTTACATGAGTAGAATGTGTCCTTTTATTTAAAATGCATTTCTGTGTTATTTGTGGGGCATAGGAATTCGTTCATATTTTTTCCCAAAAAATTTAGTCCGGCCTCCCACAAGGTCTCAGGGACAGTGGACTGGCCCCCCTGCTGAAAAAGTTTGCTGACCCCTGTGTTGTCTGAAGCAGGATCCATGTTTAAGCTCTCTCCTTGCTAACCATCAGCCATACCCGATGTTTCTTTGTGAGTTCTCAATAAGACATGGTTTGGCTTACTGGATCATGTAGACAAGGTGACTGACCTTAAGAACTGTAAGCTAGCAACTGTTTTGGCTCTAAGCTTGGTTATATGTTTCTTGTCATATTCAGCTGCAAATGAATTTCGTCTCTGGTTCAATGCAGAAAGCTTTCTTTCAAGGACTGAAACAGAAAAATAACACTAGAGGCTTATTTCAGTGCATGATTCCTGGAAGATGTCAAATTCCATGTGGTATTAATTAAAAGCTTCGTTTTTAGATTATTTGAAGCCCTTAACCAAGGAGAGGGAGATGAAAGTATTTTTGAAAGGAAAGTGAGAAAATGAACTCATGTTTCTCTCCATGCTGAGACAGCATGATATGTGTGCTGGTCTAGAAGGATCAAGCAGACTACAGCTCCAATATAATATGCAAAAATAATAATGAAATAAATCAAGACAGTCGATTTCTTAAGTCTACTTCCAGAACTTTTAATACTTCCTTCCTGATCTGTCTTGCAAGTCTCAGAAAGTCTCAGAACATTTTTCTGAAGAAGATAAATGTTTTAGCAGGCAATTTAAGTCCAAGATATGCACAAGCCTAATCACAACCTTCTTCTTCTTTATTTTAATCCTGCCCTTGGAGGAAATCGGCAATTGAGACCATTCATCAGGGTCTTGAGCTGTGCACTTTGAGATACTCTGAGTATTTAGCTTAATGAACTTAAGTTTAATGATTTTCCATTAATATTTATTTTTATGCTTAAACAAGCCTGCTTAAGCCCAGGTTTTATCAAAGGAAAGTGATATGCAGATATTTCAATATTAAGCTAGTTTCGGTTTCCAGAAGAAATGACAGAATCATCTAGACCATGGCGTACTATACTGTGATGGATCACTTAAGGAAAGATGAAGGATAGTTGCATGACTACTGGAGCTCTGTGCTTAATCTTTGAATAAAAGTTTGACTTTGCTAGCAACTTTATTGGATGAGTCAAGACAGAGTATATCAACAGTGGCAGTCACACTGAATTCTCCTTCCTCCATGCAGTGTTTTTAGAAGGCAGCTGCTCTGTCTCTTTCATATTTGTCTCCCTTTAAGAAAAAATATTATGCTCATAGGACTCTGCAGATATGTGATAGAGGTGTTTGATTAAAACACATATCTCCAGAAACTAGGAGCATTCCTCTCTCTCTTTTTTTTCTTTTAAAGGAAGACAGATATGGAAAAAGACAGAGTAGCTTTCTCCAACAGGGAAAGAGGAAAATTCAGTGTGACTGCCATCACCGATGTACTCTGCCTTGACTCAGCCAATAAAGTTATCAGCAAAGCCAAACTTTTATAAAGTGAATGAAAGGGAGAAGGCCATTGAGCCCTGTGAAATGCTTTCTCAGTGCTGAGTGAGGTAGTGACTGCTAAAGCATTTGACACTTTGTATTTTATGGATGAAAAGGAAAATCACTCACCAGCAATTGCTTTTGTCATCATCTCTCCCCCACCCCCCGCCCCCGTGCTACTAATATAGACATTCAAGGACAGAGAGTGTGTCAACTCCACCTACTCAAAAGTAGGAGCCATTGAAAGCTGTTGACAAATTCTAGATAGGCATATAGCTCAATCCATATTCTGTATTTTCAAAATTTGGGGTTGTTTTTTTAAGAAAAACACAATGATAAAAAGAATTAGGATACTTCATATATGATTTCTCAAGACTTTAGAACAAAGAGGTCCCATTATCTATTGTTAGAAACAGTGGCTTGAATTTTGAACTACCATGTATCAAAGCAGTTTCCTGAAATGTTGCACATATCCCATAAAAACTGATATGTGGGATCATAACAAATAATTTCTTCCTACTCTCCAACAAAGGAGATGCTACTTTAGAAGATCAAACGTCTGCGGTTAAGGAAAATATACATCTACAGCTGCAAGTTCTGGAGGGCTAAGAATACTGGTTAATAGGGTGGGTCATAATAGGTTGGAATACTGGTTAATAGGGTGGGTCATTAAAAAAAAATCGAAAATGTTTCCCCCCTTGATCTTATCTCAGGCGTATGGTATAAACATAGTCAAATTTCAAATTTGGGACAAATCGGTTAATATTTAGACCCTGCTCCTACAGATTGAAATTTTGCCTCACTACGAGTGATAAAAACATAGGAAGTGCCATTCGCAAATGGTTGAACGTGCAGTGAAGGAGGTTACTAGAGCATCTAGGATACTTATTGGAGAGAAAAGACGTGATGCTACCATCAAAACAACAATGAACAATCGCTCTAAAAGCATATTTTTAGCATGATATAATATGGTGTCCATGTACAAATTATATATTGCATAAGGCATAATTTTATTAATTACACAAAATGTAAGCATTTAGTACAATTTATACCAAGTAATTAAGTATAATGTGATGTTTTGATGCAACACATAATATGAGTGGTGTTTTCTTGTTTATGTTTACTTGTTACCATTTTTTCCCCCCAAAACCATTGGTTTTTCATGTAAATTATCAACATGTTTTATCTTAAATAAATAAATATTGCAGAAAATAATAGTATGCAACTATTATTGCTCTACATAAAACCTAAAATTTATGTTTATTAGTTCACAATTTAACATACTGTGAATTAAATGAGTCAAATTCCTATGTTTTTATCACTCGTAGTGAGGCAAAATTTCAATCTGTAGGAGCAGGGTCTAAATATTAACCGATTTGTCCCAAATTTGAAATTTGACTATGTTTATACAATACGCCTGAGATGAGATCAAGGGAGGAAACATTTCCAATAATAATAATAATAATAATAATGACCCACCCTACTGGTTAAACCACAGGAAGAGAAATGTTACCACAGGACTGTGCATTCTGTTCACACATATCATTCGGGTTAATATTGATAATGTTTCTCTTCCATGAAAACATTAACAGAAATCATCTAGCAGTGCCTGAAATATCTCAATTGATATCTGAGGATACTCTTCATCTTTCAAAATAATAATAATAATAATAATAATAATAATAATAATAATAATAGGGATATTTTAAAGGAAATCACAGTAGAGAGATCTGGATGCAATTTTCTACATCTAGAAATATGCTAGAAAATGTTTTGCAAGGAAAGTGATACTGTGAAACAGCAGCAGGCTGCCAAATGGAAATGTATGAAACCTAAAACAAAATTAGCTTCTGTGAGAAAGGAGCTGAAAGGAACTGAAAGTTCATTTTCAACTGAACTGCTGAAAATAAGAACCAAGGTAGAAGGAAGCATATAAGACCTGAGGTCAGAAGATGAATGACAATAGAATAAACCTGAAGACAAAGGTGTGTAAATCAATATAATATTTCACAAATAGGAGGCAATGAGAGATGTTGCTTTAGGGTGGCCAGGTGAAAAGGGGGCCAGGGCTTCTGCATCTTTAATAGTTGTGCAGAAAAGAGAATTTCAGCAGAAGTAGATTGTCATACAGAAGATCTGCACAACTGTTACAGGTTCAGGATCTCTGAACCTGTGGATCTGTGGATCTTCAGCTTTGCTCGAATCTGAAAGCTGATAGGCTTCAGAGCTAGAGAACTCTTATCCATTAAGACATGGAAACTGAGTTCAAACCAGGCTTGAAATAGGGAAGACACTACAGTGGTACCTCTACTTACGAATAACTCTACTTACGAATGTTTCTACTTATGAATGGAGCTCCGTCCGCCATCTTGGATGCGGTTTAGATAGCATTTTTTCTACTTACGAATTTTTAGATAGGATTTTTTCTACTTACGAATTTTTTCTCCCAATGAATTCCTATGGGATTCGACTTACAATTTTTTTCTACTTACAAATGAGTGTTTGGAACGCATTAAATTCGTAAGTAGAGGTACCACTGTATTTTCTTTTCAGCCAGAGTTTGCTAAGTTACTTTGTATTCCTATGTCCTCCTGAATCTGCATGTTTTGCTGTAAAATGCTGTGGTTTGTTTATTTGTTTATTTTCTGCTATTCAATAAAATATTCTTACTGGACATTGTCTGCATATGGGTGTACAAGTGCTGATTGGATTGAAACATTTGCTGAAGGCCTGAATCCTATGTAATGGGAGAGGTTTTTTGGGCTTTTCAGCAATCTTTTAGCCCAGGCATCCCCAAACTGCGGCCCTCCAGATGTTTTGGCCTACAGCTCCCATGATCCCTAGCTAACAGGACCAGTGGTCAGGGATGATGGGAATTGTAGTCTAAAACATCTGGAGGGCCGAAGTTTGGGAATGCCTGTTTTAGCCCAAACGTTTTAAATCTTGATATTTTATTTATGTCATTTTATTTTATTTTATTTTACCCTTGGGTCATTTTGATTGCCTTTTTCTGAAACTTTTTTTAAAAAACAATATCCTTTTTGAGGTGCAATCTCCAACTTCAGAAATATTCTGTTCACCACAAAGTATCTAACATTTGTGTCACTATCTTATTGGGCCATCAGAATACAAATTCCAATTATACCTACTCATAATAATTTTATCTATTAATGTTATATTTATTTCTATTTTCAGTGACAATTTATTGTTTAGTTGTCAAGCACATAATTCTGCCTCATGCCCATTTTAATCTGAATACCACATATTCTCATTTTCATTAACACACCTTGCTCAACCCATCTGGACACTGAGCAAGTTTTCTCTCTTTAAAATATGCTTACTTTGCAGGACAGCTTCTAAGGCAAAATTATTCTGTTTTTGTTAAAGTGATTATGAGCAGAACGAATGACTCTGGTACAGCAAAGATAAAATCAAGAATATGACCAACGTAGTCTATGACATTTCACTATGGTAAAATCAACAAAAGCTGCTAGGTTCCATTGCATTTATAATTAGACAGACTTTATTGTAATTCAAGATGTGTTTTTGAAAGTAAAATCTTTAAGAATAATAAATATTACAATGAGTGCTTAGGTGAATTAAAGAAATTTACATTTGAAAAACAGATGTCAGTTTTGATAAAGGGTTACTTTGCATTTTTCATAGTGAATTTTTGAACTAAAAAAAATAAAAGGATAAATCTGTCAAAAATAATAAATCACATTTTAACAAAAATATTAAACTGTAATACAATACCTGTGCACAAGTATTCTTACAAGAACACTACAAACAATATTTTCCCAAGGGAAGTACTACAAAAAAGCATCTTATTACCATATGACAAATGTTATATATTAAATAAACTCAAATCAGCTGTGGCATAAGCCAAATTTGTTAGTCTTTAAGGTGACACAAAAAAAAATTCTAACACTGCTACTATTCTGGAAATAGAATCACTTGGCACTCTGAGCACCACAAGGCTTTAAGGAGCCCATTCATATTATTATGGGAAGTTAAATGTAACAGTGTTAAGAATCACATAAAATGTTGCTCTGCAATTACTATTTATGCTCTTGAATGCAGAGGAAACAGTTACTTAACTTAGCATGCACCCTAACCAATGGCTTCAAGTTGCAAGAAAGGAGATTCCGACTAAACATCAGGAATAACTTTTTGACAGTAATAGTAATAATAGTAATAATAATTATGATCTGTACCCCACTCATCTCGCTGGGTTGTCCCAATTGTTGTTCAACAGTGGAAGAGACTCCCACGGAGGGTGATGGACTCTCCCACCTTGGAGGTTTATAAGCAGAGCTTGGGTGGCCATCTGTCATGCATGATCTAGCTGAGATTCCTGCATTGCAGGGGGTTGGACTAGATGACTCTCAGGTCTACTTCCAGCTCTACAATAATGTGATTCTGCGATGCAGCTGATGACTAACTTGATGTTATTTCTTTTGTAGTGAACGGAATATTGCACGGCTGGAACACTGTCAACTGATTTCACACCTACCGACTTTGCTTTAGTGAATAACTGATAGTTGCACATACCATTTGGCTTCTTCTCTCCAGTGCTCTGGCAGCATGCTGCAAATATATGAAGCCGTCTCATACTTAAATCAGAAGGCTGGAACATTTAGCCCATTGTCTGTGTTGTGACTTACAGTGAGTCTACAAGACCACAGGAAAACATATTTGCCGGCCCCACTACTTGAGATCCTTTGAACTAGAGATACAAACGATTGAACGCATGAAGAGACTGCTAGGACAAGCCAATGGTCCATCCACTCTAGCATCCTGTTTTCACAGTGGCTGAACAGCAAGTAGGATCTGAGCAGAAGAACACTCTATCCTTCTGTGGCTTCTGCCTCCAACTGAGTAGCAGGCAGGGCAGAGCCATCCTGGCTAGAAGCCATTTATAGCTTTCTTCTCCATGATTTGTCAAATCCTTTTTTAAAAAGCCCCCCAAGTATAGACAGCCATGACTGCCTCCAGTGGCAGCTCGTTCCATTATTTAACTATGTGTTGAATGAATAAGGACTTGCTTTCCTCCATCACGAATCTTCCAACATTCACCTTCATGGGATGTCTACTTGATTGGACTTGGGATCTTCTGTATGCAAACGTATGTTCTACCATTACGCTAGCTTCCTTTTTTTTAATGAGCAAAACAACAAGAAAACAAAGTGACTTGCAAAGTACAGAAAAAAGTACCAGCTTACCAGATTCCAACCTGGATACAGGTAGTCAGTTCCAACAAATTCAAAATAGTGAGCAAAGCCTTCTTTTAGCCACACATCTTCCCACCATACTGGGGTCACAAGGTCACCAAACCACTAAAAGAAATGAACAAAACTATGGTTTTAAAATATCATTTGTTCACATTCTATTTATGCAACAGGTTCCAAACATAATTGATGAAAAGTTACTGCATTTCTCAGTGGTGACTTCTTATACCTTTTCCTTAATTGTTTCAAAAGATTTTAATAAGGGATTCCTATAGGTTTCCCCTATAAGCAGAAAAAGGTGTCTTGTAAGATAACTGCATCCTAGACATTTGATACTAAGCCTCCTTTAAGGTTTCAATAAGTACTGCACCAGAAACTCAGAAACAAAATTAAACATTTGCTTTAAAAAAAATGGGGGGGGGGGGAGCCAACAATGAATCTATACAATGAATTGGTGCTGTAACAAGAAAAGGCACTTAAATCTTGCAATACTGGAAAGAAATGGGGGGGGGGACTACATCATGCTTTGCAAGGTGGTCTTTGGCCCCAGAAACTAGGGCAGAGAAAAATTGCTTTTTATTTCCAGCATGGTTCCTGACTTTCACTAACTATACAGAAGGTCAGAAATATCTTGCCTACACAAGTATCAAAAGAACCTCTTGGATTTTCAGAATAGTAAACCATCTACACTTGTATCAAGGGCTTGCAAATGTAGTCCAATTAACGGGCGTTCCCAGGTGATTTACTATTTAATGTAATTACTTATGTGTAATTAAAATTGCTCCACCTCCACTAACTGGAGAGTGGGCTATTTAATCTCCAACCACTGAAGAGTTCCTGGTGTGATCATTTCTAGGCTATCCCTTCTCACTATCATGAGCCTTTCTGTATTGTTTCCTTGGAATTGCTTTGGACTGCTGTCTCTGTGATTCCAAACAGCTTTTATAGGCATGATAGCTACCAAGTGAGAAGTTCTGAGAATATCAAAAATGAAACAATTGAAGGAGAAGGTGAACCACACCAAAAAATAAACACACACCACCACCTTGTTTTGTTTTTGAAAAACCTCCCCCACTCCTTCTAATGATTCCAATGGAAAGGAATTCATCATGACTAGGGAAAATCAGGCTTGTTTTGGGAGGGTGCTGGGAGTACAAGGGTGCTTAGGATCCTGTAACATGTTGACAAAGCACCCTGTTTCTTGCCTCACAACAGGCAGAGAGACACTGGAAAAAACAAAACAAGAAGAGCCATCTACCATAACAGCAGGTAGGCCTTCAGAATTGAACATCTTTCTTCCCTTACTGTGTGGGAGGCCTGGTCCCTCTTATGGTCCCTCAGTAGCTCTCCAAAGGGCAACAGGATTGCTCCTAAATCTTTTTTTCTTTCTTTTTAAAAGATTCAGATATGTATTTGGCATTTGCAACAGCATTGACTTCCTCATGATAACCGTATGCTACTATCACCCCATATCATTTAAACTGCCTCTAATGGAAATGACTTCCAACGAAGTGAACCCATAAAATATTGCTGAACCTTTTATCTCATTGTAGTTAGCTTCAAGCAAAACATGTCGAAGGAGCTGAAGATCAACGTCAAATGAGAACAGTGCTTTGTGCTCTCATCCTATAATTAGTTAGGGATGCATTTCATTGTCAAACAATTGTAGAGTGGTCATATTCAAATCTTTGAAACAAGCAAACCATCTTATTTTGCCACCTTTTCAGGTTGTGAGCAAATTATTCACTTGTAAACCTAGTTACAAATGTTTAGTAACATTAAAATCATATGACAGCCAGTGTAGTGTAATGGTTAGAGTGTCAGGTGACTAAGGATGGATAGCTGTCCCAGCATTTATTACAAGAAGATAAGCCACTGCAATTTTTAATTGTTTGATTATCATTTTTATTTTACCATATGCAACATAGCACATCTAAGTGCTCTTGATTAAATAGATTATTTATTTTAAAAAATTGATTTTAATACGAGTCCTTAAAAATGCATGGGGATCATGTTTTTTTATTTAAAAAGAGACACTCCTCACACACTTACAATTGGGGGGAATGTCTCTTTTGAGTTTATTGTACACCGTGAAATACATCTGCATCATCTAAAAATAAATGATGCCCATTCCAAAGAAGTATTCATTCATATGCAAATCTATGCACTTTTAATCAATTAACAGATTAAATCCACATGATTAACCAAATCAGAGTCCTAGTTAGAATATATTTTTCAAGTAATTAGACTGCAATAACAATACACCTTAGAAATTCCATAAGATTATCAAATTGAAACAGAAGGATACTTCATGATCTCATGTCACAGAATCATATAATCAGTGTTCTATGGACAAATTGTTGATGGTGTAAATAAGTTGGGTTGGCTCCAAACCAAGAGACCCTTCGGCCCGTAGAAGGCTTTTGATCCAATGGACTGGTCCCACTGGTGGCCGGGGCAAGAAGACCATTTTCACCAATTCCCTGGTTTCCCTCTCCCTCCACAATGTTATAGAGAAGCCTGCAGAACACATTCCAAAGTATATGAGGAACTGCAGGAAAAAATCAGGAAAAGTTGGCTCCCTCCATCTCACTTTACACCAATGAGAAGGACGTTTGGATCCAAGCCATTCTTAATTAATGAAAGGGAGGGGAAAATACTCTTATTAGATTAATAGGTATGCTGAGTATATAACCAACTCTTCTGGAAATGTTTTCAACTAGCAAAAGACTCCTTATATTTCACAGGTGCCTATTTCACAGATGTTCAATCTCAGTTTTTTGGAAGAATACTAAATTTGAAAAAAATATGACCTAATGGAAACAAAATTGTAATAATAGGAAATAGTGTGATGCATTTTGAACAAAATGTATTCCACTAATTTAGCATTTGTAGTTAAGCAAGAGTGAACAGCTTCTAGAACTTTTATTTGAATATTCTCACTTTTTAGTTTGAGCGGATCTTATCAAATGATGTTTTCTGAAGGAAGAGATTAACTAAAATGGATGAGGGGATAATCCACTTATTACAGTTAATCAGAGGTGAGGAAAACTCTGTCAGTTCATTTCATTCATACAGAAGAGATTTCTCCTTGGTTGTCTTATCACTACGAAATATATGCTGCACTTCTGATAGATCTGTAATAATTAAAATTTAGCAGGTATAAAAGTATTGACTAACCAGAGAAAACAAGCACTTCTGGTGGATCAAATATTGTATCAATAATAGTAGGCTTTTTATCAGTGACCACCACAAAGTACACTAGTCTCGAGATTATTTAGCGCTCTACCAAATCACATGTCCATGTGAGAGGGTATATAACACTGCATACTCAATACAACATCTAACCAGTTCCTATGGCATTCCCCGCTCATGATCTGCAATTGGTTCAATATTTTTTTCAAGTCGTACTACATTATTCAATTTCCTCTATGAGTTTGAGATATTATTTGTATGCTACAATGGCTGGTTATTTCTGATACGAGATCAGCAACGGATGCAATTTTGGGCTTTGAGAAAGGTCTCAAGTGGAATATCTCTCATGCACAAAATGGCGCTTCGGGTTACGACCATTTCGGGTTACGAACTGCGTCCTGGAACGGATCGTGTTTGTAACCTGAGGTACCACTGTACATTTAGAATCAAATATTACCTTTGTTTCAAGAGGGAAAAATGAAGTTTCTGTTCCCTCTACACTATGTCTAACTTTTGCACTCATCTTATGTTACTAAAATGTTATATTTAGATTAAAGAAAAATGTGAAATCAATGTAAAGGGTTAACTGTAATATTTTTCAGTATATTTAAGAATCACAATAAACACAGAAGTATGATATTCATCGTTCATATACAGAGAACCATTGCAGAAACATAAAGAAAAAACCACTTCCCAAGTTTATGTACGTGAGTAAGAGTGACTATGAAATTTATTTCAGTCACTGCAAATTTTGACAAGAACATGAAACTCGGCTTGAAACAGTTATGGTGCTATAATTAATCACTTCCTGAGAACATCACTATGCTTAACTATATAAAGACAAAAGTCCATTACAAATCACACCAAAGGGAAGGAAATTTTACAATATTGATCCGGTTCCCATTTCTTGAATGTTGGTGAACTTATAATGCTCATCATTATAGTGTTTATTATACTTAATGTATGTCTGTCTGCTCATCATAGTAATGCCCATAATTGATGCGTTTCCCTTCTGTGTAACTAAAATGAGTTTTCCTGTGAGAACAGTCAACATGGAAAACGCTTTGATTTAGACAACGACAACGACAGTTTTCAGTAGCATGCTCACAAGTGATAAGGTTTATCTCCTACCTGATGGCATAGCTCATGCACAATGACCATAGTGACATCAAGTAAGTATGATATGGAAGAAATGCTTGGATCCAGAAGTATCCTCTGCTCCACAAAAACACTTAGTCCCCAGTTTTCCATAGCAGCATACGGATGCTTAGGCACAGCTAATAAATCTAGAAACAGAATGAAATGTACTTTTACTGCGCTTGTGGGATCTATTATGATCTACAATTCCTGGTAAATAAAAAAACCATAAACCATATTTAGAATTATTTTTTTCCAAACAACTCTGCACAAATAAAAATGCAATAACACACTAGTAACACTAATAATTATTTTTGTTAGCAGAGACGCTTCTCTTCTAGTGTCATTTCTTCCCGTGTCTCAACATGATGTAACATACTTTGAATGGGATTTGGTGTCACTTACTGTTTGTGGTAGCAAAACAATAACAATAAAATTTAAAAAAACACCTGTAAAATAATGGGAAATCCCCATTCATCAGGTTGGAGCTGTAATAGAATGGCTTAAGACACTGTCTTAAATCAGGGCCCGCAAATTCTAATTCTACAGAACGTTACTCCTCCACTCACAGGTGGGATTAACACATGCTCACACCCTTGAACTTAATGGAACTAGCCTCTGAGTAGATCTGTGCAGCATTATTCAGTGACTCTTCACAGCTAACATTCTCAATACTGTATTAAAGATAATTTAAAACATTTGTCCTTCTGCAAAAAATTGTCATTTTTAAAAATGTGATTTTTAATAGAAACCTTTGGAGCAAATGTTTTATAGGTAGGACAAACTCAGATCAACACATGCAAAAATAATAATATTAAAAACATTGATTTTTGAAATAGCAGCAAAGAGAGAAAACAAAAGAAAGAAAAAGAAATCCTGCAGACAGTCATATGTAAAATGAAAGGAAATTGCTACTTTTAAGGTGAGAAGCAAAACTAATGACATTTGGCCCAGCCACAATTAGAATATTGGACTTGAAGCTCATGTCTCAATGGGTATCCTTGAGACAGTCTCATATTTCTCAGCCTAAAGTGCCCTACAGTATTTTATGCTAATTATAGGCAGTTATTGTTATTAGTACAATTCCTATACTACCCTTCACCCAAGGATTAAGGGGTGGGTGGGTTACAATATAAAACAGAAAAATACATACCATATTAAAAAATGCAAACATCAATCAGTTTAGGATAACACTTCATTCATCTGATGAAATGGACTCTGGTCCACAAGAGCTTGTGTCATTAATAATTCTTCTAGTCTTTGAGATGGGATGGAAGGCCTCAGCTCACAGGCCAATCTTGGCCTATCAAGGGATGCAGTCTGGCTCACACCCACCTTCTAACATTACTATTGATGCCAGCAGATGGGCTTGATGGGATTCTGTGTTAAATCCTACTCAGTGGGTTGTCCCACCCACCTGTCAAAGTTGGCCTTCCAAAAGAGGTACTTACTAGTACCACTATCTCTTATGTTTTACCCTGGTAACACTATGGAGATATTGCACATTGAAATTTGTGTGGTGGCATTGTTATGGCCCACTTTAGCTGGAAAAAAAATCTTCTCTTCCAGACCAGCAAGCAAGACAACTTCATGATTTCTGAATCTGGCTTGTTTCCATCAGGTGTCAAGAGTGGTAAAGACAAGTCTGCAAAGGAACAACTGTAAGAGTTTATTGTTTCTTGGCAACTGCGCAGTGCCTTTTAAATTAGGAACTCTGGAATGGAGGTTATCCTTGCCAAAGTTGGGCTTGAAGTCAGTGTCATTCAGCAGTGATGTCAAGCCCTAATTCAACTGGCTAAATTCCAATATATTACAGTCAGGAACTCTGGAGTGCAGCTGATCCAAGCAGGTTTAAAGTTACCACCAACAATCAGCTGATTTGCAATAACTTCAAGCCTTGCTTGGATAGGCTGACATCTCCCTTTGCAGTTCAGCTTGAGTGCAAAGGAAAAAACTGATAACCAGAGATCATGGCCCCAAGTAGCCAGTCAGGTATGGGGAGACAGGGAATCAGTCTGCTGGAATGAAAAGTTTCCCTACCCAGGCCATAGCAGAGACCAACCACAATTTCTGTTTGCATTACAACAACCTACTTAATTGGAAACTGAAGCAATTTTTGTCTCCTTGAATTATTTTCATTATATTTTGTTCATTCTGCAAAACCAATCATAATACTGATTTCCTTATATTGGTGGGTAGTGTTTATTCATAAAAGGCAGCATATCCAACTAAGTTATACTCCAGGGTACTTAGGCTATATGCATCTATTTCATATAACTAACAATCAATGGAGGTCTTAATAACACCTAGAGTATCTGCTGGTCCTGAGAAAAGGCTCTAGTGTAGTACTGTCTGCTTGTCATATTCATCCTATGCCAAAGCAAATGGAGCAACTACTTCATTTTTGGCAGCTGGATAAATGGGTTTTAGACATTCACCCCCCCCCCAGTAAAATAATATCATGCGGATATGATTCAATGATTTGTGTAGCAAAATCTGTATGTAAGGTCCTAGTATCTTTTGTTTCCAAACATTTAATTAAAGCATCATAATTTTTCGAGTTGTGCAACAGTATATGATTAGAACCCATTATTCTTAACCAATATAATCATGATGCAAAACATAAACTATCAGTATAACACTAGCCATTTAAAAGTGATTTGAAGAACAATCTTTTTTTTTTAATTTCACATTTGTCTTTGGGCTCACATCTAAGTTTCTTTCGTTGCTATCTAATTTAAAAGTGGTGGTTCCTTTTCAATTTGCTTAGTCAATTACATAAAGCCCTTGGGCACCCCTACCTTGAAATGATCAAGTATGCATAACAGAAAAGCTTGCAAGACATCTACCTGCAGCAGGTGTGCCCTACATTTGCAACTTCTCTGCATGTGTCCCCATGACTATTGCTTACACAGCTGTTGTTTATCTACCTTATTCCCTTCCCTGGGCATACTAGAAAATACCGGTACTAACTTGTAGTGAATTTACTCCTGGACTAGCTTCTATATCATCATCAGTTCCTGGTCAAAATGCAGCCCCAGTTTATTTATACACACTAAATTCTATCCTATTCTTTCTCTAGGCAAATCCTTTCTTTGTAGCTGCAATGAATTCTAGGAGGTTCTATTCCCTTGCGGATTGTCATATAGCTATTAATTTCTGTGTGGGCAAACATAACTAATTGACCCATAGCGCAGAGCCATATGCCGGCCTAGCTCAACCAAATGCCAAGTAAACTACCAAACAGGAGTCCCTGCTGTTCTGCAATTATCTTTGAATTTTCCTATTTAGAAAGTGTCCAGTCCAATTCCTTGCACTGGGATTCTTTAAAATACTCTGCAGCTTTTCTTAGAATATCATGGCTGCTCCCTACTCACAAGATAGAAGCAAACTATTTTGATGTACAGAAATAATTCCAGAACAAGTAAAAAAGCTCAGTGTTTAACTTCGGGCTGTAGCCTGCTGTGGCTGTAGAAACTGGTAGGGGAGAGACATGTTTTGTGGCAGATGAAGGTGTTTCTTCTTTCTGTCCTCCTCCCAGGGGCCATTCCTCCTCTGGCCATTGCTGTGGGTACACCACCGGACTGACTGTAGTGACCACACATCTTTAGGGCGTTGAGACATGGGCAACTTACACCCGCCAGGAATGACGCCTCAACGCCATCTACATGTGCTGCGTCAGGAAGATTTTGGGTATCTCATGACAGGACAGAGTCTCAACCAAAGATATGTTATCGCAAGCCCACATTCCCAGCATGTTCACACTCATGTCTCATGTTTAATGCTGACCAATTAAATCCAAAGGATGTGAAAATGACTCTAACATTGGAAAAAAAATTAATTAGTGTTTTATAAAGACAGCTTTTCGATAAACAGTGTGGGATCTAAATGCTATTATTTCATTCAGCACTGTAGTCATATCTGATGATTCAGAAGAAGGGTAGGACAGACATAAACTCAGTACCTGATGCAAGGATATGGTTCCTTGATGATCTCAGTGCTCTTCTTGAAGTGTATACTATTCATAAAGCTATCCTTATAAAGAAGCAATGAAACATGTTGTCACACCAACCACTTTGAATACAAAGTGTAATTTATAACAATGCAGAGATGAAAAATTAACCCATAATATTTAACAAGTAAACATCTTGCTACAAATGGATCTAGCTGCAACTCCAAACACATTCAGTAATGTTTACTAAATAGATACACAGTTATGCATGATGTGAAGCAATATGTTGTCATTTTGTATAAAAGTTGCTGTGGGACCTAGATGTTGCAAGAGTGATATAAATTTTAAAAATAAAAAAACAGGACCTGCAAAAAAAAATGTACATAATTACAGTCAGCCAGCCATGACTTTTCCAAGGATACATCATTCCATTCTCCCCGGTTTTCAATTCTCCTCCCCTCATATTTCAGCATTCCTTCATGCCCAGTGAATATGTGCTGTACTCATCAGGATATTTTGGGTCCCCCTCCAAATTTTTCGTACTTCTGCCACTCTTTGTGTTCTCAAAAGCTTTCCGATGCATTCCTGTTCTGCTTGGATTATGTCTTTTCGAGTGAATCTGAATCCATAATAAGATTGTAAGCTAAGTATTTATATTGTTATGAGGTGGAGGGGGGCCAGAGGGTTAGGCTGCATGCCAAGCCTAGTGGGAGAGATCAAGGAGGGAGGACAACTTGTTGCTGTAAGCTCAACAGTTGTGGAATGGGACTTTCTCAGCCATAGGCTCCCTCACAAAAGAGGCGAGGGTGCAGAGACACTGGGGGGGGATCGTCCTTTGGTATGCACACTGAAGGCTAGCAGAATGCTTGCTAGCTCTAAAAAGTTATCAAAGGGGCTGTAAAGATGTGGGGCTGCAAAGAAATCACAAAGAATACTTTTAAGTCCCTCTCGTCAATTTTGCCCAAACTTAATCATGGCCAGTGCTAAAGCATTTCAACTTGTGAATCTTGTGAATTATATCACCCAATTTTGTTCCCGCATTTTTATTTAGGTTAAAAAAATAACTGACTCTGTTCTCATGGAAGCACATCAAGAGAGAAGAAGTGCCTCATATAAGAGGGACCAGCCTTATTCAAAGAATCAGTTTAATACAAGAATTCAGACTGACCAAACAAGTAAGCTGAGCTACACGTTACAAAAGAGAGAAACTCAAGGGTTGCTAAAGGGTTGCCAACATTAAAGAAAAACATTTATCAGAAAAGACAAAACCTCAGTCTCTTAAGAGAAATTTTCTTTTCCTCTCTGTAATATCCCTTTATTACGTTATAAAAGCAGAAATCTACAACTTACATTTATCATACTTTCCCCAAAGCTTCAAGTGGCAATTAAAGGAAACTAGAACTTGCGTGTGAACTTTTACAAAGTGTTCCCTTATAATGGGATATGCTAGGCAACTTAATAAAGGAAATTGCTAACTAATACATCACCTATTGCTCATGATCTGACTTTCAGAACAAATTTAGTTAGCGAACAGGAGACACAGGAGACACCTGTTGGGAGTGTAGACCAGCCACAGCAGCAGGAACCAAACTGGTGTCAGAGGATGCCTGTGGCTCCCTCCCCCACCATCCATCTATCTCTAGCTGTACCAAAGCCTAAAGCTCAGCAACTCAGTATCAAATCACTTCCAAGCCTTCACACATCCCTCATGGTGGGACTGTTTAGACAGGGCTATGCTTGTGACATATGGTGACCAAAAGTGTATACAGTATTCCAAATATGATCCTACCATAGATGTGTGTGTGTGTGTGTGTGTGTGTGTGTGTGTGTGTATCACATCCCAGGAAATGGCTTCCAACTTGCTGGCTAAACCTAGTGAGGGTAGCCAATAGGTCATAAGCCCTCACTGAATCAGTGGACTTAGAGAGTTGTCTATCACCTGCATGCAAAGACAGGCTCCAGAGGATTGAGAGGACGAGACCAAGAGCAGGTCCAACAGTCAAGAAGGTGGTTTCTCTGTGTGCTGTAGAGGGAAATGAAGTGGGGCTTCTCAACCAGTGAAGGTAGCTCATCTAGGAGAAGGAAAACTCTGGTCCTAAACCTCTGCTTCCTTACAGCCATAGTCATTTGTGAGAAAGGCTTCAGAAGTAAACGGCGAGGAACAATCCACACCCAATACCTTGTGGAACATCTTTGAGAGAATAAAAGGCTAGGGAGCAAACACTACACAAATCCGGAGTGGAGTCCCTAAGAGAGTTGGTCGGCACCTTGTATGCCTCCTTCCAGCAACTCCTACGGCCAAGCTGGTGCCCAAAGTATTGCCCTGCTTTCTTTTGGACCACCTTACTGAGGTCTTGTCTGGGCAGCCCAGGATCTCCATACACACTGCCCAGAATTGCACCCCAGAAAAGTCACTTAGGGGCTGCTAACGCAGCAAAAACAACACAGCAAGTAGCAGTTGCTGCAGAAGGCATTGTGATTCTCCAGCAGTTTGACTCCATTGTCTCTCGCGACAGACAGACGCCAACAACCAACACCTAAATGTGAACTTATGAAGCAGCCTTTATAACAAGCCAGATCACTGGTCCATCCAGGAGCATGCAAAGCATTTTACTTCCCAAAATGAGCTTCAGCTCTCCCTGGAAAAAGACATGTAACACATACTTGTTTGTTGTAGGTCTTTTCCAACTAATCACACAAGAGAGTATAGTGGAAAGTTTCTAAATTAAAGGACATAACTCCATGGCTGCATACACAGATCAGCCATGCCACTCAAGGTCCTGTCCCAAAGTTTCAAAATGTAAAATAATCCTGCTTTAGAGTTGTTAAGACTCAAGAAAAACAAACAAGTGGAACAGAAATCACCAGGGAAAGAAAGACAGATGTCAAAAATGAAAAGAAATATGGAGTGTCCCTCAAACGGAAAGATGTAGAGAGCCATATTAATCCTTAAAAACAATTATCAACCCAGAATTTTAAAACAAACATGTATTTAATGGGTTTGTTGGAAAGCTAGCAGAAGCTGTCCTTCTCTTTTCTTTTAATCCTTTGTAGGTAGCAGTGCTACTGATTATTTACGCTCTCAGGAAAGGGATTTACATAGCCTTATCTGAAATGATGAAGTAATCTATAACACTTACTCAAAATACCATGCATGCACCTTTCTGTAATACATCTGTCTACTGAAATACATATATTAGCATTCATAACTGACTAAAGTAGCTACACAATCTTTGGTTTTTTTCATATTTAAATGCTCATTTAGGGCACAACTAGACGTGACAATGGAACTAGACATGACATTCCCAAGAAGTAACTCAGGTCCTTCAAATTCTGTATTAAAATTGTTTCCTGCCTGCCCACTCTCTCTTAATGCAATTTTCCCACCCCACTTTTAAAAGACTGCTTTTTCATCCGGGGGGGGGGGGGCTTTTTCACTGGAACCCAGCCAGAAGAAAAGCATGTAAATAATTTGGGTGGAAATGTTCAATGGCCCACTCCCACTTTAAATAGCCCTTATACCTAAGCATTTTGTAGGTAGTTGAGGGCAGACACAATTCTCTATACAAGTCTGCAGTTATTGGATTTCATTTGGCCCTTACTGTGGAAGACTGTGGAGATAAGATAGCAATCTGAGTCTAAAACTGTATGCCATTATTTCAGTCAGAGTCAAATGCATGTTAGAGACCCCTGAGGAAAAATAACTGACATACAGCAGTTCATTGTTGACTTTTTATTGCTTCCTATTGCACAATGAAGTATTTCTTAATATTAAGTGGCATAAACAATGGATGGCTTTTGATATAACAGATGCTTAATGCATTGTAAAATTTAAAGATCCCAAGGGTAGAAAAGAAAAGAAAGAACTATGAGTGGGGAGAAGGTGAAGAAGGAAAAAATAAGTTGCTACATGGAAAGAAAAGTTAAATCATCATATTTTTAAAAAGCCTTTTTCTGTTATATTTAGTACATGACATGCATATTTTTAAATGCCTTATACATTTGTATAGCACCTATTCATTGTCCATAGTTTTACAATTTTTAAAAAGCATCAAATCATTCAGTGATGGACTGAAAAATGAATTCAATTTTCCACTGACAGTGAATTACATTTCATGTACAAACAGCACTGAAATTATAAGCAATGCTTTGTCTTATGAAACAATACCTGAAAGAATCCATCTGAATTTATTCATGGTGTTTTGCGAGAGCAAGCATCTTTCAGAAAGTTTCTAGTGAGGCAAGCTAATGCAAAACTCACAACATAAATATTTCCTCTCTGCTTCATTGCTTGTACGTTCTTAATACACACTCTCCCTGCCCCATCTCAGTCTATGTTAGATCAAAGAATTGACACTGACAGAATGTATACAGAGGCAGAGACAGAAGCCAGATTGTGGCAATTCTAAGTTGCACTGACAGTGCACAATGTTCAGGCGTTGCGGTATATAAGACATTCATCAAGTAAAGAAATGCATTCTCATCTGAAAATATTTAGAAGAGAGAATTGGTGCGGCCCTCCCAAAAGCGGTGTTTTTAAGATAAATGCTAAGTGTACCGACAGGATGGGAAATTGCCAACAGCTATTTTCCTAACACCATAGTTAATAGAGCATGAGGACTGTATAGCTAAAAACAACATGTATCTGATCACTGCACACTTATACACTGCCAAAATTCTAACAACCAACTACAAATATAAGACTTCCATAGCAAAACCAGGCATCCTTTCATTTAAGTATGCCAAGTTAAAATATAAAATAGAATGTATTGCTTTAGGTGACACACTTATAAAAAACATTATACGGTAAATACTGTACATGTTATAAATGTATTTTAAAGTCATGAAACTTTTCCGTTTAAAAATACCATTTAGGCAAGACATGGCCTTTTGGGGGAGGGTGTGGCAAGCTGAATTAAAAAGCATAAAAGAAAATGCCGAACCACAGCTCATAATAATAATATATAAACATTTAAAATTCTGTTTCAGAATATTCAGTCACACATCTGCATTACATTTTGAAGGCACACAAAACCACTCTCTGTTGTATTGACAAGATCTTCCTCTCCACATTAGCACAGGAAACCTAGCTTGGCAAACCCCAGACACTCTTGGGATCTGAATGCTGGATGGCCCATGGGATGACCAGCCTTTGCTGTTGTTGTTATAGTTTTTGTTGTGGTTTCAATAAGTGGAAAGAAATCTGCTTTGTGAAAGCCAGCTAATCAATGTCTGTCTCATTTAGCATTCCATATTTTCCTCACCTAGCAGAATCCAACCATTTTCCTTCAGCTACTATCAGAGCCTGGGAATATTTAAGGGGACTTTATATCTTGAAATAATAGAAGGAGCAGGGAGGAAAAGAATGGAATACTTTTAAGCATTTGCATCTGTACATCTTTACAATGCATTTCTATTGCTCTCTTTCCTGCAAGCAAACTCCATGAAACATGGCGGGACTTACTTCTGAATAGAATTCACATTGGATTGCACTCTTTGATCTGGATCCAGTGTATCTACAGCTACATGAAAGCAAATCGGACTACAGTTCTTTTTCTGAAGGAAAGTCAGACAGAGAGCAAACCTTGCTGGCCATCAACTTTAAGCAACAATTCCCCTGGCTTCTCATGAGGGCTCAACAAGGAGCATGCATTTCTGTGCTTCACTGTCTACAAGGCACTACAAGGGCTTTTAGGCAGGAGAATCCAATTCTCACCCACACCTTCCTTTCCTGCAGTAGAGCAGGGAAGACCAGCTGTGGGGAAAGTTGCCCATTTTGCCTCTGTGTGGCCAAGGTTCTTCAGACACCTTGGCCACACAGCTGTCAAACAATCCCCACCTTTTCTCCCAACTTTTGAGCAGAGGCAGTTGTGGTAACACCTGCAAGCAATCTTCATTCACCTGTCTAGCTTAAAAGTTGGAAGTCTTGCCTCTCTTCATACAGACCAGACAGCAGTGCCCACTTGCCATACCAAGGGGATTTGCTAGTATAGCTGAATATATGGCTACCTCTAATCTTTCTGCAAGAAGCAACCTAATTAGATGTTGTCGTGCTCACTCAGTGGTATACCAAGAGGTCAAAAGGACCAAAGCTGGAGCTTTGACTAATTGTTTCCTGCCCCCCCCCCTTTAAGGAACTTTCCTGGGTTTTCAGAGCATTTCATAACTTATATAATAATTTGCTTGTTCTATAGAGATTAATAGTTTGTCAGGTGCATTCATCTTCATATTACATTTCATGGGGACTGAAAGTCGCAATATGAAATAGAATTCTCTAAGGTCATATCCACATGACAGATAATGCCAATCTATTTTAGCATGGCACCATTTACCTTGAAGTAAGCTATCATATTGATGCATCACTATGAGCAGTGTCGTAACCTCACAGCTAACCCTTTATTCACACCTATCAGCCAAGTTGGCAGAGTGAGAGTCTGTTGGCACAGTGTGGGGGCCATAGCTGTCAAGTTTTCCCTTTTCTCGTGAGGAAGCCTATTCAGCATGAGGGGATTTCCCTTTAAAAAAGGGAGAACTTGACAGCTATGGTGGGGGCCTCTTTATATGAGAGACACAGAAGTAGTGAGTGCCCCAGATGAGAAATAGGGTGGGAACGCAATGCCTTTTGGTTGTTTTCATTGGTTGGGTGTCCAGTTCTTTAACCAAGTATTTGGTTGAATTGTAGATCCTAATTATTGTCCTCACTGTTGTTTTGTTTTAGTTGTTTTATGATGAAGAAGCTAAACTGCCTGAGCTATTTATTGGACTTTTATGGGTTCTGTAAATTTTGTAACTCCCCCCCCCCCGTATATTTTTATTGCTATTTCATTTCCTTGTTTCCCACCCAGAAATTGAAGAGCAGGCTGTAAATGTTCATTATAATCTTAGTAGTATTTGAATAAATGGCAAGATGATGTTCTGGAGAGGGGATAGGCTTTCGGATCTGATTGGAATATACCTCACATCAGTCTCAGCCAACATGACCAGGGATAATGACAGAGAATAAACATGGCAACTGAAATTGCTGTCTATGGAGTACTGCTTTATAAACTAGCTAACAACAGAGTGGATAATTAGTAATGAATAAAGCATTTGTAAACATACTGGACTATGTTGTGGCTACAGCCATACAGGTTATAACATGATTACACAGAAGAAGAAAACAGACAACAGGATAATCCAATACTGAACATTTTTTTAAAAAATCACATTCTCTTTACTAAGAATGACTTTTCAAGTTACGTCTCAAACATTTATCAACTTCAGCTGCAACAATTTATGTGTAGGTTAACGGAGCCTAAGTTTGTCTTTGTCTATAGCTTGTATGAATTGTTTAAAAACAAACATCCAGGAGAAAAGCAGCTGACCAAAACAAATACCAATGACACATTATACTACCGGTATTGGTTTAAATATATTTAGAGGGTCAAAGATCCATATGTTAAACATGTCACATGTAAAAATGCCTGGCATCAATTCACCAAATCACAATATAAATGATCTTTAGCATAGCTGGTAAAATCTCTACTGCACTTGTGACCCTCTTGTATCATCTGGGTAGTGCTGGGAAAGATCCTTATATGGAACCCTGGAAAGTCACCGCAAGTCAGTGTAGACCAGGCATCCCCAAACTTGGCCCCCCAGATGTTTTGGGACTACAACTCCCATCATCCCTAGCTAACAGGACCAGTGGTCAGAGATGGTGGGAATTGTAGTCACAAAACATCTGGAGGGCCGAGTTTGGGGATGCCTGGTGTAGACCCTAATGAGCTAGATGCACCCAATGGTCTGGCTAAGCTAAAAGGCACCTTCTTGTGATGCAGTCACTGATATAACAGCTTAATATGGTGACTAGAGTAGCCAGTCAAGTGGAGGACAAAGCAAACCATTTGGGTAGTAGCAGAAGAAAAGAAAGCTGAGGGACTGATTCTCAAGGAAAGAACTGGAAAAGTTGCCCGAGAAGCTGAAAGATCCTGCCAGAGGGCTTTAGAAGAACAACAAAGTAGATGAGAAGACAGCCAGACAATCCGAGACACCAGGCGAGAGTTTGAAAAATGTAGCCTGGACAGCTGATAAATGACGCCTTAAGAGACTAAGGAGAAGTTGGCAAAAGGGAGCGCAAGATACAACAGTCAGCAGCACTTTTCAAAAGAAAGGAAAACGTAAAAGGCGTTGGGGCTTTAGGATGAAGTGTATGGGGTTTAATTTGAAATACAGGATTTACTTTTATTGGTTTGAGGATATCTTGTTGCAACAGCACATTTTCAGCTGCTCAGCACTGCTCTGGCTTAGTCATTGTACATCTTCTATTTACACAACAGAGTGAAAGATAAATCCCCCTGAAAATCCTATAATAATTTTCACAGCTCACGTGCAAAGTGTGGAACTAACTATTGGATGGTGCCAGACAGCTTTCCATTTCAAGTTTGTATTTATTTATCATTAGTTAGCTATTTTAACAACTTGTTACTCCTTACCTTCAAGCCTGAAGGTTCTCTTCTCTTTTCCCCTTTCTACCCTCTTCATCAAGGAGTGGAATTTACCACCACCAAAAAGGCAAAAGGACCCATGACCAGTAGCTTACATGTTACTACAGTTTTTTTTTTTAAAATGTCTGTAGCTTAGCATCACAAAATAGGAAACAGTAGAACTATCAAATAATTAACATAAATATGAAGGCGACTGTGTGTGTGGCTAGAGAAATAATTGCCAAGATATTTTCTAAATACCAGATTAAATAAAAAAATCAGAAGAAACACTGGCTCCCACTGTAATGCTTCTCTGGAGATAATCAAGAAAATAATCCAATAAGGATACACAAACCAACTTTGCCTTAATTCAATTTATTACTGTTCAGAAAAGTCTCATTTTGAAAGCATTATGATTGAGATGCCTTTCCACCTGAAGTGAAACAGTTTAATTCATAAACAGTTTGCTCAATAAATATCTGTGCAGCTTCTGTCTTTCCAAACTATATGAGAGAGATCTGTATAGTTCAAAACCTTCCATACACCCTTCCCAACTCTTTAGTATTTATTTAATAAAATGCATAGCTTGCCTTTTTGCCTATCCAGGTACACACAGGCGTCTACATAGATATAAATGTACCGTGACAAATATGTATAAAAGTTAACCAAATTATAGCACTGAAAATGTTGGTTTGCATCCTACTAAGCTTGAAATTAATAGGCCGAAGAAAGTCTTGTCTACTAATTTCAATTGGTCTGTTCTGAGTATGACTAACAGTGGGTACAACCACCGTTGTTGTTTTTTAATATAAAAGTTGCTTTATCTTTATTGTGTATATCATGGTTCTAGAGTAGCAGCTAGCAACTGAAACCCGAGTCCCTACAAAGTTCCACATGCTCTTCTCCCTTACCTGTTGCCAGCCTAATGGTATAAAGCAGGCACATCCAACAGGTAGATCGTGATCTACCAGTAGATCACTGGCCACCTGTGGTAGATCACTGGTAGATCACTGGCTTCCCCCCCCCCAAAGAAGCTCAACAACTTTGGCTCCCCTAAAAATGCTCAACATTTTAGCCCTTCACCTCCCAAAAAGAGGGCTTTCCTCCCACCTCAGAAAAGCTCAACAACTCTGACCTGAACCCCTAAAAAATGGGCCTTCCTCCTCCCTAAAAAAAGTTTAACAACTTTGACCTGAACTCCCCAAAAGGGGGTAGATCACTGCCAGTTTTTAACTCTGTGAATAGATCATAGTCTCTTCGGAGTTGGCCACCCCTGGTATAAAGCAAAAGAACCACAGAGTAGTTTAGCAGGTGAAGATTGGGGCACTTGTCCATTAGACCTTACGTATCAAAGCAGTCCTCTCTCTTTCCCACAAATGGCCTGTAAAACCAGGTAACAGACCACTATAGATATGCTCCTCAAGTCATTTCTTCAATCGTGAGCCTATATTTAGCTCAACAGCAGAATTCCTAAGACTGACAACTAAAAAGGCAAGAGCTCACATAACCATTCAGAGCAGATAACACCGGTGCAATACATTCTTTCTTCATGGTGTAACTTTACTCAGTGGGTTATTATTTAAGTTAAAGGCTGAAAACTCTGCCTGGTACATTATGGAATAGAAACTTACGTAGCAAGATCCTTAGCCTAACATCACCCCACTGTGAACCCTGCACACATGTAAATCTGTTCTAATTAGCAAGACACCAAAATGGTTTCATCAAGTGGTGCTTCATTACCTAAAGGGCATACTCCACATTTCTGCTGGAAAATGGTGAAATGGGCTCATGTTATCAACCTCTTAATTTGTACTTTATAGCCAATGAATATTTACATTAAAATAATAAAGTTTTCATTTTCAATAAAAAATAATTCCTCCAGATTTTAAAATCTAATGCACTAGTCTTACTTCCGATTGCCTTGTTCAGTATTTATGGCATCTCAAAAGTGGTTCATCAGCTTTTAATGCATCAGTTTAATATATCAGTACAATAAAAGGTGTGAATGCAGCAACACATCTCTATTAACTGACCTACGTTTTGTTTTGTAAACTTGTCTGTGTTACCCCAGGCTACATTATATGTATGTATCCTCTATAAATTGTGAGCTGCGAAGATAGTTCTAAGCCCAAACAATTCCACAATGTGCTTTCATTCATCAAACCAGAAATAAAGGTGAAAATGTTTTTTGTGTGTGGGTAATATACATTTCAGCCTTTTTCTTACTAAATCCCACTACCTATATAAGTTTGGGGGTCAGGTGGCAGCCTTGGAGACGACATTCTCTGTGGCAGCACCTGCGTTGTGGAATTCCCTCCCCACAGAGGTGAATCTGGCACTTCACTTTGTAGCTTTTGTTGTATATAAATTGTTCTGACCCTTAGACCTTATTGTGATAATAAATTGTGAGATAAATAAAATGTCTGAAGATGCTTTACTCCTAATATTTCTCCTGGCACTCATGATTCCCAGGACTGCAAATGCACCAGTCAAATTACACTGCGGTCCATATGCTCTTTGTACAATGGCATCAGCTACAGAACAAGTGATGGAGGATGCTACTAGAAGAAGACACAGCAGACATGAAAGGGAAATTTACTCACTGGTAAAGGAGTTTGTTAAAATCCTCTGTCTTCTCCCATCCTGCTTACGCACTGCAGGAAGAGCCAGGAAAATTAAAGCAACAATGGGAAGCCAGGGGAACAATGGGGTAGGCTGGAAGAGGAAGAGACGAGGACACAGAATCAATTAAAGGAACTGGAGGAGAATGGCGTCACCTACCAGGATACAGAAACAGGAAGTAAAATCCACTGTGATTCCTCCAAGCCCGTATAGATTGCAGGTTTGGAAAGAAGTTTAAACGGGCCATGAAATGAGGGCTACAATGGAAGAGTGAGTGGTGCTTAATAAAACTCAACACAGAGAGAGAAAGAGGCCCAGAAACTGCAAGTCCTGCTACCACAAGAAGTCCAACTACGCCCCAGGACATCTTGTAAGGTCTTTTCCAACTAATCACACAAGAGAGCAGAGTGGAAAGTTTCTAAATTAAAGGACAGTGCCTTTCCCTTTGTCCTGCACAGAGGAGCAGGGCACAGATGGAAGGGGAAAGTAAACAGCAGGATGTTCACTTCTTTTCAACCTGGTACACTGCTGTCTCTTTAAACTGGGCCCCCAGGGTGCCAGTTTAGCACACCATTAGCCTGGCAACATGCTGAGACAAGGGCCTACCCTCAACCCTCTTGTTCTTCCTAAACTTGCAAATTAGCTTTTCTTGGCCATCCACATAGAAAGTGCAATGTGGCTAATAGATACATAGTATTATTATTATTTTAAGTCAAAACAGAAGTAATCAAGAAACAAAAAGATGCAAGTTTTTATTTTCTCACAATTGTTCCTCTTCTGCTGCCAAATTTTGTGGATAGAGTAATAGAAGAAAAGATGAAGGCTTTCGGCTGCAGGTGTTTGGGAAGCTAAGACAAGTGAACAAACAGGAAAAGTGGTACCAGAAACAGAGTAGAATGAATAGTCTGCCATCCAGTGCAACTCATAAGGACTGTCAAATGAAACTCTGATGGAGCCAGGGCGGGGAAATGTAGCTATCATTATATTGCAAAGAAACCACATTCTAACTTGCACACGCTATAAAGTTTCCATAGCCCTGCCTGAAGGCCAGCTTGAAGTGCTACTTTGAAAACGTTTTCCTGCTTGTCTTCATCACTTTAAAATACACAATCATATCCTGAAAACTAGTTCTGTAATAGCTCAGTCCGTAAAGCATGGGACACTTAATCTCACTCAGGGTTGTGGGTTTGAGCCCCATTTTGGGTGAAAGTTTTCTGCATCACAGCGGGTTGTGCTAGATTTACCCTTGTTTCCCTTCCAACTTTACAATTTTATGATTCTATTCCATTTCACCAGATGACTGTGGCTGGTGGCTGTCATTGCATTTCAAGGGCTCTAAAGCAAGCTAGTCTTGTTTTGTTCCTCTGCTAAAAGGTGCCACACCTCCTCCAGCTATCTGGAATGAAAATCCACATACAATGCTTGCGTGCTGTTTTTAAGTTATATCACAGCCATTTTGCCTCGTTGTATTCTTCTTCTTCTTTTTAAGTATTTCAACAGGTGCTTTCAAAGAACTACCAGAAGATCATCCTTTTCAAGAAAGATAAATAGACTTCTACATTTTGTATTAAACTCTTGTCACATCTCCTGTCATCCCATGCTTCCTGGAATGTCCAGTCTAATGTCAACATATTGGTGGTATGGCAAAGGATTCTGAAGATATAAAGCAACAGGGGCTACATTACAAGAATCCTGTCAGACTGCATTCAAAACAAAATGTGGTTTTATTGACATTCAATTGTATTTCTTGTTTGTACATAGCTACCTACACAACGGCTGCATCTAGAAAAAAAACACGCTTGTGGAAAGTCCCTTTGGGTGATTTTTGGGACACCCCCCTTCACCCTCCTTCCTCTTTGCAAGACATGGCCAAACGTGGCCCTGCAGATGTTGTGGGACTACAATTCCCATCATCCCTTACCACTGGTCCTTTTAGCTAGGGATGATGGGAGTTGTAGTCCCAAAACATCTGGAGGGCCAAGTGTGGCCATGCCTGCTCTATGCCATAGCTCATCCCATTCAGCTGGTCCCCAAAACTCAGCGGGGGGAGCTGCTGGGAAGGAGGGGCAGGGAAGTCAGCTTCTTCTAGCCTCCAGTCCACATGCTTCCCTCCAGCTCCAGCCCAATGACTTATCATTTCAAAACAAGAAAGCAAGAAAGCAAAGTCTCAACATCTCACATAGGGAGAAAACCCAAACATGGTCATGGTTTGTCAATTCAGAGAGTAAAGTTAACCAACTTGAACTAACCAAATAAATATTTAGAAGCATATCAAAAGGATTTATTTCAGTGCCTGTTGCCTACTTCTTTAAGGTCAGCTCTGTGTTCTCCAATCCCATGGCCCTGATGCAGCGCAAGACATAAAACTAAGGGCAATGAGGGTTGGCTGAATCTCAAAAAGCAGAGGTGTTATGGCACAGGGAAATCTAGCACCAATCCTCCTCCTCAGGAATCCATTCATGAACCCCAAGACAGCGCTGATACAAAACATTGTGCTAGGCATATCTGAATTCGTTCTACAACCCAGGACAAATCACAAGGTCGTTGTGGGTCTGTAGATCAGCTTATACAGAATGGTATGGACACAGCCCAAGGACCAGGGTATTAAAAATGTTTGCAATTCAAGTATTAAAGGTCTTATTGTTCTCCACAGAATGTACATCATGATTTCATATTAATTAAGTAATGGACCTAATAACAGATTCTTATTGTAGCTAGTTAGTTTCACTTGATTAAGATCAACTTAGTATAATTAATTCATTAAGATTTTGCTGCAGATTAAAATAAACCTAATTGGTTTTTACTTAGAAAAATAGATTTTCCAAAACACTGGATTCTTCTGAGGTCTCTTGCCTTTGCAATTTTGCTCTCCAACCACAATGGGTGCACTCTGGTGTCATGTTAGGTAAAGGGTAAAGGGACCCCTGACTGTTAAGACCAGTCGCAGATGACTCTGGGGTTGCAGCACTCATCTTGCTTTACTGGCTGAGGGGGCTGGCGTTTTGCCTGCAGACAGCTTTCTGGGTCATGTGGCCAGCATGACTAAGCCGCTTCTGGCGAACCAGAGCAGTGCACAGAAATGCCATTTACCTTCCCACTGGAGTGGTACCTACAGTATTTATCTACTTGTACTTTGACGTGCTTTCAAACTGCTAGGTTGGCAGGAGCTGGGACCAAGCATTGGGAGCTCACCCCGTCGCAAGGATTTGAACCGCCAACCTTCTGATCGGCAAGCCCTAGGCTCTGTGGTTTAGACCACAGCGCCACCCATGTCCCGGTGTCATGTTAAGCCATCATTAATGGTTTACTTTGAATACAAATATTGGTTGTCTCTTCTCTTCTCCTTGCAAGCAGGAACAATGAATCATACATCTTAACTTAGCAATACATTCAAAACAAGGGCTATGATCTGAAGCCAAGGTTTGGCCATAACACTAAGGCAAGACTAAAGAGTCATCAGTTGTTGTTTCCATTCACTAGTGACGAAGAGTGATGCAGTATTGATCTGTGCATTAATGGTAAATCATTAACCATAGCTTACCATGGCAAGCTAATGTAGTCAGTATTTTAAAAGGAGACACATAATTCCTAGAGACACTGCTTTAAAAACAGAAGGGAGATTGAGAAACAGATTTTAAAAAGACAGCTGACACTCAGGAGACTGAAACAGCAAGTATGATTACGCTATTATAAAAATCTATACTTTCACCTCATTTGGTAAAATACATATAACTGTAGTTGCTCTATGGAAAATATATAAAAATGGTCAATTAACTTGAGCATTGTTGCTAGTAAACAACAGAGGGCACCTGAGGTGTTTAGCAATTAAAAAGTTTCTAACAGTGTTGAGAAAGCAAGCAAAAATTCCAAAGAGACTGGAGTAAATTTATTTGGGATATGAACAATTATTGTAAAAATGTGAAGACACTGGCAGGATTGAACTAAATATTGCAATGATAAATTGGTAAACATTTCTGACCAGAGAGAAAGAGTTGACTTTAAGAATGATAAAGGTCAGAAATTGACGATTTAAAGTGTGAGTATAATTCTGAAAACAAAAAACCAGTTGAAGGGTTAGAGGGAAGTCACGAGCTTAGCAGAGCAAAAAGTATACTGTTTGTTAATGTAATGTTTGAAATATTGTGTTAAAAAATAAAATGTACATAAGAAAATACCGATAAAATCAAACTCTGCAAAACAAAAACAAAAATAAAAAACAATAAAGTGTTGGGAATAAATCCACAAGAGATATACAACTTAAAGTATACTTGGGTAGAGATCATTTTTATCATCTAGCTATTTTTTAAAATCTTTATTCTACACACTCTAGCCAGGCCTTAAGCTATTTAAAGGCCTCATTCCGGGGTGGGGGGTGCTGAACCTATTCTCTTTCCACCACATATCCAATACAACTCCCCATATTCTTTTCTTATTACAGAATTGTAGAACCTCTCCACCAACCCTGCCGCCACCCCCCCCCCTCAAAAAAATCAACAGATTTCCTATAACAAAATGTTACACGTAACATTTTATTAAGATCTAAATAATAAGATTCCTAATGGTGTTCCCTCTTCTGGCATGAAACTTAATACTGTAATAGAGTTGGAAGGGAAACTGGCATGAAACTTAATACTGTAATAGAGTTGGAAGGGAAATCGAAATTTACCTGGTCTCACCCTCTGCCTTTGCAGGAACTCTATTACTAAAACGCCCCTAAAAACTAAAGAAGGGAGTCTATTAGCTCATACCATCAAGAAGGTCCATGCTTGGGTGGGATATCACCTAGAATCTCATCTATAATGCTCTGAGCTTCTAAGAAGGAGGAAGGAAACGGGTAAATTATATAAATACATAAAAAGTGATATACAGGTTATAATCTGTGTATCTCTTCTTCTTTGTCTCATCAAAATACCATAACCTTAATAATTGCACCTTGCACCCTATTTTCCTTTCATAATGAAAAAAAAAGTGAAGCATACTGGGCTGTTCTACATTACTAGACTTCCATTGCCATTGCAACCTAACTATGACACTAAGCCATTGCTGTGCAGTGGTTTGCAAGCTGCTTGTGGCCCTCGTAGTATCTTGCAATAGCCTTTCCTTTTACAAATCCCAGCCCAAAAGGAGCACCCATCTTAGCATATGCAACAATGAAAGCGACTAGCTAGCAAAAGCCTTCTTGCCTTCATGAATGGAATAATTGTGAAGTCGCAGTTCAAGAAGCTGCCCTCTAATCTGTCTGTTTGGAGAAGTAATGAATAGATTTATAGGGATGTCAATAGAAGGATGGTGGAATTTTGTTTGTATGTGCATATACACGCTCAAACAGATATGTGAATGAATGAAAGTGGGAGGTGAATTAACGAATGGATTGTTGACGCAGGATGTGGCCTTTAAGAAATTACCCGTACTCCAGGGGACTCAGGCATTCAGCATTGAAAAGTTTGGCCACCACTACACTATGAACTCTTTATCTTATTACTTTAGGCTAGCTTTCAGTTGTTGTTGTTGTTTAGTCGTGTCCGACTCTTCGTGACCCCATGGACCAGAGGATGCCAGGCATTCCTGTCTTCCACTGCCTCCCGCAGTTTGGTCAAACTCATGTTGGTAGCTTCGAGACCACTGTCCAACCATCTCATCCTCTGTCGTCCCCTTCTCATTGTGCCCTCCATCTTTCCCAACATCAGGGTCTTTTCCAGGGAGTCTTCTCTTCTCATGAGGTGGCCAAAGTATTGGAGCCTCAGCTTCAGGATCTGTCCTTCCAGTGAGCACTCGGGGCTGATTTCCTTCAGAATGGATAGGTTTGCAGTTCATGGGACTCTCAAGAGTTTCATCCAGCACCATAATTCAAATGCATCAATTCTTCGGCGATCAGCCTTCTTTATGGTCCAGCTCTCACTTCCATACATCACTATTGGGAAAACCATAGCTTTAACTATACTGTACGGACCTTTGTCGGCAAGGTGATGTCTCTGCTTTCAGTAGTCATGATTAAATTTCTGATTATCTTGGATGTGTGTGTGTGTGTGTGTGTGTGTGTGTGTGTGTGTGTTCAATCTCACAGGTGTCTGTGTGTTTTAAACTAGAGTCATACAGACAGAGTGTGCTGGAAATTTAAATAAATCTATTTTTAAAATGGTTTTTTTTTATTTTGCTGTGACTTATTTCTGCCTGGCATTATTACAAAACATCCCCTACCGGTAGTGTTCTTAAGCAGCCAGGCCCTGATATAAATTATATTGAAGCAGCATTTCTGCTTTTAACTCAGCTTGCTAACCTTTGGTTTTGACCCTCTAAGGGACAAATTTTAGTTTACAGAACATTCAATGCCTTGGAAGGCAGCATCCCGCAGTCCAGGCCTTTTATTTTCTATACCGCATGTCAAGCCAATGTGAAAAATCAAAGGGCGGATATTGTGGGAGACAAGTTGGATTGATCCTTTTCTGCTAGATGGCTTTGTGTATCAGAAAGAACCCTAATTGCATTGAGTTGTTCAGCGTTTGGGGGGAGGTCCTGATTTACCACACTCTTGACACTGGAAGGGTGACACTCCTAACTATCAGAAGGAAAGCAGCAGACAGCACAGTGGGAGAAGAAATAGAAATCAAAATAGTGCTGTACAATTTGAACAGATGCCAAATAAGTCATTCGCAAAGTATAACTATAGATAACTTAACAACTTGTGTAAAGGCAATATGGTAGTACTAGGGAGTACTGTAGTTTAAACTGAGACATTCCATATTCATAGGAAGCTGGGGAGGGGAAAATCATTATTCACAAAAATAAAAGGGGGAGGAGAAGAAAATATACACAACCTTGAGCTCCTCGGTGGAAAAGCAAGATACAAATATAGGCCACACTCCACAGTTAAACTATGGAACTCACACACACACCCCTATTAGGAGGCAGTGATTGTCACTCACTTGGACGGCTTAGATCAATTCATGCAGGATAAGAATAAGGCTGTCAATGGCATGCAATAGCTGGCAAGTGTGTGTTTCAGTTCTGCTGGAGAGCTGAGAGAGGCTCCTATGGGTTATAAGGTTCACGTCCTACAAAACGTAATTTTTCCTTGAAGATCTTTCCTACAAAAACTGATCAAATCCAATACCATCCAATATCACTGCACTACATTGCTCAAGGCAAGACGTTTTCAGTAGAGCAAGATCAAAGTAGAAACAAGAACACAATATTATTAGTAATATGCTTTTATGTTGTAACACTCAAATTTCTTTCCTGGGAATATGCCCCACTGAACTCAGCTGAGCTGACTGTAAAGAAGAAGAAGAAGAAGAAGAAGAAGAAGAAGAAGAAGAAGAAGAAGAAGAAGAAGAAGAAGAAGAAGAAGAAGAAGAAGAGGAGGAGGAGGAGGAGGAGGAGGAGGAGGAGGAGGAGGAGGAGGAGGAGGAGGAGGAGGTGGTAGTTTGGATTTGATATCCCACCTTTCACTCCCCTTAAGGAGTCTCAAAGTGGCTAACAATCTCCTTTCCCTTCCTCCCCCACAACAAACACTCTGTGAGGTGAGTGAGGCTGAGAGACTTCAGAAAAGTGTGACTAGCCCAAGGTCACCCAGCAGCTGCCTGTGGAGGAGCGGGGAAGCGAACCCGGTTCACCAGATTATGAGTCCACCGCTCTTAACCACTACACCAGATGTCCTCTAAAAGACTGGTAGTTATTTTTCTTTTTGATATCAGGTGGGAGGGCATTCCACAGGGCAGGTGCCACTACCGAGAAGGCCCTCTGCCTGGTTCCCTGTAACTTGGCTTCTCGCAGCAAGGGAACCACCAGAAGGCCCTCGGCACTGGACCTCAGTGTCCGGGCAGAGCGATGGAGGTGGAGACGCTCCTTCAGGTATACTGGACCGAGGCTGTTTAGGGCTTTAAAGGTCAGTACCAACACTTTGAATTGTGCTCGGAAACGTACTGGGAGCCAATGCAGGTCTTTCAAGACCGGTGTTATGTGGTCTCGGCAGCTGCTCCCAGTCACCAGTCTAGCTGCCGCATTGTGGATTAACTGCAGTTTCCAGGTCACCTTCAAAGGTAGCCCCATGTAGAGTGCATTGCAGTAGTCCAAGCGAGAGATAACTAGAGCATGCACCACTCTGGCGAGACAGTCCGCGGGCAGGTAGGGTCTCAGCCTGCGTACCAGATGGAGTTGATAAACAGCTGCCCTGGATACAGAATTGACCTGCGCCTCCATGAACAGCTGTGAGTCCAAAATGACTCCCAGGCTGGTCCTTCAGGGGCACAGTTACCCCATTCAGGACCAGGGAGTCCCCCACACCTGCCCGCCTCCTGTCCCCCACAAACAGTACTTCTGTCTTGCTAGGATTCAACCTCAATCTGTTAACCGCCATCCAACTTCCAACTGCCTCCAGACACTCACACAGGACCTTCACTGCCTTCACTGGTTCTGATTTGAAAGAGAGGTAGAGCTGGGTATCATCCGCATACTGATGAACACCCAGCCCAAACCCCCTGATGATCTCTCCCAGCGGCTGCATATAGATGTTAAAAAGCATGGGGGAGAGGACAGAACCCTGAGGCACCCCACAAGTGAGAGCCCAGGGGTCTGAGCACTCATACCCCACCACCACTTTCTGAACATGGCCCAGGAGGAAGGAGCGGAACCACTGTATGACAGTGCCCCCAGCTCCCAACCCCTCTAGACGGTCCAGAAGGATGCTATGGTTGATGGTGTCAAAAGCCACTGAGAGATCCAGCAGAACTAGGAAACAGCTCTCACCTTTGTCCCTAGCCCGCCGGAGACCATCGACCAGTGCGACCAAGGCAGTTTCTGAACAGATTTTAGAACAGAGGTAACTTACACTTAAGCTAGCGTAAATTCTGCTAGCTTCATATGCTTAGGACTGATCTGTTCGTGTGGCCACCCAAGAACTCCCTGCCTCTCAATCTGAAGAAGTATCTGAAGTGTGCATGCACACGAAAGCTCATACCAATGACAAACTTAGTATTTTTTTTTATTTTGTTTAGACTACGACAGACCAACACGGCTACCTAACTGTAACCTGCCTCTCAATATTAGCAAGGAGTTTTTGTTGAATTGTTTGCAATGCCTCCTTTTTAAAAAACTTTATGTTTAGGCAAGCCAACCAAACATGTAATTAATATTTTGATTTTAAAATGGTTGCTTTTAGTTACATTTTGAAAACTTTCTTATTTATGCTTGCTTTTAAAGTCTGTTGATCTAATTGGTATTTTATTATGAATGTCTTATATAAATCTTGCTAAATAAATCTGTGCACCTTCATCTTGACATCAGGAGCATTCTTCCATTGTCTCCCAAAACATACGGAAGCCAACCAAGAGTCTCACAAAAAAAACAAAACCAATATCCACTTTACACCCCCCCTCAACCTGGTATGTTGAGACATTACTGCTGACCAAAAGAAACAACTGAACTGGCATGTTAATTTCAGATTCCCTGCAATCTAATCCAATCCACTCCAACCCAATGCAAATCTTTATTATGGTCATAGAACAGCATAAAATAAAAGCACCTCCATACATAAATAAGACATACTGAATAGGCAATAGGGCAACTGCAGAAGCAGATGATACATATACTCCTTCTCTCTGCTACAGTAAACCAGCATAAGATTAAAAAACACATAAAACATGTAATAAATTCCCTACAAAAGTAATGTTATCTTCTAATAGGAGGTGCTTCCGATGATCATAATGGTCTTTCTTATGATCAGCTTCATGGGTGGGAGATTTGGCCAAAGGTCTCCCATTTCTTAATGAATGGCACAATCCATTCCAAGTGAAGTATCTTTTAAGTCTCACTGGTTTTAAGTCTCAGTGGTTTTGTCAGGAGAAATAAGCATATGCTTAAATTTCCTTCCTAGAAATCAGTAGAAGTGCTTTTAGCTGGATCATGCCAGATGTTCTTTAAAATAAACTTTCCACATTTTCCCAGGGTCCTAAAATAGTTTTTAATGAAAAGGATAGTAAGCTCCTTGGACCAGGGACCAGTCTCTTCTGCTTATTAAACTCTTTAAAATAACATGTGCATTTATGGAACTGTATCAATAATATTGTGTATTATCCTTCATACTTCAAAAGCATTTACTGTGAAACACATTTGACATTTTAGTAAGATTTTCTTCTTCCTTTTCCTCACTGCTTACCGGTATATGTTTTCAGTATGCATCTAGAGAATATTCCACGTATGTGCAAGAGAGTGAGTCCTTAGACAGAAATTATGGCTGCCAGCTTCTCTTCAAATATATTACTCTGAACACAAGACTAAAATTATTGGTTTTGCAAGTACTTTGAACTTTAAAATAGAACTTTTGCAGACAATGGAAGGGTTTGCAGAGAATTCAAGCGATCTTTTAAAAAGTAAGATTAGTCATAGTTCATTTCATACTTTAGCTGGAAGACTGGGCTCAAATGTTCAAGTGGCTTTCCAAGACCAAGGAAGAGGGAAAATCTTTTTTACCAAGCACTTCTATAGAACTATTAGATTAATCTGGTACGTTCATATACTTATAATTTATATCTATGCTAGATTGGTTGTCAAAGTGAATTGTTTGATATCAGTAGCCAACTCAAAGTAGATCTGTTGAAACTGATGAACATGACTAAGTTAGGTCCACTAATTTCAGTCGGTCTACTCTGGGTAAAACTTCTCCAAATACCACCCAGTGCCTATATTGCTGCCTTTGTTAAAGACAAATGATAGTGGCAATTAAATTCCTACATGTCTGATATAAAGCTTTTTGTTCAAAACTTGATGTGCCATATGGCTTCCTTTTTCAATTTATTCAGAAGACATACACCCTGATCCACACAGCAGCAAATCAGGCTCCGTATGAACCCCCTAATGTGGAGAATCACACACACAAGTGAGCTCTGCTAATAAGCTCTAGCCTAATTTAACAGATATTTCACACACACACACACTCACACACACTCACACAGGTTGAAATGTTATTTGTGACTTGGATTTAGCCCTTCTCTTCTTTGCCTAATGGCTGGCATGTTATGTTCATAGGTGCCAACTTCCAGACTGAAAAATCCGGGATCGGCAGCTGAGCAGAACCGGAAGTCGCGCTGCGGCCATTTTGGAACTGGGCAGAGCGACACCAGAAGTTGCTTCTATGCATGCTCTGCCCATTTCCAAAATGGCCACCGCGCCAGAAATCACTTCTGCACATGTCCAGAGACTACAGACATGCGCAGAAGGAGCCTCCCCGGGCTGGTAAGAATCCGGGGGATTTACGGGGAGGTTTTAAATCCGGGCTGCCAGCGGGAAATGGCTGGAAAAATGGGGGTTTCCCAGGGAATACGGGAGACTTGGCAGCTATGGCTATGTTTCTAGCAGATGTGCCAGCTTGCAAGGGAAATGGGGGAGGAGAAACATTCAACAGGCATCAACAAGACATCGGGAGGAGCAAGGGGCAGAGCTGATTGCTGCTGCTGTATGGCTTCAATAGCCAGCGGCTCTTCCTGTGCCTCTTTCAGGTACTGCCACCACCAGGAGGCTGCTTCCACTCTCCACAGCAGCAGCAGGAGGAGGAGGAGCCAGCCACAGGAGCTATGCTTTTGGGACATTCAGGGGGAGGGAAACTGAATTAAAAAGGAAACTTAAAGGGCTGTTTTCCCAAACAAGCATCTGATTCATTCCCAACCTCTAGAAAGCGAATTTTCACGGTGGTTATTAAAGTTAACAGATCAGAGGAGACAGAAGTAAACAGAAGAACTCTTTCCTCCAAAAGCAATCTAAGCCCTCGTTTAAAAAGAAGAGTTGCAGAAAGCTGCTGACAAGGTCCCATCGCCTAAGAAGTGGACATTAATAATAAGCCAATGGTTCGAGAAGTATTTGTATCCAAGGATGTTGTGCTAAGGAGCAGCCTTGCAGTCATTTTCATCACAGTACCTAGGACCACTCCCTTTCGCAACATGGATTTGCCATCTATTCAACCCAACCAATCACTCCTTATGGGCTAGCTGTTATTAACCCAAATATATGGGTTAATATATATACCAGTGGTATCTCTGGTTACGTACCTAATTCATTCCAGAGGTCCGTTCTTAACCTGAGGTACCACTTTAGCTAATGGGGCCTCCTGCTGCCGCCGTGCTGCCAGCACACGATTTCTGCTCTCATCCTGAGGTAAAGTTCCTAACCTGAGGTACTACTTCCGGGTTAGCGGAGTCTGTAACCCGAGGTGTTTGTAACACGAGGTACCACTGTATATAGAAGGCTGCACCTCCCCGAGTCAACGTACTCTGGTCTCAGTAGCTGAAATTCATCCAAGCAGAACGAACTAAAGCAGGAGTAACCAACATGATGCCCCTCCAGATGTTGTTGGACTACAACTTCCATCATCCCAGCCCATTGGCCATGCTGGCTATAGCTGAAGAGAGTTTGAGTTCATGAACATCTGGTGGGCACATTGGCCATGACTGATGAGAGCTAGAGAAACATATTCATGGGAAAACAACATTTAGTGGCATCCAATATTTAGTCAACCTTCATTACTAAATTCAGAAAACTTCAGGATGTTCCAATGATTCATACTAAGAAATGAGATTATCAACATATGTATTAATTAGATGTGGGTCCACCAGTATCGTGGGCTACAAGTATTTTTATTATTATTACTCAGTTCTGAACTATCTACTTTCCACCTCCCATACCTCTGTACTTCTCCTTGTCCCATCTGTTTGCGACAGATTGTGTAACTCTTAAAACCAAATAAATGAAGCAAAAAAAACAACCCATTGTCTTATAAAAGATCACTCACAATTAAGACTAATACTCTCCCACTGATACTTTCTCTACACAGTCATATACACGTGTCTACATGATAGATTGAATGAAAGAATAGATGAACTTGCTGATGTGAACCGGCCTTAAGAAACATACAAGTTCAAATATTTTCACAACAACTGGGAATATGAGGTCATTGTTGACCTCATAATGTACTGCAGCAAAAGAAAATGCTTGCCTATATCAGACCATTAAAAAGGATAAAAAAATTCCTTCAGTAGCACCTTAAAGACCAACTAAGTTTATATTTTGGTATGAGCTTTCGTGTGCATGCACACTTCTTCAGATACACACTTCTTCAGATATTTTGGTGTATCTGAAGAAGTGTGCATGCACACGAAATCTCATACCAAAATATAAACTTAGTTGGTCTTCAAGGTGCTACTGAAGGAATTTTTTTATTTTGCTTCGACTCAGACCAACACGGCTACCTACCTGTCATTAAAAAGGATATTTGCTTACTGCAAACCTTATTTCCAATGAGAGCATTGGACCATCTACTGTATTTCAAATAAATGGGTTTAAATCTGCATATAAAAATATTTACTTTCATTAAGATGCGGAAGCTAACAAGTGGACTACAGATTTCAGGAGATGTTGGTTTTCTTCTCAAGTCATCAGTGACAGGCTCTGTGGAAAGCAGAGACCCACACTTTAGTAGACAATATTAAGCAAACACAGAAATTTGCATCTCAAATATTTACAGCTGATTATTATTTACTAACTGCAATGCATCTTCTCTCATTGTGGTTTTCTTATTACGGTTCTTGTTATTATTTAGAGCTGGCTGCATGACTGCTTTTTCACTTTCAAAAGAGACTGCTTGGTTGAGCCTGAGGGCTTGGTATCCTATGCTGTGCAGTATCCAGTTAGTTGGCTAAAAAGGAGAAGTCATCCTGGGTTCTTTTGAGAAGCTAGTAAACAACAGAGGGCACCTGAAGTGTTCAGCAATTAAAAAGTTTCTAACAGTGGTAGGAATAAATCCACAAGAGATATACAACTTAAAGTTTACTTGGGTAGAGATCATTTTGATCATCTAGCTCAGGCATCCCCAAACTGCGGCCTTCCAGATGTTTTAGCCTACAACTCCCATGATCCCTAGCTAACAGGACCAGTGGTCGGGGAAGATGGGAATTATAGTCCAAAACACCTGGAGGGCCGAAGTTTGGGGATGCCTGATCTAGCTGCTAGTTCACACTCACAAAATCTTTGAATCATTGTGGATATCAGCCTCTCAAAAGTAAAAATAAAACAAACAGTTCCCTTTTCACCTTGGCACGCCCCAGTTAATTCCTGTCTTTCCTCTGTGGCTTCTTGCAAGGAAGGAAAACCAAAACCATGCCATGACCAATGATATCTAGTCACATCCTATATTACTATAACCATTATTATTAATTCAGCTCTGGTCACTTGGCGTTAAACCAAGGTATCACACTCAGACTTCCCCAAGATGTGTTGAACTAACTGAATCAGTTAAGTAGTCTAACTGAATGAGCATTAAGACTTGGTTCAACATTGACTCAGTTAAGAGAACTGAAGCTTAAATATCGTTTAAAGGTAAAGAACCCCTGGATGGTTAAGTTCAGTCAAAGGCAACTATGGGGTTGCAACGCTCATCTCGCTTTCAGGCTGAGGGAGCCGGTGTTTTTCCACAGACAGCTTTCCGTGTCATGTGGCCAGCATGACTAAACCGCTTCTGGCATCACGGAACACCGTGATGAGTGCCAGAGCGCATGGAAACGCCGTTTACCTTCACGCCACAATGGTACCTATTTATCTACTTGCACTGGTATGCTTTCGAACTGCTAGATTGACAGACAGAAAATATGGTTTAAAATGGGTTTGTAAACTATGATCTCCACCAACTATGGTGTGATATATCATAACCAACATATCACAGTTACAGCTGTCTTTCATCAGCAGAGGCTGCTGAATGTTGATGATGGAATGCTGAGCAATGAAAGATGAAAGCATCTAAGCAGCTATGGTTTGCCTAATCATCTGAAAGCTCAAGTCAAAGTTCTAAACTATGGTTAGAACAATCTAGGGTTTAGTGTCTGAACTGAGCTATTATGTCACATATTGGAGGAGGAGTACTAGAAAAAGAAGACTCAATAAAGCTTTTCTGTGTAACTGGCAAATGAAGTTACAAAGGGTGAACCGATAAGTTTATTTACTGGCATAATGCCCATTGAGAATGCAGCTTTGAAAACTGCCTGGTATAGGGATTAATTCTATCCAGGAGCACGTTCACTAGATAAGTATATAGGCAGTGCAGCCTTTCAAGGCAAAAGAAAACTAACAGCATTTGTGTTATCTGCAAAACTTTATCATGGTTTAATTCATCTCAGGTACTTTGATCCTTGCACCACAAAAATAACTTTTATATAAGAAATCCTGACTATTATTGTTTGATTTTTCTCCCATTTCAGGACATTGCTATTGTTACAAATGCATGTTATTTAGACTGAAGAAAGGCTTTCAAACTAGGCTGATAAATAATATGGAAGGATTAAATTCTTTTGGATTTGGATTTTCACTCAGCTGTATCCAAATGTGAAAAGGAGACACTCTGTCCATTTTTATATCCAACTAATTTCAAGCACTTTCTAAGCATCCTTTGAAGATAGCATCCTTATTTTATTGTAGTGTTGTTAACATTTGGCTCGCAGTTCAAATATTTCAATCACTTAAAAGCTTCCTCACAGTTTCTACAAATATTTGGAAGGACGAATCACAATACGGTCTATAATACTAGTTTGGATCAAAAGCTAATTTAGCCTTTACTGCAAGCTACGGCCAGAAGAAGATCAAATATATATAACACACATAAACACAAGAGGTATTATATAGCTTCCCAACCCACTGTTCACTTGCATAATCTGAAACAGGGATTTGTGAAAGGTGTTGTATTCCTTGACAATCCTTAGCATGCATCTAAACACCACCAGTTTCTCTGAATAGGGTAATAGTGAAAGGGCCCTGTAGTTCAATAGGAAAGAACATGTTCTGCATTCAGCAGGTCCCATATTAAATGCCTGACTAATAAATACATGTGATTTATTATAACTAGAGAGATAATATAAGCACTAACACAAAAACTATGACCAGGGAACAGCTAAAACTCATCAGAAGTGACTTCTGATACAGCTGCAATTACAGTTGGGCAGGTCACTGTATGTTTAAGTTAGTGGTGTGAACCTCTATGAACTTCAGGAGCACCCAACTTTAACCAGGATGATAGGATCCTTTTTGTGGAGTGCTATATATACATGTTAAACTATTTCTCTAAAAAGTCATAAATCGGCAACATCTTTAGTTAGAGTCTCGGGTAGCAGGGTTGAGAACTTGCAGAGCTGCTGCCAGCCAGAGTAGACAACAATGGGAAAGATGAATGAATTGTCTGACTTCGGACAAGGCACCTTCACAACTTCTCTGACCCTTTAATAAGCCCATTTGAAAACTGCCCTCATAATTTCCCCATAGAATAGATTGTTCAAGTTAATTGTGCTGACTATGTAACAAGATACTCTGCCGCATAAAATCTGCTGCCCATTAATTATGACTAATGATATTTGTATTTTGAGAAAGATGAGATTCCCTGTTTGTGTTCAATATACCATTTATAATATTGTAAACTAATATCATAACTACTACCTCCAGGCAAAAGCCTATCTAAACACAAACATCTTTCTTTCTTTCTTTCTTTCTTTCTTTCTTATTTAACATACCCTCTTGCAGTTAAGGAAGCCTTAGAAATTTTTCCTGTTTCCCCCCTTAACCAATTTTCTGTTCTAGAATCACATTATCGAATTACTGTAAGGCACAATTTTTCCCATAATTTAAAGGGACATAAAACATATAGCTATACTATGCGATATAGCTGCACATACTTGCATAGTATAATGTCTTAGTTATAGTAACAATAAGCAGTTTCATGTATTAAAAGAAATATGGAGGAAAAGCGAGTACAATGGCTTCACAACTGACATTTTCATATTTTCCACAATATCCAAAGTGAATTGTGCATCTCCTTCTCTACTTCATGGTGGGATGCTAATGATGGTGACATTTTGTGCACCTGCGAAGTCTGAAGTATTAACATATTCCATTTTGAGCATTACAGAAAATGAGAAGGGGTCTTGAATTTCCTGAATCCCTAACCCTTGTGTAGCTGAATACCCAAGACCACTCTATCACATTATGCTAAAATATGCTTTAACATGATGGGCACTGACTGGAAGAAGCTTAGAGAACTTTGGGTTCACATCTTTCCCTTCTCCATTTGTCCTGCATGACCACAAAGTGGGCTTCAGTGGTTTCTACTTTTGCTGAAAATGAAAATCAGTGTCATGGTTTAACAAATTCAAGGTAGTTTAACAAACTCATAACTCATGGTTTGAAGCTGGCTTATGTTGAAACTGACCGATGTTTGTGGTTTATGGGTTTATGATCCCCATTTTCATACAAAAACAAACATAAGAATACTTACATAACAAATGAAAAGACCATCAACTAAACCATCAACTATATTTTTCAGCTCCGGTATTCTTAACAAAAGAAATAAAAATGTGTACATATGTCCTCTTGAATTACAGTTGCCAACCCTAGAGCCAAACAAAAACATCTAGAAATTACAGAAAATAAGTATTCTGTTCAATGTCCTTAGCCCCCACTCACCCTTCCCATTTTTTGTATAGATATGAGTCTGAATTTTTCCTTAATAAAGGTAAACTTTATATAACTCACACAGGGTCCCTCCCTAGGCAAAACTATAACATCTAGAAACCAACCCTACTGACAGAAGTTTGATAATATATGTAAATGTATCCACTGTAAATCAGGGCATGTATTTGTTTAGTAAATCTTCATGAAAGCACGTATCCGTAGGCAGTTACAGTATACTAGTGGGATGTGATATATTTACTTATAATATGAAACAATATTCCTAAAAATAGAAAACCAACAGCTTATCAAGTACTTGGAAAGATACTTAAAAATGTGCTAGGATACAGAAGTGTTTTGATAAACTAAAAAGTAAATATGACTCGGATGGATATTTCCAGGGGGTGCTTGGAGAGTGTTCTGCAGCCCCATTGAACCTTCAATGTGGGGTTCATCAGGGTTTGATTTTATCCCCTGTGCTGTTTAACACCTACATGAAACCACCGAGTGGGCTCATTCAGAGTTCTGGAGTACGTTGTCACCAAAATGCTGATGACACACAGCGCAACTTCTCCTGCACATCTGCAGGTGAGGCAGTGGATGTGCTGGACCATTGTTGTCTTGCTGCAATAATGGACTTGAGAAGAGAAGAGCCAACAAACTGAAGCTCAATCCAGATAAGACTGGGGGAATTGTTAGTGGGTGGTTCCCTAGACTGGATGGAGAGTTTGCCTGCTATTGATGAGACTACACTGCCTCTGAAGGAGTGGGCATGTAGCTTGGGGGTCCTTTGCTGTCGCTTGAGGCTCAGGTAGTCTCCATGGTGCAGAGTGCCCAACTGCACTGGCTGCCAATTAGTTTCTGGACCCAATTCGAACTGCTGCTTTTGACCTAAAGGTAAAGGGGCCCCTGGCCATCAGGTCCAGTCGTGTCCGACTCTGGGGTTGTGGCACTCATCTCACTCTACAGGCCAAGGGAGCCAGTGTTTGTCCGCAGACAGCTTCCGGGTCATGTGGCCAGCATGACAAAGCTGCTTCTGACAAACCAGAGCAGTGCATGGAAACGCCGTTTACCTTCCCACTGGAGCGGTACCTATTTATCTACTTGCACATTGATGTGCTTTCGAACTGCTAGGTGGGCAGGAGCTGGGACCGAGCAACAGGAGCTCACCCCATTGCAGGGATTCGAACTGCCGACCTTCTGACCAGCAAGCCCTAGACTCTGTGGTTTAACCCACAGCGCCACCTGGGTCCCTTATGCTTTTGACCTATAAAGCCTTAAAATGGTTCAGGGCTGCAATAGCTCAAAGAATGCCTCTCCCTATATGACCTGGAGAGACCCTTCTAGGTGTGCCTCCTCTATTAGAGGTCCAGAGGATAGCACACGAGAGCAGGCCTTTTCTGCAGTGGCTCCCCATTTGTGGGATGCTCACCTGGTGCCTTCATTATATATCTTTAGGCACCAGACAAAAAGGTTCCTTTTCAACCAGGCCTTAAGCTAATTAACATTCTATGTCCTTTTAAATGTGTTGGGGGAGTATTGTTTAGTTTTGTTCTGGTTCTTGTTTTTATTATGTATTTCGTGTTTTTTTTATTTTGCATTTTTATAGTTTTAACCACTCTAACATCTTTGGGTGAAGGGGTGGTATACAAATTTAATGAACAAAAATAAAAATAAATGTGCAAACTGAATCAAATTTTGTCACTATTACTATGCTTAGCACTAAACTTTTGCCTTTCCATGGACTGGGCTTTACAGCCAGGATTATTATTTCCCATCAATATCCAACTATCAGAAGTCACTACAGAAGAATGGTGGTGGTAAATTGACAAAAAGACAATTATTAGCAACTTTACAAGAAAGGTTACTCTCCTAAATCAAGCAAGAGAACTCATAACAGAGCAGAGTAATAGAATTTTAAGGTCAGATACTTTCAAATGATAAAATTAGTCACATTTGAATTTAGGCATTTGCCCAATCTAGAAACAAATCAAGCATTTCCAAGAGATTATAGGCACTCCAAGTAAAACAACAATGTATGTTTTCAGTCATGTGTCAAATAGCAGAATATAAACCTCAGCTTACGCTTTCCCAAAGTACTTCGTCTATATCATGTCTGAATTTATTCGATCCTCCTAAATGGATACTGAATCTAGCTAGACAAATATAATCTAACCCGAGATAATTAAATAAAATGTCAATGCATCTCTATGCAAATTGTGAGAACCTAGCTCAGCAGAATACTCTAGATATCCCATAAAAGCACCCTGCAGTTCAATACTGTATTACTTTAAGTGTAACCTTATCCAGTAGCTGTCTTAAGAATTTGTGAGATCTTTGTCCTGAGTCCATGACCCAAATTGAGCCCTGAAATGCTGACAACATTTCCAGGAAGGGAAAATCAAATAAGCAGCCAAATTAACCCACAATCTACTCTGTCTAGTAGGATGAATGTACAAGCATAACAACATCACTGGTGGCTGAAACTAGGACAAGAGTACTGAATAAGAACAGGAGCTATAAAGCTATAAATTCATACATTTCAAAATTTCAAACATTTCTAACTTTGTTCACACAGCATCCCCACACAATTTTTGCAGCTCCTCAGCAAAGGTGTGGTCATCCATGGGGATCAATTCCTGAGCCGTTGGGCCCTAGAGCTCCTGCCTCCTCCCCACCTTTTGAAAACTTAAAAGAAAATGCTTTGCGTAGTGGCTGGTCACACTATAAAATGCACCACCTTAATTTGTGCAGAGCAGTCCATCTATTGGTCAGTGTCATGGGCTTGTGTCCGAAGTTCTCTATGAACCTCTTATCATGCATGTTCCTCAGGATCGTTGACAGTTCCCCTCTGCACCCCTTGTGAATGCAAATTTACTTGTGCATAATGGCAGTTTCCCAGGAGAAACACACCCCAAATTCCTTCTAGGGACCTGGAAAACTGTCTGGAAAACTGGAAAACTCTCTAGCTTCTCATAAATTCTCTTACCTCGCCTTTGACAATAAGATCTTAAGTGGATTGTAACAATGTGGTTGTCATTCATGTTTTGTATATAATGTCTAAAAGAAGTGATGAGAAAAGGGGGGATAAGGCAGAAGATATTTGTAATTTCTAAAGTTTGCAAGCTCATTGTTGCATAGTTTGCTGAAGCTCCCTGCATGCCTTCTCTTGGCTCCATGGAAGAATATAGCTTCTTTATGATACTCAGGGTGAATCCTAGTTGACTACATCAACAGAATCAAAACGCTTGGCATTGAAAGCACACCATTTGATTGGTCAATGCTTTCAAGGATTAAGCTATTACACATGCATATGGAACTGTGATGCTGAAAGGAATTCAGCTGATGAGGAAACCTACAAACAAGGAATACAACCATATGTGTATCTGATAGGAGAAACGTTGGTGCTGTCTGTAATGAAGTGGTTGACTCTCTTGTTGAGTTCTTGAATAAACATTTTGAAGTTGATTCTGATCTGTTGCTCAAAGGAAAGCCTTTTGAAACCTTCCGTAAACCAGGAGGAAGTTCACAAGGTGTTATTTGCAGAACTTGATCTGACCAAACTTTCATTAGAGTAGGGGAGATTCTTCAACTCAACAACAGCAGTGATGTTCACAGATGACACTCTTCCATTTGTTTCACTTTCTAGCATTATCTGATCCACACAGAAATGTCACAGTGCTCACGGTCCTTCTTCTGGCAGCTAAGCGTCACAGTGCTGTTGCTGAGCATCTCATCTACACAAGTGTCACCTTGAAGTCCATCAACGGAAACAAACTCCGTTTGTTCAGAGACTGAACATCTGCATCTATCACAATATGCCACCACTCATCGAATGGGATCCCAGGGCATCAGTGCTTCTGTAGATTAAAATATGTGAGCAGAGGACCAAAAATATGGCCACAGCAGGACAGCAGTTGTGGTTTAAGGGATTTTCTTCAGAGGCTTGCAAGCATAACAACTCAAAACACCCAATCCCAAACAAATAAATTGTAACATACTCAGCGCAATGTGAAAGGAGGTACCACGGCACAACTGTGTAATATTCAGTTTTGTGTTTGCTTTGTGCTGGTACGGTATGTAACAGCTGCATACTTACATACACTGTTAAAACAGAGTTCAATAAATGCCCAAGTCCATAATTGCCTTGACTAGTCAAGTAGTTAGAGCCATAATATGCTATTTATATAAGGTTATGAAAATTTCAAATGAACCAGTATTCATCTTCATTTTCTATTTCTTTTTATCTTTTCTCATCTATTTTTTTTTTAAGAAACTACCTAGCTCCTTATTAACTCTCATATTTCCAACTGCACAAAAACTTATTTCACACTGCTACCAATTTTTTGACACTGCACAAAATGTGTCGGGTTGGACGTTATAACTTAATAACTACTCCAGGGTTTATTCTAAGAGGTTTTATGTTATTCTTGTCACTGGCTCATAATTCTTACTTTCACATAATGTCCTCAACAAAGATTTGCAAAGCTCGGTGGGGGGGGAGTCTGAAATAGTAGGACAGAGTTTCCCAACCTTTTTGGACCCATGGGCACATTTGCATGCTCCACAATTGCACATGCATAGCCATGCAAACATGTGCACGCATGTACAAAAGGCTTCCTTCAAGCCTAAGTTCCATTTAGGACAGGACCTGGCAGAGACCAAGGAAGGCTTCTGGGGGGAACATGTGCAGTGGTGTGTATGATGGGGGAAGAAAACATTCATTCATTTATTCATTAATTCATTTAAGAAGAGGCTATTAAAAGTGAGTTAATGACAGAAACAATTGAGTGCCTGATTCATAGCTTCAGCCTCTATGTCACTGCATTAGAAAATCTGTAGTCTGCACTTAACTTCGGTATAATAATTTGAGAAACATATTTCCTGTATGTTTTCATTCAATTTCACGCAAGTTCTAGAAAATTCTCTCTTCCTGCCCCCCCCATCTACTAAGTCCTAGTTTAAGAACACCAAATAAGGCTGTTATTTTTTTAAAAAAAAAAGTCAGTTCCTTCTAGCATTATACAGTAATCTTGAGAAAATGTATGTATGAATCTCAAAAAGAGCTTAATATTCCCCAATTACCTATTTCTCTTAAATGAAATGGACGAAATATCTATATGCTTTTTAATTTTTTTACTTGACCTAAATCATTTCTGGGTCAAGATTTCATGAATTTCAATACATATCACATGGATATATATTTCATCCATGGATAATTTCAGTATGCACTATTCAATTAACAGAACATTATTTATTTATTTTGAAACATCATTTATACACCACTAAAATGGGCACACATAGTATGTATGAACACAGTGGTTGCATTCACACCGGCACAAACAGAGTAAACAGATCAGGAAGTCCGGCTTCTCTGTGTGTCTGTACTTTAGAACACAGTTTGTTGCTGATGCTTAACAAGCCACAATCAAGAGACAACCTTAAGCCATGGTTAATTGTTGAGGTGCTGATTGTTTATCCCATTCGCACTAGAGGAGGAGTGAAGCAGGAGTGACCTAGCAGAAAGTCTGGCTTATCATTACAAGCAAACACTATCGCTGTAAAGCTCATGGCAAGTTCTTCCACATAAATATTTACAGAAACAACTAGTTGCCATTTTAGATTGTTTACCCTAACCCTGCATCTAGAACAAGAATGGTTTAGTTTTGTTTTTTAATGCAAGGCACACTACACACTGGATAATTCCAGAGTTATATTTGCCTGCTATTAATTTTAGTGAATTCTCATATACGGTTTTGGTTAACAGATGTAATTGTCCATTGGACAAGCGGAGCACACAATTTACACCAGGGGTAGGCAACCTAAGGCCCGTGGGCCGGATGCGGCCCAATCACCTTCTCAATCCGGCCCGTGGATGGTACAGGTATCAGTGTGTTTTTACATGAGTAGAATGTGTACTTTTGAGTAGAATGTGTGCTTTTATTTAAAATGCATCTCTGGGTTATTTATGGGGCATAGGAATTCGTTCATCCCCCCCCCCCTCAAAATATAGTTTGGCCCACCACATGCTCTGAGGGACAGTGGACTGGCCCACGGCTGAAAAAGGTTGCTGACTCCTGATTTACACACTTGCAATGACTGACAGCAAGTGTGTGAACTGCCACATAAATCTCATGCGCAGCTACTTTAAACGTGTCCAGTTTATGGAAGCAGGCAAACAAAATATGCAAACTTTTAAGTTACAGCTGCATTCCTCCAAAGACTACGAAAAAAAGACCAAGAACACGCAAATGATCTGTTGACAAGTGCAGTGTTTGCAAGGCGAGAGAATTTAAAGTAAGTGCACAGTGACAGGTAGAAACATCCCAAGATGCTCTGCAACAACCTAAAATAACCTGAATAAATATAGCATACACAAATAAATACTGATGGTAGTTATTCATAGTAAGTTAACAGGACTAAAGTACTCTGGTCACTAGGGCATACCAACATGCCAAGGGGTTTCGGAAGTATAGTATAGGAAGAGGAAGAGGAAATAGTAGTAATAGCAGTAGTGGGGGTTTTCCCCATATGAGTACAAAATCTGTACATTACTATTAGTGTACTGCTTTACCAGAGGTAGGGAACCTGTTCATCTCCAGATATTGCTGGATGACAGCTATAATTCCTGACCACTGGGCCATGCTGGCTGGAGCTAATGGGAGTTGGGAGTCGAACAGCATCTGAAGGAACACAGGTTCCCCATCTCTGTTATATAACTACTGATATATTTGGGCTTAATTAACAGTACTTCTTTCTCCACTTATTTCTTAATAAACAGTGCAGTAGTTTATTATCAACTTATTGCCAGAGGATCCAGGAGTGTTTTACAGAGAGTCTTGAAAAGAAACAGTGTGGATGGTTTAGAATCAGGAGTGGTTAAATATCCATTTCAAAGGTAGCATTTTTTTTATGTGGGAAAATGGGAAGGCCTCTGTTTTTCTTCGCCCAGGCACAAACTAGACAGAAACAGCAGCAGTTTTATCTTCACTGTAATTACTGTGCCGGCAGTACAAAAGTAAAGTACTTTACTGAAATGAATGTGGGAATAAACTTCGAAAGTGTGGGTACAAACCCCATCACTACTTCTCATGTTATTTATTCAGCAAAAACAGGAGTATTACAGCAACCAGTGTTGATTGCGCATAACAATCACTGAAAGATGTCAGTCTGTCAAGCTACTCCCACAAACAATCATTACTGCTATCTTCAGATTTGTTGAATTCCCATCCCTCTACACAATCCTGGAGAAGGTCTTCAGGTACCCAGCTCTAAGGGTCATATAGGAGTTCAAAAGTTAAATCCAGAACTTTGAATTGTACCCAGAAACAAAAAGGAATCTAGTGATGTTCCTTTTCCTTTTTAAACTAAGGATGTGTCTTCTGATTGACGAGCCTTAGTTAATCATCTAGCTCCAGGTTTCCTGAAACAGCTGTAGAATCCAAGGTATGGTGCCCTCTAGGTGTTTTGGATTTCTACTCTCATCAGCCCCATCTGGCACAGCTGTCTTGGTTGGGTTTGATGGAAGTTGCAGTCCAAACATCTGGGCAGTACCAGATTGGCAAAGGCAGCAGTACTCTAACATAGATGTTATCTGGGCACAAAGAACCGTGATTAGAGAGAAGTAGGAGCTGGTGCACCAGACTTATATAAAAGACAGTAAAAGGTGTTTTCAGCTACAGATGCCCCCTCAACATAAAAAAATAAGGGCCAGAGCTTACTGCCAAGCTGATCCATTAGAAAGAATGCAACTGCAACCAGAATGGGGGAAAATAACACTTCCCTGATTAGACAAACCAGCTACCAGCTAATTCTGTGTAGAATTATTAAAACAGCAGAGAGCATTATTGGCTGCTCACTCACCACCTTAGAACAAATTTACACCACCAGGTGCCATAAAAAAGCACTAGATATATCAAGAGATCCAACGCACCCTGGTCACCATTTCTTTCAGCTCCTGCCATCGGGACGGAGATATAGAACTATGCAGGCAAGAACGAGCCGTCTCAGGAACAGTTTCTTCTCTAGAGCGATTTTGGCCTTAAATGGAAAGCCTGGACTTTGAAGTCATCTTATTTTACTTGTTATTTTGTATTATATTACTGTTTTTAATTAGGTTTTTATAATTTTGGATTATGCGGAATGCTTTATCGGAGTGGATGTAGCAACCGAGTAATTTCGTTGTTCCCGCAAGGGGACAATGACAATAAAGATATCTTAAATCTTAAATCTTACCAACAACACCACCTATTAAATATAATGTGGTCTGTAAGTTAGCTTGTGTACTATCCATCATGTCTAGAAAATACTTTGAAATGAGAGACCACACTTTATTGATATAGAAAATGGCATTTTCCAGATTACCCACTCTTTATCTACTACCATGTTCAGACTCCTTAAGTGAACAACTCTTTTCTTTCTGCCAATTAAGAAATATACTGTGTTTTCCTTTTACCTTCTACGCAAATTTTGCAAAGACTCCCCCACCCCATAGGTCAATGACTTGCATCATATTTTCATGACAAACACTTATGCAGGACAAATTGCAGACAGACATGAAAATGCAAAGCAATGAGCTAGAGTTAGTCCAATCTCATGTTAGCTACTTTGACTTTAACACAGTACTACATGCAACAAAACAATTAAGAGAGGGGAGAAAGAAATACAATCTCAGACTTATTAAAAATGCATAAAGTGCCCACTTGGAACAGTATAAATTAATGTATCTCCTGCCACACCATTAGTTGCAAGGCTTAGAATGATGCTACTCAGCAGGCTAGTGCTTTAATGAAGGAGCACCTGCATTCCAGGGAGGAACACCTGTGGTTGGAAATCAGAAAACACTTGTGATCAAAAAGAGAGCTGCTGAGTAATGTGTTTTCTGGATCTTGGTCCCATGTGCTTCTAAAGAGGGTACATATAATAACACAGTTTGAAATATTCCAGCGTACAAGAGTAGAGTACTAACAGAACAAAGGAAGAGAGCATATACTTTGAGGCTTGTGCTGGCTGAACTGCAAAGTAAGGTTAGAGTCATTCACTTCAAGAAGCAGAGTTACAGTAAAGTATTTATCATGATTAAAGGGGGGGAGTTATATAGAAGAGGCGCCAACAAAACGTAGCTCAAATGGAAGGGAAACCCAATACTCTGAGCATGTGCACAAACATGTATACATGCTTTCTTTCTCTGAACAACTAAGTGCAATGTTCCTGATTGGCCCATACCATTGGATTGTTGTTTAAGACAAGACTACAGGTAGACCACCCTGCTCATTCAACTTTTTAGAAAATGAATGTAGTACTCACTGGCTTGGATAGTAAGATAAGTAAACTCAAGGAAGTTCACAGAAGGCAGTTTCCTGTCCTCCCTCCTACATCCACCTCTGCCCCCAGGAAAAACTCTCTGGAGGATCAGGGACCCTCCTAAGAAATATGGGAGAGTGTAAAGGGGAGAACCCTACAAAATCAGGCCAAGATCCACCCAACCTTGCATATCCCATCCCACATTGTTCAGACCTGACTCTTGACCCGCCAGAGGGGAAATTTATTTCCTTAAGTTAACTTATATTAGGATCTAAACCATTATTTTTAGCCTTCCATACTCTGATCTTTCAGTTCCTCTTGACAAGCTTACCTAATTTTGGCAGGGAATAGGGCACTTCGAAGTAGTCTTCATAAAACTCAACTAGTCTCCGAGTAATGTTTAGAGCATAATCCCCAGATCCTCTTCTGATGGCATCAGGTCTTGCATATAATCGGATCTGATTGGAAAACAAAACAAATGAAATGACTGGTCATTATGTTTTCTGCCATTTTACATGGATTACAAAGTGAAAAAGTCCAAATCTGTTAGGTCTCTCTGTCTCTCTCTCTGCCCTCCCCTCCCTCCAAATCCTAATATGAGCAGCATAGATGGTGTTACTGAAATAAAAAAAACTTGCACAATTAAAAATAACAAAGCTGAAAGTGCCACCAATCCAAAACTGTGGCTGTATATAGTGCCAAATACACAAATTTTAATTCATCTTGCATCAAATATGAATATTCAATGCAATTGCTTACATGTGTTTTCCAGAGATATGATGGCACAGTGGATTAGTGTAATGGCTCTTTGCCTACGTTAAATGTAGAGGTGGCTCAGTAGGGAAGGAGTTCATGGCAAGTTAAAGGCACTTTCCATCAAACCCTGAACACATTAGCAGGCTGTGTAGGTAATATAATAATTCACCCACCCTTTCTTATACTGGCACTGATGAGCAAAATAAGCCCTCAGAAATAACCATTTATGAGCTTATTCATGTACACAAACAATTAGTATTCCTGAAACCCATCCATGACTGCTCCAGGCCAGAATTTCTATTTTCAAAATGCAGTAAGTATATTAAAGCTGCTCATACTTCTTACACAATGTAGATGTTGAAGCTGTGTTCAGCATAAAACATTTCAGCTGTCTTCCTGTATGAATCACCAAAATGAAACAGCCATTTCTTCATCTAGTGGGTGTGGGTTGCAGCCTTTGTTCCTTCTGTAGGCTGTGCCTGTCAGCCAAAGTTTTTTAAAGTGCCTCACAGAGCATATAGAACTTGTCAGCCTATAAGCTAATGCACCTCAAACCCTGCTGCTATTCACCCCAAAGCAGGGTTATATGACAATCAGTGGCTCAGTTCCCATGTCACTTGAAGCCTCAGTCAGGCCCTGCTCTAGGTATAGTCCCGGTGGCGCGGGGCGCCAGGGCGCCAGGCCGGCGGGGGGGCACTGTGCAGCGAAGCCATGCAGAAGCCGTGCTGCGCGCTGCGAGGGCAGGGGCGCTGGAGCGATCTCCGTGCCTCAGCGCCAGGGCGCCCGACCTGCTTGAGACGGCCCTCGCCTTAGTTAAGCATAAGCATGGTTTAAAGGAGAACATGTGGAATGCTAGTACTCAGGGTCAAAGCTATGTCCACTTTGCGCCTTCCCCACTTCTGCTGTGCTACTGAGATCTACGGTAAGCTATGGTTTGGCTTAGAGTTGTGTTTGAACCCAGGCTCATGGTCTCTCTCTCTCTCTCTCTCTCTCTCTCTCTCTCTCTCTCTCTCCAAACAAACCAAAACATGATCTGTAACCAAGGTTTGCTCTTGGTTTAGTACTCATGGTTTGTTTGAGGGAGTCAAACCTTAAGCCCATGCTCAGATTTAACATTGAGCCAAACCATGGATTAGCTCTTAATAGTGGCAACGGTGATTTTTCTCCCGGCGTGCTACATGCTTACCTTTAAACCATAGTTATTCTGTAAACAAGGCCAATATTAATGTGTTTGACTGCCAAATGCAACAGTAGACCATTCTGGTCTGTTGCACACTCTGCTCCCTAAAAATCTACACCAATAGGGATCAGTCTTGAAAAGAGTGCACCCACAAAGCAAATCCAAAATTATGAAGTTGTACCGCTGGAGTGCTTGCTATAGTACAGGGATGGCCAATTTTCAAGAGACTGCAATCTACTCACACAACTAAAAACTGGAAGTCATCTACCCCTTTTTTGGGGGGGGGGTTTCAGGTCAAAGTTGTTGAGCTTTTTTTAGGAAGGAAAGCTGCTTTTTCAAGGGTTCAGGTGAAAGTTGTTGAGCTTTGACCTGAATCCCATTTTGTGGGGCGGGGGGGGGGGGGGAGAGCAGGGGAAAGGGATAGATGAAAAAAGTAGCTCACCAAGAGATCACTAATGAAACAGTCAGCCTAGCAGCGAGAGCTCCTTCTTCCGTTCTAGCAATCTAGAGGGCAGGGTGAGGGGGGACCGGATGGAGGAGCCAGCGATCGACCACGATCTACCAAAACCTCCTGGGGATTGACCAGTAGATTGTGATCGACCTGTTGGAGATCCCTGCTATAGTATATATGCATGCAACCCTTTCTTCTTCAAAGTACAGTTCTCTACAAAGGCCCCTAGAGTGTAAATGGCTTACACCCAGGTAAGGGCCTGCAGTCTATAGAGGCAAACCCATGCAATGTGCATGGCTGAGTATACATCAAAGGAAGGCCCACAGACTCTCCTGCTGTGACTTGTGGCACCCATGGTTTACAACACAATACAATGTTATAGTTAGATCTTCCCTAAAGCAGGGGTCAGTTATGTGCAGAATTGTGTGAAAAAACTAGAGAAAAACTGTTGGTGAACTGTCTTGCCGCAGTACGCCCTGTGCTTGCTACTGTCTTGCATGTTCATTTCCGACTTCAAGAAGTCAACAGCATCCATTGTGAGACAATGGAATGATATTTAATATGGTTGCCTCCAGTTCCAATCAGTTCAGCTGGCCTCGGTGCCAAAATATTAAAACACCACAATCAGCATCACAGCTACAGAAGTAACACGGATGCTTGCGATCTTGATGACACTCTCACATATTATGCTTTTGCTACTCAAAGATTAAGTTTAGACTGCTATAAAGAAAGTTGGCGTGACATCCATTCTCGTATATTAGTAAGTTCTAGAAGACAGAAAGAGGTCTTCTCAGCATGATTTTAGTATCTTTGATAAAAAAAAAACCAAGTCTCAAAAGCTACATCTCACATAAGCAATGGGGGAAATGTGCTAGTCAGTGTTTCCCCACTCCTTACTGTACAGACCAGAGGTGCCCAATGTGGAAGCCTCCCAGGTGTTGGATGCCCACTTCCACCATCCCTAGTCAGCACGGCTTAATGGTCAGGAATTATGTAAACGGCAGTCCAGCACCATCTGGTGGGCACCACATTGTTTCCCCCTGCCCACACCATGACTAATATCTGACTTGCATCCATTCACATGCAGACAAGTGTCATGACAAGATCATAATCCACATTGCTTTTGGTAAGTGGAAACACAACGGGAATTGGGGAGACAGAATAATTTCCCCCAAGCTTTTCTTGGGAGTTATGAAATTGTACTTTCCAACAAAAACAAAAACACAGGTCATGGTTCATCTTCACATTTGTACTGCAGAATCTTAGTAGAGTACCTAATTATTGCCTTTTTCTGAGGAAATGTGAAATAGAAAACATAATTAACCTAATGATTCATGTAATACAATTGAGTTTTACTCTCTGGAGGTCCCTTTTCCTACTTTTCAACACTTGAAGCAATGCAGTATATACATGAATTCCATGATCGTATCCACTTTCTTTAGAAAACATTAAACCCCCCCCCCATGTTGTTGGCATCAGTCTGTCTCGAGAGACAATGGAAGAAGAGTGTGTCCTTGGGGGTAAATACACTTTTCTGTAAGTGTTGTAGTGAACACAGTTCAGTGCATGAGTTCAACACATATTTCATTTGTGACACCAACATGCTTGACTGAAAATCACTGTAATCCCTGAGCAGTAGGTCCAGATCAGCTACTCTGGAAATGGGAAGGCTCCTTATGTTCAGACAAGGAACAAAGATCCAGCAGAGACTACCTGCCTAAGGAAGTGTGAAGATGGTTTTCATCAACTTAGCATTTCCTCTACACACACACACACACACAGAGAGAGAGAGAGAGAGAGAGAGAGAGAGAGAGAGAGAGAGAGAGAAGCTGCTATAGAGTTCCTCCCAACCATTGGAGCAACTTTTCAGGAGGCAAAGGAATCCATGAAGATCACACCCCTTCTTCCAGTAGAAGCAAAGCTCTGCTGAGTTTAACTCTAGATATCCACCCCACTGCATAGAGAAACATGTCCCTAGACAATTGCCACTGAATTTGTTCTGTGTCTATCTGTATCCTTGTACCTTCTTTGTCCATTTCACAATTTCAGTGCTGCGGTTTCCCAGTGACCTATCTGGTCAGTAACATTTCCCCCTCTTACTTGCCCATTCCACAAATCCCACAAATTTGAAAGGAATATACTATTGTAGTCTTTTTTAAAGTTTTTGCAGCTTGTCAATGCTCACAGGCTGTTTATAAGAGAGAGAAATCCAACGGCTGATTCATGCATCACTTTTTATGTAGCAAAGTCATCACAAGAGAATTTCAAATGTTCTGTTCATGAAGAGAATATTTCTTGTGAATGTGGTCTTACAAGATGACAGCTAGTATTTATCATGTATGAGTAAAAGCCTGAGAACTAACACATTGCTAAATATGGTAAATACTAGGTGTCACTACAGGGAGAACATTGACAAGAAATATTCGCCATGTGAAACACGCAAGGTAAAAGTCATATTGTGATGACTTTATCATATTAAATCTTCATATGTGAAAAGGATGGAAAACAAACACCCACAGGGCAGCCCAGTTATCCTCAAAAAAACTGCTTGTGTAAATGTAGAGCAAAGTAACTGTGAATAAATAGGGGGAGCATGAACAGGAGTGGATAAACGACAAACACCCTGCAATTTAGTTGAATTAAACATTGCAAGGTAGGTAGCCAGAAAACCCAGATAAAGGCAAGGCTCAATAATAAACCCCAGGATAACTCAAAAAGAAATAGAGAAGATCAATACATAAATGAACTTGTCAGCAGATATTTCAGAATTCAAGAGAAAACAATGTTTACTCTATTTTGTGGTGAAATAGATTTGACTGACAAAAAATATGCAATTATTTATTATATCCCTGAAGGCTGTTTGATATTTAAACTAAGGGCTTAATGCTATATTAGTTTCATTTCTGCAAGATTAGACCCATGATAGTTTTGAATTTTTTTTGTGTGTTGTTGTTTTTTTGCACAGTTGGATCTAAGTCAAGGAAAACAATCTCCATACAGTATATGTTCAGCTTTAAACACTATAAACAAACTTGCCATAATACAGAATAATACATGCAAGCTGTCACTGAAGCAAGCAGACATCAGAACAAGATGAGTGAGTTAAATTGCTGGAGTCAGAATAATCCAGACAGCCCCACTAATAAAGGTGCCTTGTGGATGTCAGCTGTTACTCACACATTATCAACAAGTAACTCATGTTGAGCACAATTTACCAAAACTTTCTACTGAGTAAGGACAACTGGAATGAAAAGGAAAATATGTAGACTTGTACAAACACCATTCATTGCATGGGAATTTGTGCACGAGAAGTGTCTGGGTCAAAAGAGAGGACATGGCAAGTGTGACCTTATCAATACCATCAAAATGTTACCTTCTGGTTACTAGGCTCCCTAGTTTGGGACTTGCATAAGCAAGTCTAAGATGGGGGACACCTAGATTTCCAGTAGTGCATACATGTGAAAAGAATCTAGGGGTCTTAGTAGACCACAAGCTTATCATGAGTCAACAGTGTGATGCGGCAGCAAAGAAATTCTAGGCTGCATAAACAGAAGTATGGTATTCACATCAATGCTAGTAAGAGTGCCACTCTATTCTATCCCGGTCATACAACGTGTGGAGAAACTGTGTCTCTAGTTCTGGGCACCCCAGTTTAAGAGAAATATTGAAGAGCTGGAATATGTGCAGAGGAGGGTGGCTAAGGTTAATGATGAAGTTGGATATGTTTAGTCTGGAGAAAAGACAGTAAAGGACCCCTGACAGTTAAGTCCAGTCGCAGACGACTCTGGGGTTGCGGTGCTCATCTCACTTTACAGGCCGCAGACAGGTTTTCCGGGTCATGTGGCCAGCATGACTAAGCCGCTTCTGGCACAATGGAACACCGAAACCAGAGCAGCGCACGGAAACACCGTTTACCTTCCCGCTTGGAGCAGTACCTATTTATCTACTTGCACTTTTTTGGCGTGCTTTCGAACTGCTAGGTTTTCAGGAGCTGGGAGCGAGCAACAGGAGCTGCCCCATTGCGGAGATTCGAACTGCCGACCTTCTGATCGGCAAGCCCAAGAGGCTCAGTGGTTTAGATCACAGTGATAGCCATCTTCAAATATTTGAAGGGCTGTCACAGTGCCACATGGAAGATGGAGCAAGCTAGTTATCTGCTGCTCCAGAGTATGGGACCCAAACCAATGGATTCAAATTACAAGGAGATTTTGACTAAACCTGAGGAAGAACTTTCTGGCCGTAATAACTGTTCAACAGTGGAATGAACTAGCTTGGAAGGCAGTAGGCTCTCCTTCATAGCAGGTACTTAAGCAGAGGTTTGATGGCCATCTTCAGGGATCCTTTGGCTGTAATTCCTGCATTACATTGCAGGGGGTTAGATGACCCTTGAGAGGCCTTCTAAATCTACAATTCTGTGATGCTTTGTAACAAAAATGTATTTAGTATATTATAGGGATACAAAATGTCAATGATAAATCAGCTATTTGCTAAGAGACACTTGCAACGTTTTCAGAAAAATGGTCATGGTTACTTTGGTCGAATCCTTCTGAAGTCAGATAAAAACAAAGTTAAAAGAAACAACCATACAAATGGACATCAATTTCAGGAATTCTCATATTTCCCCATTTTAAAACTATATATTCAAAAGAACCTTGCAAAGTGGTCATACCCAGAGGGATGGTATTGAAAGATTAAGATTTTCAAAGATGAAATCAGCCATCTGAAAGCTAACAAAACAAAGCCTTATCAAGGGAAAATCTATTATTTTTGGATATGCCCCTTGTATTGCAACATCAAAGAAAAAATGGATGAGCAAACTGGTAAAACCTTTGAAATGATGATTATATAGATATGATAAAGCAACATGGCTGCTCGCAAATGAATCTTGTCAATGTTGGAATTATTGTGAATTACATGTATATATTTTTGTTATAATCTTCTGTTCTTGCAATTTTCATCAGCATTTAGTTTAACCACTAAATATGAGGAAAACAGAGAAAATCATTCATCACAAAAGGACACATTACCATTTTAAGTTCAGTAATGTGCTTCTCTAACTTACTTCAAACTTCATTCTTTGAAAAGAACAAATGAATGTATTATCATAGGATGCATACAATGGTTTCACAAATTGTATCACTAGGCAGCAGGGATCACAATGTGGGCAGGGTAGGGAGGAGATGCCAGTCTGTTTTAAAAAAGGCTGTGATTCTGAATATGTATAATACTGATAACTTATCATTCAGTTTCAGACCTTTTTAAAGGCACAGTGTTTTGTGGTTTTTCTTTTCATTTTCACTGTTAAAGTAAGTTCAACTTCAAAATAATAATAATAATAATAATAATAATAATAATAATAATAATAATAATATATTTATACCCTGCCCATCTGGCTGGGTTTCCCCAGTCACTCTGGGCGGCTTCCAGCAAAATATTAAAATACAGTAATTCATCAAATATTAAAAGCTTCCCTAAACAGGGCTGCCTTCAGATGTCTTCTAAAAGTCAGATAGTTGTTTATTTCTTTGACATCTGATGGGAGGGCATTCCACGGGCTGGGTGCCACTACCAAGAAGGCCCTCTGCTTGGTTCCCTGTTAACTTCACTTCTCGCAGTGAGGGAACCGCCAGAAGGCCCTCAGCACTAGACCTCAGTGTCCGGGTTGAACGATGGGGGTGGAGATGCTTCTTCAAGTATACTGGGGCCAAGGCTGTTTAGGGCTTTAAAGCTCAGCACCGGAAACATACTGGGAGCCAATGTAGGTCTTTCAGGACCAGTGTTAAACCGGTATGGTCTTGGCAGCCACTCCCAGTCACCAGTCTAGGTGCCACATTCTGGATTAGTTGTAGTTTCCGGGTCACCTTCAAAGGTAGCCCCACGTAGAGTGCATGGCAGTAGTCCAAGCAAGACATGTCCTCTGCCAAGTGTCTTGCCCATATATCCTTGCCTGGCAACAGTGCTCCTCAAATGAGGCATTGCAGAGAACCACATGCCCCAGAAGGTAGCTTAGCTTGTACTGGAAACCAGGCCTTTAAGTGTTGCAGCTCCAGCCTTCTAGAATCAAATTACTAGCTGAAATTATGATAGGCATCTAATGTGATGATGTTTAAGCACCTACTGAAAGCATTGTTGTTTAAGAAGGCTTTCCCTGAGATGTGACCCAATCATTTGTGGAACTGAAATTGTACTTTGGAGACATGGTTTTAGAGTTTATAGTTTTACAGGTGGTTTTATTCAAGGCTAATTTTCTATTTTTATTTTTATTTAAAAGAAGGTGGCAATGGCGCCCACCTAAGCGGTGCCAGAGAACTCCAGAGAGTTCACCTGGCTGGAAAAAACCCTCTGGTTTTATTGTTTATTAAAACTTGAGGGGGGGGGGACTAATTCAGGTTTTACCCGGAGTAGAACCACTGAAATGTATGACCCTAGCTTAGTCATGTTCATTCGTTTCAATGGGCATACTCTGAGTAAAATTTAATTGACTACTACACTTTGTTACTTCATATCTTGCACACCACTTCAATGTCCTGAAGCTGTGAAACATTTTATACATTTTCAAAATAAATATGAAGCCAAGAACCTTTATGGCCCTCACCCCCAGTGTCCTAAAATCAGCAAAATAAGTTAAGAGTTTTCTCCCATTAGAGAAGATATGTGAGGCAAGCACCACAATCTCTTGCTGGTTTCCCCAGTTCTTTAAATCCGTCTACTCAAGAAGCCCATGAAATCCAACTCTTTTTTTATCTTTAAGGAGAGACGGTGAAAGGCAGTTTATTTCAGAGAGAAACCTTTAGTGAGATATTTGAGTCTAATGCTTTTATGATTTTATGCAACTCGTTATATCCTGTCTTTTTCTTCCCCTGAAGGCAACTATAGTCTATGTGGAATTTTGTATATTTTTTATAGTGCATGCTACATTATGCTTTTAAGAATGGAAATGAAAGAGAGCTTTCTAGACTAGGGGGATGAAAATTCAATGAAATAGTTTATATTTACACTGTATGAAGTTGCCATTTTGCAGTTGGTCAACAACCAAATAAATGTTTATGCAGAAAGATACATGCAGCCCTTTGACAATTGCCAATTTAAATGTGCATTATATTATTGAACTATTTTCCCTGTTCCAGCTTCCCACACTCTGGTTGGTTTTAAATTAGAACTGGTCTACTGCCATAGTGTCATACAGGGCTATATGCTGTCTGCTCATGAACAGCAACAGATGTGACAGAACAGAGCACGGCATCATTATTGGCTATCAAAAAACCAAAGGTATTTCCAATAAGCAACAAGAATCCCACATAAAGCAGCCATTCCATTGCCATAGTGGTGTGGGAACCACACAACAAAACCTTAAAAGAAATGGCAGGGCCATCTTAAGCATATCTGGCGCCCTGGCGCCGTGGTGCAAAGATCCCTCTGGCCCCCACCCCACCCCGTTTCCTGACGCAGCAGCGTGGTGCCCCCCTGGCGGCCCGGCGCCCTGGCACATTGCGCCACCCAGCCTTGCCTTAGGGCCGGCCCTGAGAAACGGGTTACTGAGAAAGGAACTATGAAACATTTCATTGACAATGATTTTGATCAAAGCCTTCTGAGGTATACATGTAAGATGAACATACCAGCATGGTTCTTTGACTATTTGGATTTTTTCAGGATCCTAAATCTTACTACAAATGTTATTCATAGTCAATTACTATGGACCAGACACACAGAGGCCATGGAAACACCTTCCTGTGGGTACATGATGCTGAAAGGAGCCTATGGTCTCAAAACCCCTCTAGAACCTCGGAGTCCATGTACATTTAATCCAATTAGAGGTTTTTAGATCCCTTGAGAATACCTTGTCTCCAGTTCTGCTGCACTGTATCCGGCTCTTGAGAGCAGCATGAAGGAAAGCATAATCTTCTAGACAAAAGTGTGCAGGGGGGAAATGCTATATGCTCTCCCCAGAATCAATCAAGCTACACTGATTGTACCAGAGAGGATCTGGACTGAATTTAAAAGGTTCAGGCCTCATGTTTCTCTTCAATGACCTTGCTGTGAACTTGTTTTGATGACAATATAGTAGGCCACAGAATGGTTAAAAGTTCTAGATGGGCACTGCTAAACTCTCTTGCTAGTTAAATGCTTTAAACTTTAAGTAAGCTAGCCTTAAGTGCATTGTTTGCGAGACTGCCATCAAGCTGGTCTTCTGTGCATTTTCTGTGTAATTTCCTTTAGATAAGCCAGGGGTTCCCAACAAAATTTTCTCGAGGACCCCTCATCGAGCCGCTATTGTGACAAGGACCCCCATTAATTCCTAATCCTAAAATTAAAAAGTGAGAGCCAAATTAAGAGTCTTTTTATATTTTATATTTATACATTTTTTACAGTTCTTCCTCTTCATCTGTAGGCCTTTGTCGTTTTAATGATCCACTTTTTAACCAACGGTCCATTTTTAACTACGCGAACTGTAGCTTCCGTGAAAAACAACGCTTTGTTTACAAACGCAAAGAGGCAGCGCGCACCAGGGAGGAGGGAGGGGAATGGTGAAGACAGGGTACCTGCGCAGTAGCGCACAAATGAAGCCGACGCGCGCAAAGCATCTTGGGGAGGTGAGCGTTAGTAGAATGTGTGCACTGCCTCTTTGCAAAACAGTAGTGTTTGTAAAGTGCCACCTAACGGCATACAGCAGAACTACTGCCTCTATCTAATTCTAGTTTTGCGCTAGACTCTGCTCATGCAGGAAGCGGCCAAAACAAAATATCTGTTATCATACGAAATATATTTAATATTTTTTTATTCTAATAGCATCTTGCGGACCCCTCTGGCATAGCTCGCGGACCCCTGGGGGTCCCCGGACCACCTGTTGGGAACCACTGAGATAAGCATAATTCATTTAATTGTCCCTACAATTTCTCTTCCGATAAATAATGGATGTGATGTTGAAAATGCAGCATTTCTTAATCCTTCCTGTTGGCACATTCAGTTGTCTGTATTGATGGTTTTATAAACCAGTCTTCCAACCCAACATTTCTCTCTCTCTCTCTCTCTCTCTCTCTCTCTCTCTCTCTCTCTCTCACACACACACACACACACACACACACACTTATTTACAAGTTAGAGACTCATCTGCACACTAACCTCGAGTTAGCTTTTCATTTTTAAAGAGAGCACTATTGTATTGCTCACCACTCCAACAGACAAACTCTTATTGATCTGACAACCTCATTTAAGACGCAATGTTTGGTTTACAAGAGTAACCCGGGAATTGATAGGCTGAGCATATAAGAATATGGTTGTTAGCATCCATCTGTCTCATGAGACAATGGAGGAGTGCACCTTTCGGGGTGATGTCAAACCATTAGAGAATTACAGCACCTGCTATGGCTGTAGAGACTGATGCGGGAGAGACATGTTTTGTTGCAGCTAGGGCAGATGAAGGCATCCGGTTGTGCTGCTGGAAGTGCACCATGGTGTTTATTCTCTCTGCGCTCCTCCCAATGTTCATTCCTTCTCTGGTCACTGCTGTGGATAGATAACCGGACTGTCTGTCTCCAGGCATTGTGGTTGTCAGCAAGGGATTCCTACCCAGCAGGGTTGGTGTTGCCAAGCCGTCATGTCACGTTTACAAACATCTTTGTAAAGCAGAGTTGGTCTACCAATGGGCCTTGTACCTGAAGCCAGCTCTCCGTAGAGTATGTCCTTGAGGATGCTGCCATCTTCCATTCTGTAGATATGGCCTGGCCGGCACAGACGTCGCTGAGACAGCAATGTGAACATGCTGGGAATGTGGGCTTGGGTCATTAGCATCACATTCTCCCATACCCTTTTGGAGATGCAAGCCATTGCTGTAGCTGCCTTGCTGAGCCACTTGTCCAGCTCAGTGTCAATGGAGAGGCTGCTGGTTATGGTGGAACCCATGTAGACAAAACTGTCTACCACCTCAAGCATGTACGGTAGTCAACAATGCTGATGTGTGGGGTACTGGTGACATCCTGACCCAGGATTTTGGATTTCGTCAGGTTGATGGTAAGGCTGAACTCCCTGCAGGCTTGGGCTAAATGGTAGATGAGTGTGATGTCAAGGCTACGTCATCTGCAAACAAACTCTCTCCAATAAGGACCCATCAGACCTTTGTCTTGGCATATAGACATGCCCCATCGCCCCTTGGATGAAAGCTGAAAGCACAGGAGAATAACAGGGAGAAGAATATGGAAGAAGAGAGTTGGGGCAAGAACACATCCCTGTTTCACACCATTCTTTATACGGAAGGCGTCTGAGGATGAGCCATCATATTGGATGGTGCCACGCATGTTCTTGCGGAAGTGCATGATTATCTTGTGAAGTTTAGGTAGGCATCCTATCTTGTTGAACAGTCTGAAGAGTTCTTTTGGGCTGACCAGTTCAAAGGTCTTCATCAGATCTATGAAGGCAATGTACAAGGAGTGTCTCTGCTCTTGGCATTTCTCCTGCAGCTGAAGCACTGAGAAAATCATTTCAGCTCTTGACCACTGTGCTCTAAAGCCGCACTGTGACTCAGGATAGACCCTGTCAGCAAGTGACTGTATTCTGTTGAGAACTACATGGGGAAAGGCTTTCCCCACAGAACTCAGCAGGGAGATTCCACAGTAGGTGTTGCAGTCATGGCACTTACCTTTGTTCTGGTAGAAGGCGACAATGCTGGAATCATGCGTGTCTTGTGTTATGGATCCTTGTTTCCAACACTACAAGAGGAGGCCATGGAGGTGCGTCATGAAGGAGGAATTGAAGCTGGCTCTTAGCACTTTTGTTGAGATTCCATCCTGTCCTGGGGCTTTACCATGTGTATAAAGGGAAACCTAAGCAGCACTTTGTCCTACTTATTTCTGTCATTTAAAACTATTAGTGACCTAAGTGTGTTGTGGTCTGTTTGCCTTTTTTTTTGGTCCAGTACAACTGTTATAGTTTGGGGTGAAGATTGAAGTAGTTTTTAAAAATAAAACTGTATATGTGACTGATAATGTATGCTTAATATAATACAAACAAAATCTCACAAATTTTCAACAGAGCTCAGGCAATATGTCTGTCACTTTTGCCCTGGTGCCATGTTTAAAAATGTTGTTGTTTAGTCATTTAGTTGTGTCCGACTCTTCGTGACCCCATGGACCATAGCACGCCAGGCACTCCTGTCTTCCACTGCCTCCCGCAGTTTGGTCAAACTCATGTTCGTAGCTTCGAGAACACTGTCCAACCATCTCGTCCTCTGCCGTCCCCTTCTCCTAGTGCCCTCAACCTTTCCCAACATCAGGGTCTTTTCCAAGGATTCTTCTCTTCTCATAAGGGGGCCAAAGTATTGGAGCCTCAGCTTCACAATCTGTCCTTCCAGTGAGCACTCAGGGCTGACTTCCTTAAGAATGGATAGGTTTGATCTTCTTGCAGTCCATGGGACTCTTAAGAGTCTCCTCCAGCACCATAATTCAAAAGCATCAATTCTTCGGCGATCAGCCTTCTTGATGGTCCACCTCTCACTTCCATACATCACTACTGGGGAAACCATAGCTTTAACTATACGGACCTTTGTAGGCAACGTGATGTCTCTGCTTTTTTTATGTGTAAAATAAAGTAGGCTAAAAGGCAATGGACATTCACAGACAACAGAAATAAATTTAGCGAAATAACTTAATTTTTGCCTACACTCACAGCTGCTCTCCAAAATATTTCAGATGGGGTCTCTCCGATCCCTACCTAGATATGCTGGGGTATGACTTGGGACCTTCTCAAGTGCACTTGCGGGAAAATATGGTCTCTGACACAGCAATTGTCAGTGTCTAGACTCTACCTGGAAGTGATGATATTCCAGCTGAACTATTTAAAATTTTAAAAGATGATGCTGTTAAGGTGCTACACCCAATATGCCAGCAAGTTTGGAAAACTCAGCAATGGCCAGAGGATTGGAGAAGATCAGTCTACATCCCAATCCCAAAGAAGGGCAGTGCCAAAGAATGCTCCAACTACCGCACAATTGCGCTCATTTCACACGCTAGCAAGGTTATGCTTAAAATTCTACAAGGCAGGCTTAAGCAGTATGTGGACCGAGAACTCCCAGAAGTGCAAGCTGGATTTCGAAAAGGCAGAGGAACCAGAGACCAAATAGCAAACATGCGCTGGATTATGGAGAAAGCTAGAGAGTTCCAGAAAAACGTCTACTTCTGCTTCATTGACTATGCAAAAGCCTTTGACTGTGTCGACCACAGCAAACTATGGCAAGTTCTTAAAGAAATGGGAGTGCCTGATCACCTCATCTGTCTCCTGAGAAATCTCTATGTGGGACAAGAAGCTACAGTCAGAACTGGTAATGGAACAACTGAGTGGTTCAAAATTGGGAAAGGAGTACGACAAGGTTGTATATTGTCTCCCTGCTTATTTAACTTATATGCAGAATTCATCATGCGAAAGGCTGGACTAGATGAATCCCAAGCCGGAATTAAGATTGCCGGAAGAAATATCAACAACCTCAGATATGCAGATGACACAACCTTGATGGCAGAAAGCGAGGAGGAATTAAAGAACCTTTTAATGAGGGTGAAAGAGGAGAGCGCAAAATATGGTCTGAAGCTCAACATCAAAAAAACCAAGATCATGGCCACTGGTCCCATCACCTCCTGGCAAATAGAAGGGGAAGAAATGGAGGCAGTGAGAGATTTCACCTTCTTGGGCTCCTTGATCACTGCAGATGGTAACAGCAGTCACGAAATTAAAAGACGCCTGCTTCTTGGGAGAAAAGCAATGACAAACCTAGACAGCATCTTAAAGAGCAGAGACATCACCTTGCCGACAAAGGTCCGTATAGTTAAAGCTATGGTTTTCCCAGTAGTGATGTATGGAAGTGAGAGCTGGACCATAAAGAAGGCTGATCGCCGAAGAATTGATGCTTTTGAATTATGGTGCTGGAGGAGACTCTTGAGAGTCCCGTGGACTGCAAGAAGATCAAACCTATCCATTCTTAAGGAAATCAGCCCTGAGTGCTCCCTGGAAGGACAGATCGTGAAGCTGAGGCTCCAATACTTTGGCCACCTCATGAGAAGAGAAGAATCCTTGGAAAAGACCCTGATGTTGGGAAAGATTGAGGGCACTAGGAGAAGGGGACGACAGAGGACGAGATGGTTGGACAGTGTTCTCGAAGCTACGAACATGAGTTTGACCAAACTGCGGGAGGCAGTGCAAGACAGGAGTGCCTGGCGTGCTATGGTCCATGGGGTCACGAAGAGTCGGACACGACTAAACGACTAAACAACAACAACAACAAGACTCTACCTGTCTTGGTAGAGGTGGGTGTGCTCCCTCTCTTGATAAGCTGAAGAATGCCATCAACTCTCAGGCATGTGACACCACCCTAATCTCTCTCATTCTCTCTCTCTCTCACACACAATAAAACTGCCCCAGTAGTAGGTCCTGATTACTTAGGTAGAAGGCCTAATACTGCAAAATACTGAATACTTGCCACATACACCTTCAAATGTTAATACTGAAAAGGCTCAGCACTACAGCACGATCAGGCCCACAATAATAAGAGAATCAGCCCTTGGGGGGAAATAGGTGCATGAGAAATTCTCTGCTCTGATTGTGAAAACAAAACAGGGTTACCTCACTGAGAACAGCAAGAATATTAATGGAACTAGAAGGGGCTGGTTTCTTGAGGCTAGAAGCAAGTCTGAGGGGAAAGACACACAATTTGGCCTGAAAAAGCAAAATCCATTAACCATGAAATAGGGAAACAACAAGAAAAAAGAAACCCACACTTTTCACATAAGCTACTATTCAAAAAAATCCATTCAATCAAAGGTGTGGCGGAGAACACCACAAAGTAAACAGATTGCATGACTGTGGGGGGGGGGATTTCCCCTCCCTTTCCCGGCCCTTAAACCTTGCAATTGGAAGCGATCAAAATTCTACACAATTGGATGAAGAACTTTATGATGGGGGCAAAGATGCCTTGTGCACATACTCAGAAGCTTCTGCTTGCCTAAGGAAATCTAAGATGAATGGGAGAAAAAAATCACTTCACCTGGAGAGGAAGGATTCTGGCCCATTTCTTGCCCGCCCCAGTGGCTTGCGTGTCAAAATGTAAGGAGAATTTTAAAAAGAAACTTTACAAAGGCAAATTAAAGCTCTAAAGATTATAAATAAGAAGGGGAAATGGAAGTACTGAATCAATTAGAGTACTATTCATATCTCAGGACTCCCTTCTGAAAAAGATCAAGGCCTCAGCGAGAGATCAAAGTGATTAGCTGACTAACCAGCAGCCAACAGAGAAGCAGATAAGAAGTGGCAGGTTACACACATATCCAAACTGGCAAAACAGAAGCTTTCCATGGCTCAAAAGGGGGGAAAGCTGCACAATCCAAGTTCCAGTACAGTGGTACCTTCGGGTTAAGAACTTAATTCGTTCTGGAGGTCCGTTTTTAACCTGAAACTGTTCTTAACCTGAAATACCACTTTAGCTAATGGGGCTTCCTGCTGCCACTGCGCCGCCAAAGCACAATTTCTGTTCTCATCCTGAAGGAAAGTTCTTAACCTGAGGCACTATTTCTGGGTTAGTGGAGTCTGTAACCTGAAGCGTCTGTAACCTGAAGCTTCTGTAACCCGAGGTACTACTGTATATACATACACTGACAAGTATTATGAGCAAGGCTTTAAAACGTATGGACCATAATCAGCAGAGCACAAATCCACATAAGCAATTGTGAATGGTTTCAGCCAAAATTGAAAAATGTGGTATGCTTCCTGTTTAACTCAAGGGCTATTAATCAGGCAACTTACCATATAGGAAATGCTTAGATGTTTACGACTGTGGAAATAACCTGCAGCACATTTTATCATTCAAACTACACTTCCCATAGGAAAACCTTCAAATACCTGGGATATATTTCCTTATATGGGAGGGGGGAGTTCTTCACGATATGCTTAACAGATTTATATTCAGTTTTAATTCATTTTCATGCAATGTATTTTCTACTATAATCAATGAGATTATAATATTGGGCCAAAAGCCCAATTACTCCAGCACCTCATTTTCCGTACAGACCAATCAGATGGCTTCAGGAAGCCCACAATTAGGACATGATTGCACTTGTTTTCTCCAGCAACAGATAATCAGAGGCACAATTCCTTCAATACTGTTGGCATCCATCTGTCTTGACTTGCAGGGGTCAGCAAACTTTTTCAGCAGGGGGCCGGTCCACTGTCCCTCAGACCTTGTAGGGGGGGCTGGACTATATTGGGGGGGGGGAAGAGAATGAACGAATTCCTATGCCCCACAAATAACCCAGAGATGCATTTTAAATAAAAGCACACATTCTACTCATGTAAAAACACACTCATTCCCGGACTGTCCGTGGGCCGGATTTAGAAGGTGATTGGGCCGGATCCGGCCCCTGGGTCTTAGTTTGCCTACCCACAGGGGTGTAGCAAGGGGGCGATAGGGGCGGTCTGCCCCGGGTTCCACTCTGAGGGGTGACACTCGGCGCCCCCTCCCCACGACTCCCAAGCCAAGCCTCCAGCCTCCTGGGGAAAAGCCTGCTCGGCGCAGCACACCACGCCGAGCGGGCTTTTTACTGGGAGGCTGGAGGCTCGGCTTGGGAGTCACGGGGGCATGCCGAATGTCACCCCCCTCCAGGGTGGCACCCGCGCGCCGAGCAAGGCTTTCTACCGGGAGTCTGGAGGCTCAAGGCTCGGCTTGTGTGCCACGTAGAGGGGGATTGCGCCCCCCTGCAACTCCAAAGCCGAGCCTCCAGCTCCGGCCTATAGGTAGAAAGCCTCGTTCGGCGCAGCGGGATTTCTACGGAGAGGCTGGAGGCTCAGCTTCATAGTCGGGGGGGGGCGATACCCCTCTACGTAGTGTAGCTTGCGCAGCTTCATTACGTAGTGACGCATGCGCACGGCAATTTGCCGCCCCGGGTGACGCAGTGGCTTCCTACGCTGCTGCCTTCCCATGGTCTTGAGAGACAATGGAGAGCACCTCTGGGGGTGAAGTCAAACTGCTGCATTAGCAGCCGTTTCCTGTGAGATTGGAGGCAAGTCAATGGTTATGCAGTCCTAGTCTAGGAACATGGACAACACTGTTATAACCTTCCAAAAAGTCTGAAAGGGGGAAGAGAACCAATCCAATGGCTGCTGATGCTGCAAAGGTTTTTAAGGTTCAATCCACGGAACAGCTTTGCTGTAAGTTTCTTCATTGCCTACAATGAATGGGGAAGGTGGAAATCGTCTGCAAACGGAAGTGTGAAGACAGAGCCAACATTGCATATACATTGCAAGTTTGCAGGTGGGCCTGGCACCTTTCCAGGAGAAACAGGCTGACAAATGTCAAACATAGATTAATTTAGACAGCATCTCAAAGACTATGCCGCAGAAGACTTCATTAAGAAAAAAGAATCAAGATCATTTTGTGATTTCATGATGGCAAGGAATACAATAAACTACGGTTTAAAAAGTAGTCAGGTTCATATTTGCAGAATTTTCAAATGTTATGGTTGCATGCCTTACTTTTTATGCAAGTGGCTAATACAAAGGACTGCACCTACCCCAAAACATCACTCCAGCTCCCAACACAATACAGGATGCTGCTTTCCTTTGAGGAACAACATATCATGCCCACCTTAACAGACTTTCCCATTCCTAAACTGATGGGGAAAGACTGAAGCTATTCCCCCGCTTACTTTCACATTCTTCACTGTTTGGCAGGGCCTCTAACAGCTTCATTAGTCACTTTCTTAACACTTCCTTATAATCTAGGAAAACACTGCGTCTCAGGAGGCACACCCAGGCTGCAGACTATTAGACTGAACTTCGAAAGAGGCAGTGAACAATCTGCAGCCATGCCTTGAGTCTTTCGAGATTAATGCCAGGATGCAACTTAAAAGAAAAATACATGCAGGAGAGGTTATATTGTTTGATTATATCCTCTACAATTTAGCAGAGTAACATTTCCCTTTTTAAACTTTCACAGCAGATGTGTTTGCTCAGGCTCGCTAAAGTCTCTAAAATGTGTTTCCTTGGTAATTTCCCATTTAGTCCCTCATAAAAAAATAGACACGACACAGTCTTCTATAATAGTATAAAAAGAGTTTACTCACTCACATTCTGTTCACAAATGGATCCCAGAAGGCAGACTTAAGTTACAAAAGTAATATACACCTGGAAACTATCCTAAGGAGACAGCTCCTTTGTCCTCTCTTGGCTTAGGCTAAGCAAATGTTGCTTCTTTGACGAATGTAGTCAGAGAGAGAGAGAGAGAGATGGCTGACCAGTCCTGCTCTTTTGTTACCTGGGCAGGTGAGGTCACGCCCACCTCTAGTCACATACAGAGGAAGTCTGTCCCAGCCTAGGAGAAACAGGAAGTTCCAACTGGCTGGTCCAGACATCCCCTTTTATGTCCACTCTAGGGATGTTGTACTTGACCTCTTGTGTTTTACATCCCACAATACAACTATTTGGTGTCCACAACCAGGTAGGTGGAGGGTTCAAGTCCTAACCAACATAAATGGTCAAACAAGAAGAGTAAATAAGTGAAAAGATTGATAGAAAGAATAGTCAGATAATTAAGGGAACACAAAATCTAACTGATTAAATCAGATGGTACCAAATAGTATGGGGAAACAGCCTTTCTAGAAAAGTTACTGTAACCAATAAGCTGAAACTGACATGGGGACAAATAGAAGACGACGGCTTCACCCCTGTATAACTCCCCTTCACAGCCCAACAAGACAATGACCAACAGCATACAAATCAATATGGCTAACCTGATCCAAAACACCCACCCACCCCACTCACACATTAAACAAAGATCCCCACAGCCAATCACAAATGAACAATCATACCCTAGCCAGGCATCCCCAAACTGCGGCCCTCCAGATGTTTTGGCCTACAACTCCCATGATCCCTAGCTAACAGGACCAGCGGTCAGGGATGATGGGAATTGTAGTCCAAAACATCTGGAGGGCCGAAGTTTGGGGATGCCTGCCCTAGGCCAACTCCAACATCTCTCACCACCAAAGGAACACAAGCGAACAGCAGAGAACCCGCACAAGCGATGCTGACAAAAAAAAAACCCACATATATTAAGTAAAATAGAAACATTGTCACCTGACCCCACCCATCTATTCCCCCATCTACCTCTTTTCCCCTTTTCTTCCCAATGCTTCAACAAATGAAACTGATTTGTAATAATGTTACGAGAGACATTGCACGTATTTTTGTAAATGAAGAAAATCTTTAATAAAAATTTTTTTAAAAGAAGGTAACATTTCATGTGCGCTATGTGTTCCCTCGGCCCTAGCTCCTGCCAACCTAGCAGTTCGAAAGCATGCCAAAAAAAAAAGTGCAAGTAGATGAATAGGTACTGCTCCAGTGGGGAGGTAAATGGCATTTCCGTGCGCTGCTCTGATTTCAGTGTTTTGTTGTACCAGAAGTGGCTTAGTCATGCTGGCCACATGACCAGGAAAACTGTCTGCGGACAAACACCAGCTCCCTCGGCCTGTAAAGTGAGATGAGTTCCGCAACCCCAGAGTTGTCTGCAACTGGACTTAACTGTCAGGGGTCCTTTCCCTTTACCTTTATGTGTTCCCTCAGTCTGCTTAATGGCTGCATGTTGTTGTTTAGTCGTTTAGTCGTGTCCGACTCTTCGTGACCCCATGGACCATAGCACGCCAGGCACTCCGGTCTTGCACTGCCTCCCGCAGTTTGGTCAAACTCATGTTCGTAGCTTCGAGAACACTGTCCAGCCATCTTGTCCTCTGTCGTCCCCTTCTCCTAGTGCCCTCAATCTTTCCCAACATCAGGGTCTTTTCCAAGGATTCTTCTCTTCTCATGAGGTGGCCAAAGTATTGGAGCCTCAGCTTCATGATCTGTCCTTCCAGGGAGCACTCAGGGCTGATTTCCTTAAGAATGGATAGGTTTGGGGTTCCGGTTTCCGCCTGCAGGAATGGCGGACCTGTTTTCCATCTCTCTGACCTTCGTAAGGAATTTGGCGGTTGCTAGGGGAGTAAATGGCAACCCCCTACCCTCTCCGGGGGTTACGGAGAGGGGCCGCTGGCCCGCGATGCCCCCAGACCCACTCCGACTGTTTTTGGAGTGGGGGGAGCTTGGGCTGAGCACTTACGAGGGCCAGGACTCCCGGACGCTAATCTGCATGGCGGGGATTTCCATGGTTAAAGAAGATAATTAGGCTTAAATCTATGGACATACTTCAGAAGGAGGGGAAGAAGCGCTGTTTACTGCTGAGAAATTTATGCTGCTGAGGGAGAGGAGTCAAAAGACTGTACTGCATCTGGAAGAAGGATTGATGGGGACGGAGCGATAAGGGAAGAGAGTTTTTATTTTTTTTTCTTCATATTGTTGCCTCGTACCTTCCCGGACGCGATGTCCTGGCTTGTTTGGAGTGAAAGAGAAGCAAAAGACTGTGTGAGTTGAACTTTATAATTGTTGTTACTGAGCATATTTTTTAAAGATGTGGAGTTGCCGATGAGAAAAGCCCCCCCTAGTCGGATGGAAGAAGTTCTGGACGCGTTCGGAGGATTTATGAGCTGTGACGCACTTTAAATTGGAGCAGCGACCTGAAGCTAAGTTCAACTATAGGGCAAGGAGATCCATTAATTTACCAAGAGTTAATGGTTTGATGTTTGGGTCTCCTACCTGAAAAAGCTGTAAATTCTATAATGATCGTAAATCTTCATGGCTATGAGAGAAAACGAAAGTGATTTGAGTTTTTTAAGATGGCGCCACTTCGAGCTGCTTCGACGCAACAGGGAGCTCCATTAAGAAGATTTATGGGGAGGCTGGACTGATTAACTCACACAGGAGAAAGAACATCTGTGAAACTTTGTTTGATATTTATCTCAGCAGCGGGGAAACAATCGGATGAAAGTGGAATACATCTATGTGACTGTAAGGGGAAGATTTGGATTATTATGAACTTGGAGGACGATTTGAACTTTAGAAAAAAGACGGCAGTGGACAGTTGCGAGGAATTCCCAATTTCTTGAAGCATGGGAACCCAGATAAAAAATTCTTTAGATGATTTGGCATAACATTCGGTTTGATTGATATATATATGTGTATAATTTGAAATATTGAATGTGATATAATTGGTTTTAATTGGAAAATTAATAAAAATATTTAATAAAAAAAAAAAAGAATGGATAGGTTTGATCTTCTAGCAGTCCATGGCAGTCCATGGGACTCTCAAGAGTCTCCTCCAGCACCATAATTCAAAAGCATTTAGAGTTTCACGCTGTATACAGTGGTACCTCGGGTTACAAACGCTTCTACCTAATTCCCCAAAATACCTAAGCAGCAGCAACTCTTTGGAAAGCTGCATTTCCAAAAGGGCCACCAAGCTCTGTAGAGAGAAAGACTTCTCTCTCTCCCTTTTCTTGCAATGGATGCGATATTGCTTCTTCCATTACTGGTACAGTCAGATATGCACACACTGCAGTCCTGTAATTAGGCAGGTGTTTGAGAAACAGAATACATTGATTATTTAATAACAATTAAATGAAATGAAATAACTGTCTTAAATCAGTAAATCCTTATTCTACATTCAATATGTGAACAAGTTCTTCTCGGTCACAATATTTCAACTACCAGTGCATTGCCAGCTGTAAGCTTCAAGCCACATTCTCCAAATACACAAGTGGATTCCTATGAGCTATGTTGGTGTATCTTTATTATCATCATTCTAACTTGCCCAGCCATAACCTCAATACCCTTAGGAGCATATATGGATTGCCATAATTAAAAATGTGGCAGGTATTAATGAGAAATCCTAATGTCTTCTGTATTTCAAGAATTTGGACCTTTATTTCTAGAGAGAAACACATTTCTCTGTGAAAAAGAAATGGAATAAGGGTTCCTTTTTCTGTAAAACACACACACACACACACACACACACACACACACACACACATATATATATATATATATATATATATATATATATATACAGTGGTGCCTCGCTTAACGAATGTCCTGCTTAACGAAATTTCCGCTTAACGAAAGGATTTTTCGAGCGGAGGTTGCCTCGCTAGACGAATTTGTTTTATGAAAAATTCGGCTAGCAAATCGCGGTTTCCCATAGGAATGCATTGAAATTCAATTAATGCGTTCCTATCGGCAAAAAAAAAAAATTCAATGCATTCCTATGGGATTCACTAGACAAATTTTTCGTTATAAGAAAAGACCCGTGGAACGAATTAAATTCGTCTAGCGAGGCACCACTGGAGAGAGAGAGAGAGAGTTAAAAAATTAGGCAGCAAAAAGGAACAGTAATTAATACAATAAGGAAAAAGGGAAAGTGGCTGATTACAGTCATGGGGTAACCTTGTCGGACAATTAGTGTAAAACATCCTAAGGACAAGCTAACTAACTGTTGAGAGAACTGGGATGTACAAATTACATAGTCCAATCAGAGTCAGCCAATAAATAAATAAATAAATGTGTGTGTGTGTGTGTGTGTGTGCGTGCGTGCGTGCGTGCGTGCGTGCGTGTGTGTTAGGGGTATTGTAAGTTGAGTGGTTAGTGGGCATAACAACCAATCATTATGCACATTCACCATGATTCATGGGGGATATACACATAATGTGTCCATGAAGAGGGGTGCATGTTCCCCAGTCATTATGCACAATCTCCAACAAGCTTTAGGAAACGTTCAATCTGCCCCCACCAGGCTGCTTCTGGATCTCTGCCTAACCTTACATGGCCTATTACACATTCTCCCACTGATCAGCTGAGCAGCTGAAAGATGAGCTGGGGCTCCAGATAAATATTAATGCTTTTTATACAGTCTAGCCTCCTTTTCACCACTCTCAACCTTTCCCAGGCAGCTGAGCAGCACAAGGGGGATAGGAAGGGTTTTTAAACCTTCCCACCCTGTCCCACAATCCTGATTGAAATTGCTTCTCTTGCTGCTTTTATGATTAGAGAAAAGAGTGGCAGAAATATCTGGTCCCACCCTCTGCCATTTCTGGTCCTGTCCACTGCTGGCAGATTACCTCCAAGATCATTCAGTTCTCAGTGGGAAAAAGGCTTGCCCACTCTTTCTCTCATTGCTGCAGTCTTTTTGAGGCTCGAGGGCTGGATGTTGGCTATAGGCATAGTCTAAACCTTGGAAGAGGAACATCAGAGCATTAGGACTGCATGTACAACGCGGCTGCTCAGTGCAAAAGGCAAGGGAGCAGGCAAATTGTTCTCCAAGGCTTGTTGAAGATCATGCGTAATGACCAGAGAATGTACAAAATTAAGTCAACACACGCACATTCACCTGGGCCTGTTGGATATTGACCAGGAAATGTGCACAGTTTCCTCTTTTTGGGTGGATTATGTGGACATTCTCCCCGTGGCCTGATGAATGTGCACAATGGTTGGTTATTATGCACATTAAATGCTGGGCTTACATTACGTACTCATAATAAATATCTACATACAGTACATGCGCACATACAGTGCATCTGATTAGAATGTGATCTTTCATCATAGAAGATAAATGGAAACTAAGAAGTCATAATATAATTTTAAAAACTGGGATTCCTTGCTTGTTGCACTTGCCGATTAAGCTGGTACATAATCAGAGCTTCCCAAATATCAATCTACCGTCATTTAGAAAGTTGCTTGGGAGACTTCCAATTATATACCCAACTTCAATGCTGTATATAATTGGTTAATAATGTATTTAGGCAGGAATCCAGGGAAATTAAGTTCAAATTCATGAATTAGCACAGCTATTGGAGGTATGTATCTACGGTCTAATAAGAACAAGTTCCTGGCAGTGCAAAAACCATATTTCAGAACACTGGCAATGTTGGACATTCCTACCCAATGGAAGTATGATCCAAACTACGGTATCTACATACAATACCAGATATAGTTTGGATGTATTAGGTGAAGGATGAATATATCTTTTGCTGAAAACTTTCTCCTTCCATTACATTTGTTTACATTCCATTACATTAGTGAGGTTGGGAAAGAGGTTTAGATACAATGCACTAAAATAAATCAAGACACACAGAGTTTCATTTGGTGTGTGTGTGTGTGTGTGTGTGTGTGTGTGTGTGTGTGTGTGTAGAAGTATTTTGTTTCTTTTGGGGCTCCTGGTCTCTTTCCATTTCTATCTCCATTGTTGCCTGTTAACTGCCAAACACTGATATGCAGAAAACGTTAAAACAAAAACCAGACTCCAAAATCTCCTATATGTAGTAGGGGTCTGGGCACACGTTGCTGAAGCAAGAATCTGCCCTGCTGAACAGATGGCATTGCATGATTGAACAGCTACAGTTCAACTCAGTTCAGTTTGTTAATTGCCTTTGGAAATACCAATAACAAATATTGTGAGTACAAAAACAGCAAATTCATCCTGATACAACCGGGAGGCAGAGAGACTGAGACACAGAGAGGGAAACATTCAAAAATAAATAAAACATTCAAACCATAAAAGCTTTCCATAGTTTAGTTGGGTGCTCTCTTCTTTTTACAAAATTACCGGCTGCCAGTGCATGTGAGGCTACAGCCTTAATAATGCCTGGCAATTTGAAACTAAGCAAGAATGCTAATTTAGGAAGAACAGCATATACAGCAAAGGATCTAAAATTGTCTTCAAGTGTTTTATTTAAGCGAAACGTACAATAATGTTAAAATCAACCTAAGATGAAATAGCTCTTCTACATGAACTGCACAGACACACAAATAACTCAATTTGCAGAGCACTTGTTGACACTGCCTGATATATTAAGAAACAAAAAGGCAGTTGGCCACTTTGACCACTTCTTGAGTTTAGGGAAAGGGATGACCAGAATAGTCCTTGCATCTGCCAAATTATTATTGGTGCTGTCTTGTCAGTGGAGGCAAACATCTATTTGGTGGTGACACAACGTGCTGGGCCTGATTTATTTCCGTGCAGAGCACCTTTCTTGTGCATACAAATTAGTTCCCAAAGCTTGGTCTTTGCAACTCCTGCATCCTCCCACATCTCTGCGCACACTTCAGTCCCTCTGGATCACAGTAAATGTCTTGCAGGTGACAAACATCTTGCAAACATCTGATATTATTCATTATGTAACATGGAATTCTTCCTGAAAGGTTAAGGCATCTCTATGACATTATCCCTGTTCAGAATCTCACTGTTGATCTACCTCTAGCCCAATGGAACTGTCAAACCAGCAGCTATGTGGCATTTCTTCTTTTCAAAATTTATTTACTTTTGGTTTAAAAACCTGGCTGATAGCGCATACTGATAAGGTAGCAATGAAATGTAATGAGCATCAAGTATAGCAAAAGACAGGATTTTTTTATGCACACAAAATCAATTCCTTTTAAAATGTTTTCTTTCCGTTAACAATGTTTGTACAGAGAAGACACTATTGAATCCTCAAAAGTGTGCAGTGCTTTTCAAATGCACAGAGCAGTCATCTATGCACTGTCATTTATTTATTTGTTTATTTATTACTATTAATGTTGGGCAGTGCAAAGAAATCATGTTTCTCAGATTGCCAGGCTGGCCTTTCTACACAGAATGATAATGAATAATAATCATCAATTAATCTTCATTAGTAAATAAGATTAATAATAATATTCATGAATTTATAAAGAAATAAAATCCTAGTAGTAGTTGTAGAACCAGCAATTCAGAAGCAATTGTTTTACATGTCCAACCCCAAAACATTTAGTTGGGTATGATATGGCAAAAATCAGTACTTTCATAAAGACTGCAATATCTTGCATCCTTACTTTGAAGTAAACTCTGCTGAACTCAGTGTGACTGACCTTTGAGTACTGCTGCACCCAGCTAGAATGCACACCAATACTTTAAAGTCCAATTCTACCCTACTACAGCTATCATCAAGACTGTATGGCCACATTATGGGTGATATTCCTCCTGGATAGCATAAGGGTTCTGTTTAGACATAAACCCTCTGACCAGGTGTTTGTGGCAGCAGTTCCATTGCTGGAGAGGAACTCTTACTCTTGGGAGTTTTTCTTCTGGACTAGACTAATTATGGTCTTAAACTGGGGACTGGTTGAATATTGTGTGTATGTGTGATCACTTTGTTATGTTCGCTTATTGGTGTTACCTTATTCCGTAGTATTTTACAAGCTAAAAAAACTGAAGCCAAAACATTTCCCAAGACATTGATTTTTAGCACATTCATTTCATTATTATAGCTGACAGCATGATATTTTCTTCCAAAGGAGGGAGAAAAAAAATCCCCCTTTCTCTCCACTCGCTTCCCTAATCAACCAAAAAGGTTTCTGTTTAACCTGCTGGCAAAGTAGCAATTTTCATTTATTAAAACATTCTTTTTGGTACTTATCAATGGACATGGAAGGCTGAAGAACCACTTCCCTGCCATCTTCATTATGCCCCAGCTTCAAACTTTCCTTGCAGTACTCAGCAGTGAGTGTGTCAGGACCAGAGACCCATCTAACTTGCAATTAACACTAAGGGTCCTACATGGAAAGTTTAGGAAGGTGACAGGGATAGTAGATATATTTAGAATAATACATCTTACAAGTTTGCCTCCAAACAGCAAGTTATATGTACATTTCAATTTTGGACATAAATCTCACCATAAACTGTTGGATTTCTAGTCTGCAGCCCAAACATACCTTCTTGATGTTTAATTTGTGGTGCATGTTGAGGCAGCTTTTAATTTTAGTGGCAGTTTAAAAGGTGCTGCCTTCCTACTGTGCTGCTGCTTAAGCAAGGCTTAATGTCTCCTAAAGCAGAACAACTAAGCTGGGAGAAAACCATTGCCCTATGTCTCCTGCCTTTCTTCCATGGCAGAGTAATAAGGACATAATTGCTAGAACCCAGGGTCATCTTTACCCAGGGGTGTGGGGCACCCGGGTGCCGAATTTTTTTGGGGGGGGGGGCGCCAGGCGCCTGCTGCTGAACCCACCTAAGCTCTTAACTATCTACCTGTTAGGAAATAATAAATAATTTTGATCAAGCTAGAAAAACAAAATACATATATACCTAGGTATTACCGAAATGTATACCTACAGTTTCACTAAAGGACTTTCGACTTTGTGCACTCATTTACCATGCCAGCGGTGGCACTTGTGATTCACAACGGCGCCATGCATGCGAAATTAACTCTTATATCAAAATATTACGTTACGTACTGTATTGTATTGAGCTGCTATGCGGCAGTGGGGTCAGCGGCACCTTTGACACAACTGATGTTTCTCCTAAGTAGGTGACTAAACAATACTCTAAAGTTTAAGTGTGGCCGTGTTGTATACTTAAGTATAAGGATATTGTAAATAAATGAGCAAATAAAAAAGTTTGTTTCTTTTTCCTCCCGGCTTTCGTAAACAAGAGATAAGGCATAAGCTTGGTGTCTGACATAAGCATAATAAAAGTTAATTTGGGGGCTAAACTAAATTTGGGGGCACTGGGCGGATCTTTGCACCCCAGCGGCACATATGCTAAAGACAGCCCTGCTAGAACCCATGCTTGCCTCATTATGTCATTATTACTCTGCCATGGAAGAAAGGCAGGAGATATAGGATGATGCCTTATACCAAGTGAAACCATAGGAAGGGGTCAGCAAACTTTTTCAGCAGGAGGCCGGTCCACTGTCCCTCTGACCTTGTGGGGGCCAGGACTATATTTGGGGGGGATGAATGAATTCCCATGCCCCACAAATAACCCAGAAATGCATTTTAAATAAAAGCACACATTCTACTCATGTAAATGTTCAGGTTTCTCTTAATTGGTTCTCTGGGAAACAATCAGACTCTTGCTTCTCAAACTAATAACTCTGGGAGTCAATTAAGACTGGGCAGAAAGCCAAGTTCTGCCAGAGACATAGCAACTACTCTCTTATTGGTTGAAGGTCAGCAGTGAACTCTGTTATTAAGGAATGCTAACACATTTGTTCTGTGTGGTGGTGTAGGTGAGAGTTAGAAGGAGACGTGCTGTATCAGATGGTTGTGTGAGGGAGAGAGAGTAAGGATTTATTTTGCTTTGCTTTGTATATAGAAACTCTGTTTTTCTTTTATTTAATAAATCCTGTACTGTATATAGTTATTCTGCGTCCAGACGTCTAGTCATTGAAACCTTTGGAAGTTTCCGTGTTGTGCAGCGATACTCTGCTACGTTTGGGCTAAAGCCGCTAGAGCTACGCCTGACACTTTATCAAAATTCTAAGAGTAAAAACCTGCTGATTCCCGGACCATCCGCAAGCCAGATTTAGAAGGCGATTGGGCCGAATCCGGGCCCCGGGCCTTAGTTTGCCTACCCATGCCATAGGGTCTATCTAACTCAGCAACGTCCAAACTAATTGGCAGTGGCTCTCCAGGCTTTCAGAAAGGCCTGCGTGGAGGTCCCAGGGGTTGACCTTGGGATCAGCTACAGCCCTACCTGAATGCTGATTTACAATGATGTTCCTGTGCATTGACTGCAATGCTAGATACAGATACTATACTACATCAGTTTGGGAGAACTTGAAAGCTTGCTTGCCATTTAGTGATTGGAACATAGGAAAGAAACATAAGACACTGAGTAAGGGTTCATCTTCCTCAGTATTGTTTAAACTGACTGGCAGCAGCTCTCCAGGGTTTTAAGCAGAGTCTCTCCCAGCCCTACCTGGCAATGTCTGGGGTTGAACTTGGGACCTTTGGTATACAAAGCAGATGCTGTAGCACTGAGCTACAGCCCTACCCCACACTTTGTCTAATAAAGGCATTTCCGAGTTGTTGGATTTTGACATTTTCCTAATGAACCAATATAGCTTTCTCTGCTTTCTTTTTTTTTTAAGGGGTGTGTGTGTGTGTGTGTTTCTGTATACCTGGGGCAATGTGATGCCTGTCCAGTGCATACAATCTGGGTCTAGTAATATGTCCCTGGGTATGATGTGAACCACCCTGTGATCCTCAGATGAAGCACAGTATATAAATTTAATAAATAATAGGTAGTTGTCAAATAGTAGAAGTGAATTCAAATACAATAAGGAAGTATTTCCTAAAGATCAAAGAAAAAGAAATATGCATAATCTAGTAAGGCTCAAAGCTTGCATATTGAAAGTTGTATCCCGCAGCGCAGTCAAAGGTGGTACAAGCCGGTGGTATTAAGGACAGAAAAGTGACTTGCATACATTCTTTTCAAATTCAATCAGGCTACATAATCCTCCACTCAGCTGCAACCAAATACATTTAACTGATTTCAGAGGGAATTATGAACACGGAAGAGGGCAAAGCATCACAGCATAAAAGCTGAGTAGATGCATGCTCAGTCCAATTGATTTAGATGGGTTTTGCACATCATAACCATGTAAAGCTAACAACAATAGGCAGTATCAGTTAATAAATGCTGATGCCAAGCCATCAATCTAGCCAATGCCCAGGGGGCCAGAAAAATGTGTGCAAATCCATAGATGGTGAAGCTCAGAAAGACCATAATAAATGCTGAAACATGAGATGCTGGGATTGAGCACATTTCTACTGAACCTGGTGCTCAGCATGTTTTATTAACTAAGCTTTACTGAGAAATCAAACAAGAGTTTCAGTTGTTTGTGGTCATTAGAACATCTCTGTACTTTGTGTGTGCGCACACACGACCACAGAAAAACAGGCTTAGGTAAATAGTAAACTAATGTCTCTTTAAAAGCCCCCAATGCTAAAATGATCACAGGATTCTACAGCTGCAAGCTTATACAGTGTTCTCTCTGGGCAAGTTAGGCAGGATTGTGCAATTCTGCCTTTAAAAAAAAAAAGTCCTTCTGTCACACTAATCTCCCAATGCGAATACTTTCCAATACAGTGGTACCTCAGGTTACAAACGCTTCAGGTTACAAACACTAACCCGGAAGTAGTATCTTGGGTTAAGAACTTTGCCTCAGGATGAGAACAGAAATCGTGCAGCGGTGGGATCCCCCATTAGCTAAAGTGGTACCTCAGGTTAAGAACAGTTTCAGGTTAAGAACGGACTTCCAGAACGAATTAAGTTCTTAACCTGAGGTACCACTGTATTATGCATTAGGGAGTTGCTTCCATGGCCTACAAGATGCCATGCTGCAAACCATGTTCCACTCCAGCCTTCCTTTCCCTTCTTTCCACACAACCTAATATCATCTCTGCAGGAAGGTTATAAATTGGTACAAAAACACTTCTGCTGCCCCAACAAGCAGAAGAGAGCCATGTTATTTTCTTACACCAGAGTTTTCCATATGGGATACATAGGGCCTGCACTTTTGTTTCCCTTCAATGTCTTTTACACAATTATTTGCAAGTACTTGGATACCATATCAAAGTACGTGTAAGTCTTACACAGAATGTTCCAAACTCTTTTTTATGCTAGAGTTGTGCTTAATTGGCACCCCCCAGAAGAAAGGGTTGCTGTCCAGAAGTTGCTGAGCTCAAAAATCTAATGATCCCTGACCATTGGCCATGCCATCTTGGGATAATTGGAGCTCTAGTCCAAAACATCTGGAGGGCAGCATAAAGTTGTAGGAAACAGCTTTAGAATAACACAGGGGTGGCAGATCTTGACTTGCAGAATGCAATGGTGTCTGCGTTGTTCTCTTGATGTAAGTACACTTCTGAGATGTGCAGCTGCATTCAGTAAGAATCAGTTGATCACTCCTGAGCTCTGCTTCCAGCCATGTGCTTCTGATTTAGCAAGAAAGCTCCCAATCCTGATCAGCAATAATAATCAGTAATCCATATCAAGTTCCATTGGAATCTGTGATTGCCTCCTCAACAGGAGCAAAGCTGGTCGGTGATCAGCTTCTTAGGGTTTGGCTATCACCTGTCACATGAAGGACATCACTTCGAGTAAATGTGTCAGCTCATCCTCAGTTACTCTGTTCCTTCTTGACAGCTTTTCTTCTGGGTTCCTGTTTGCTAAGAGACCAGGCTTGAAACGGGCCGTATCAAAGCCACAAATGAATGAAGGTAATTGAAGACTACGCGTTGCATGCATGAAACCAGAAATGTGGCAGCCACCAGCTCTCCTGCCACAGCACAGGAGTAAAAAAAAACTATAGCTAATTTCTTTATCCTTTCCAAAAAGTTAAGTTTTAAAACATACTCAACCCTTTAGGAGAGGCTGTTCTATAAATAAATAAAAGCACACATCACTCTCCTGTCTCGTAAATACTGTATCTGTCACTCAAACAGATGCCAATGAACACAGTATCGCCTGAGCAGTTCCATTTTCATTCTGCTGAAATGATGCAGCTGTGGTAGGTGCACAGGAAAACACTGGCTTGATTGACAGATGTTCATACTACTACGGGAATGTGCTCACCTTCCTGTGTTCTTAGGGTGAGATTCTGCCCAAAGATTACACTTAGCTTTCACATTTCCTTTACAGAAAGTGTTTTTAATCATACAGAAACACTTTAAGATAATGGATATGAAGCTTGCTCATAATGTCAGTAGCAACGGTCAAACTGATAAAGTAAAGCAGGATTCACACCTTTAGGAAATAAATCAGTGGTGTCAGGTAGTGGAATAGAAGATTATAAGAGCTAGAGGAGGCATCAAACTGTGGAGCAAAAGTATCACATGGTCCACATTTGTCAGGTTTAGATAGATATCAGTTTGAGTCCAGTTTGTCTTTAAAGACTTTTATTGTGCATAGTATTTACAGTGCAGGGATAGCTTAAAACATGACCTCTCAGTCCGAACCAGAATCCGGCAATGGTGTATGTCTGTTTCTACGCCAGCAATGTAGTCGTGGCACCCCAAAACGCCTCCCCCTTGACCTGCATCACGGTGCTCTCCTTAACTCTTGTGCCGGAAGGAGCGATGCCCTCTCAGCCTCCTCCTGGTCAAAGCAGTGTAATGGCTCTCCAGAATCCTGGAGCCCTTGCCTACATCTCTCCTCCCCTGAGCTTTCCCATCGTTCTGCATGCTGGCTGCTCTCTCCCTCCGAGTCTCTCCCTTCCCTCCTGGCTGCTTCAGACCCACTGCTGCTCCCTGTGCTTGGCGAGGTGGACGTTAGGATGATGGGGGCTGGTTCCCTGTAGGGAGTCACCCTTACAATTACATTTATTGACTTGTCCTGTACTGGGTATTCTGATACATTCCCAAAAAGTTCCTGTCAAAAGGCAGGGGATAGGATCAGATGATCCATTGCAATTCTGATTCTCTGTGAAGGGCTAGGCAAAGGTAGATTCACAAACTACGGTATTTTATATTCCTTTTCAGCTAAAGAACTTGATTGCATACAGCCAGCAGATCTCTAATAAGAAAAAAGAAATCAATTTCCTCAGAAGATACATTGTCTGGTGGAAGAGATACATCAAAACACAAGCGTCATGTTGGTACCTGCTTTGTGTCTGTCAACAACAACAAAAGGCATGCATTTCTTTTGAAAACAAATATTTTGTGGCCAGAACAACCTAGTTAAAATTTCACCACCTATTACTGGAAATCCCAGACCGGGTTTTTCATCCAGAATTTACCTCTGGGTGGAACTGGCTTGCCCCTGAGCTTGTGTGGGCAGGCACAAGGAGTGCAGCTCCAAACACTCTCAGATAAGCAGAAACCTTCCCCAGAGCTGCAAGTAGGTGCATCTTCCAAACTGTCCTCAAGGGCAGCCCCATGCAGAGCATACTGCAATAGTTAAATCTGCAGTTAACAGAGCTTGGATCACTGTGGCCAACTTAGCCCTATCCAGGACGGGCTAGCTAACCAGCTAAAGATGGAAACAGGCACTCCAAGCAACCGACGCCATCAATGCCTCAAGCAACATAGGTGGAACAAAGCTACACAAATGCTCCTTCCTGGGGAGTGCAACCCCATACAGAGCTGCCCTTCTACCTACTTCTCAGGCTCAAGATGCAGCACATCTTGTAAAGATTCAGTTTCAATTGATTAGCCCACATCCAGCCCATTACCATCTCCAAGCACCTTGTAAGCATCTGATTCTCCTGCTTTTATTCAAATGGAATGGGTGTCATTGACATACTGGTGGCACATTACTCCCAATCCACTCTCAATTTTACCCGTGGGCTGCCATCTGTCCAGATTTTAATTTGCTCTGAACTAATTTCAAGATGTACAGTGGTACCTCTGGTTAAGAACTTAATTCATTCCGGAGGCCCGTTCTTAACCTGAAACTGTTCTTAACCTGAAGCACCACTTTAGCTAATGGGGCCTCCTACTGCTGCCGCGCCGTTGGAGCACAATTTCTGTTCTCATCCTGAAGCAAAGTTCTTAACATGAGGTACTATTTCTGGGTTAGTAGAGTCTGTAACCTGAAGCGTTTGTAACCCGAGGTACCACTGTATTTTAATTAATTGATTGCCTGTTCTTATGTTCTTATGTTCTTTGTATACTGTGATGTTAGCCGCCCTGAGCCCGGCTCCAGCCAGGGAGGGTGGGGTACAAATATTTATTTATTTATCTACTTATCTATTTATCTATATATCCCCTGTTGACATCTCCCAGTGTTAGCATACAACTAGGAAGCAGTTGTGACTGGGCTTTCCCATTTCCTCAATAAACTACCCCCGTGAGTCAGGAACCAGGCGTGGGTGTTCATTAGTAAGGCACTTTTCTTTCTATGAGAGCTTCTGGCAGTCTCTTCTGCTGCTGACTATGCCTCCTTAACTTTCTCGGTTGTCTGGTCACTGTAGCTTTTAGCTCCCAGAACTAACACTGTAATTGTCACTATCTTTCTCCATACCCAGGATGGGAGACCCGCAATGTTTTAGTCCTCACTCGAAGTACCAAGGCTGCAAGACTTTGCTACAGACCTGGAATGGACAACATATCAACAAAGGCAGGGAGAGGCTGGGTATTATTCATTCCTTTGAGGATGTCTCTCAGAGTGGACTTACTCTGCACTCCACACTACACCTGGAGTAATGGTGTACACAACATTTTTTACCTTACCATTATCTTCCGTAAAGCCAACATGAATGGATTCCCCCCCCCCCTCCGCATTATCAAACCAGACTTGTGAATGCTCTTACCACATATCCTGCTCAAAACATCCTGAAAAACATGCTGAGAACCAAGTTGAACTAGGAAGTGGTGTATTATGATCCAGACACAGGATATGAATGCTCACACAACCATGTCAACAAAATTCAGCCAATATATAAATTCACCTTTGCTTCATCAGATTAAAAAAAAACGGGGATGGGGTAGGAAAGCAATTCTTGGAGAGAGCCGATGCATTGCGTTTCATGGGCAACTAATACATATCTGAAAATGTTTCTCACCTCTATAACCCATTCTTAAATCATTGCCTAAAACCTCTGTTGGTTAGAGTATAGAGCGTCTCCACCCCCATCGTTCTGCCCAGACACTGGGGTCCAGCTCCAAGGTCCTTCTGGCAGTTCCCTCAGTGCAAGAAGCCAAGTTACAGGGAACCAGGCAGAGGGCCTTCTTGGTAGTGGCGCCCGCCCTGTGGAACGCCTTCCCATCAGATGTCAAAGAAATAAACAACTATCTGATGTTTAGAAGGCATCTGAAGGCAGTCCTGTTTAGGGAAGTTTTTAATTACTGATGTTTTAATGTATTTTTAATCTGTTGGAAGCTGCCCAGAGTGGCTGTTGAAACTAAGCCAGATGGGCAGGGTACAATGATGATGATGATGATGATGATGATGATGATGCCAAAGCTGACATTTCGATCCCCGTAAGGAACAGCTGCATATTCCTGATCCTCAGGGTCCCTTCCAACTCAACAATTTCTATGATCCTGAGGGATAGCATCCAAACATCCAGTTTTACTGTGTGATGAAATGATTATCACATGATTAAGATCATGATTAAGATAATGTGCAGGGTTGGTGCAAGGCATTTTGCTGCCTGAACTAAAGGAGTCCTCTCCCAATTTCACAGAAAGAAGATAACCGGGCTGGCAACAGAACAATATCTGCCACATCTGAGGGCAGCAGGGAAGCTTGCAGGAGAGTGGCAAACACAGCCCTGTCCTCCAGCCCCCTTACTACCACTCTCCAACCCCCAGCATCCGCTGCTGAGGCAGTTGCCTCACTTTGTCTAATGGTAGGACCAGCCCTGATAGTGTATGAAGTAGTCTTTACTTAAGGCAGATTGAAAAATCCAGTTCTTCTCTGTGCATTTGCCGCTTTCCATGCTTACAACTGCTTGCAGAGGTGAAGGATTTAAATGTGGCACCTCTTTTCATTAAATGCCATTCTATTCACAGAGCAGCAGAGAATTTATGATAATAAATGTATGCCTTTAAATACTGTGTGTACCACAACTGCTGACTGAGGAGTTCCCACCCACCCCCCCAAAAGAGTAAGCACTATGTATGTACAGTATTTTCCTAGTCCATTCAGCTTGCAAATTCAAACAGAGATGAATAACAATAGGCTGTATGTTTGCAATTCATGGGTTTTAGACTATTCTGTGAATTTGTTTGCAAGTCTGATATTGTTTGTTGTTAATACACACCCACCTTATTATTATTTTTTAAGTACTCAATGCACTAAGATACATTGTTTTTTGCTTACTCAAACTTGTACTGGTTCCATCCAAAGACTAAGGTAAAGGTAAAGGGACCCCTGACCATTAGGCCCAGTCGTGACCGACTCTGGGGTTGCGCGCTCATCTCGCATTATTGGCCGAGGGAGCCGGCGTATAGCTTCCAGGTCATGTGGCCAGCATGACAAAGCCGCTTCTGGCAAACCAGAGCAGCACATGGAAACGCCGTTTACCTTCCTGCTGTAGCGGTTCCTATTTATCTACTTGCATTTTGACGTGCTTTCGAACTGCTAGGTTGGCAGGAGCTGGGACCAAGCAACGGGAGCTCACCCCGTTTCAGGGATTCGAACCGCCGACCTTCTGATCAGCAAGCCCTAGGCTCAGTGGTTTAACCACAGCGCCACGGGTCCCCCATCCAAAGACTAGGGGCGAGTAAATAAAATAGAATACAGTTACAACAAGACACTTTTCATCATTCTGAAATGTAACTTTTAAAAACCCCTGCCACTCTGCTGGCAGCCTCAACCAGCTTAATCACTTACCTTAATAGGTCCAGCACAAGTAAGCTTCTACCCTGGGGCATTTCAAAAATCATGCTTGGCAAAGCACAACGCCTAGCATCATACAGGTCCAGAATACTTCCCCGAGTCAGATTAATACAATTCATTTTATATTATCTATACAAATATGCACCCTTTCATATTATGCTTATTATATACATATACACACAATGTTCAGTTCAAACTGTGTGGCTGTTTTCAGGGAAGGGTTTAAAAAGGAAAAAAGGAAACCTATATTGCCGATGTCCTACTGCGTTTCTCTACAGCAATGCATTGACTCACCCATGAAAACATTACAGCATTATTTATTTATTATTATTATTGAAGCAGTGACTAACTGACAGAGAAGGTGTTTTTAGGATTTTAAATAGCCCAGCTGTGAACAGCAAGGACTTAAGGTGGAGCCCACTTATTGCTTACTTGTAATATGAATTTTAACTAACTTCATTTTTATATTACAGGAAAATTAATAGCAGGATGACATATTGCACAGATACGGAATTATGTTTGTGGAAGCCACTGCCAAGCAGCTAGTGACTGACACTCTAGCCAGAGCAGCGACAGGGTTTCTTCTTAATATTTCATTCCACTTGCATTATTTGTGGATTACACTACATACGGGCTCCCTCCTTAATGGCACATTTCATATGGAGACTGGGTAGTCATATAAAAGGGAAGAGGACATGCATACATTCTATAATGGTCTCTTCTCAAAGTTCCTCTTTCCGAACTAAGAAATTTAATTGACAAGTGATATGCCCTGCTGATGCTTTGAGGGTGGCATTTCCAAGAAGAGAGTGAAGTACTCCATTAACAGTTAAAACCAAAAAAGTTGAAATGCATAGCAACATTTCTTTTGGAATTTGCAACCATGTGCAAAGCCCCTACATCCAGTGTTAGAAATTAGGCAGGTGCCAGGCGCGGTTTTGCGACTGGCACCGATCCAATTGCGACCATGTGGAGATCTATGGATGCCAAGTTGGTGATCGGGGAAAGCAAAATGTCCCTTAGAGTAGGGTCTGAAATATTTTCTGTGAAGCTTGAATTTGTTTTATTTTGGATTTTTTTATTGGATATGTTAATGTGTTGTAAACTGCTTTGAAATTTGTTTGTTTTTAAATATAAAGCAGAACAGGAATGATGATGATGATGATATTCCACTGTAAAATAACAAACAAAAAGAGGCTCCTAGACATTCCATTGTGGTGACCGCAACCTATGTTTAAGGTGCCATTTATCAATTATATTACATAACTGAGTTTCTAGCACTGCTTAAAAAGGTAAAGGACTCCTGACAGTTAAGTCCAGTCGCAAACGACTCTGGGGTTGCAGCGCCCATCTTGCTTTACAGGCCAAGGGAGCCGGCGTTTGTCCGCAGACAGTTTTTCCGGGTCATGTGGCCAGCATGATTAAGCCACTTTTGGAAAACTAGAGCAGCACACAGAAAGGTCGTTTTCCTTCCCGCCAGAGCGGTACCTATTTATCTACTTGCACTTTGATGTGCTTTCGAACTGCTAGGTTGGCAGGAGCTGGGACCGAACAATGGGAGCTCACTCCATCGTGGGGATTCGAACCGCCGACCTTCCAATCGGCAAGCCCAAGGCTCAGTGGTTTACACCACAGCGCTGCCTACTCTACAGCTCACGTAGCAAATTCCTGACAGCCCTTCTTTACAAAAAAGTCCTCAGTTGAAGGAGACTCACATTTGAAAGGAACAAGGGCGAAAGGGAGTACCTGAACATTCCCCTGCCAGTCATTTTGCTCTAACAACTCTTAGACATCTCAGCTGAATTACCCACGGGTAGCCAAACACATTGGGGCCTGTGAGAGCCAGTGTGATGTAGTGGTTAAGAGCGGTAGACTCGTAATCTGGGGAACCGGGTTCGCGTCTCCGCTCCTCCACATGCAGCTGCTGGGTGACCTTGGGCTAGTCACACTTCTTTGAAGTCTCTCAGCCCCACCCACCTCACAGGACGTTTGTTTTGGGGAAGGGAGGGAAAGGAGAATGTTAGCCGCTTTGAGACTCCTTCGGGTAGTGATAAAGCGGGTTATCAAATCCAAATAAAGGTAAAGGGACCCCTGACCATTAGGTCCAGTCATGACCGACTCTGGGGTTGCGCGCTCATCTCGCATTATTGGCCGAGGGAGCCGGCGTATAGCTTCCAGGTCCTGTGGCCAGCATGACAAAGCCGCTTCTGGCAAACCAGAGCAGCACATGGAAACGCTGTTTACCTTCCCGCTGTAGCGGTTCCTATTTATCTACTTGCATTTTGACGTGCTTTCGAACTGCTAGGTTGGCAGGAGCTGGGACCAAGCAACGGGAGCTCACCCCGTCACAGGGATTCGAACCGCCGACCTTCTGATCAGCAAGCCCTAGGCTCAGTGGTTTAACCACAGCGCCACCTGGGTCCCTTTCTCTTCTTTACCTTACCAAAAAAAAATTAGTTTTCAAGCTCTATGAGAATAAAATGGCAAGGGTCTATGCCTAGCAACTTGGCACACACACACCCCTCATAAGAGCTCATGCTATTATTCCAAGCCTGGATAATGGTAGGAACTATTTTCAGGTCTCGTGCTAAGCCTTGGGGAGGTTTAAAAAGCTGCAAAACATTCCACTGCTTTCTGAGCCTCTCCAAAGTTCAACAGAAATACTTCCAAATTAAACAAAGGATGCCTTCTCTGTGGAACTTAAACTGTGGATATTTCTAAACTATTATTTCAGTTTCAGTAACACTTTGTAAAAATGGATGTTACAGCCACCTGACATAGTTGTGGGAGGCATGGATGTGGGAAGGATGCTTCCAGATCTGCTTGATCAGGAGCTCTAACAAAGAAAAGTCTAAAAATAATGTGAAAAACAACAATACCATGCATACCACACTATCACTTTCCATGTGCATAAAACTGCAGAAAGGGACTTCTCCATCATTTCCCCTACCTATTTATACCATGCACACACACTAATACAAGACTTTTCCAGGCAGGTTGTCGGGGGTTATCCAGTTTTATCCTTATAATGACCCTATGACAGGCATCCCCAAACGGCGGCCCTCCAGATGTTTTGGCCTACAACTCCCATGATCCCTAGCTAACAGGACCAGTGGTCGGGGAAGATGGGAATTGTAGTCCAAAACATCTGGAGGGCCAAAGTTTGGGGATGCCTGCCCTATGAGATAGATGAGGGTGAATGAGAGCAACTTGCCCAAAGGACTCCGCTGAGCTCTATAGCTGGGTGGTAATCTGATCCCAAGTTTCCCTGGCCAAAGCCCAACACTTTTATTTACAACTACCCATTGGTCTTGTGGAAGATTCCACACACACCCGTGATCCAGTTGTTCACAATGTTGGGTTCTACTGAACTAAGTGCATGCATTAAAAGTAAAACTATTTAGTACATCTAGTCAGCAATTTCTACTGAGCAACAGTTCTACTCCTTAGGGGATTTTAGGTGACCTAGAACATAGTCAAAAACTGTACACTGCAGCAAAACATGGATAAGTAAGGGTGGCTATTAGAAAGCTGGCTTTGTATCAAAGTGCAAAGGAAGTTTGTGATTTTTTAATGACTTCAGAGCTTACCGAAGTACCAGAATGACAGTAACCAGTGTCTAGAATTCTTTATGTATTTACAAAGGCAGCCATGAACTGTGTGCTACCTCCACTGAAATACCCCACCCAGAATAGTAAGTGGCCACTTATCTGCTGCAACACGTAGACCTGCTTGAATCTCTATGAATATTCATTCTCATTTCAGATTAATTTACTACGCCACTGTCCATCCCTTTTGTGTTTGCCTCCTAGAAAAATCATATAGCAAGTACATTTTTACTGATGAAAATAACTACGGAAGCCAAATTCCTGCACTACATGAATGCATGATTTATCAGAGCACTCAGTATTACACAACACAGAGCTCTGCAATCAGCCCCAAAATGCAGAATAATTGTTGAGTAAATCTAAATAACAAATGAACTGGAAAAAAAATTGTGAAAGGCTTACAAATTCTCCAGGAGTAGAACAGAGGTTAAATTAGCTGTTCAGTTCCAATTATTCCTCTAGAATTTAAGTATCCAAAGCAAACTAGGAGTAGTTTTTACTCCTAGACTGGAATGATATTTCAGTATTTTAAATTATCTTAGCACAGAGTATCATAGTCTAAAGTCTTTGCATTACGTAACTACTATGGAGAATAGAAATTTACTTTCCATTTGGGGTTTTTAATTCAATGCAAAAAAAAAAATAGCATAGCATGTATGATAAAAAAACATCACTAGTTTCAAAAGGGTTGGACTGGAAAAGTTTGAGTCAATCTTTCTCCCTGTACTGAAGCCACAGCAATTATGAAGGCTGGAGAAATATGTGCTGCCCAAGGGTCTGTAAGTGTGGGGTGGGAAGACGGTCCAGAGTTCCTAACAGGATTCATCAATATGGGACCCATGGGTGCCATTGAACAAAGGGGCTTGATTCGCCGGATTAGGAGCCCTAATTGCCACAGGTGGCAGCCGTGCAGATATCCAGCCCCACCTGGTTGAGGCAGGTACAAATAATGAAGGGCAATGTGGTCAGGAGGAAGGTGATGATGGACCAAATACTGCTGAGGCTTCCCACAGTTGGATCTGGTGGTGTATGTGGGTGAAGATCTGGTGGAGGGGAATTGTTACTTTGAAATTGTTCCTTTAGGGTTATTTCTTGGTGGTGAAGGGCTTTGTATTACTGTGATAAAAAGGTTGAAGGAGGTTCATTACTGTGTAAGAAGGTTGAAGGAGGTTTACTGTTTGAGAGGTTTTGTTTTTGTTACTGTTTAATGAGTTTGTCCTATTCTGTTGGAATAATAACATCTTTCCCCTCATATATTGACTACCAAAGATACTTCAAAGAACCTGCAGAGTTCATTGGCAAAACGCTCTCCTGGACAGGGGTTACAAATTCTGAGTGTTGCTTTTTTAAAAAAGTTGGGTCTCTAGCCCCCCTAGAAAGAAAGTTATGAAGCAAAATGCACAACTACTCCTCTAAGAAATTTCTGTGAACTGAGCCCCTGCCCTAGAACAGCATCCTAAGAGTCAAGTGTGGCACTATCACCCTAACACTGGCATGCAGTTGCCCTACAAAACAGATATACATAGCTGCCAAGTCTCCCGTTTTTCGTGGGAAACCCCCGTATTTTAAACCGTTTCCCGCTGGCAGCCCAGATTGGGGGAAAAACCCGTAAATCCCCCGGATTTCCAACCTGCCAGGGAGGCTCCATTTTGGGTGCCGGCGCCGCTCGATTTCCGGTGCCCAGACATGGGTAGTGCGGCACCGAACGTCTCTTCTACGCATGTCCGGACATGCGTAGAAGCGACTTCCTGTGCCACTCCGCCCATGCCTGGGCACTGGAAATTGGGCGGCGCCAGCACCGGAAGTAGCTTCTACGCATGTCCAGACATGCGTAGAAGCAACTTCTGGTGCCGCGCTGCTGCTGATCCCACATTTTTCAGCGACAGACTTGGCAGCTATGGATATAGCAAGGGAGTTGCAGGGTATCTTGGAGCCAAGGGGAACAGAGATGAGGAATTTTTCTTCTTCATGCCTCCAAAAGGATGCCCCTTGGCTGCTGTACACATACTGTGCCAGCCTGTGTGCAAGCTTGATACATGTAAACTGACTAACAGCAATACCAAACAGCACTAGGGATTTATTTTCCCCTTTCTCTCTCTCCAGTATCTTGTAATTTTCTCCTTTCCGATGAAGCCTGAAAGAACCACTTAGTTGAAGTGGCATGCTGTGTAGAGTAAGCATGCCAAAGTGACAAAGTTTCCTCTTGGCTGTGCTCAGCTAACCAGCCTGGAATCATGTTCAGATTAACCATCCTATTGGAGTTCAGGAGTTTTGTCCCATAGCAAGATTAGCTAGTGGTGGGGCGTTAAGTAAGGTGCAAAAGAAAGAAGAAAGCATGGCTTTCCCTTCAAGATGCCAGGTCATTTCCTTGAGCTTTCTAGGATGTTCTCTGCTATATTATTAGTATTAGTATTACTTATAGCACGATGATGGCAAGTATTACTACTCTTTCAATTGGGTAGCTATTTAGGAGACAGAGCACCTTAACCATCTCTTCTCCCACTTCGTGGCACACTTCAATCAAAATAAAATATATGTTAAAGATGTGTTCTGGTGTATTGAATGTCCTGATTAAAGAACGACAGGTTTGAGTCTGTGACTTAAATGTCTTTAAATCATTAGCCTATCTGCAGAGGGCAGCTATGTTCTGGACTCCTCTTCTATAGTTATTATTTATTGAATTTATATAGTTAAGTTCTAAATGGCAGCCAAATACTAAACACTGGCTCTAACTTGTAATAGTACCCATACCATTCAACATAAGAAGAGTACTAAAAGGTAAAGGGACCCCTGACCATTAGGTCCAGTCGTGACCGACTCTGGGGTTGCGCGCTCATCTCGCATTATTGGCCGAGGGAGCCGGCGTATAGCTTCCAGGTCATGTGGCCAGCATGACAAAGCCGCTTCTGGAAAACCAGAGCAGCACATGGAAACGCCGTTTACCTTCCCGCTGTAGCGGTTCCTATTTATCTACTTGCATTTTGACGTGCTTTCGAACTGCTAGGTTGGCAGGAGCTGGGACCAAGCAACGGGAGCTCACCCCGTCACAGGGATTCGAACTGCCGACCTTCTGATCAGCAAGCCCTAGGCTCAGTGGTTTAACCCACAGAGCCACCTGGGTCAAGAAGAGTACTACCCACTTGCAAATCCAACAGCCTGATCTTCTGGCCTATGGAAGTATGTACAACTTCGTCACCTAGAAGTGAGTGCAGTCCACAGCATTGCATACCCTTAAATGGTGGGGCAGTAAATTGCAGCTCTCCTTCCACACATCCTTTTATCCATCCTATATAATATGTTACATGCACCTGCAGTGGAAACTGCAATATTTCAATACGCTGGCAGCATACAGAATGGTTGTACCTGGCATTTTTGTTTTATATAAAACTTCTATGACACAAAGATGGTTAATGATGAGCTTTGTTAATCCACAATATTTTTACAATGCTCTCACAAATTAATGTGCTTGTGCATCACTGCTCTTTACTTCATGGAATTTGAGACCTATTCAAGTGCAAGTCATCAGCTCTTATTTAGACGCAGGTAAAAAGAGAACCTTTGCTATAGCAAGCAGCAAGAGCCCTTGACTGTTACAGCAGAAATGCTTTGTTTTCCCCTGACCAAATCACTTAAGTACTTCTTAGCCATTACAAGTATGATGTACTACAATTAAGAAAAAGATCTTTTGAAGGTAGAGGTTAATTTAATGAGGCCGCCAAGTCATTTCAGTGTAGCCACAGAACACAGCCTAAAAAAATAGCATGGCTGGTTATTGCTGTTTTTGGACTATCTTGACTTGCCGCTCAATACAGCTGAAATTGAGTTAGTAAGTAAAGTGCCAAGATGGTTATGATATGGACCTCAGCTACAGCCCAGTGTGAAAGCTAAGGCATAAGTAGCAGAATCTTTAGGTTACAATGCATTTCTCCAGGGAGAGAAGACAAAATACATCGTTCAAACTAGCAGCCAAGCAAATTATAATGCACTTAAAGCTGGTTTTGATATGCAGCCCAACAAACAGAAGACTGAAATCCTACACACATTTACTACTACTATCATTTATTCTTTATTACCTGCCCTTCACCGCAATGTTCTACAGAGGGGCTGTGCTACATGTTTAGGAAAAGCTCTACCCTCAGATCCTGACTATCTGCTTTTATAGAACACCCACACCAAAGGACAAAACACTCCAGAGTTCATTACTTTTAAAAAAATAATATCACACAAACACTGGATATTTTTCACAGGCGTGCAGAAGATGCTTTCCACCTCTTTGGCCCAAGTCACAATTTGCAATTCTAACACAAATATGTTTTGTTGTGTGGATTAAGCTTGGTGCAAAGGAAAAAATCCCTCCTCCCTGCTAAGGCGTTAGAAAGAAATGAGAGTTCGCAGAAATGTTTGGCTTATTACACAGTTCTGCACATGAGATTTTTAAAACGAAACAAACTGACGTAAACAGTTTTGTTTCTTCTCTCACACACAGCAACTCCTGGCAATAAGCCTAAGCCACATTCCAGGATAACCAAACATTTCCTTCAATGTAGAGAACCAAGTGAAGGGTGTCTGTGGATAAACCATTCAGTACTTACAAGTCGTCTTTAAAAGTAAAGTAAGAGCCGCCTGATAGATCAGGCCAATGGCCCGTCTAGTCCAGCATCTTGTTCTCACCATGGCCAACCAGAGACCTGTAGGATACCTGCAAGCAGGACTCTAGCATAATAGCACTCTCCCCTCCTGCAGTTCCATTCAGAAGCATATGGCCTCCAAAAAGAAATGCTTTTGCAGAACCTTGTGCGTGACACCTTTAAACCATTACAAAGTCACTCCCTAATGATCCAAAATCACAGCTGAAAATCCCTTCAAGATTTTACATTATGACTATGCATAGCCCTATAGATATGGGTTATATTCAAAGTAGCACTAAGTACCTCCTTGCGTAAGCAGAGCAACTTCTGCTTCTGCAACAGGGGCTCTCTCCCCTCTCCTCCCTCCACTTACCCGCTAAATCTGTTCTGGGTTTTCCCCCAAACAGAGCAAGTGAGAAGGGAGGGAGGGAGGGAGGTCTAAATGACCAAGCAGAAGTTGTTCCACAGTTATTCCCATAGTAACTGAGAGTTGTCCTATTCAGAGTACACCCACTGATGTAAATAGATATGACTAACTTAGGCTCATTCATTTCGATAGGTCTGCTCTTTTGTAGGACTTGGCTCACTACAGCCCTGAGAAAGAATCAATGGCAACTTCATTTTGCAAAAGGAATGCTAGTTATTGTTCCTGATAATAATTACTTTTAAGCCAATGATCTGCTTAGCAAAAAATGGAGCCGGTCAATGAACTACAAGCAACAGCTACTATGCCGCTCACTGTCATCTTCTTGCTATCACACACACACATGAGTTGCAATATGCTGCCTACATGCTTAGTGGTGGTCTAGCATCACAATGCTCTTGGCGTATGTGAATTCTCAGAAAACAGGCTGGAGTTATACTATGCCCACAGGATATTTGGTAACTAAGTGCTACTTCACAGGTCACAGAAACCAGCAAGTCATGCCTTTCTTTCACCATGTGTACATACCACACGGAGCCACAATTAGCCCTGAGACTGGATCCACACACAATGTACATGTAGAATGCACACAGAAAAGAAAACCCAAACTTATAGCATTCTCTCAAGTAATCAACTGTACTGAAACTACGCTTGAAATATATACACTAACTCAGTGATGGCCAAACTTAGCCCTCCGGCTGTTTTGGGGCTACAATTCCCATCATCCCTGACCACTGGTCCTGTTAGCTAGGGATGGTGGGAGTTGTAGTCCCAAAACAGCTGGAGGGCCAAGTTTGGCCATCACTGCACTAACTGATAGTATGTGAAGCAGCTCCAAAGAGAGATGCCTGAATGTATTTATGTAAAAAGCATTGTTTCCTTGTAAAAGAAAAAATCATTGCCACGAACTCAAGGGAGAAAAAAACATGCACTTTAACACTTCTAAGAGAGACAAAGCCCTCTCACAAACATCTGTATAACCTTTGTTCATACATGGAAGCAGCAATGAAAAGTGAAGGCAGATATTAATAGCCTGATCCTTGGCTCTTTCTGCTTGTACTGTAACAGATTCACCAGGAAGCAGAAAGGACATTAAATGTAATAGATAATGAATATGCAAGCATTTTTTGTGGGCATGTCATTTCCCTCCCCCCCTTCAAACAAGGAAGGTTTTTCAATAA